>NC_092050.1:102348710-102960500 GCF_003086295.3 Arachis hypogaea
TTTTAAAATCAAGTTGTTCCATGAGTCAAATCAAATTTTCAATTTGAAAATCTTATCTTTTTCAAAATCTTTTTCAAAAATCAAATCTTTTTCAATTCTTAGTTATTTTCGAAAATTCCAAAAATCTTTTTCTTATTTTATATAAAATTTTCGAAAATAACTAAACAATTAATGTTTTGATTCAAAAATTTGAAGTTTGTTACTTGCTTGTTAAGAAAGATTCAAACTTTAAGTTCTAGAATCATATCTTGTGATTTCTTATGAATCAAGTCATTAATTGGATTTTAAAAATCAAATCTTTTTCAAAACTAATTTCTATCATATCTTTTCAAAATATCTTCTTATCTTATCTTTTTCAAAAATATTTTTCAAAATATCTTTTCTAACTCCTAACTTCTTACTTTTCAAAATTTGTTTCAACTAACTAACTAACTTTTTGTTTGTTTCTTAACTTTTTCAAAACACCTAACTAACTCTCTCTCTCTCAATTTTCGAAAATATCTCCCTTTTTCAAAAATTTCTTTTTAATTAACTAATTATTTTTATTTTTATTTTTATTCAAAAATTTTTGAAAAATACTAACAATTTTCAAAAACCAATTTCAAAAATCACTAACTCTTTTCAAAATAATTTTCGAAAATTTTCCTCCACATCCTATTCTATTTATTCATTCATATCCTAACATCTCATCTCACATCTCCATTCTCACAGTTGTGTTTCTTCCTTTACATCACCCTCCCTCTTCTTCCACTACAAAGGGATCCCTATACTGTGGTATAAAGGATCTCTATTATTATTATCATTTTTCTGGCCATTCTTCCTTGTCATATGAGCAGGAGCAAGGATAAGAACATTCTTGTGGAAGCAGATCCAGAACCTAAAGAACTCTGAAGAGAAAATTAAGAGAAGCTAAAATACAACAATCCAGAGATAACCTTTCAGAAATTTTCGAACAGGCAGAGGAGATGGCGCCGAAAATAATAATAATGCAAGGAGATGCTTGGTGACTTTACTGCACCTAATTCCAATTTACATGGAAGAAGCATCTCCATTCCTGCCATTGGAGCAAACAACTTTGAGCTGAAACCTCAATTAGTTTCTCTGATGCAGCAGAACTGCAAGTTTCATGGACTTCCATCTGAAGATCCTTTTCAGTTCTTAACTGAATTCTTGCAGATATGTGATACTGTTAAGACTAATGGAATAGATCCTGAAGTCTACAGGCTCATGCTTTTCCCTTTTGCTGTAAGAGACAGAGCTAGATTATGGTTGGATTCTCAACCCAAAGACAGCCTGAACTCTTGGGATAAGTTGGTCACGGCTTTCTTAGCCAAGTACTTTCCTCCTCAAAAGCTGAGCAAGCTTAGAGCTGATGTTCAAACCTTCAGACAGAAAGAAGGTGAATCTCTCTATGAAGCTTGGGAAAGATACAAACAGTTGACCAAAAAGTGTCCTTCTGACATGCTTTCAGAATGGACCATCCTGGATATATTCTATGATGGTTTATCTGAGCTATCAAAGATGTCACTGGACACTTCTGCAGGTGGATCCATTCACCTAAAGAAAATGCCTGCAGAAGCTCAAGAACTCATTGACATGGTTGCTAATAACCAGTTCATGTACACTTCTGAAAGGAATCCTGTAAGCAATGGGACGCCTATGAAGAAGGGAGTTCTTGAAGTTGATACTCCGAATGCCATATTGGCTCAGAACAAAATATTGACTCAGCAAGTCAATATGATTCTCAGAGTCTGCATGGAATGCAAGCTGCATCCAACAGTACTCAAGTGGCATCTTCTGAAGAAGAAGCCTATGATCCTGAGAACCTGCAATAGCAGAGGTAAATTATTTAGGTGAACCTTATGGAAACACCTATAACTCAACATGGAGAAATCATCCAAATTTCTCATGGAAGGATCAAAAGCCCAACAAGGCTTTAATAATGGTGGAAGAAATAGGTTAGCAATAGCAAACCTTTCCATCATCAACTCAGCAACAGACAGAGAACTCTGAACAAAATGCTTCTAATTTAGCAAATCTAGTCTCTGATCTATCTAAGGCCACTGTAAGTTTCATGAATGAAACAAGTCTTCCATTAGAAATCTGGAAGCACAAGTGGGCCAGCTGAGTAAAAGGATCACTGAAATCCCTCCTAGTACTCTCCCAAGCAATACAGAAGAGAACCCAAAAGGAGAGTGCAAGGCCATTGACATAAGCGCCATGGCCGAACCTGTGAGGAGAGGAGAGGACGTGAATCCCAAGGAGGAAGACCTCCTGGGACGTCCAGTGATCAATAAGGAGCTTCCCTCTGAGGAACCAAAGGATTCTGAGGTTCATCTAGAGACCATAGAGATTCCATTGGACCTCCTTATGCCCTTCATGAGCTCTGATGAGTATTCCTCTTCTGAAGAGAATGAGGATGTCACTGAAGAGCAAACTGCCAAGTTTCTTGGTGCAATCATGAAGCTGAATGCCAAATTATTTGGCATTGATGCTTGGGAAGTTGAACCTCCCTTGTTCATCAATGAACTAAGTGATCTGGATCAACTGACATTGCCTCAGAAGAGACAGGATCCTGGAAAGTTCATAATATCCTGTACCATAGGCACCATGATCTTTAAGGCTCTGTGTGACCTTGGTTCAGGAATAAACCTCATGCCCCTCTCTGTAATAGAGAAACTGGGAATCTATGAGGTGCAAGCTGCTAAAATCTCATTAGAGATGGCAGACAGCTCAAGGAGACAGGCTTATGGACAAATAGAGGACGTGTTAGTAAAGGTTGAGGGCCTTTACATCCCTGCTGATTTCATAGTCCTGGATACTGGAAAGGAAGAGGATGAATCCATCATCCTAGGAAGACCTTTCCTGGCCACAGCAAGAGCTGTGATTGATGTTGACAGAGGTGAAATAGTCCTTCAATGGAATGAGAACTCCCTTGTATTCAAAACTCAAGGATCTCCCTCTGCAACCATGGAGAGGAAACTTGAAAAGCTTCTCTCAAAGCAGAGTCAACCCGAGCCCCCACAGTCAAACTCTAAGTTTGGTGTTGGGAGGCCACAACCAAACTCTAAGTTTGGTGTTGAACTCCCATATTCAAACTCTAAGTTTGGTGTTGGAGAGTCTCAACAAAGCTCTGCACATCTGTGAGGCTCCATGAGAGCCCACTGTCAAGCTATTGACATTAAAGAAGCGCTTGTTGGGAGGCAACCCAATGTTTATCTAATTCTTATTTTTATTGTTTTTCATGTTTTCTTAGGTTCATGATCATGTGGAGTCACAAAATAAACAAAAAATTCAAAACGGAATCAAAAACAGCATAAGAAAAATCACACCCTGGAGGAGCATCTGTCTAGCGTTCAAACGCCAGAACAGAGCATAGTTCTGGTGCTGAACGCCCAGAATGGGAGCATCCTGGCGCTGAACGCCCAGAACAAGCATGGTTCTGGCGTTCAACGGCAGAAATGGCAGCAAATGGGCGTTGAACGCCCAAAATGGGCACCAACCTGGCGCTGAACGCCCAGAGTTGTGTGCAAGGGCATTTTGCATGCCTAACTTGGTGCAGGGATGTAAATGCCTTGACACCTCAAGATCTGTGGACCTCACAGGATCACCTTAAGGTCTGTGGACCCCACAAGATCCCCACCTACCTCCACTCACTCTCTTCTCTCTTCTCAATCATCCTCTATTCCCAATAAACACTCTTCCCTAATTAACCCTTTACCACTCACATCCAAACACCCACTTTCCTTCAAAATTCAACATCTCTTTCCCACCCAATCCCACCCATATGGCCGAATACACATCTCCCTCCATCTCCTCCATATCTTCTTCTTATTCTTCTATTCTTTCTTCTTTTGCTCGAGGGCGAGCAACATTCTAAGTTTGGTGTGGTAAAAAGCATAGCTTTTTTTGTTTTTTCCATAACCATTGATGGCACCTAGGGCCAGAGAAGCCTCTAGAAAGAGGAAAGGGAAGACAAAAGCTTCCATCAAGGGTCTATAGCTCAGTGGTAGAACATTTGACTGCAAATCAAGAGATCCCTGAGATACCTCAGGGGATACATTTTCTTCCACACAATTATTGGAAGCAACTAAGGGTGGAACATCAAGAGCACTCCATCATCCTTCATGAAATTAGAGAAGATCTAAAAGCAATGAAGGAGGAGCAGCAAAGACAAGGAGGAGACATAGAAGAGCTCAAGGACATCACTAAGGTGGACTCATTCCTTGTTCTTACTTTCTCTGTTTTTCATTTTCTATGTTATGTGCTTATCTATGTTTGTGCCTTCATTACATGATCATTAGTAGTTAGCAACTTTGTCTTAAAGTTATGAATGTCCTATGAATCCATCACCTCTCTTAAATGAAAAATGTTTTAAATCAAAAGAACAAGAAGTACATGAGTTTTGAATTTATCCTTGAACTTAGTTTAATTATATTGATGTGGTGACAATGCTTCTTGTTTTCTGGATGTATGCTTGAACAGTGCATATGTCTTTTGAAGTTGTTGTTTAAGAATGTTAAATATGTTGGCTCTTGAAAGAATGATGACTAGGAGACATGTTATTTGATAATCTGAAAAATCATAAAAATGATTCTTGAAGCAAGAAAAAGCAGCAAAGAACAAAGCTTGCGAAAAAAAAAAAAAAAGAATAAAAAAAAATAGAAAGAAAAAGAAAAAGCAAGCAGAAAAAGCCAATAACCCTTAAAACCAAAAGGCAAGGGCAAATAAAAAGGATCCCAAGGCTTTGAGCATCAGTGGATAGGAGGGCCTAAAGGAATAAAATCCTGGTCTAAGCGGCTAAACCAAGCTGTCCCTATCCATGTGCTTGTGGCGTGTAGGTGTCAAGTGAAAACTTGAGACTGAGCGGTTAAAGTCAAGGTCCAAAGCAAAAGAAGAGTGTGCTTAAGAACCCTGGACACCTCTAATTGGAGACTTTAGCAAAGTTGAGTCACAATCTGAAAAGGTTCACCCAATTATGTGTCTGTGGCATTTATGTATCTGGTGGTAACACTGGAAAACAAAGTGCTTAGGGCCACGGCCAAGACTCATAAAATAGCTGTGTTCAAGAATCATCATACTGAACTAGGAGAATCAATAACACTATCTGAACTCTGAGTTCTTATAGATGCCAATCATTCTGAACCTCAATGGATAAAGTGAGATGCCAAAACTATTCAAGAGGCAAAAAGCTATAAGTCCCGCTCATATGATTGAAGCTCTGTTTCATTGATAGTTTGAAATTTATAGTATATTCTCTTCTTTTTATCCTATTTAATTTTTAGTTGCTTGGGGACAAGCAACAATTTAAGTTTGGTGTTGTGATGAGCGGATAATTTATACGCTTTTTGGCATTGTTTTTAGTATGTTTTTAGTAGGATCTAGTTACTTTTAGGGATGTTTTCATTAGTTTTTATGTTAAATTCACATTTCTGGACTTTACTATGAGTTTGTGTGTTTTTCTGTGATTTCAGGTATTTTCTGGCTGAAATTGAGGGACTTGAGCAAAAATCAGATTCAGAGGTTGAAAAAGGACTGCTGATGCTGTTGGATTCTGACCTCCCTGCACTCAAAATGGATTTTCCGGAGCTACAGAACTCGAAATGGCGCGCTTCCAATTGCGTTGGAAAGTAGACATCCAGGGCTTTCCAGCAATATATAATAGTCCATACTTTGGCCAAGAATTGACGACGTAAACCGGCGTTCAACGCCGGCCTTCTGCCCAAATCTGGCGTTCAGCGCCAGAAAAGGATCCAAAACCAGAGTTGAACGCCCAAACTGGCACAGAAACTGGCGTTCAACTCCACAAATGGCCTCTGCACGTGCAACACTTAAGCTCAGCCCAAACACACACCAAGTGGGCCCCGGAAGTGGATTTATACATCAAATACTTACTCATGTAAACCCTAGTAGCTAGTTTATTATAAATAGGACCTCTTACTATTGTATTAGGCATCTTTGGATTACCTTATGATCCTTTGATCACGTTTTAGGGGGCTGGCCATCTCGGCCATGCCTGGACCTTCACTTATGTATTTTCATACGGTAGAGTTTCTACACTCCATAGATTAAGGTGTGGAGCTCTGCTGTTCCTCAAAGATTAATGCAAAGTACTACTGTTTTCTATTCAAATCTTCTTATTTCTCTTCTAAGATATCCATTCGCACCCAAGAACATGATGAAGGTGATGATTATGTGTGACGCTCATCATCCTTCTCCCTTATGAACGCGTGCCTGACAAACACTTCTGTTCTACATGAATTAAGCTAGAATGAGTATCTCTTAGATCTCCTAACCAGAATCTTCGTGGTGTAAGCTAGAATGATGGCGGCATTCAAGAGAATCCGGAAGGTCTAAACCTTGTCTGTGGTATTCCGAGTAGGATTCAATGATTGAATGACTGTGACGAGCTCCTAACTCGCGATTGCAGGGCGTTAGTGACAGACGCAAAAGGATAGTAAATCCTATTCCGGCATGATCGAGAACCGACAGATGAATAGCCGTGCCGTGACAGGGTGCGTGAGCATATTATTCACTGAGAGGATAAGATGAAGCCATTGACAAGGGTGATGCCTCCAGACGATTAGCCGTGCCGTGACAGGGCATTGGATCATTTTCCCGTGAGATGACCGAAAGTAGCCATTGACAGTGGTGATGTATCACATACAGCCAGCCATGGAAAGGAGTAAGACTGATTGGATGAAGGTAGCAGGAAAGCAGAGGTTCAGAGGAACGAAAAGCATCTCCATTCGCTTATCTGAAATTCATACTAATGATTTACATAAGTATCTCTATCCCTATTTTATTATATAATATTCGAAAACACCATTATCACTTTATATCTGCCTGACTGAGATTTGCAAGGTGACCATAGCTTGCTTCATACCAACAATCTCCGTGGGATTCGACCCTTACTCACGTAAGGTATTACTTGGACGACCCAGTGCACTTGCTGGTTAGTTGTATCGAAGTTGTGAACCATGGTATTGGCACCATGTTTTGGCGCCATTGCCAGGGAAAGAAAGAGCCATGAATTTTACATAATTAAAGTGTAATCACGATTACGCATACCAAGTTGCTCACGTTGCCAGGGATTGTTTGAGCCTGGACATCACAATTTCGTGCACCAGCTTCCTCTCTGGGGACACACCTACGGATAATTCCGTCTGCACATCTCTTAAAGAGATAGGGCTCATCCCACAAGTAGTACTTTGCATCAGTAACTAATTTTTTCTTTTGTATTCGATTGTACTCCTTGGGTATGAACCTTGCAGCTTTATAGTTTGCAATATCGGCAAACCATGGTGCTTCCTGAATGGCAAATAGATGCTCATGGGAACGTCTCAGAGATCTCAAGAAAGGGGAGGGACGTCCCTTCCACTGGCTCTATCCGGGACAGATGATCAGCTACTTGGTTCTCTGTCCCTTTTCTGTCTCTTATTTCTATATCAAACTCTTGCAGAAGCAATACCCATCTGATGAGCCTGGGTTTTGAATCCTGCTTTGTGAGTAGATACTTAAGAGCAGCATGGTCAGTGTACACAATCACCTTTGATCCTACTAAGTAGGATCTGAACTTGTCAATGGCGTAAACCACTGCAAGTAATTCCTTTTCTGTGGTTGTGTAATTTTTCTGGGCATCATTTAAAACGTGACTAGCATAATAAATGACATGCAGAAGCTTGTCATGCCTCTGTCCCAACACTGCACCAATGGCATGATCACTGGCATCACACATTAGCTCAAATGGTAATGTCCAGTCTGGTGCAGAAATAACTGGTGCTGTGACCAACTTAGCTTTCAGTGTTTCAAACGCCTGCAGGCATGCTGTGTCAAACACAAATGGCGTGTCAGCAGCTAGCAGATTGCTTAGAGGTTTTGCGATTTTTGAAAAATCCTTTATAAACCTCCTATAGAATCCTGCATGTCCTAGAAAGCTTCTGATTGCCTTAACATTGGCAGGTGGTGGTAATTTTTCAATTACCTCTATTTTTGCTTGATCCACCTCTATTCCCTTGTTTGAGATTTTATGCCCAAGAACAATTCCTTCAGTCACCATGAAGTGACACTTTTCCCAGTTTAAAACTAGATTGGTTTCTTGACATCTTTTCAGAACAAGTTTCAGGTGATCAAGACAGGAGCTGAATGAGTCTCCATATACTGAGAAGTCATCCATGAAGACTTCCATAAATTTTTCCACCATATCAGAGAAAATAGAGAGCATGCATCTCTGGAAGGTTGCAGGCGCATTACATAGCCCAAAGGGCATCCTTCTATAAGCAAACACTCCGGATGGACATGTGAATGCTATTTTCTCTTGATCCTGGGGATCTACTGCAATCTGGTTATAGCCTGAGTAGCCATCCAAAAAGCAGTAATAATCATGACTTGCTAGTCTTTCTAGCATCTGGTCTATGAATGGTAAAGGAAAATGATCCTTTCTGGTGGCTGTATTGAGCCTTTTGTAGTCAATACACATGCGCCACCCTGTAACTGTTCTTGTAGGAACCAGTTCATTTTTTTCATTATGAATCACTGTCATGCCTCTCTTTTTTGGGACGACTTGAACAGGGCTCACCCAGGGGCTATCAGAAATAGGATAAATAATCCCAGCCTCCAGTAATTTGGTGACCTCTTTCTGCACCACTTCCTTCATGGCTGGATTTAGCCGCCTCTGTGGTTGAACCACTGGTTTGGCATTGTCCTCCAATAGGATTTTGTGCATGCATCTAGCTGGGCTTATGCCCTTAAGGTCACCTATGGACCACCCAAGAGCTGTCTTGTGTGTCCTTAGCACTTGAATAAGTGCTTCCTCTTCCTGTGAATTTAAAGCAGAGCTTATGATCACTGGAAAAGTGTCACCTTCTCCTAGAAATGCATATTTCAAGGATGGTGGTAGTGGCTTGAGCTCGGTTTTAGGGGGTTTTTCCTCTTTCAGAAGAAAGTTTAGAGGCTCTTTCATGTCCCCTGAATCCTCCAAATCAGGCTGAACATCTTTAAAGATGTCTTCCAACTCTGATTCGAGACTCTCAGCCATGTTGATCTCTTCTACCAAAGAGTCAATGAGATCAACTTTCATGCAGTCTGCTGGTGTGTCTGGATGCTGCATGGCTTTGACAGCGTTCAACTTGAACTCATCATCATTGACTCTCAGGGTTATTTCCCCCTGTTGGACATCAATGAGGGATCGTCCAGTTGCTAGGAAGGGTCTTCCTAGAATGAGAGTAGCACTCTTGTGCTCCTCCATTTCCAGCACAACAAAGTCAGTAGGAAAGGCGAATGGCCCAACTCTGACAATCATGTCCTCAATCACGCCTGATGGGTATTTAGTGGAACCATCAGCAAGTTGGAGACATATCCGGGTTGGTTTAACTTCTTTAGTTAAGCCAAGCTTCCTGATAGTGGATGCAGGTATCAGGTTGATGCTTGCCCCAAGATCGCATAAAGCTGTCTTGGTGCAATCACCTTCTAATATGCATGGTATCAGAAAACTCCCACGGTCTTTAAGCTTTTCAGGAAAGCTTTTCAGAATGACTGCACTGCATTCTTCAGTGAGGAGAACTCTTTCTGTTTCTCTCCACTCCTTTTTATGACTCAAGATCTCTTTCATGAACTTGGCATAAGAAGGTATTTGCTCAAGTGCCTCTGCAAATGGAATCTTTATTTCAAGAGTCCTTAGATAATCTGTAAAGCGAGCAAATTGCTTATCCTGCTCCTCTTTCCGGAGTTTTTGAGGATAAGGTATCTTGGCTTTATATTCCTCAACCTTAGTGGTTAAAGAAGCCTTTTTAGAGGGGTTGCTATCAACACTTGTGTGTGTCTGATCCCTCACTGGCAATTGAGTGCCAGAGTCAGAAGCTGGAGTGACGTTAGACGCCAGCTCACTGTCTGTTCCTGGCGCCTGAACGCCAGAAGTGTGCCCATGTTGGGCGTTCAACGCTGAATTCTGCCCCATTTGGGCGTTCAACGCTAGATTCTTGCCCATTTCTGGCGTTGAACGCCAATCTTGCCTTGTTTCTGGCGCTGAACGCCAGTTTTGGGCATAGTCTGGGCGTTCAGCGCCAGCCTTCCACCCATTTTCTGGCGTTTTAGTGCCAGAATTATTTTTCCCTGGGCTCTTACTGTCCTCAGGTGAATCTTTGGTGGGTCGCTCATTTCTTGAATTTTTGATGCCTTGAGGTGGGGTATTTAGTGTTTTCCCACTCCTCAATTGAACTGCTTGACATTCTTCTGCTATTTGCCTTGATAGCTGCTGCTTTGTTTGCTTAAACTGTTCGTCCATATGTATATTAGCTATCCTTGTCTCCTGTAGCCTGTCCTTGAATTCAGCTAACTGCTTTGTTAGAAAATCCAATTGCTGATTGAATTCAGCAGCTTGTTTTACAGTACTGAATTCAGCAGTTACTGTTTTAACCTCTTCATTCATGGAAGGGTTGCTGCTTAGATACAGATGCTGATTCCTGGCAACTGTATCAATGAGCTCTTGAGCCTCTTCAATTGTCTTTCTCATATGGATAGATCCACCAGCTGAGTAATCTAGAGACATCTGAGCTCCTTCTGCAAGCCCATAGTAGAAGATGTCTAACTGAACCCACTCTGAAAACATTTCAGAGGGGCATTTTCGTAGCATCTCTCTGTATCTCTCCCAGGCATCATAAAGAGATTCATTATCTCCTTGTTTAAAGCCTTGGATGTCCAGCCTTAGCTGTGTCATCCTTTTTGGAGGAAAATACTGATTCAGGAATTTTTCTGTCAGCTGTTTCCATGTTCTTATGCTGGCCTTAGGTTAGTTATTTAACCACCTCTTAGCTTGATCTTTTACAGCAAATGGGAACAGTAATAGTCTGTAGACATCCTGATCTATTTCCTTATCATGTACTGTGTCAGCAATTTGTAGAAATTGTGCCAGAAACTCTGTAGGTTCTTCCTGTGGAAGACCGGAATACTGGCAACTTTGCTGCACCATGATAATGAGCTGAGGATTCAACTCAAAGCTACTGACTCCAATGGAGGGTATGCAGATACTACTCCCATATGAAGCAGTAGAGGGGTTAGAATATGACCCCAGAGTCCTCCTGGACTGTTCATCTCCAATTATGTCCATGATGGATATATGGATATAATCTTGGACTGATTTACCTTTTTAATTATTTTATTTTATGGAAAGAGGACAACTTAACCAAAAATAAAAATAACAAAAATTATGATTTTCGAAAAAGTGAGGGGAGAAAAAGTAGTTAGAAAGTTTTGAAAAAGATATGATTTGGAAAAGATTTTAAATTTTTTTTTTTTTTATAATTTTCGAAAATTTGTTTTGAAAGTGGAGAGAAAAGATATTTTTGAATTTAGTGAGGAAAGAGAAAAACAATAGGATAGCGCAAGATTTAAAATTTTTGGAGAAGGATTGAAGGGGGAAGGAACCCAAGGATTGAAGGGGGAAGGAACCAAGTAGTCATAGTTGAGTTTTCATCATGTTTTAATGTAGAACTTGGTGCACGAATTGTGAATCACACTTTTCACAACGCGTACCACTAACCAGCAAGTGCACTGGGTCGTCGAAGTAATACCTTACGTGAGTAAGGGTCGAATCCCACGGAGATTGTTGGTTTGAAGCAATCTATGGTTATCTTGTAAATCTTAGTCAGGAAGTCAATTATGTTTATCAGTTGAATTGTGAATAACCAAGAGAGCATAAATTAAAGGTTACTTGTTGTGCAGTAATGGAGAATATGTTGGAGTTTTGGAGATGCTTTGTCTTCTAAATCTCTGCTTTCCTCTGTCTTCTGATTCACGCACGCATGTCCTCCTATGGCAAGCTGTGTGTTGGTGGATCACCGTTGTCAATGGCTACCTTCCATCCTTCCAGTGAAAACTACGCTCACGCGCTCTGTCACAGCACGGCTAATCACCGGTTGGTTCTCGATCCGGTTGGAATAGGATTTACTATCCTTTTGCGTCTGTCACTAACGCCCAGCCTTCAGGAGTTTGAAGCTCGTCACAGTCATTCAATCCTTGAATCCTACTCGGAATACCACAGACAAGGTTTAGACTTTCCGGATTCTCATGAATGCCGCCATCAGTTCTAGCTTATACCATGGAGATTCTGATTAAGAGATCTCAGAGATACTCATTCAATCGGATATAGAACGGAGGTGGTTGTCAGGCACACGTTCATGGGTTGAGGAAGGTGATGAATGTCACGGATCATCACCTTCATCACAGTTAAGCGCGAATGAACATCTTAGATAGGAACAAGCGTGTTTGAATGGAAAACAAAAATACTTGCATTAATTCATCGAGACACAGCAGAGCTCCTCACCCCCAACAATGGGGTTTAGAGACTCATGCCGTCAGAGAATACAAAGTTTAGATCTGAAATGTCATGAGATACAAAATAAGTCTCTAAAAGTTGTTTAAATACTAAACTAGTAGCCTAGGCTTACAACAAATGAGTAAACTATGATGGATGATGCAGAGGCCCACTTCTGGGGCTCACTTGGTGTGTGCTGGGGCTGAGACTTAAGCAATTCACGTGCAGAGGCCATTTGTGGAGTTGAACGCCAGTTTTTATGCCAGTTTGGGCGTTCAACTCCAGCTTTTGATCCTTTTCTGGCGCTGGACGCCAGAATTGGGCAGAGGACTAGCGTTGAACGCCAGTTTACATCGTCTATCCTTGTGCAAAGTATGGACTATTATATATTGCTGGAAAGCCCTGGATGTCTACTTTCCAACGCAATTGGAAGCACGCCATTTCGAGTTCTGTAGCTCCAAAAAATCCACTTTGAGTGCAGGGAGGTCAGAATCCAACAGCATCAGCAGTCCTTTTTCAGCCTGAATCAGTTTTTGCTCAGCTCCTTCAATTTCAGCCAGAAATATACCTGAAATTACAGAAAAACACACAACTCATAGTAAAGTCCAGAAATATGAATTTTTCCTAAAAACTAATGGAAACAAACTAAAAACTAACTAACACATACTCAAAACTATATGAAATTAACCCCAAAAAGCGTATAAAATATCCGCTCATCAGAACTCTAGAGAGAGAGGCTCTCTCCTCTCTCTAGATTTAGGATAGAAATTAGGGTGAAGTTAGGTTAATCTCTCTCAAATTTATCTTTTAATTCTTATTTTGATTTCAATTCTCCTTATATTTTAGTGTTTGGTTGTCTTAATCTTCTTAGTTTCTCTTGTTAATTTCTTATTTTGCTCTCTTTTATGTTGATGAACAATTGTTTGATCTTGATTTCTTCTAATGCAATATTGTGTTTCCATGTCTTATTTTATGTTTACCTCACTTGTTATTGTGGATCTCTTGCTTGTGTTAGTTATGGGTTTCACTAATTCTTGCATTTTGTGATGTTTACTTTTATTGCACACTAGGTATTTGATAAAATGTTTCCACTAGTTTTTGAGTAGTTTTCTTGACTCTTGGCCTAGGCTAAGGGAATTGAGTGACCTTGAGTCATTGGATCTCATTGAATTGGTGATTTGAGAACCCTATGTGGTCAATTTGATAACCATTGACTCTAGCCTACTACTAAGTCAATTAGTGATGCCAGGGCATCTTAGCCTAGTTTTACTAGTCTTTTTCCTTTGTTTTTAATAGGTTTTATACACTTTCTTGAGTATAAGTAAGCTATTTGGGTAGAAATTCATGTGTACTTGGATTCAATCAACCATGAGTAAATTGATGCATTTTCATGAGGTTTTGTGCTATAATTTCTTATATGTCAAGGATAAGAAGAAGTCACATGATTTTAGCGTAGCTTTGATGCATTTGTTTATTGATGACAAGTGACCAAAAGGCTTGGAGGAAGGTTGAAAAAAGGGGATGGCAGGAATGGAAATGAAGGCAGCATTGAAAAGATCACGTTTGAGTTCACGTTTGCCTCAAACGTGAACTCAAACGTGGATAACAGCACAGCCACCCTGGAGGAGCTCAACGTTTGCGCTAACGTTTACCTCAAACGTGAAGTCAAACGTTGGCTCAAGAATACCCTGGAGGAGGAGCCACGTTTGCGCCAACATTTGCCTCAAACGTGAGGTCAAACGTTGGCTGAAGATTGCCTTAGGGAGGATCACGTTTGAGCTCATGTTTGACCTCAAACGTGAACTCAAACGTGAGTGACAGCAACAACCCGTTCTGCATAACGCCATCACATGAAGACGTTTGAGTCGACTGATAAACCACTATTTTATAGTTTATATTGTGTGGTTTTGTCATGATCCTTACCCACTTATTCATCAATTTAACATGCATTTAGATTTCCTTCCTAAATTCAGTACATGTTTGAAAATTGCTTCCTAGAGACTTTAATTATTTATTTTTAATTCTCCTTTATTCCATTCGACGCCGTGATCTGTGTGTTAAGTGTTTCAGACTTTATAGGGCATGAATGAGTTGGAGATTGGAAGGGAAGCTAGCAAAAATGGAAGGAACACAAGAATTTGAGGAGATAACCAACGAGAAGTGACGCAGTCGCATGGCTTGCGCGACCGCGCGAAGGAGCGCAATTCGCAGCGACGCGGTAGCGTGGATGACGCGAACGCGTGGAGAGGAAAAAGCGCAAGCGACGCGTCCGCATGGACGACGCGATCGCGTGACACGCGTGATCTGCATAATCTGCAGAATTCGATGGGGGCGATTTTGGACCTTATTTCGGCCCAGTTTTCGGCCCGAAACAGCAGACTAGAGTCAGAGGATATGCAAAAACAACAGACATTCATTCAGTAGTTTTAGATCTAGTTTTTCACTCTCTTAGGTTTTTCTCTCCAGTTTTTAGAATTTTAATTTTCAATTGGTCTTAGCATTGGAACAGTGAAAAGACTTGTTTCCTCATCAAGACTTCATCATTCTAGTTTGTTCTCTTAACTTGGTTCTATTTTTCCATGTTCTTTGTTATGTTCAATTTTGTCGTTCAGATACTTTTATGATTATTTAATGCAAGGATTATTTCTTTTTAATCCAATTTCAATTCCAATAATCATGTCCTCTTTTAATTCCCTTTCATGCGCTATGGATTCTTTATTTACAATGCGTGAGTAGTTTCCTTACTTGATGGGGAGTTGATTAAAAGGAACTCTTGAGTTGGAAGGATTGAAAGAAAATTTGTAATTGGGTTAAATGTTGGATTGCTATCCTGTCACCGACGCCAATCCCTTTGAACTAAGTGGGTTGCAACTTGTGAACAGATCTGGCATTCCCACTTGTTTGACTTTCCCTTACCTAGTAAGGATAACCAAACAGAACAACCATTAATTATAAATTAATCTTACAATCACACCATCAATGATAGAGATTCTAACCAATCAATTCCCAGTCAAGGCTTTTATTTATATTATTTAAAAATCCTCAATTTAAATTCCAATTTACTTAGCTCAACTTCTTGGAACATCTGATTAATAAAACAGCACACTTTTCTGCAACTCGTTGGGAGATGACCTGGGACTTAAAACTCCCAGTAAATTTAATTGAAATTCTCTGTGACACATTTCTAAATTGATAGGCAGATTTTCGGTGAGTTAAGAACTATACTTGCAACGTAACCATTTTAATAAATTTTTAATTCACCAACTTCTGCTTCCCATCAATTTTTGGCGCCGCTGCCGGGGAGTTGCAATAGAGTGCTAATTTTATTAATTAGAATTTATTTATTTGCAATTTTATTTAATTTTGCTATTATGAGCTGCATGTTTCTTCCGTCAAATGACGCGTTCACTTCCTGATCCGCGCTTGCTAATATTCGATCCTGAAATTGAAAGGACTATTTCACGAATAAGGCGAGAACAGCGTAGGTTAGCCCACTCTAAGGGCGGATCTGAAAGTAAATCTGAGGAAGAAACCAGCCCCCGTTCTACTGATTCGGTTGTTTTACGTGCAGAAAACATGACAGCTAGAAGAGTTACCATTCAGGAGGAAGGAGCTCCTGATTTTACAATGCAACAGTTTCAAGCGCATCATCCAGCAGTAGCTACGGATTTTGAAATGAAGACCACACTGCTAAATTTGATACCCAAGTTTCATGGCCTACCTGCTCAAGAGCCTATCAAGCACTTGAGAGATTTCCGGGCAGCCTGTTCTACTGTCAGGCGTGATGGCACTGATGAAACTTCAATTCTGCTGAAAGCTTTCCCATTCTCTCTTGAGGGAAAAGCAAGAGAGCGGTACTACACTCAACCTCTAGCAAATGTATCCAACTGGGATACACTCAGAAAGGAGTTTCTGGAGAAATTCTTTCCATCTGAAGTTACTGATAAACTGAGGAAGGATATCTCTACAATTGTTCAGGATGACAATGAGACTCTCTTTGAATACTGGGAGCGCTTCAATAATCTTCTGGAAGCATGCCCCCACCACATGATTGACAAGATCGTGCTACTCAGGTATATCACACAAGGTATGAGGCCCCAAGATAAGACCACATTGGAAAGTGCCAGCAATGGGTCTATGAAGAAGTACAAGACCACTGATGAAGCTTGGCAATTGATCAGTGATTTAGCTGAATCTACTCGGAACCACAGACAGAAGCAAGGTCATTCAAAAGCCGTTGCAGAAGTATCTTCTGGCATAGAGACTGCTGCTCTAAATCGAAGCATCTGTGAGATGACCAACCTGCTGAAGCAAATGCAGTTGAGTCAACAAGTTCAGCAAACTCAACCGCAGCAAAACCAACAACTAGTTCCACAAAGAATTTGCAGAATTTGTGCTGATTACAGCCATTACACTGATGAATGCCCGCAGCTCCAACAAGAAGACAACATGGTGGCATCCACTCACAACTTCTATGACCGCCCCAACCAAGGGTACAATCAAAGTGGAAATAATAACCATGGATGGCAGGACAATTCAAACCAGAATTGGAGAGACAACAAAAATAGGGGAGGCAGAGATAACCAGAAAAATTAGAGGTGGAATAATAACAACAACAGGCAACAAAATTAACCTTACCGAGCACCTCACCTGAGGCAAAACCAAGGACCACCGAACAATCAGCAGCAAACCTCTCAATTTACTCATTCTTCTGTATCTTCTAATGAAGATTTATTACAAGCTTTTGAGAAAAGACAACTGGCCATGGAAAATACCATCGTGAATAGTATTAACGCCAGTCTGAATGGTTTCACCTCTATATATGATGTTTTAAGGCTTCCTCCCTTAAAAAGGTCGGCAGCTCGCTTTGTGTTAGCAGATAAAAGCATTATTACAGTGGCTGGAGTTGCTGAAGATGTTTTGGTGAACATTAAAGGGCTCACATTTCTCACTGATTTTTATATCTTGGAGATGCCCCATAATGATTCAGATAAGCCATCATCAATCCTACTTCGAAGACCATTCCTGAAGACATCAAAATTCAAATTGGATGCTTTTTCAGGAACATACTTGATGAGCGGATATTTTATACGCTTTTTGGGGATAATTTCATATAGTTTAGAGTATGTTTTAGTTAGTTTTTAGTCTATTTCTAGTAGTTTTTAGGAAAAATTCATATTTCTGGACTTTACTATGAGTTGTGTGTTTTTCTGTAATTTCAGATATTTTTCTGGCTGAAATTGAAGGAGCTGAGCAAAAATCTGATTCAGGCTGAAAAAGGACTGCTGATGCTGTTGGATTCTGACCTCCCTGCACTCAAAGTGGATTTTCTGGAGCTACAGAACTCGAAATGGCGTGCTTCCAATTGCGTTGGAAAGTAGACATCCAGGGCTTTCCAGAAATATATAATAGTCCATACTTTGCACAATAATAGACGACGTAAACTGGCGTTCAACGCCAGTCCTCTGCCCAATTCTGGCGTCCAGCGCCAGAAAAGGATCAAAAACTGGAGTTGAACGCCCAAACTGGCACAAAACTGGCGTTCAACTCCACAAATAGCCTCTGCACGTGGATTGCTTAAAGTCTCAGCCCCAGCACACACCAAGTGGGCCCCAGCACACCAAGTGGGCCCCAGAAGTGGATCTCTGCATCATCCATCATAGTCCACTCATATTTTGTAACCCTAGGCTACTAGTTTAGTATTTAAACAACTTTTAGAGACTTATTTTGGATCTCATGACATTTCAGATCTAAACTTTGTATTCTCTGACGGCATGAGTCTCTAAACCCCATTGTTGGGGGTGAGGAGCTCTGCTGTGTCTCAATGAATTAATGCAAGTATTTCTGTTTTCCATTCAAGCACGCTTGTTCCTATCTAAGATGTTCATTCGCGCTTAACTGTGATGAAGGTGATGATCCGTGACATTCATCACCTTCCTCAAACCATGAACGTGTGCCTGACAACCACCTCCGTTCTATATCCAATTGAATGAGTATCTCTTAGATTCCTTAATCAGAATCTCCGTGGTATAAGCTAGAACTGATGGCGGCATTCATGAGAATCCGGAAAGTCTAAACCTTGTCTGTGGTATTCCGAGTAGGATTCAGTGATTGAATGACTGTGACGAGCTTCAAACTCCTGAAGGCTGGGCGTTAGTGACAGACGCAAAAGGATAGTAAGTCCTATTCCAACCGGATCGAGAACCAACCGGTGATTAGCCGTGCTGTGACAGAGCGCGTGAGCATAGTTTTCACTGGAAGGATGGAAGGTAGCCATTGACAACGGTGATCCACCAACACACAGCTTGCCATAGGGGGACGTGCGTGCGTGAATCAGAAGACAGAGGAAAGCAGAGATTCAGAGGACAAAGCATCTCCAAAACTCCAACATATTCTCCATTACTGCATAACAAGTAACCTTTAATCCATGCTCTATTGTTTATTTGCAATTCAACTGATAAACATAATTGACTTCCTGACTAAGATTTACAAGATAACCATAGATTGCTTCAAACCAACAATCTCCGTGGGATTCGACCCTTACTCACGTGAGGTATTACTTGGACAACCCAGTGCACTTGCTTGTTAGTGGTACGCGTTGTGAAAAGTGTGATTCACAATTCGTGCTACCAAGTTTTTGGCACCGTTGCCGGGGATTGTTCGTGTTTGAACAACTGACGGATTATTTTGTTGCTTAGATTAGGAAAAATCTTCTCTTTTTTGGTTTAGAGTCTTTTATTATTTATCCCTTGTTAAAACACTTTAAATTTATAGCTCAGTTAATTAGAACGTGGTGTCTATGTTCATGGTAATTGGCTATCATATTTTAAAAAAAAAAAACCTTTTTCAAAAATAATTTTTCTATTAAATCCTGTGCCAAACTTTAATAAGGTCCCATAACTCATTTGGCTAGAACATTAATTTGATTGGGTTAGAATCTTTTATACTCTTTTTAAAAAACCTTTTTCAAAAATAATTTTTCTATTAAATCCTGTGCCAAACTTTAAGTTTGGTGTTTTCAAAAATAATTTTTCTTAAAATTTTTTTTTGAAGGTCCCATAACTCATTTGGCTAGAACATTAATTTGATTGGGTTAGAATCTTTTATACTCTTTTCAAAACCTTCTTTTTCAAAAATATTTTTTCTAGTAAATCTTGTGCCAAACTTTAAGTTTGGTGTTTTCTTGTTGATTCCCCTTTGATTTTCGAAAATTTTGGTTTGGTTTTCTAAAAATTTTAAGTTTGGTGTTCTTCCTTCATGTTCTTGTGTTCTTGTGAGTCTTCAAAGTGTTCTTGAGTTTCCTTGTGTCTTGATCTTAAAATTTTTAAGTTTGGTGTTCCTTGGTGTTTTCCCTCCAAATTTTTCGAAAACAAAGAGCATTAGATCTAAAAATTTTAAATCTTGTACTATCTTATTGTTTTTCTCTCTCCTCACTAAATTCAAAAATATCTTTTCAAAATATCTTTTCTAACTTCCTATCTTTTCAAAATTTGTTTCAACTAACTAACCAACTTTTTGTTTGTTTCTTAACTTTTTCAAAACTACGTAACTAACTCTCTCTCTCTCAAATTTTCGAAAATATCTCCCCTCTTTTTCAAAAATTTCGTTTATTTTAACTAATTATTTTTAAATTTTTTTTACGAAAAAAAAAATATTTTTTTCAAAATTCAAATTCTTTTTAGTTATTTTATTTTATTTAAGTATTTACTTCTTATAAAATAAAATAAATAAAAAGGTAAATCAGTCCAAGTTATATCCATAGATCCATCATAGACATCAGTGGAGATGGACAGTCCAGGAGGACTTTGGGGTCATATTCTAACCCCTCTACTGCTTCGTATGGGAGTAGCATATGCATACCCTCCGTTGGAGTTAGTAGCTTTGAGTTGAATCCTCAGCTCATTATCATGGTGCAGCAAAGTTGCCAGTATTCCGGTCTTCCACAGGAAGAACCTACAGAGTTTCTGGCACAATTTTTACAAATTGCTGACACAGTACATGATAAGGAAATAGATCAGGATGTCTACAGACTATTACTGTTTCCATTTGCTGTAAAAGATCAAGCCAAGAGGTGGTTAAATAACCAACCAAAGGCCAGCATAAGAACATGGAAACAGCTGACAGAAAAATTCCTGAATCAATATTTCCCTCCAAAAAGGATGACACAGCTAAGGCTGGACATCCAAGGCTTTAAACAAGGAGATAATGAATCTCTTTATGATGCCTGGGAGAGATACAGAGAGATGCTACGAAAATGCCCCTCTGAAATGTTTTCAGAGTGGGTTCAGTTAGACATCTTCTACTATGGGCTTGCAGAAGGAGCTCAGATGTCTTTAGATTACTCAGCTGGTGGATCTATCCATATGAGAAAGACAATCGAAGAGGCTCAAGAGCTCATTGATACAGTTGCCAGGAATCAGCATCTGTATCTAAGCAGCAACCCTTCCATGAATGAAGAGGTTAAAACAGTAACTGCTGAATTCAGTACTGTAAAACAAGCTGCTGAATTCAATCAGCAATTAGATTTTCTAACAAAGCAGCTAGCTGAATTCAAAGACAGGTTACAGGAGACAAGGATGGCTAATATACATATGGAAGAACAGTTTAAGCAAACAAAGCAGCAGCTATCAAAGCAAATAGCAGAAGAATGCCAAGCAGTTCAATTAAGAAGTGGGAAAACATTAAATACCCCACCTCAAGGCATCAAAAATTCAAGAAATAAGCAACCCACCATAGATTCCCCGGAGGACAGTAAGAGCCCAGGGAAAATAATTCTGGCACTAAAACGCCAGAAAATGGGTGGAAGGCTGGCGCTGAACGCCCAGACCATGCCCAAAACTGGCGTTCAGCGCCAGAAACAAGGCAGGATTGGCGTTCAACGCCAGAAATGGGCAAGAATCTGGCGTTGAACGCCCAACAGGAGCACAGTTCTGGCGTTCAGGCGCCAGGAACAGACAGTGAGCTGGCGTCTAACGTCACTCCAGCTTCTGACTCTGGCATTCAATTGCCAGTGAGGGATCAGACACACACAAGTGCTGACAACAACCCCTCTAAAAAGGCTTCTTTAACCACTAAGGTTGAGGAATATAAAGCCAAGATACCTTATCCTCAAAAACTCCGGAAAGAGGAGCAGGATAAGCAATTTGCTCGCTTTGCAGATTATCTAAGGACTCTTGAAATAAAGATTCCATTTGCAGAGGCACTTGAGCAAATACCTTCTTATGCCAAGTTCATGAAAGAGATCTTGAGTCATAAAAAGGAGTGGAGAGAAACAGAAAGAGTTCTCCTCACTGAAGAATGCAGTGCAGTCATTCTGAAAAGCTTTCCTGAAAAGCTTAAAGACCCTGGGAGTTTTCTGATACCATGCATATTAGAAGGTGATTGCACCAAGACAGCTTTATGCGATCTTGGGGCAAGCATCAACCTAATACCTGCATCCACTATCAGGAAGCTTGGCTTAACTGAAGAAGTTAAACCAACCCGGATATGTCTCCAACTTGCTGATGGTTCCACTAAATACCCATCAGGCGTGATTGAGGACATGATTGTCAGAGTTGGGCCATTCGCCTTTCCCACTGACTTTGTTGTGCTGGAAATGGAGGAGCACAAGAGTGCTACTCTCATTCTAGGAAGACCCTTCCTAGCAACTGGACGATCCCTCATTGACGTCCAGCAGGGGAAATAACCCTGAGAGTCAACGATGACGAGTTCAAGTTGAACGCTGTCAAAGCCATGCAGCATCCAGACACATCAACAGACTGCATGAAAGTTGACCTTATTGACTCTTTGGTAGAAGAGATCAACATGGCTGAGAGTCTCGAATCAGAGTTGGAAAACATCTTTAAAGATGTTCAGCCTGATTTGGAGGATTCAGGGGACATGAAAGAGCCTCTGAACTTTCTTCTGAAAGAGGAAAAGCCTCCTAAACCAGAGCTCAAGCCACTGCCACCATCCTTGAAATATGCATTTCTAGGAGAAGGTGACACTTTTCCAGTGATCATAAGCTCTGCTTTAAATTCACAGGAATAGGAAGCACTTATTCAAGTGCTAAGGACACACAAGACAGCTCTTAGGTGGTCCATAGGTGACCTTAAGGGCATAAGCCCAGCTAGATGCATGCACAAAATCCTATTGGAGGATAATGCCAAACCAGTGGTTCAACCACAGAGGCGGCTAAATCCAGCCATAAAGGAAGTGGTGCAGAAAGAGGTCACCAAATTACTAGAGGCTGAGATTATTTATCCCATTTCTGATAGCCCCTGGGTGAGCCCTGTTCAAGTCGTCCCAAAAAAGGGAGGCATGACAGTGATTCATAATGAAAAAAATGAACTGGTTCCTACAAGAACAGTTACAGGGTGGCGCATGTGTATTGACTACAGAAGGCTCAATACAGCCACCAGAAAGGATCATTTTCCTTTACCATTCATAGACCAGATGCTAGAGAGACTAGCAGGTCATGATTATTACTGCTTTTTGGATGGCTACTTAGGCTATAACCAGATTGCAGTAGATCCCCAGGATCAAGAGAAAACAGCATTCACATGTCCATCCGGAGTGTTTGCTTACAGAAGGATGCCCTTTGGGCTATGCAATGCACCTGCAACCTTCCAGAGATGCATGCTCTCTATTTTCTCTGATATGGTGGAAAAATTTCTGGAAGTCTTCATGGATGACTTCTCAGTATATGGAGACTCATTCAGCTCCTGTCTTGATCACTTGAAACTTGTTCTGAAAAGATGCCAAGAAACCAACCTAGTTTTAAACTGGGAAAAGTGTCACTTCATGGTGACTGAAGGAATTGTTCTTGGGCATAAGATCTCAAACAAGGGAATAGAGGTGGATCAAGCAAAAATAGAGGTAATTGAAAAATTACCACCACCTGCCAATGTTAAGGCAATCAGAAGCTTTCTGGGGCATGCAGGATTCTATAGGAGGTTTATAAAGGATTTTTCAAAAATCGCAAAACCTCTAAGCAATCTGCTAGCTGCTGACACGCCATTTGTGTTTGACACAGCATGCCTGCAGGCGTTTGAAACGCTGAAAGCTAAGCTGGTCACAGCACCAGTCATTTCTGCACCAGACTGGACATTGCCATTTGAGTTAATGTGTGATGCCAGTGATCATGCCATTGGTGCAGTATTGGGACAGAGGCATGACAAGCTTCTGCATGTCATTTATTATGCCAGCCGCGTTTTAAATGATGCCCAGAAAAATTACACAACCACAGAAAAGGAATTACTTGCAGTGGTTTACGCCATTGACAAGTTCAGATCCTACTTAGTAGGATCAAAGGTGATTGTGTACACTGACCATGCTGCTCTTAAGTATCTACTCACAAAGCAGGATTCAAAACCCAGGCTCATCAGATGGGTATTGCTTCTGCAAGAGTTTGATATAGAAATAAGAGACAGAAAAGGGACAGAGAACCAAGTGGCTGATCATCTGTCCCGGATAGAGCCAGTGGAAGGGACGTCCCTCCCCTTCCTTGAGATCTCTGAGACGTTCCCTGATGAGCATCTATTTGCCATTCAGGAAGCACCATGGTTTGCCGATATTGCAAACTATAAAGCTGCAAGGTTCATACCCAAGGAGTACAATAGAATACAAAAGAAGAAATTAGTTACTGATGCAAAGTACTACTTGTGGGATGAACCCTATCTCTTTAAGAGATGTGCAGACGGAATTATCCGTAGGTGTGTCCCCAGAGAGGAAGCACAGAGAATCCTATGGCATTGCCACGGATCTCAATATGGAGGCCATTTCGGAGGTGAGCGAACAGCTACCAAAGTCCTCCAATGTGGCTTCTATTGGCCCACACTCTATAAAGATTCCCGAGAGTTTGTACGTAATTGTGACAGTTGCCAAAGAGCTGGTAACCTGCCTCATGGTTACGCCATGCCTCAACAAGGGATCTTGGAAATAGAGTTGTTTGATGTATGGGGAATTGACTTCATGGGACCTTTTCCACCATCATACTCAAACACTTATATTCTGGTGGCAGTTGACTATGTATCAAAATGGGTTGAGGCTATCGCCACACCCTCCAATGATACTAAAACAGTGCTGAAATTCCTCCAGAAACATATCTTTAGCAGGTTTGGTGTCCCTAGAGTGTTAATCAGCGATGGGGGCACTCACTTCTGCAATAAACAGCTTTACTCTGCCATGGTTCGGTATGGAATTCGCCACAAAGTGGCCACTCCATATCATCCACAAACCAACGGGCAAGCTGAAGTCTCTAACAGAGAATTAAAGAGAATCCTGGAACGGACAGTAAATACCCGTAGAAAGGATTGGGCAAGGAGCTTGGATGATGCTCTGTGGGCTTACAGAACAGCATTCAAGACCCCTATAGGGACCTCTCCATACCAACTTGTGTATGGTAAGGCATGTCACCTGCCCGTGGAACTGGAACATAAAGCTTATTGGGCAACCAGATTCCTAAACTTAGATGCCAAATTAGCAGGAGAAAAACGATTGCTCCAGCTAAATGAGCTAGAGGAATTCAGATTCACAGCTTTCGAAAATGCCAAGCTTTATAAAGAAAAATAAAAAAAATGGCATGACAGAAAGCTGTCATCTAGAATCTTTGAACCAGGACAGAAGGTCCTGTTGTTTAACTCTAGACTCAGGCTATTCCCCGGGAAACTGAAATCCCGGTGGAGGGGACCATACGTGATTACAAGTGTGTCACCATATGGTTATGTGGAGCTTCAAGATATTGATTCTGATAAGAAGTTCATTGTCAATAGACAGAGAATCAAGCATTATCTTGAAGGCAACACTGAGCAAGAATGCTCAAGGCTGAAGCTAGATTAAAAGCTCAGCAAGGTCCAGCTAAAGACAATAAAGAAGCGCTTGCTGGGAGGCAACCCAGCCATGGGGCAACAATCCTCTAAGCATTTTGCCCTATTTTTATTTTTTTTTATATAAAGTTCACTGACACTAAGGTAAAGAATCATTTGCATAAGTTTACAGGGTTACAGAAGGAATCTACACACAAAACAGAGATAGGGAGCTTACTGGCAAGAAAACGCCAGTGAAGGCCATTTTGGGCGTTCAGCGCCCAAAATGGGCATCTAGTGGGCGCTGAACGCCAGTAAGGATAGCTATCTGGCGTTCAACGCCAGAAAAGGGCAACAACTGGGCGTTGAACGCCCAGGAGAGTAGCACTTGGGCGTTGAACGCCCAAAACAGGCAGTGTTTGGGCGTTCAAACGCCAGGATGGTGGAGAGGAGCTCTCCTTCTACCCATCTCCTTCTTTTTCTTTTGCTTGAGGACAAGCAAAGCTCTAAGTTTGGTGTGCTTATCCGTGATCACTAAGATCATGGCCCCTAAAGGAAAACAACCCACTCCAAGAGGAGCAAGGGCGTGATTTAAAGGAACTGAAGCGCCAGAAATTCTCTCTTGAAGGACCAAGCACCTCACAGACTAGAGGAACATCCACTTCCCAAACCTCAAGGTTGTTGAGTTCTAATCTTAGCCTTAACTCTGTGATAACTGTTCTTATTTTAATTTTACCTTAGGAGTCATATAGTAGTAATTAGTATCTATTTTGATTTTATCTCCAATTAAGCTATAGTTTATTTTTCTCATCATCAGCAAACATGAATAAAGTAGTAGATCTTTTGAATAAGAAGCAATAAAATTTCGAGTTTTAATAAGAGAAATTCTAATTAGCTAAATGTGGTGGCAATGCTTTCTGTCTTCTGAATGAATGCTTGAACAGTGCATATATCTTCTGAATTTGTTGTTTAAGACTATTAAATATGTTGGCTCTTGAAAGAATGATGAACATGAGACATGTTATTGAGAATCTGAAAAATCATAAAAATGATTCTTGAAGCAAGAAAAAGCAGCAAAGAACAAAGCTTGTAGAAAAAAAAAAAAAAAAAGAGAAAGAAAAAAAGAGAAAGCAAGCAGAAAAAGCCAAAGCTCATAAAACCAAAAGGCAAGAGCAAAAAGCCAAAGCCCTTAAAACCAAAAGGCAAGGGTAATAAAAAGGATCCCAAGGCTTTGAGCATCAGTGGATAGGAGGGCCTAAAGGACTGAAATCCTGGTCTAAGCGGCTAAACCAAGCTGTCCCTAACCATGTGCTTGTGGCGTGCAGGTGTCAAGTGAAAACTTGAGACTGAGCGGTTAAAGTCAAGGTCCAAAGCAAAAAGAAGAGTGTGCTTAAGAACTCTGGACACCTCTAATTGGGGACTTTAGCAAAGCTGAGTCACAATCTGAAAAGGTTCACCCAGTTATGTGTCTGTGGCATTTATGTATCCGGTAGTAATACTAGAAAACAAAGTGCTTAGGGCCACAGCCAAGACTCATAAAGAAGCTGTGTTCAAGAATCATCACACTGAACTAAGAGAATCAATAACACTATCTGAATTCTGAGTTCCTATAGATGCCAATCACTCTGAGCTTCAATGGACAAAGTGAGATGCCAAAACTGTTCAGAAGCAAAAAGCTACTAGTCCCGCTCATCTAATTAGAATCTGAGCTTCAATCAAAAACTCTGAGATATTATTACTTCTCAACCTATTAGTCTTCTATTTTATTTGTCTAGTTGCTTGAGGACAAGCAACAGTTTAAGTTTGGTGTTGTGATGAGCGGATATTTTATACGCTTTTTGGGGATAATTTCATATAGTTTAGAGTATGTTTTAGTTAGTTTTTAGTCTATTTCTAGTAGTTTTTAGGAAAAATTCATATTTCTGGACTTTACTATGAGTTGTGTGTTTTTCTGTAATTTCAGATATTTTTCTGGCTGAAATTGAAGGAGCTGAGCAAAAATTTGATTCAGGTTGAAAAAGGACTGCTGATGCTGTTGGATTCTGACCTCCCAGCACTCAAAGTGGATTTTCTGGAGCTACAGAACTCGAAATGGCGTGCTTCCAATTGCGTTGAAAAGTAGACAGCCAGGGCTTTCCAGCAATATATAATAGTCCATACTTTGCACAAGAATAAACAACGTAAACTGGCGTTCAACGCCAGTCCTCTGCCCAATTCTGGCGTCTAGCGCCAAAAAAGGATCAAAAACTGGAGTTGAACGCCCAAACTGGCACAAAACTGGCGTTCAACTCCACAAATGGCCTCTGCACGTGGATTGCTTAAAGTCTCAGCCCCAGCACACACCAAGTGGGCCCCAGCACACCAAGTGGGCCCCAGAAGTGGATCTCTGCATCATCCATCATAGTCCACTCATATTTTGTAACCCTAGGCTACTAATTTAGTATTTAAACAACTTTTAGAGACTTATTTTGGATCTCATGACATTTCAGATCTAAACTTTGTATTCTCTGACGGCATGAGTCTCTAAACCCCATTGTTGGGGGTGAGGAGCTCTGCTGTGTCTCAATGAATTAATGCAAGTATTTCTGTTTTCCATTCAAACACGCTTGTTCCTATCTAAGATGTTCATTCGCGCTTAACTGTGATGAAGGTGATGATCTGTGACATTCATCACCTTCCTCAAACCATGAACGTGTGCCTGACAACCACCTCCGTTCTATATCCGATTGAATGAGTATCTCTTAGATTCCTTAATCAGAATCTCCGTGGTATAAGCTAGAACTGATGGCGGCATTCATGAGAATCCGGAAAGTCTAAACCTTGTCTGTGGTATTCCGAGTAGGATTCAGTGATTGAATGACTGTGACGAGCTTCAAACTCCTGAAGGCTGGGCGTTAGTGACAGACGCAAAAGGATAGTAAGTCCTATTCCAACCGGATCGAGAACCAACCGGTGATTAGCCGTGCTGTGACAGAGCGCGTGAGCGTAGTTTTCACTGGAAGGATGGAAGGTAGCCATTGACAACGGTGATCCACCAACACACAGCTTGCCATAGGGGGACGTGCGTGCGTGAATCAGAAGACAGAGGAAAGCAGAGATTCAGAGGACAAAGCATCTCCAAAACTCCAACATATTCTCCATTACTGCATAACAAGTAACCTTTAATCCATGCTCTATTGTTTATTTGCAATTCAACTGATAAACATAATTGACTTCCTGACTAAGATTTACAAGATAACCATAGATTGCTTCAAACCAACAATCTCCGTGGGATTCGACCCTTACTCACGTGAGGTATTACTTGGACGACCCAGTGCACTTGCTGGTTAGTGGTACGCGTTGTGAAAAGTGTGATTCACAATTCGTGCTACCAATACTCCTTTGAAATAGATGGTCGCATAGTGATCTTCAATCTGAATGGAGTCATTAACAACCCCCCAGAAGATCGTTCTATCTTCCAGTGTGATGCCATAGACGAAAGTGTGGCTGAAGTTCAAAAAGAAGAGTTTGAAGAGAGGCACACTGGACAAGATCCAAGTGTAGGGACCCTCTTAACTGACAATGAGGACACTTCGCCATTTTCGCAAGCCCCAGATAATCCAGAGCCTGCCCATGATCAAAAGTTAGAATTGAAACCTCTCCCTCCACATCTCAAATATGCTTATCTTGAGGATGAGAAGAAGCTTCCGGTTATTATTGCAAGGGAACTGACTTCTCAACAAGAAGAGCAGTTACTTGATGTACTGAGGAAGCATAAGAAGGCAATTGGGTGGAGTTTGGCAGACATAGTGGGAATCAACCCTCAAGTATGCGAGCACAGAATATTTTTAGAAGAGGGAGCAAGACCTGTCCGTCAACCCCAGAGAAGATTGAATCCCACCATCTTGGAAGTTGTCAAAAAGGAAGTGACCAGACTATTGGAGGCCGGTATCATATATCCCATTTCAGACAGTGAATGGGTAAGCCCAGTACAAGTGGTGCCCAAGAAGTCCGGAGTCACTACCGTGAAGAATGAGCATGGAAAGCTCATAGCAACTAGAGTTCAGAATGCTTGGAGAGTCTGCATTGATTACAGGTGTCTCAACCAAGCTACCCGTAAGGATCACTACCCACTTCCATTCATTGATCAAATGCTGGATCGCCTGTCAGGTAAATCACATTATTGCTTTCTAGATGGTTACATAGGTTATTTCCAGATTCATATAGCTCCTGAGGATCAGGAAAAGACTACTTTTACATGTCCTTTTGGGACTTATGCTTATAAGAGAATGCCCTTTGGCTTGTGCAATGCACCAGCCACCTTCCAAAGGTGCATGATGAGTCTTTTCTCTGATCTTATTGAGGACTGTATGGAAGTTTTTATGGACGATTTTAGTGTTTATGGTGATTCTTTTAACCTTTGCTTAGATGGATTATCTAGAGTATTAGATAGATGTGTTAATACAAACCTTGTATTGAATTTCGAAAAATGCCACTTTATGGTAAAGCAGGGAATTGTATTAGGACATGTGGTATCTAATAATGGCATTTCTGTAGACCCAGCAAAGGTGAATGTTATTTCTAGTTTACCTTACCCCTCTTCTGTGAGGGAAGTCCGTTCGTTCCTTGGCCATGCAGGTTTCTACAGGAGATTTATTAAAGACTTAAGTAAGGTGGCACTTCCCTTATCCAGATTACTGCAGAAGGACATTGAGTTCGAGTTTAGTGAAGATTGCAAACAAGCATTTGATAAGCTGAAGACTGCTCTAACTCAAACCCCAATTGTGAGAGGACCCGACTGGAGCCAGCCGTTTGAAATCATGTGCGATGCTTCCAACCATGCAGTAGGAGCAGCGCTGGCTCAGCGTGAAGGTAAGGACCCTTTTGTTATTGCCTATGCCTCTAAGACTTTAGACACTGCCCAGTCCAATTATACTACTACTGAGAAAGAGCTACTTGCTATTGTTTTCGCTCTGGATAAATTCCGAGCTTATTTACTTGGTACTAGAGTAGTAGTGTATTCGGACCATGCAGCTCTAAAGTATTTATTAGCTAAAAAGGAATCCAAACCAAGACTTTTACGTTGGATACTGCTGTTACAAGAATTTGATTTAGAAATAAAGGATAGGAGTGGTAATCAAAATTTAGTAGCAGACCACTTGAGTCGCCTTGAACATATTAAGGATGATTCTACTCCTATAGATGATAATTTTCCTTTTGACAACCTGCAAGCAGTATCTGAGGTAGTCCCTTGGTATGCACCTGTTGCTAATTATTTAGTTAGCCACACATTTCCTCCACATTTTTCTAAGCATCAAAGAGACAAGCTAAAAAGCGAGTCTAAATATTATATATGGGATGACCCATATTTATGGAGATGTGGCACTGACCAGATAATTAGACGTTGTGTACCTCAATCAGAATTCCAGTCCATTTTAGAGGCCTGTCACTCATCTGAGAGTGGAGGACACTTTGGCCCTCAAAGAACAGCTAGAAAGATCTTAGACTGCGGATTCTGGTGGCCTACTCTTTTTAGAGATGCCGCGGAGTTTTGTAAATCTTGTCACCCATGCCAGAAATTTGGTAACATATCCAGGAGGGATGAGATGCCTTAACAATATATGCTTTTCTGTGAAATTTTTGATGTATGGGGCATTGACTTCATGGGTCCATTTCCAAATTCTAGTGGATATTTTTATATATTGTTAGCTGTGGATTATGTTTCCAAATGGGTGGAAGCAATTCCTACCCGCACTGATGATGCTAACACTGTTGTTTCCTTTGTAAGAAACCATATTATATGCCGCTTTGGATCACCACGAGCGATCGTGAGCGATCAAGGAACCCATTTTTGTAACAGGAGACTAACCGGCTTGATGAAGAAGCATGGGATAATCCATAAAGTTGCAACAGCTTACCATCCCCAAACTAATGGGCAAGCCGAGGTGTCAAACAGAGAAATTAAGCATATCTTGCAAAAGATAGTAAAGCCTCATAGAAAAGACTGGAGCACCAGGCTACAAGATGCACTGTGGGCATACAGAACAGCATACAAGACACCCATTGGGATGAGTCCCTTCCGCTTGGTTTATGGAAAAGCTTGCCATCTCCCAGTTGAAATAGAACACAGAGCCTTCTGGGCAGTTAAGGAGTGCAACATGGGAATTGAGAATGCTGGAACTGAAAGAAAGTTGCAACTGCAGGAACTGGAGAACCTTCGCCTGGAAGCTTATGAGAACTCCAGAATATACAAGGAAAAGATGAAAGCTGTGCATGATCAAAACATCAAGAAGAGAGAGTTCCAAACTGGAGATTTTGTTCTCCTTTACAAATCTCGACTGAGGCTCATGCCCGGTAAGTTGAGATCAAAATGGAAAGGTCCATACAGAGTAGAGAAGGTTGAACCGTATGGAGTCTATCACCTAAGCCATCCTTCAAGCTCTGAACTTATTAAGGTTAATGGACATCGCCTGAAGCTATACCATGGTGAGAATGTGTAGAAAAATAAGGAGCTTGAGATCTTCCGCCTGGAAGATCCCCACATCGCAGCAGATTGAGCTATTGGAGTGTCCAACTTACGGACGTAAAAGCAAAGTGCTTGGTGGGAGACAACCCACCGTAGTATGATCATTCTTTTCTTCACTCTTAGTTTTTCTTCTTTAATAACTCTTCTCTTTATTAGTGCTTTCGTGCTCTTTCAATTACATATCTTTATTTAAAAAAAAATATTTTTGCCACGCGACGCGATCGCACCAGCGACGCGTCCACGTGGCAGGGGAGTAAAGAAAAATAAAAAATGAACAGAAAGTTACACAGGAGGAGCGTTAGAGTCATGCCAATGGCACAAATTGACCCACACGACTGCGTCCCTGACGCGTTCGCGTCACATGGGAATCATAGCCTCCCACGCGACCGCGTGCCCCACGCGGCCGCGTGCCCTGCATTTTCGACGTAAAAGGGTGTACAATGTTATATTGTGCGAGAGTGGTGCTGGATTGGTGCTGGAAGCACAATCCTTGTCACGCGACCGCGTCGCCGACGCGGCCGCGTCAATTACTTTCTGACGCACACTCACGCGATCGGATGACCCACGCGATCGCGTCACCCAATTTTGGCTATTAAAATAAATTGAACAGAGAGTTGTGCTAGAGCGAGGCTACACTCGCGCCAGCAGCGCAACACGGGTCACGCGACCGCGTGACTGACGCGATCGTGTCGCATGCGCCGCACAGCTAAACCCCAATTGCCAAATTATCTTATCTTTCTTTCCTCCAAATCCTAATTTTTCTTTTCCCTCCTTCTTTCTTCTTTCCCCCCTTCCTCTTTCTATCTCACCTCTCACTCTCTCTCTCTCTCTCCTCCATTAACAAGGTTTTACCTTCTTCTTCCTTCTTCTCTTTTCTATTATTCTTATTCTATTATGTATATATATTATTATTTTCTTTTTCTTTTCTTTTTTCTTTTCAAACTTTTATTTTTCTTCTTCTTCTTTTCCCTTTACATGGTGTTAGAAACCTTTTGAGTCATCATCCCTCATTATATGCTTGTGGATTATTACAAATTGTTTGACAATTATTTTTTTTCTCCTATTAAAGGGATTGCTTGCATGTTTATCTTTATATTTTCTATACCCTATTCACCATGCACGCTATATGTTTGTGAAAAAGCTCATGTGGCATTATGCACTTCTCTATGTTGCTATACTATTCAATGCTTACTTTTCACAACTTTCCCTTATTATTTTATTAATTAGATTTAATTGTCAATACAAATGTAATAGTTTGTTACAAATGGTAATCTAAACTGGACATTGAATGTTTGATATATGCTACTCATGCCTTTGCCTGCATGCCAATAAACCTCTTGCATTCCATTGTCCTACATGCACTTGCTATATTTCCATTGATAAGCTTTTCACATGTAATCCGGACCATGTGTTAATGCCATTTATCTTTATTGTGCATTGACTATCACTTACAATACCCTCTTCCTTGCTTTATCTCTTTGAATTTAATTTCCTTTCTCTTCCCTTCTTTCAGGATGGCCACCAAGAAAGGAAAAGAGAAAGCTACTTCCAAACCACCAGCAAGAAGAGGAACTAAAAGAGCATTAGTGGCAGAGCCTTCTTGAACCGCAGTCAAGCCCTCAACAAAAAGAGTTAAGAGGATAATAAAGGTGGACGACAAGGAGAAAGCCTTTCCAGCAAAGGACACTGCGCGATTTCCCAATCGCTACTATGAGCAGATGTTCCCTATCCTAGCAGAAAGGAACTATAACAATGAATACCTTCTTATCCTTCCGTCCAATATTACCGCCTTTATTGAGCCGCAAATTGAGCAAAGACAATAGGGTTTCTTACGGAGACAGCCGAGGCAGGTCAATCTCTCTTGGGTAGTTGAGTTCTACTCCAACTTCTACATACCGACCCTGCAGTCTGTTTATGTCCGGCAGAAGCAAGTCTCCATCATAGAAGAGGCCATTCAGCAAGCTCTGAGTCTTCCCCCTATTCCAGTAGGAATGGACGCTTTTCAAGAAGCCACCCTTCAGCGCCAGAGATACCAATTTGACTGGGACTCCGTTCTCGGAGTCATCACTTTACCTGGCAGCCGTTGGATCTATGGATACCACCGTACCCGCCCTAAGGGAATCTTGGCTTCTGCACTTACCTTGGAGTCTCGCGTATGGGCACAGATCATGTCCCATTACGTCTTTCCGAGCACTTATGAGTCCTCTTTCACTGCAGACATGGCTGTTCTACTATGGTGCATCCTTACAGACCAACCTCTGAATCTCTCAAGACATATCCGGAATGCTATGGAACACGTACAAATCATGGGCAACCTACCTTTTCCCACCCTGGTCTCAGATCTTGTCTCAGCAGCCGGAGTCTCCTATAGAGCTGGGGACACCAAAGCCATGCTTCCACGGGATGATCAATATGTCCCTAACGGGAAATACCTCAGACTTTTAGCAGCCACTACAAGCCAGCCTACTGACCAGTTGAAGATATTCCTTCTTCAATACCACAAGCATCTACCACTGAGAAATTGCTCCAACAGTTACTTGAAAAGTTGGATCGGCATGAACAGAAAGCTAAGATGAGAGAGCGCCGTAACAAGCGCCGATTCACATACCTCAAGGAGCTAATCATGGGTAAATTCAAGGACTCAGACACTCTGGACTCCACTTCTTTTACCAGCACTGGGAGCCATGATGGTCCCGACTGTGGAGATACTGCTACCAGCCCACCCCTGTTTCTGACAGATGGCACCGAGGACGGTGCAAAGCCTTAAGTGTAGGGAGGTCGGTCAGTACCTGACTTCCGGAGGTAAATTCTCTTCTCTGGCACCAATAATTAGGATATTTTAGTTAGATTTTCTTTCTTTTATAGAATAGAATAAATTGCATAGGTTAGAATAGTTGCATGCATGTTCTACTTGATTGAAAAGACAATAAGTTTCTTTTAAAAATCTACCTTTGGAACAAAATTTCACTAATTTTTCAAAATTTTCATGATAAATCTGCTTGAGTTTTATTTGGAACATGATGTTTGAGCTAAAGAACACACAACCTGTGAAAGATTTGAGCCTTTATGTATGGTTACATTATTTAACCATAATCATTTTATTCTTGTGTGTTTACTTCTCTATGATTGTAATCTATATTTTGTTTTATCTTATATGTCCAATATTTATTATATTTACATGCTTGCACATGATTGAGGCCATTATTTGTTTAAACTCACTTATCCAAATCAAGCCTACCCTTCTCAATTATCTTTGTTAACCACTTTGAGCCTTTAATTCCTATTTGTTCGATATTTTACCACATTACTAACCTTAAGCCGAAAAAACAATTATATATCCCAAATTGAATCTTTGGTTAGCTTAAGATAGAATTGTGTGTGCTAGTTAAGTATGGGAAATTGTGGAAACAAAAGTTGTTAAGGGGATGTGTCATGAAAATTTAAAGGGAATTTGGATACCTACTCATGTGAAAATATAAGAATGAAAAATCTATGTGCATTGAAAAAAAAATGATAAACAAATAAATAAGGGAACAAAATTACCCCAATGTTAAATTCAGAATTCAAAGATCAATGCACATATGATAGAATTAAAATACAAAGTTGAAACATGAGTATGGGTTGAAAAAGGGAATTATGGGTAGCTAAGCATGAATTTAAAAGTATATAGAATATATGTATATTAGGTGAGAGCTTAGGTTAATTAAAGATTCAATTTATAAAGCTCACTTAGCCATATGTATATCCTTACCTGCACCTTGGCCCCATTACAACCCTAAAAAGACCTCATGATGTTTGCATTGGTATATTAACTGTTGTTGATTGGTTAGGAGAAAAACAAAAGTTAGCAAACATGACTAGAGAAGAATAGAGTGATTACCCTATACACTAGAGATTAGAGCGTACATACATTATCAGTGAGGGTTCAATGCTTAAATTTTCATGTTTCCTGCTTTCATAAGCTATCTTCTTGCACTTTTATCGGTTTTATTATATAATGATAGAATTAGTGGAATTCGATTTGTAATTGTTTTGAAGGGCTTATTTACTTTTGATCAAGTGGACAATAATCTTAGAGTTGCATTTATTTATATATGTAGGGTTGCATTGCATTTCATGAGTTTCTGCATGTTCATACTTATTTCCTTGTCTCCTTCAATTCAGTAGGAGGACATGCTAATGTTTAAGTGTGGGGAGGTTGATAAACCACTATTTTATAGTTTATATTGTGTTTAATTGTGTGGTTTTGTCATGATCCTTACCCACTTATTCATCAATTTAGCATGCATTTAGATTTCCTTCCTAAATTCAGTACATGTTTGAAAATTGCTTCCTAGAGACTTTAATTATTTATTTTTAATTCTCCTTTATTCCATTCGACGCCGTGATCTGTGTGTTAAGTGTTTCAGACTTTATAGGGCATGAATGAGTTGGAGATTGGAAGGGAAGCTAGCAAAAATGGAAGGAACACAAGAATTTGAGGAGATAACCAACGAGAAGTGACGCGGTCGCATGGCTTGCGCGACCGCGCGAAGGAGCGCAATTCACAGCGACGCGGTAGCGTGGACGACACAAACGCGTGGAGAGGAAAAAGCGCAAGCGACGCGTCCACATGGACGACGCGATCGCGTGACACGCGCAATCTGCATAATCTGCAGAATTCGATGGGGGCGATTTTGGACCTTATTTCGGCCCAGTTTTTGGCCCGGAACAGCAGACTAGAGTCAGAGGATATGCAGAAACAACAAACATTCATTCAGTAGTTTTAGATCTAGTTTTTCACTCTCTTAGGTTTTTCTCTCTAGTTTTTAGAATTTTAATTTTCAATTGGTCTTAGCATTGGAACAGTGAGAAGAGTTGTTTCCTCATCAAGACTTCATCATTCTAGTTTGTTCTCTTAACTTGGTTCTATTCTTCCATGTTCTTTGTTATGTTCAATTTTGTAGTTCAGATACTTTTATGATTATTTAATGCAAGGATTATTTCTTTTTAATTCAATTTCAATTCCAATAATCATGTCCTCTTTTAATTCCCTTTCATGCGCTATGGATTCTTTATTTACAATGCGTGAGTAGTTTCCTTACTTGATGGGGAGTTGATTAAAAGGAACTCTTGAGTTGGAAGGATTGAAAGAAAATTTGTAATTGGGTTAAATGTTGGATTGCTATCCTGTCACTGATGCCAATCCCTTTGAAGTAAGTGGGTTGCAACTTGTGAACAGATCTGGCATTCCCACTTGTTTGACTTTCCCTTACCTAGTAAGGATAACCAAACAGAATAACCATTAATTATAAATTAATCTTACAATCACACCATCAATGATAGAGATTCTAACCAATCAATTCCCAGTCAAGGCTTTTATTTATATTATTTAAAAATCCTCAATTTAAATTCCAATTTACTTAGCTCAACTTCTTGGAACATCTGATTAATAAAACAACACACTTTTCTGCAATTCGTTGGGAGACGACCTGGGACTTAAAACTCCCAGTAAATTTAATTGAAATTCTCTGTGACACATTTCTAAATTGATAGGCAGATTTTCGGTGAGTTAAGAACTATACTTGCAACGAAACCATTTTAATAAATTTTTAATTCACCAACTTCTGCTTCCTATCATCGATGTTTTCCTCAAACGTTGACTCAAACGTGAATGATCCCAAAGTTCATAGTGCAAATGGATTTCTTCTCAAGACCAAGAGCAATCAACAGAGGCTATCTTCAACACAATTCCATCAAGGCCAAGGGCCCAAATTCAAGGCTTAATGATTGACGAACTGATTTCCTGTCAGTATAGAAATTCACAAATATAATCGTGTTGTAAGTGTAGTTTCTAAACCAACAGAAAATCCTTTCGTACAAAAGTTTGGTTGTGACAAGTAACAAAATCCAATAAAATTTATAACCGAAGTATTTAAACCTCGGGTCGTCTCTCAAGGAATTGCAGGGAGGTATGATTTATTATTGGTTATGGAAAAAGGATATGTTTTTGGGTTTTTGAAATAGAGAACAAGTAATTTAAATGGCAAGAAAAATAAATAAATAATTATAAAGTAAACTCTTGGCAAGGTATAAGAACCGAAAATTCTATCCTAGTTATCCTTATCAGGTGTGATGAGAATTGGATTTTGCTCCCACTTAGTTAAGTCAAGTGGACTAATTAGCTTGATCCTCAAGTCCTAGTCAATCCCTGTGGGAAGACTAGCTTTAGAGCGATCTAGATCAATTAGTAATCTGCTGATGCACGGAAACTTGTCTCTCAACAAATCTCCCTTCGGCAAGTATACCGAATTGTCGTCAAGTAATAACTCACAAAAGAGTGAGGTCGAATCCCATAGAGATTAACGGATTAAGCAATCAATAGTTGATTGATTATCCTAGTCAGACGATCCAGATTTAAGTGATAAGCAGCAAGAATTGTAAATTGACAGAAAAGAAAGGAAAAGCAATAAACTAAACAAAAATCTTCTGAAAATAGGTTTTTTCTTTTGTTTTCTTTTGTTTACTGCATCTTGGATCAATAGGTTTTTGAGAATTTCCATAACACTTTTCCAAATTTCAATTCCTATCAATGAGCTCCCATGCAAGTTTTCACAAATATGTAACCTCAATACACAATCATACAATCAATCCATTTCTCTTAATCTTTAGCTTGCCTCAAAATTGATAAAATTCCTCAACACTTTCCTTTCAAAAGAATGATTTCTTCGATGCATTTTTAAGTATAATGGGTGCAAGCAGATTAAAGATTAAGGTGCAATGATAAGCAGTGAACCATGCTTATTACTAAAAGCAACTTAACAGAATAGAGGTAGACCACAGAATCAAAACAAGAGACATTCATGATTGCCATTAAGTCTACTGGGAGTAAATGAGAAGGAAAGGAACTTTACAACCTTTGTAGCTCATCTTCGCCCTTGTTGTCCCTTCCTGCAAACTTTCTCCCTCCAATCACCATCTTAGAATAACTGCTTTGCCGGCAAGCAACAAGTAGGAGCAGTGGTGTTGAGATTGTGATTCAACCATGAATGTCAAAAAAGAGAAACAAGCTATGAGTAATGCATAAAATTAAGCAAGCTTGGTTAAAAATGACACTACATGCCTACGAAACAAAGGCATTATGATTGTACAAACAAGTGGTGTTGCTGGATACATTGCATAGAAACATAAGTGGCACACCACAGAGTAATAACTCAAGTAATAACTCACAAAAGAGTGAGGTCGAATCCCACATAGATTAACGGATTAAGCAATCAATAGTTGATTGATTATCCTTGTCAGACGATCCAGATTTAAGTGATAAGCAGCAGGAATTGTAAGTTGACAGAAAAGAAAGGAAAAGCAATAAAGTGCAGAAAAGTAAAATGGCAAGGAAAATAAATGTAAGAACTAAAACTAAAATAAACATTGGGATCAATAGATATTGCAATCCTCCGGATCAAGTTCATTCTCATATCTTCCTCAATCAATGCATTCATTGATCTCCTTGGCAATCTTAAGTGATTGGATCCCAATTCCTTGGCAATCCAATCTCTCTAAGCTTGAACAATTTCCCAATTCTTTGATTTAATTGCTCATGGGAAGAGATGAAGTTTGGTCACTGATTATACCACACACATTCATAGATCAAAGTATTGGTAGGATTAAATGTCACAATATTCATCCAACCCCCAACCTAATCCAATGTGAGAGAGCATTTCTAGCATGATTTGCTCATTCCTCTTCCAAGGTTAAAAGGAAATCAAAGTTTGAGTAATTTCTCATCCGAGACAATTACCCAATTGGATGAAGATCGAAAAATCTCTAGTAAAATCAAGAGAAAAGAAAGAAGAAGAAGAATAAAAACTACAATTGATCCATTGAATCATAATAGAGCTCTCTAACCCAATGAAAAGAGTTAGTTGTTCATTGCTCTACCAAAACAGAAAAGAAAGAAAGTGCAGAAAAGTAAAGATGAAGATTAAAACCAAAAATAAAACTTCAAAGTTCATAAATGAAAATTACAACTAAAAAGAAACTACTCCTAAGGAACAAAAGAAGAGAAAAGGAAGAAGAGTGGTTGAGGGGAGGGGTCCGAAGACCCATTCCCCTTGGAGTGTGCCAATTCACAGAAGTTCGAATCGGTCTTCACTCTCTCCTCCTTCCTTCAATTCTCCATTCCAGGATGTATTCAGTGTAGAAACTAAGGCCTTTTTATAGGCTCTCCTAAATTACAAAATGAAATGAAATTAAAGGTAAATTACAATGAAATGAAAATTAACTATTCTAGATGCTTCCTGTGGCCTTGATTGGTTGACAATTGTGGGATTGTTTGCTTGAGCTTTGAAGTGGACTTGAGAGAGAAGTGAATAAAGTTGAGGTCCAGGTGGTAATCGTTAGTGTTACCGTTAGCCATACCAACGCTACAAGTGTGGCGTTAGTGCTGAAGTTATTGTGGCTAACGTTACACTTGCTATCCAGTTGGTATTTTTGGGGCTTAAAAGATGCCTATTGTTTGTGCTCCAATTTTATATCCACTATAGATCATTATATATCTTTCGAAAGCTCTGAATGTCATCTTTCTAATGCAACTAAAATCACCTCAATTGGATCTCTGTAACTCAAGTTATGCTCCTTTGAAGGGGGCAGGGTCGCTGGCATATTAATATTGCGAGGTTCTGGAGCTCAAACTTGATGTCCACCCCATACTATTATATATTTTTGGAAAGCCCTGCATGTCTACTTTCCAACGCTTTTGGAAGCGCATCATTTAGAGCTCTAAAACTCGAGTTACACTTCTTGGAAGGTGAATAGGTCGGTTGGCCTTACTACAGGTTGATACCATGTTCATCTTTGCACTTTCGGGGCAGGTTTTCTCCCTCAAATTTAGTGTCCACCATGTAGTGCCATATATGCTTGGAAAGCTCTGGAATCCTACTTTCCATTGCCACTAGAATCACCTCTTTTGAAGCTTTGTGGCTCAAGTTATTCTTGTTTGAAGAAGGCATGGTCAGGCTACCGGGTGAGATTTTGCCCACGTTAGTGTCCACATTAGTGTAACTAACGTGGCCCTTAACGTAGGCCTTCTTTGCTTCACAAACTTTAGTGGCGTTCACTTTTTTCACTAACTTTCACAGCTGCATCCTTTCTTCCACGTTAATGCCCACATTAGTGGCACTAACGTGGGTCTTCCTTTGCTTCGCTAGCGTTATTGGTGCTTACTTTTGCCAATAACGCTGCTCCTTCTTCAAAGTTAATGCCATTAACGTTCCCACTAACGTTCCAAACTTTCCTTCCTTCTACGTTAGTGCCCACGTTAGTAGCACTAACGTAGCCACTAACGTGGCTCTTTTCTGCTTCTTTTGGCCCGAAATCAAACAAACAAAGTGAATCAAGGTAACATACAGGATGATCTTTATATACTAAGTGTGCTAATAATACCCAAAATCAAAAAGTCACTTAGTGTGATCTATTTTATCATATTTACCCTGTATATTAACTAAAATTCACCTATGCTTGAGATTTTGTTTCATGAAGAGATTTTTCATGCCATTACTCATTTATTGGCAAAATTTGTATGAAAACTAAACAAAAATCTACTGAAATAACTACTAAAAATAGGCAATGATGCACGCGCATCACAACACCAAACTTAAATCTTGCTTGTCCCCAAGCAAGGAATGAATTATGCACAAAGGATTCTTTTTATTGGAGTGTGCTGAAGAATTTCTTATGATGCCTTGGTGAGTGAAATGATTAAGTGATAAGGAAGGCCAACTCCAATTATATGCTTATGCAAGGGTTCCAGTGTTCATTAGTCCTTACATCTTGGAAGTCTTAGATCTTAGGAGTGTCATTCGGATGGTATTATGGAGTCCTCTTTATAGATTATCACTTTGAAGCAGTATTTATTTGTCTTGGCCTCGACTCTAGGTGTCATGTCTCAAAGCGGCCCTTTATGATAAGTTTTCAATCAATACTCCTAACCCAGTTGGGTTAAGGTATTAGGTGATGAAGCACCCCTTAGGATTTACTTGCTCAGGCCTCTTTCCTTGACACAATTTCACCACAAGAATGTAACTAGGACAATAACGCTTTGAATTTTTGTATCTTTCTTTTTCGTCCAAGTAATTGATGCTCAGAGCCTTGGGCTTACTCCTTGTTTTTCTTTTTTCTTTTGTTTTCTTTTGTTTACTGCTTCTTAGATCAATAGGTTTTTGAGAATTTCCATAACACTTCTCCACATTTCAATTCCTATCAATGAGTTCCCATGCAAGTTTTCACAAACATGTAACCTCAATACACAATCATATAATCAATCCGTTTCTCTTAATCTTTAGCTTGCTTCAAAATTGATAAAATTCCTCAACACTTTCCTTTCAAAAGAATGATTTCTTCGATGCATTTTTAAGTATAATGGGTGCAAGCAGATTAAAGATGAAGGTGCAATGATAAGCAGTGAACCATGCTTATTACTAAAAGCAACTTAACAGAATAGAGGTAGACCACAGAATTCTAAACAAGAGACATTCATGATTGCCATTAAGTCTACTGGGAGTAAATGAGAAGGAAAGGAACTTTACAACCTTTGTAGCTCATCTTCGCCCTTGTTGTCCTTTCCTGCAAACTTCCTCCCTCCAATCACCATCTTAGAAAAAGTGCTTTGCCGAGAAGCAACAAGTAGGAGCGGTGGTGTTGAGATTGTGATTCAACCATGAATGTCAAAAAAAGAGAAACAAGCTATGAGTAATGCATAAAATTAAGCAAGCTTGGTTAAAAATGACACTACAGGCCTACGAAGCAAAGGCATTATGATTGTACAAACAAGTGGTGTTGCTGGATACATTTCATAAAAAAATAATTGGCACACCAAACTTAGTGTGACACTTTCTCTTGGAATTGATGCAAGTATCCAGAAAGATTGAAAACAGAATGTTGCAGGGTAACACCAAACTTAGAATGTGATCATATGCCAATTTTATTTGAAAAGAAACTAAGTAAAAGGAACTGTTGTATTAATAACAAAATCACCAAGAGCCAGAGATGTCACGAATAGGGGCTTCTTGGTGAGGCATTAACACAAACAGTTGCAGAGCATAGAAAACAAAGAACAAAAATAATTACATGAACAAACCAAAACAAAAGAAAATGTCTAATCTAGGTAATCAACCAACAGGTAGTTTGTTAATCACAATTAATCCCCAGCAACGGCGCCATAAACTTAATGCACGGAAACTTGTCTCTCAACAAATCTCCCTTCGGCAAGTATACCGAATTGTCGTCAAGTAATAACTCACAAAAGAGTGAGGTTGAATCCCACAGAGATTAACAGATTAAGCAATCAATAGTTGATTGATTATCCTTGTCAGACGATCCAGATTTAAGTGATAAGCAGCAGGAATTGTAAGTTGACAGAAAAGAAAGGAAAAGCAATAAAGTGCAGAAAAGTAAAATGGCAAGGAAAATAAATGTAAGAACTAAAACTAAAATAAACATTGGGATCAAGAGATATTACAATCCTCCGGATCAATTTCATTCTCATATCTTCCTCAATCAATGCATTCATTGATCTCCTTGGCAATCTTAAGTGATTGGATCCCAATTCCTTGGCAATCCAATCTCTCTAAGCTTGAACAATTTCCCAATTCTTTGATTTAATTGCTCATGGGAAGAGATGAAGTTTGGTCACTGATTATACCACACACATTCATAGATCAAAGTATTGGTAGGATTAAATGTCACAATATTCATCCAACCCCCAACCTAATCCAATGTGAGAGAGCATTTCTAGCATGATTTGCTCATTCCTCTTCCAAGGTTAAGAGGAAATCAAAGTTTGAGTAATTTCTCATCCGAGACAATTACCCAATTGGATGAAGATCGAAAAATCTCTAGTAAAATGAAGAGAAAAGAAAGAAGAAGAAGAATAAGAACTACAATTGATCCATTGAATCACAATAGAGCTCTCTAACCCAATAAAAATAGTTAGTTGTTCATTGCTCTACCAAAATAGAAAAGAAAGAAAGTGCAGAAAAGTAAAGATGAAGATTAAAACCAAAAATAAAACTTCAAAGTTCATAAATGAAAATTACAACTAAAACGAAACTACTCCTAAGGAAGAAAAGAAGAGAAAAGGAAGAAGAGTGGTTGAGGGGAGGGGTCCGAAGACCCACTCCCCTTGGAGTGTGCCATTTCACAGAAGTTCGAATCGGTCTTCACTCTCTCCCCCTTCCTTCAATTCTCCATTCCAGGATGCATTCAATGTAGAAACTAAGGCCTTTTTATAAGCTCTCCTAAATTACAAAATAAAATGAAATTAAAAGTAAATTACAATGAAATGAAAATTAACTATTCTAGAAGTTTCTTGTGGCCGTGTTTGGTTAACAATTGTGGGATTGCTTGCTTGAGCTTTGAAGTGGACTTGAGAGAGAAGTGAATAAAGTTGAGGTTCAGGTGGTATTTGTTAGTGTTACTGTTAGCCATACCAACGCTACAAGTGTGGCGTTAGTGCTGAACTTATTGTGGCTAACGTTACACTTGCTATCCAATTGGTGTTTTTGGGGATTAAAAGATGCCTACTGTTTGTGCTTCAATTTCATGTCCACTATAGATCATTATATATCAATGGAAAGATCTGAATTTCAGATTTCTAATGCAACTAAAATCACCTCAATTGGACCTCTGTAACTCAAGTTATGCTCCTTTGAAGGGGACAGGGTCGCTGGCATAGTCGCTGGCGTTATTGGCAAAAGTGAGTGCCAATAATGTTAGCGTTCCGTGGATTAATGTTGCCAGGTTCTGGAGCTCAAACTTAATGTCCACCCCATACTATTATATATTGTTGGAAATTACTGGCTGTCTACTTTCCGACGCCTTTGAAAGCTCATCATTTGGAGCTCTACAGCTCGAGTTACACTTCTTGGAAGGTGAAGAGGTCAGCTGGCCTTACTACAGGTTGATACCATGTTCATCTTTGCACTTTCGGGGCAGGTTTTCTCCTTCAAATTCAGTGGCCACCATGTAGTGCCATATATGCTTGGAAAGCTCTGGAATCTTACTTTCCATTGCCACTAGAATCACCTCATTTGGAGCTTTGTGGCTCAAGTTATTTATGTTTGAAGAAGGCATGGTCAAGCTACCGGGTGAGATTTTTCCCACGTTAGTGTCCATGTTAGTGTAACTAACGTGGCCCTTAACGTAGGCCTTCTTTGCTTCACAAACGTTAGTGGCGTTCACTTTTTTCACTAACTTTCACAGCAGCATCCTTTCTTCCACGTTAATGCCCACGTTAGTGGCACTAACGTGGCCACTAACGTGAGTCTTCCTTTGCTTCGCTAGCGTTATTGGCGCCTACTTTTGCCAATAACGCTGCTCCTTCTTCAAAGTTAATGCCATTAACGTTTCCACTAACGTTCCAAACTTTCCTTCCTTCTACGTTAGTGCCCATGCTAGTAGCACTAACGTGGCTCTTTTCTGCTTCTTTTGGCCTGAAATCAAATAAACAAAGTGCATCAAGGTAACATACAAGATGATCTTTATATACTAAGTGTGCTAATAATACCCAAAATAAAAACTTCACTTAGTGTGATCTATTTTATCATATTTACCCTGTATATTAACTAAAATTCACCTATGCTTGAGATTTTGTTTCATGAAGAGATTTTTCATGCTATTACTCATTTATTGGCAAAATTTGTATGAAAACTAAACAAAAATCTACTGAAATAACTACTAAAAATAGGCAATGATGCACATGCATCACAAAACCAAACTTAAATCTTGCTTGTCCCGAAGCAAGGAATGAATTATGCACAAAGGATACTTTTTATTGGAGTGTGCTGAAGAATTTCTTATGATTCCTTGGTGAGTGAAGTGATTAAGTGATAATGAAGGCCAACTCCAGTTATATGCTTATACAAGGGTTCCAGTGTTCATTAGTCCTTACACATTGGAAGTCTTAGATTTTTGGAGTGTCATTCGGATGGTATTATAGAGTCCTCTTTATAGATTATCACTTTGAAGTAGTATTTATTTGTCTTGGCCTCGACTCTAGGTGTCATGTCTCAAAGCGGCCCTTTATGATAAGTTTTCAATCAATACTCCCAACCCAGTTGGGTTAAGGTATTTGGTGATGAAGCACCCCTTAGGATTTACTTTCTCAAGCCTCTTTCTTTGACACAATTTCACCACAAGCATGTAACTAGGACAATAACGCTTTGAATTTTTGTATCTTTCTTTTTCGTCCTAGTAATTGATGCTCAGAGCCTTGGGCTTACTCCTTGTTTTTCATTTTTCTTTTGTTTTATTTTGTTTACTACTTCTTGGATCAATAGGATTTTGAGAATTTCCATAACACTTCTCCAAATTTTAATTCCTATCAATGAGCTCCCGTGTAAGTTTTCACAAACATGTAACCTCAATACATAATCATACAATCAATCCATTTCTCTTAATCTTTAGCTTGCCTCAAAATTGATAAAATTCCTCAATACTTTCCTTTCAAAAGAATGATTTCTTCGATGCATTTTTAAGTATAATGGGTGCAAGCAGATTAAAGATGAAGGTGCAATGATAAGCAGTGAACCATCACTACAAAAAAAAAGGTTATTACGGCGGTTATAACCGCCATTATGACCAAAACTGGCGCCTCCAAGAAATGCCATTATTCTGGGCGCCATTCTGGTTATTACGGCGGTTTTCAGAAAACCGCCATAATAATCTGTGGATAATACGGCGGTTTTTGAGGGTTAAAATGGCGGTTTGTAACCGCCATTATTTTCGCATAAAATGGCGGTTTTTGAACGGCCACCGTTTTTACCAGGATGTTGTGGCACCTCTTCCGTTTAAAATGGCGGTTAGAAACCGCCGTTTTTTTAATGATAACTGCCATTTTTTCCATGTTATAGTGGCATCTTTTGCGTTTAAAATGGCAGTTTCTAATGCCGTTTTTACCAAAATATAATGGCATCATTTTCGTTTAAAATGGCAGTTTTTAACCGCCGTTTCTACCAGTGTATAATGGCATCATTTTAAATTAAAACGGGGGTTTCTAACCGCCGTTTGTACCTAATTATGATGACAATTTTATGCTTTTTAAAATAAGATTGAAACCACTAATTTAAAGTGATATTTTTGAAACTCACTTAAAAATCTCATAATAACCAAAAGGTATAGCCATAAATCAAACATGATAAGATGATTTTTAATTCATACATGATCCAAAAGTCATAATCCAAGTCATAATTGAAATGTCATAATCCAAAAAACAAAGTATCAAAATAATCCTTAACAAGCATTGACTAATTCTGACTTATAATTGTCTTAACATATAATCCTTAATATACGTCTTAACATATCAAGCTTCCTTGTTGCTTGCTCCAGAAGACCTACTTCCTAACTCTTTTGGTGATGGAATCTCACTCTCCTGATCCAATCCCTACAACAAAAATATAATTATTATGAGCACAAGAAATACAAGAAAAATGCATATATTAATAATAAGTGGATAATTATGAATTTGAATTCATCTAAAAAATACATATAAAATGTTACTAATAATACTACTAGTGCTAGTTGTTAATTAGCTTTCCCATGTTCTTGTTAACCATAGCAGCGACAAAGAATGAAGCCTTAAGATCTTTCTATTCACTGATGTATAGAATTATTTTCAAACAAAGCAATAACAGCAATAACAACCCTTAGTCAACAACTAGCAATAACACATGCTCATGCTCACCTATTACCATTAGCTGCTTCCTACTTATGTCTATATACCACAAACATTGATAAATCTTTTTTTTTCACTTTTTGTTAATCAATTATAATTTAGAAGAAAATCAGAACGGGAAGTCAAAATCTGTATTCATGAACAGTTTACAATTATTTCACTCAAAAGTACATTCAAATAGCCAACAGTGACCATGACCGAATCTTAACTTGTTTTGGAGATCAAAAGTATTCATGAACAGTTTACAATTATTTCACATCAAAAGGAAAAAAAAGAGGGAATTCTATGATGAATATGAACACTACTACTTGGGGGAGAAACCCTAATATTGCTCTACAAGGAGATGCTACTTCTCAATTAGCCCAACTACAACTGTTGCAAAATCTGTTGCAAATCATGAACGGCAACACATTTCTTAACATGGGGAATAACTCTAATTTCCCCTTAGGAAACCCCAGCTTCAATAATTCTTATCTTAACGGGTCAAACATCCTTCAAACTGTAGAACCTTTTGGCTTGAAAAGTGAAGAATATGGATCACAATCAAACCCTACTGGTCTATTATTATCTCAATCAGACTACAGTAATGACTTCTTTCAACATGGATTGTCAACAAATACACGAGAGCTTGAATGCTATAACAAACTCAGCAACACTACTAATCAAGCAGAGATTAATCCACTGTTTACAATTATTTCACATCAAAAGGAAAAAAAAGAGGATAATTGTATTTGTACCTGTGAAACTTGTTGAGTAGGGAACATTCCAGCCAATTGTATTGGAATTTTACCTCCTTCCTTAGAAGCAATATAGGAGACTAGCGCTTGCAATTGCGCTTTAACGGTATCCAACTCTTCTTGCACATTTGGACCACAAGTAGATGATGTTCCAACATCATTTGAAGAACCTAAATTCATTTGACTAATCCTTGTAGTGTTGTTCTTGAAAGCAATTGTTGGAACAGCTCCCATACCTAAACCTCAAACACGACCAGGGTGCTCTTTTCCAAAAACTACTCCAAGAGCATCAAGAGGAGAATTAAGAGTTAATTCCATCGGTTGTTGGCTGCTATGTGCTTCAATCTTCTCCTACATGTATAAAAAAAAAAGAAAGAATAAAAAATAGTATTATCTTATAAAAAAAAGAAAAAGAAATACAAACAAGTTACTTATTACACTTTAGTCTTACCGCTATTTCTTTAGCTTTTTCATTAACATAACTTCCATCTGTTTTCTTGTGAGTTATGTCCCACATTTGAACCCTACTAACTTCTTTTCCCGTCTCTTCCGTCTAAAATTTAAGAAAAGTAGAAAGACTCGATCAAAAAATAGAGGCCTACTAACTTCAATCATGTATATATCATTCATCTAATTATTATTTGAGATAGATTAGATATGCAGAAAATTAAGAGATGATGCATGCATTATATTTGAGATAGATTAGATATGCATGCATTAATTGATTACCAATTCAGCCCTTCTTCTTGCAATTGATTTAGCACCTGAAGTATGAGGAATTATTTGTTTTTGCCGAATTTCTTGATTCCTCTTACAAAGTTTCTGCAAGTTAAATTTGGACATAATTAAATAGAACCAAACATGCATTCAACATATAACAATAATAATGGTTTCAAGAGGGCAAAAGAGTGCAGCACTACTACATGAGAAGCTATCACTAGTTCATTACCAACTCTATATAAAATAAAATACAAGAGCAGGCAGCAGCAATATCTGCTTCATATAAGGCTTACCTGAGTTTCAGGCTTCAAACGATATTCTACAAATAAAGCCCATTGATCAGGAGCAATATCTTCTGGTGCATTATTTATGATCTCGGTTTTACTCAACCTCGGATCATAAAAATCATTCCAAAGCTTTATCCTATGTTCCCTCCATTTTTTGCCAAGTGATTGGAGCAAAAATCGTTTGGCCAAGTTATCACTCACTTTGAAGCAAAATCGAGCCTTCACAATTATAACAAAGAATATATATTAACCAGCAAATATAACTAAATAATGGCAAAGAAATAAGCTTTAGAGTTTGAGTAATCTTCTTACTAGGAAAAAAATATTCCATTGATTTTCAAAAAAGCTTTTTGGAATGTCTGACCACTTTTCAAAACTGATTGGAAATGCTACACAATCAGTGGCCAATTGCCCACAAACTCCTGCAAGGAGTCCAGCTGCTTCTCCTATTGCTGCATGATGTTTATCAAAAGTGACAACTATGCGCAAACCTTCTGGCAAATTATGCACATCCTTCGCTAATAAATGAAGGCATGTACTAGCTCCGTATTCATCTAAAATAGACAAATGAGTATAAATAAATAAGTAAATGAGCGACTAAAGAATAAAATAAATAATTTTTAAATAATAGACACTATAGAATTGACTTAATAATAACTTTACAACTAAAGAATAGGGCATGAAGTTGAAAGAAAGCACCATAAACACAATCAATCAGGATATAACATGTTCTCACTATAATAACTTTACCTGCTAAGGAACTCTCTCATTGCACATATCTTACAGATATTACAATCCAAGTAATTCAGGTGGAAGATAATCAAGATTGAAGCAGTGAAGTACTTACAAAATTTTACATAGACACAAAAGGTTCATCCAGATATTAACTTCTTTTCCTTTTCAAATGAATAATACCCATATACACCCATGGAATTCTAAGTTCACCAAAAAAGGACCATGTAGAAAGAATGTAAAAATAAAGCTGATCATTTTCTGCCTTATGTTTTCTCATCAAAAGCATATTTTCAAGTTCATAATAGCCCAAGTAATTGAATGTCAACATATATAAGTACAATTGTTCAAACTTAGTTTTAACAAATCTGAGCATTGCATGTGGCAACTAAGGAAATACAAAAGAAAAGAAAAACGAAAATATATTGAAACCAACAGGTGGGAAAAGGAATACATCAAATGTTGAACCAAAATACTAAACTTAATAAAATAAATAATTTTTAAATAATTTCTCTGCTATAATGAAATTTATCACCAATTGCATGTAACAAAGCAAAGCATGATCCCAAAACCCAGCTATAAATGAGTACATACAATAATAATGTTCAGTATCTAGTTTTTATCATCAGCAAAATTCTACATATGCTAATATAGGAAACAAGTATATATATATATATATGACATGTGTGTCTAGAACAGGAAGGCATTAACTGGGAGAAACACTACTTAAAATCAGGAAAAGAAGCAGATATGGCGCACATGATGCCAATATTGTATTCCACTGTTACAGTCTTATTTAATTAAAGCCCTAAAATACAGTTTAGTTAATGTTAATCTGCTTTAATTTTTTGGGTATTGCTGGTAGATAACTTAGTCGGACAGAATTCTGAAGGAATCATGGCTGCTTAATTAATATATAATAATTTCACACACTAGTATTCTCTAAACCAATAATGCGTTTGTTCTTTATTTTAGGTTCTGAATGCTTCTTGCTTTTTGATAATAATAACATAATAAAACATCTATACATTCCTATGGCATCAACAGTCCAATAATGTTTAGATTCACGTCCACGTTTACGTTTAGGTTCGGATGGATGCTCAGAAGAATTTGAAGCTGCCGACTTGTCTTGGGATGAACTTGCAGCTGCTGCTGACTTGTCTCGTGAGGAACTTGCAGCTGCTGTCAACTTGTCTCGGGAGGAACTTGAAGCTGCTGACTTATCCCGGGAGGAACTTGAAGCTGCTGACTTGTCTCGGGAGGAATTTACAGCTGCTGCCGACTTGTCTCGGGAGGAATTTGTAGCTGCCGATGTCTCTCGGGAGGAATTTGCAGCTGCTGCGAACTTGACTTGTGATGCATTTGAAGCTGCCGACTTGTCTTTGGAGGAATTTGCAGCTGTAATTGACTTGTCTTGTGAAGAATTTGCAGCTGCTGCTGCTTTAAGTAGATTCTTGTACCTCTTTTGCTTTGGCATATTTGCATAATAGATCAAGAAATTCAGGAAGTTACATATCTGCAAGTTAAATTTGAAGACCTAGTAACTAGTATATATCAGTAGGCACTACTATAATGTATAGATAAAATAATTTCATACCATAAATATGAATTATAACTAAATGATAGTTGGAAATAAAATAATAGTTGGAAATAAAATAATTAATAAGTATAGATAAAATGTGAATTATAATTAAATGAAAACTTAAATATAAATTTCATACCATAAATTAATTTAACCTACTAACTATTCCGACATGGGTTCGTCTTTTCTAATGTCATCATCTAGTAGTTCATCATCTACCTCATCTCTTAACAATGATAGATTATCACCATTTTCAAATAAAGAATCCAAGTTTTGCTCTAACCATGGCTCATTCTCACATGCTTCATCATCTTCATTTCCCCCATATCATATGAGTCTCTTGGCTTCAAATGCACGACAACACTCTAATCTTTATTCACTTCATCATTGACAAAATACACCATTCGAGCTTGTGAGGCTTCAATATATGGATCATCCTCCTCTCGGTCATCACTGTGTATTACTTGTGAAAAATTAACAGAAGTAAAACCCCAACTATCCTTTCTACAGCCCCATTCTCTAGTGGTGTCAGCCCATTTACATTTGAATAAAGTAACCCGAAATCGGCCATTGTAGTTTAGTTCTATAATATCTTCTAATTTGCCATAATATGACAAATCAGCATTCCTAACATTAGCATCACTAGCGCTAGCAACACAAGGAGTTGAAGACATTAAGAAAACTCCACTATTCTGGGTCTTTAACCCATTGTCTCGATTGGTAGTTCGAAAGGAGAACCCATTGATACTAAATGTAGAAAACCTTTTGGCATATCGTGATGGACCCATTGCTAAGTATCTCAAATCCTCATGCACAGTATTCATAACGTCTGGGTTCATAAGCTATTATGATAGAACAACATATTAGTTATTATATCCACAAATACTGCTCAATATTAGCAAAAAAGATCACTTTTCTATTTACCTGCGTAGGAAACCAAGTAACAAAATCTTTGTTAACTCTTTTTTCTATCTCTACATTTGAAGGCCTTCTACCCTTAGATCGTCTTTGTACAAAATCTTTAAAGTCACTGTTAGATATGAAAGTTTAACTCTAACTAAACAACTATTTTCAAGTAAATAAAAAATATGTACGCAAATCCTTAAGTACTTACTCAATGAACGGTTTGACATATGGACAATTTAGAACCACATAGCGATGTGCTTGTTTTTTTCCATAGGTGACAACTCAAATACTGTGAAAGCTCCCTTAGAGTTACCCATTTGTGGAAAAAGTGAATCAACATGTGTATTGTAATTACCATCCGGACGATCATCAACACGTGGTGGCCTATTAAATCTTGTCTCAATCCCTTCTAAGTATCGAGAGCAAAATGTAAGAGCTTCTTCAGCCACATTTGTTTCGTACATAGGACTTCAAATGTCCTAAATACCTAGTTTGTATAATTGGCTTTAGTAAGCAAGATATAACTAAGTGACAGGTTAAATGAACAATGATTGAAAAGAGATATTTACCTCTCAATAGGATACATCCACCTATAGTGTACTGGTCCTCCAAGTTTTGCTTCATCAACTAGATGACAGGTTAAATGAACCATGATTGTAAAGAAAGAAGGAGGGAACAACATTTCTAAATGACAAAGGGTAAGGATTATTCGAGGTTGGAGCTTCTCAAGTTCTGTAAGACTTAAGCTTTTAGAGCACAACTGTTGAAAGAATGAAGACAACTCTATTAGCACTGCAGTAACTTTATCTGGTAGCACATTACGTATGGCAATGGGTAATAGTTGCTGCATAAGGACATGGCAATCATGGCTCTTCAATCCAGAGAGCTTTCTTTGCTTCAGGTCAACACACCGTGAAATATTACTCGAGAGACCATCTGGTACTCTAATATTCTTTATAGTACGCAAGAATACATCTTTCATGGAATTTGACATTGTGAACAAAGATGGATGATATCTCCCATTTTCATCTGGCCATAAATCTTTCCTTATACCCATTTCTTTGAGATCCTTACGAGCTTTGAGATTATCCTTTGACCTTCCAGTCTCATTGAGCAAAGTGTATAATACATTGTCGCAAACATTCTTTTCAATATGCATGACATCTAGATTGTGGCGCAATAAGTTAGACTCCCAATAAGGAAGATCAAAAAATATGCTTTTCTTCCTCCACATCCCCAATTCATCATCTTCTTCAACAACTTTTCGTCGAGTCCTCTTACCTTTACTTGCCTGTAGTTCCTTCCCAAATGAAACATTGATGCCTTCAAGTTGTTCCAATATTTCTGACCCTGTTAGTACTGCTGGGGGATCCCTCAACTCAATTTTTCCATTAAATTTTGCACGACTTAGCCTAAACTTATGACCCCTTTCTAAGAAACGGCGATGCCCCAAAAAACACCATTTTCCACCATGCTTTAATCTATATGAATCAGTGTTGAAGTTACATGTGGGACAAGCATATTTACTGTGTACGTTCCACCCAGATAAGTTACCAAGGCCTGGAAAATCACTAATTGTCCACATTAATGCTGCTCGCAATGTAAACATTTCATTCTTGAACTTATCTAATGTTTGAACACCATCATGCCACAACTCTTTTAACTCTTTGATAAGAGGTTGTAAGTATACGTCTATGTTGTTTCCCGGCATTTTCTCTCCAGGAATAATCATTGACAAGATTAGTGATGTTGGCTTCATGCACTCCCATGAAGGTCGATTGTATGGAATAAGCACCACTGGCCAAACGCTATAGTTTGTACGCATAGCTCCAAAGGGGTTGAATTCATCAGCTACAAGACCAAGACGTACATTTCGAGGATCTTCGTCAAACCTATCATGAAGTAAATCAAATGTCTTCCAAGCTTCAGAATCCCGCGGATGCCTCATCTTCGAATCTTTCTTTTCTGCCGAAGCATGCCATTGCATTGATTGAGCAGTCTTAGAACACATAAATAATCATTGAAGTCTCGGTTTTAGTGAAAAGTATCGCAATATCTTTGCCGGTTTCTTCTTTTTAGCATCGGTCCATTTAGATGTCTTGCATCTTTTGCATTCTTGCAAATCTTCATCCTCCCCCCAATATAACATGCAGTCATTAGGGCAAGCTGGTATCTTGGTATAATTAAGCCCTAGTTTGTTTATGGTTTTCTTGGCCTTATAGAATGTATTTGAAATCTTGGCATTTCCAAAAGCATCTTTTATTAACTTGAGGATTTCGGTCATGGCTTTGTCTCTTATTCTATATAAGCACTTTATGTGGTACAAACTAATCAAGAAAGACAGTTTTGAATACTTTATGCACCCTTCATATAATGGTTCATTACCATCTTCCAACAACTTATAAAATTCTACATTTTCTCCACTATGCTCTTCATCTCCATCTCCATCTTCTGTATTGCCTCCATCTCCATCTTCATTCAAGTCAGATCTAGTGACTCCAAACGCGTCATTGAGCATTGTTACCATTGGATGCTGAGATGTTGAATCATCTTGTACAATATGACAAGTTTGATAAACTTGTGACCCAACTCTAACTGCTTCTTCACCATGCCAATACCAAACTTTGTAGTTTTCTGGAAATGGCTTGACTATTAAATGTTCAAAAACTTTCTCTCTTGTTTGCCACTTGCGAAAACCACACACTGGACAAGGACATTTAATCTGACGACCCGCGAGAGACCGATGCTCAAAAGCAAAATCCAAAAACTTGTTTAAACCATCTCTATACTTATACGTGGTTCGTGGTTTTCCAATCCACGACTTATCGATTGACATGACTAAGAGGGACTACAAATAGGGATTTAAAAAAATTAAAAGTCTATATATATTCTAAAGGTAAGAAAATTATTCTTGTATGTGCAAATTAGATATTAAACAAATACTTAAATAGTATTCTAAAAGAAACTATAAAAAAATTATAATTACCTCTTTCAAATGATAATTTTGTGGCTGTAACAATGACTTTGTGAATTTTTCCTTCTCAAGTAGCTGTATATATGATCTAAAGAAGAAGCTGGGTAAGTTAAGAAGCTAAAGAAGACATTACTCATCAATCTGAAAAACAGAAATAGTATATTAATCTCACATAAAAAATTATTAATTGCCTTTTAATTTTATCATTTAAAAAATGTATTTAAAAAAAAAGAAAAGAAGAAGAAACAAATAATAGATCTGGAGAGAAATAAGGAGACTAAGGTACCTGAAATATAGCAACAACAATGAATAGCAAGTAAATCAATGAATGGGAAAAAAAAGTAATAGCATTAACATAGTCTATATTAATAATGAGAAACTACTACTGTCTCCTATTGCACTAAGCATTTATATATTGATATATGTGTTACATCAAAGAGAGATGCTGGACTTATATATTGAGATAATTTTACAAAATGTATAAGAATCAACACTCAACAGATTCTATAATTAGGAAGCACAAGGAATTTTCTTTTTGCTTAACAAAATATTATTATTAGTTGAAAGACAGCAAAGTGTGCTTTCTATGCTCTTTTAAAGAAATATTAGTTAATAGTTATACACTCTTTTTGGGAACGTTCAAGTCATTAAATCATTTATAAATAAATATATGAGAAAAGACGTTTTAAATATACACTTATAATAAAATTTAGTGATTTAAAAAAAAAATACACACGTTCAACTTTTTTTTTATATATTTTCCCAATTCAGTATATATGATAAAACTCTCCACAATACTTGAATTTGAGACGTTCACTAAGAAAAATAAGTATAAAAACCAATTAAACCGTGTCCATGCATGATTGACATATAAAAAGTCTTCAGTTGTTGGTGTATAACATGGATAAAATTTTTTATCTTATCCTAATTAATGATCCTCTAATAAATCTATTTCTGTAAATGACAAAAAGGAGAAGCTAGCTAGAAATAGGTATGGTATGGTATGGTATGGCTCACAAGTCACAAATGTCTAGTCAATAGAGTTATAGCCCTAGATGAATGAAATTATCAAAGTCACAAGCGTAATGTTCAAGTTAAAATTCTCTAATTATTAAGAGGATGCAATTTAATTTTTCAATTTATGTTCAATGTTTGGTTATTCTACTTTTTACTAGAACAAGAACAGGAGAAATATTTTTTTGTGTGTGAATGAATTAATGCATGCCAGCTTATTGCATATGAGAGCTCTAAATTAAAATAATTTGAAAATGCTCAAATTAAATAGAATGCACTTTTAAAACTGACTAGTTATTAAAATAAGTTAGTTATTTCATTTTTTTTTCCTTTTTACAATATGTCATTTGAAAGCATTCAAGTTGCAGTGAGTTATTAAAATCAGTTTGCAATTGAGTGCAACAGCAACAACTATAATCAATGTCAAATTTTGACTAGTTAATAAGCTCAAAAACTGTAGCACAGATTAGATTTTTCATGTACCTAGTAAACTTATTTGTTTATTTGTGTAAGAAAAGTACATGAATAGAGGAGATTATTTTTGATAAATTATGTGTAAGAACATAAGGAAAACATTGCCTTTGTACCTTTATGAAAGTTTTAACATTGTGTATCCTTTCCTCAATAGGCTGTATCAGTTCAGCAAACTGCAAAGTTGAGAAGGATCATATAAGGAAACTTCAAACCTAAAAGCAAAAGCAAAGCCTGAAGAGATGAGGGAAAGAGGCTCTTTTGTGAGTAAAATCCATACACCAAAAATTATAACTTGGTAATAAGGTGATCTTTCATCTTATAGTTGAAATTACCAGTTAACAAGCTCCATTATACAATGTTTAAATCAATGAGCTCCTATACAAGTTAATAGAAAAACTTTTGTAAAAAAAGTATAATTCCCAAATTTCAAAACTGAATTTCTCTACCAAAAAAATTCAAGAGACAAAAAATTGAAGTACTTAACAGTTTAGTCAGTTGTAGCATGATACTCAGTTTCACTACTTTATATTTTGCACATTGACTACTGAAAATGAATATATTGTCTGGAATTTGAATTCATACATACTCTTCTGATTAATCTGAGCAATCCGAAAATAATTTGACTCAGACACCAATAATAAGTTACAAGAGTTCAGTGAGAGAAGATGACACTAAAAGAGGGGGAAAAAATAAAAATAAAAAATCAAAGCCTAATTGTTTCTTTCTTGTTTTAGCACTCAAGTCTCAACTAATGAATGATCATGTCTTGGAGGCTCTTCAACCATGACTTTCTGCAACACAAACCATACCTGATTGAAATTGAAGACACAGCAGTGTGGAGCAGATAGAAAAAATTCACATTTTCAATAGAACTAAGAGGATAAAAAGAATATGACAGGCACAATCAAAGAGCAGGAAATGACCATCAGAAATTACAATTTCATCAATTTTGGCCATAACCCAATTAAAAACCCCAATGGTAACACATGATTAATTCAAAGAATCTAACCCAGCAAATTGACCCAAAACATAAAGGAGTTGAAGTTTAAAACCAACACAACAATGAGAAATCTGCACAATACTCCACAATATCCCAAGAGAAATCATAATGAAACAAAAGAATATGACAATAATCAGGCACACGAAGTAAGAACCACTTAAATCAACCAGGAATAAACTTAGCACATAAACTATCCATCATCAGGAAAATAAGGAAAAAAACTTAAGAAGCATATTTACCAAATATCATAACCCTGACCAATAAGTTGCCCAAAAATTCCCCAAGCAGAATGCCAGGAACAAAGTATAGGAGCAGAGGAAACCAAAAACCAAATAAAGAAAAACTCCAGCCCCAACATCATTCAAGAAGAAGAGTTAATGATCTATTTTTTCAGGATAATCTCAAGCAATAAGAACGCAATTAAACTCCATAAACAGAATGCCACAGGCACAAGCACAATCAAACGGCCAGAAATCAATGAATACAGAACAGAGCCCTACTTCACTAAGCTTATTCAGTCTGAACTCATTCATCAATTCACTATATTAAGAAATAGCAGGATGAATTAACTAGCAAAATCTAAAACAATAATAAGAGTGGCAGCAATTGAACCATTAACACATGCATCGAAGTAAAAAAGAAATTACCATTGACACATGCATCGAAGTAAAAAAGCAATTGAACCATTGGCAGCAATTGAACCATTGAACCATAGAGAAAGTGAAGTTACCGTCAATCCAAGATCTGATATCATCGACTAGTTGAACACAAGACCCGATCAGCGTCAATCACCCCCACACCAACGTCAATGGAATACTTCAACACAAGCTCCGATCGTGGAGCTGCAGAGAAACAAACCCCCCCCCCCAAAAAAACGAAGAAATCAGTAACTGGCAGAGAGGGAGAGGTACCTAGAGAACTTGAGAAGGAGCTGCAGAGAAACAAATCAGTAACTGGCGGAGAGGGAGAAGTACCAAGAGAAGTCGTAACCGGTGGAGAGAGGAGAAGCCGAGAGGGAAGAACGGCGTTGTCGGAGATCGAGAGCGAAGGGAGAGAGAAGGGAGATCAAGAGCACCGTTATAGTGTGTTTCGTTTAAGGCTAGGGTTGCAATTCTTTTGTTTTATATATGTGTGAAAACGGCGGTTCAAAACCGCCATAATCACCCAGACCGCCAGCAAACACAAAGTTAATTATGGCAGCAACCAAAAATGCCATAATAACCGGGTATTACGGCGGTTCTTGAAAACCGCCGTAATGTCAATGCCGTTTTAAACTCTTTTTTTTGTAGTGCATGCTTATTACTAAAACCAACTTAATAGAATAGAGGTAGACCACAGAATTCAAAACAAGAGACATTCATGATTGCCATTAAGTCTACTGGGAGTAAATGAGAAGGAAAGGAACTTTACAACCTTTGTAGCTCATCTTCGCCCTTGTTGTTCCTTCCTGCAAACTTCCTCCCTCCAATCACCATCTTAGAATAAGTGCTTTACCGGCAAGCAACAAGTAGGTGCAATGGTGTTAAGATTGTGATTCAACCATGAATGTCAAAAAAAGAGAAACAAGCTATGAGTAATGCATAAAATTAAGCAAGCTTGGTTAAAAATGACACTACAGGCCTACGAAGCAAAGGCATTATGATTGTACAAACAAGTGGTGTTGCTGGATACATTGCATAGAAAAATAAGTGGCACACCAAACTTAGTGTGATACTTTCTCTTGGAATTGATGCAAGTATCCAGAAAGATTGAAAACAGATTGTTGCAGGGTAACACCAAACTTAGAATGTGATCATATGCCAATCTTATTTGAAAAGAAGCTAAGTAAAAGGAACTGCTGTATTAATAACAAAAATCACCAAGAGCAAGACACGAACAGGGGCTTCTTGGTGAGGCATTAACACAAATAGTTGCAGAGTATAGAAAACAAAGAACAAAGATAATTACATGAACAAACCAAAAGAAAAGAAAATGTCTAATCTAGGTAATCAACCAACCGGTAATTTGTTAATCACAATTAATCCCCGGCAACGGCGCCATAAACTTGATGCACGGAAACTTGTCTCTCAACAAATCTCCCTTCGGCAAGTATACCGAATTGTCGTCATGTAATAACTCACAAATGAGTGAGGTCGAATCCCACAGAGATTAACAGATTAAGCAATCAATAGTTGATTGATTATCCAAGTCAGACGATCCAGATTTAAGTGATAAGCAGCAGGAATTGTAAATTGACAAAAAAGAAAGGAAAAGCAATAAAGTACAAAAAAGTAAAATGGCAAGAAAAATAAATGTAAGAACTAAAAATAAAATGAACATTGGGATCAAGAGATATTGCAATCCTCCGGATCAAGTTCATTCTCATCTCTTCCTCAATCAATGCATTCATTGATCTCCTTGGCAATCTTAAGTGATTGGATCCTAATTCCATGGCAATCCAATCTCTCTAAGCTTGAACAATTTCCCAATTCTTTGATTTAATTGCTCATGGGAAGAGATGAAGTTTGGTCACTGATTATACCACACACATTCATAGATCAAAGTATTGGTAGGATTAAATGTCACAATATCCATCCAAACCCCAACCTAATCCAATGTGAGAGAGCATTTCTAGCATGATTTCCTCATTCCTCTTCCAAGGTTAAGAGGAAATCTAAGTTTGAGCAATTTCTCTTCCGAGACAGTTACCCAATTGGATGAAGATCGAAAACTCTCTAGTAAAATCAAGAGAAAAGAAAGAAGAAGAAGAATAAGAACTACAATTTATCCATTGAATCACAATAGAGCTCTCTAACCCAATGAAAATAGTTAGTTGTTCGTTGCTCTACCAAAATAGAAAAGAAAGAAAGTGCAGAAAAGTAAAGATGAAGATTAAAACCAAAAATAAAACTTCAAATTTCATAAATGAAAATTAGAACTAAAACGAAACTACTCCTAAGGAAGAAAAGAAGAGAAAAGGAAGAAGAGTGGTTGAGGGGAGGGGTCCGAAGACCCACTCCCCTTGGAGTGTGCCAAATCACAGAAGTTCGAATCGGTCTTTACTCTCTCCCCCTTCCTTCAATTCTCCATTCCAGGATGCATTCAATGTAGAAACTAAGGCTTTTTATAGGCTCTCCTAAATTACAAAATGAAATAAAATTAAAAGTAAATTACAATGAAATGAAAATTAACTATTTTAGATGCTTCTTGTGGCCTTGATTGGTTGACAGTTGTGGGATTGCTTGCTTGAGCTTTGAAGTGGACTTGAGAGAGAAGTGAATAAAGTTGAGGTCCAGGTGGTAATCGTTAGCGTTACCGTTAGCCATACCAACGCTACAAGTGTGGCGTTAGTGCTGAAGTTATTGTGGCTAACGTTACACTTGCTATCCAGTTGGTGTTTTTGGGGCTTAAAAGATGCCTATTGTTTGTGCTCCCATTTCATGCCCATTATTGATCATTATATATTTTTGGAAAGTTCTGAATGTCAGCTTTCTAACGCAACTGAAATCACCTCAATTGGACCTCTGTAACTCAAGTTATGCTCCTTTGAAGGGGACAAGGTCGCTGGCATAGTCGCTGGCATTATTGGCAAAAGTGAGTGCCAATAACATTAGCGTTCAGTAGATTAATATTGCCAGGTTCTGGAGCTCAAACTTGATGTCCACCCCATACTATTATATATTGTTGAAAATCCCTGGATGTCTTCTTTCTAACGCTTTTGGAAGCGCATCATTTAGAGCTCTACAACTCGAGTTACACTTCTTGGAAGGTGAAGAGGTCGGTTGGCCTTACTACAGGTTGATACCATGTTCATCTTTGCACTTTCGGGGCAGGTTTTCTCCTTCAAATTTAGTGTCCACCATGTAGTGCCATATATGCTTGGAAAGCTCTGAATCCTACTTTCCATTGCCACTAGAATCACCTCATTTGGAGCTTTGTGGCTCAAGTTATTTATATTTGAAGAAGGCATGGTCAGACTACCGGGTGAGATTTTTCCCACGTTAGTGTCCACGTTAGTGTAACTAACGTGGCCCTTAATGTAGGCCTTCTTTGCTTCACAAACGTTAGTGGCGTTCACTTTTTCCACTAACATTCACAGCCGCATCCTTTCTTCCACGTTAATGCCCACGTTAGTGGCACTAACGTGGGTCTTCCTTTGCTTCGCTAGTGTTATTGGCGCTTACTTTTCCCAATAACGCTGCTCCTTCTTCAAAGTTAATGCCATTAACGTTCCCACTAACGTTCCAAACTTTCCTTCCTTCTACGTTAGTGCCCACGTTAGTAGCACTAACGTAGCCACTAACGTGGCTCTTTTCTGCTTCTTTTGGCCTGAAATCAAACAAATAAAGTGCATCAAGGTGACATACAAGATGATCTTTATATATTAAGTGTGCTAATAATACCCAAAATCAAAACTTCACTTAGTGTGATCTATTTTTTCATATTTACCCTGTATATTAACTAAAATTCACCTATGCTTGAGATTTTGTTTCATGAAGAGATTTTTCATGCTATTACTCATTTATTGGCAAAATTTGTATGAAAACTAAACAAAAATCTACTGAAATAACTACTAAAAATAGGTAATGATGCACACGTATCACAAAACCAAACTTAAATCTTGCTTGTCCCCAAGCAAGGAATGAATTATTCACAAAGGATACTTTTTATTGGAGTGTGCTGAAGAATTTCTTATGATGCCTTGGTGAGTGAAGTGATTAAGTGATAATGAAGGCCAACTCCAATTATATGCTTATGCAAGGGTTCCAGTGTTCATTAGTCCTTATATCTTGGAAGTCTTAGATCTTTGGAGTGTCATCGGATGGTATTATGGAGTCCTCTTTATAGATTATCACTTTGAAGCAGTATTTATTTGTCTTGGCCTCGACTCTAGGTGTCATGCCTCAAAGCGGCCCTTTATGATAAGTTTTCAATCAATACTCCCAACCCAGTTGGGTTAAGGTATTAGGTGATGAAGCACCCCTTAGGATTTACTTTCTCAGGCCTCTTTCTTTGACACAATTTCACCACAAGCATGTAACTAGGACAATAACGCTTTGAATTTTTGTATCTTTCTTTTTCGTCCTAGTAATTGATGCTCAGAGCCTTGGGCTTACTCCTTGTTTTTCTTTTTTCTTTTGTTTTCTTTCGTTTACTGCTTCTTGGATCAATAGGTTTTTGAGAATTTCCATAACACTTCTCCAAATTTCAATTCCTATCAATGAGCTCCCATGCAAGTTTTCACAAACATGTAACCTCAATACACAATCATACAATCAATCCATTTCTCTTAATCTTTAGCTTGCCTCAAAATTGATAAAATTCCTCAACACTTTCTTTTCAAAAGAATGATTTCTTCGATGCATTTTTAAGTATAATGGGTGCAAGCAGATTAAAGATGAAGGTGCAATGATAAGCAGTGAACCATGCTTATTACTAAAAGCAACTTAACAGAATAGAGGTAGACCACAGAATTCAAAACAAGAGACATTCATGATTGCCATTAAGTCTACTGGGAGTAAATGAGAAGGAAAGGAACTTTACAACCTTTGTAGCTCATCTTCGCCCTTGTTGTCCCTTCCTGCAAACTTCCTCCCTCCAATCACCATCTTAGAATAAGTGCTTTGCCGGCAAGCAACAAGTAGGAGCAGTGGTGTTGAGATTGTGATTCAACCATGAATGTCAAAAAAAGAGAAACAAGCTATGAGTAATGTATAAAATTAAGCAAGCTTGGTTAAAAATGACACTACAGGCCTACGAAGCAAAGGCATTATGATTGTACAAACAAGTGGTGTTGCTGGATACATTGCATAGAAAAATAAGTGGCACACCAAACTTAATGTGACACTTTCTCTTGGAATTGATGCAAGTATCTAGAAAGATTGAAAACAGATTGTTGCAGGGTAACACCAAACTTAGAATGTGATCATATGCCAATTTTATTTGAAAAGAAGCTAAGTAAAAGGAACTGTCGTATTAATAACAAAATCACCAAGAGCCAGAGCTGTCACGAACAAGGGCTTCTTGGTGAGGCATTAACACAAACAGTTGTAGAGCATAGAAAACAAAGAACAAAAATAATTACATGAACAAACCAAAACAAAAGAAAATGTCTAATCTAGGTAATCAACCAACCGTTAGTTTGTTAATCACAATTAATCCCTGGCAACGGCGCCATAAACTTCATGCACGAAAACTTGTCTCTCAACAAATCTCCTTTCGGCAAGTATAACGAATTCTCATCAAGTAATTACTCACAAAAGAGTGAGGTCGAATCCCATAGAGATTAACAGATTAAGCAATCAATAGTTGATTGATTATCCTAGTCAGACGATCCAGATTTAAGTGATAAGTAGCAGGAATTGTAAATTGACAGAAAAGAAAGGAAAAGCAATAAAGTGCAGAAAAGTAAAATGGCAAGGAAAATAAATGTAAGAACTAAAAATAAAATGAACATTGGGATCAAGAGATATTACAATCCTCTGGATCAAGTTCATTCTCATCTCTTCCTCAATCAATGCATTCATTGATCTCCTTGGCAATCTTAAGTAATTGGATCCCAATTCCTTGGCAATCCAATCTCTCTAAGCTTGAACAATTTTCCAGTTCCTTGATTTAATTGCTCATGGGAAGAGATGAAGTTTGGTAACTGATTATACCACACACATTCATAGATCAATGTATTGGTAGGATTAAATGTCACAATATCCATCAAACCCCCAACCTAATCCAATGTGAGAGAGCATTTCTAGCATGATTTCCTCATTCCTCTTCCAAGGTTAAGAGGAAATCCAAGTTTGAGCAATTTCTCTTCCGAGACAATTACCCAATTGGATGAAGATCAAAAACTCTCTAGTAAAATAAAAAAAAAGAAAGAAGAAGAAGAATAAGAACTACAATTGATCCATTGAATCACAATAGAGCTCTCTAACCCAATGAAAAGAGTTAGTTGTTCGTTGCTCTACCAAAATAGAAAAGAAAGAAAGTGCAGAAAAGTAAAGATGAAGATTAAAACTAAAACGAAACTACTCCTAAGGAAGAAAAGAAGAGAAAAGGAAGAAGAGTGGTTGAGGGGAGGGGTCCGAAGACCCACTCTCCTTGGAGTGTGCCAATTCACAGAAGTTCGAATCGGTCTTCAATCTCTCCCCCTTCCTTCAATTTTCCGTTCCAGGATGCATTCAATGTAGAAACTAAGGCCTTTCTATAGGCTCTCCTAAATTATAAAATGAAATGAAATTAAAAGTAAATTACAATAAAACAAAAATTAACTATTCTAGATGCTTCTTATGGCCTTGATTGGTTGATAATTGTGGGCTTGCTTGCTTGAGCTTTGAAGTGGACTTGAGAGAGAAGTGAATAAAGTTGAGGTCCAGGTGGTAATCGTTAGTGTTACCGTTATCCATACCAACACTACAAGTGTGGCGTTAGTGCTGAAGTTATTGTGGCTAACGTTACACTTGCTATCCAGTTGGTATTTTTGGGGCTTAAAAGATGCCTATTGTTTGTGCTCCAATTTCATGCCCACTACAGTTTATTATATATCGTTGGAAAGCTCTCAATTCCAGCTTTCTAATGCAACTAAAATCACCTCAATTGGAACTCTGTAACTCAAGTTATGCTCCTTTGAAGGGGACAGGGTCGCTGGCATAGTCGCTGGCGTTATTGGCAAAAGTGAGTGCCAATAACGTTAGCGTTCAATGGATTAATATTGCCAGGTTCGGGAGCTCAAACTTGATGTCCACCCCATACTATTATATATTGTTGAAAATCCCTAGATGTCTACTTTCCAACGCCTTTGGAAGCGCATCATTTAGAGCTCTACAACTCGAGTTACACTTCTTGGAAGGTGAAGAGGTTGGTTGGCCTTACTACAGGTTGATACCATGTTCATCTTTGCACTTTCGGGGTAGGTTTTTTCCCTCAAATTTAGTTTCCACCATGTAGTTCCATATATGCTTGGAATGCTCTAGAATCCTACTTTCCATTGCCACTAGAATCACCTCATTTGGAGTTTTGTGGCTCAAGTTATTCTTGTTTGAAGAAGGCATGGTCAGGCTGCCGGGTGAGATTTTGCCCATGTTAGTATCCACGTTAGTGTAACTAACGTGGCCCTTAACATAGGCCTTCTTTGCTTCACAAACGTTAGTGGCGTTCACTTTTTCCACTAACTTTCACAGCTACATCCTTTCTTCCACATTAATGCCCACGTTAGTGCCACTAACGTGGGTCTTCCTTTGCTTCGCTAGTGTTATTGGCGCTTACTTTTGCCAATAACGCTGCTCCTTCTTCAAAGTTAATGCCGTTAACGTTCCTACTAACGTTCCAAACTTTTCTTCCTTCCACGTTAGTGCCCACGTTAGTAGCACTAACGTAGCCACTAACGTGGCTCTTTTCTGCTTCTTTTGGCCTGAAATCAAACAAACAAAGTGCATCAAGGTAACATACAAGATGATCTTTATATACTAAGTGTGTTAATAATACCCAAAATCAAAACTTCACTTAGTGTGAAAACTTCATGAAGAGATTTTTCATGCTATTACTCATTTATTGGCAAAATTTGTATGAAAACTAAACAAAAATCTACTGAAATAACTACTAAAAATAGTCAATGATGCATGCGCATCATCTGCCAATTTCAACCACTGCTGAGTTTGACAACTCAAGTATTACCAATTATTTAACCAAAGTCAAAAGGAAGAAAATATCTAAATTAAATTAAAAGTATCCATATAAATAAAGCAAAACAAAGTCAAATCTGAAATACCTCAAAATATATTAAATATAAAACCAATCTAAACAATAAGAGTTCATAAACCAATTTGAGAAAATAAATAAAAAGAATATTAAACCTATGATTGAAAAAGATGAAATCTTAATCCTAATATAGATCCTAATCCTAATCCTAAGCGAGAGGAGAGAACCTCTCTTTCTAAAAACTACATCTAAACCTAAGATTATGTGAATGAAAAGTATGTTGTATGATGAATGGATGCATTCCCCCACTTTATAGCCTCTAATATATGTATTTTAGACCGAAAACTGGGTCAAAAATAGACCATAAATCACCCCCAGTGTATTCTGGTATGTACAGATTGCGGGAAAGTGACGCGGAAGCGTCGTCCACGCGTTTGTGTGGATTGCGTTTCTGCCAGGTCACGCGTCCGCGTGATCCACGCGTTCACGTTACTTGGTTTTGGGGCAGCTATAGAAAATTATACATCGTTGTGAAGCCCTGGATGTTAGCTTTCCAACGTAACTGAAACCGTGTCATTTGGACCTCTGTAGCTCAAGTTATGATCGATTTAGTACCAAGAGGTCAGGCTGGGCAGCTTTAGCAGTTCCTTCAGTTTCTTGTATTCCTTCCACTTTTGCATGCTTCATTTCCATCCTCTAAGCCATTCCTGCCCTATAATCATTGAAAACACTTAACACACATATCAAGGCATCGAATGGTAATAAGAGAGGATTAAAATTAGCTAAATTAAGATCAAAGAAATATGTTTTCAATCATAGCACAAAATCAGGAATGAAAACGTAAAACATGTGAATTGTATGAATAAGTGTGGAAAGACTTGATAAAAACCACTCAATTGAGCACAAGATAAATCATGAAATAGTGGTTTATCAATGATCATTAGAAGAGAGTGTATAAATAGCTTAGGATTTAAGTTTTGAGAGAGCTTTTCTTTTCAGATTTTTCTTACTGGACTTCAGTAGAGAGCTCTCTTTTAATTTTTCCTTTTTGAATTTGAGTTTTGGATTGGGATTGAAGGAATTCTGTTTCATCCTTGATCTAAAACTTCTCTTTGTTCTTCTTCTGCATAATCCTAGTGAATTAAGAATTGAATCTGAGTTTTCATTTACTGCTTCCATCTTTCTTTCTTCTGCAAATTATTTTCTGCTGAATCAAGGAAGGGGTTGAGAGCTAGACTTGTTTTCTAGTCTCTTTGATCCCCTGAGATCTTCAGCTTCATTTGGCAATTAAGCTGAGTTTCATTTCTATTTTTCTTCTTCAAGTAATTTTACTTTTCTATTTGAGATTTGCTACAATTTCCTTTTGCTGCAAGTTAAAATTCAATTTACATTGAGTTTACTTTTGATCTTTGGTTCCCATTGCTTTCTGTTCTCATTGTTTTCAATTTACTTTCATGCAATTTAATTCTCCTTGTTCCCCTGCACTTTACATTTGATGCTTGTTGTGAGCTTGATTTACATATCCTGCAACTTTACATTTACTGCAATTTTGCTTCTCTGTTTATATTGCTCCCAATTTACTTTCCTGCAATTTAAGCTTGCTGCAAGAGTTTTGAGTTCTGATCTATTGTTCTCTTTAATTTCCAGCACCCAAGCACCCTTTTACATTTCATGCAATTTACATTTCTGTCATTTAAGATTCTATCAATTTACATTTCTTGCTCTTTAAGATTTTGCTCATTTACTTTCTGCAGCTTTTAATTCACTGCCATTTACTTTCTGTTGGCTACATTCCATCAAATTTCACTTCAATGCTAGCTTGACTAAACTAATCACCCACTAAAGTTGCTTGATCCATCAATCCTCGTGGGATCGACCTCACTCTAGGTGAGTTTTACTCTAGATCAAGCATTTTCTTTGTTTTTGTTCTCTATTTTAAGTTGATAGCAAGGTGTTTGAGCTATTGCCTCACTAAGAAATTCTTTCTCTGTGACATGAATTTCAATTTTCATTGATGTTGCATTTTACAAAATACAAATGGAGTTTAACTCATCTTATGGTCAAACAAAATTTTATGGGATATTACCCACCATCATCAATCTCTAATGGTAGCTGGAAATATCACCAAGAAAATATAAATTCTAAGCACTCCAATCCATGGAGATTTGCTTCAGAGACACAAGATGAGCAAGAAAACCATATGGGATATTTTCCTCCACCACAAAATGATGCAAGTCATGATTCTAATGGTGGCTGAAAAGGGAATTCTAATGCTCCATATGATATTCATCCAAAGATATCATCACTTGACCATGCTTCAACAGAAAGCCCCTTGCAAAACTCACCACCCACACAAACTTCCATGAACCACTCAAGGATCTTAAAGCTTGAGTCCATGCTCAAAAGATATGAGGAGAAGACAACGAAAGTTTGGAAAGCTCAATTGTTGAGTGCAAAGAAGAAAGAGGAAAAGCAAGATGAGGAAGCCTCTATGTCAAGTGAAATTTCAATAGAAAAGGAGGTTGTGGAGGTGTTTGAACCTATGGCTTCATATTCACAGAAGCTAATTGAGGTGATAGAGGAACTTGAAACTTCACTCCCAAAAGACTTAATGGAAGATCATGTAAAATAAGAGGAGGAAGCCAAACAAGGAAATTCACACTCAATTAAAGCAGAAAATTACAGCAAGGAAGAGCCCACTAAACCATTAATTCAAAAAGCTCTTGATGAAGAGAACACTTCAACAATCACACAACCACCAAGACTTGGATTCAAGGAAGTGAAGGCAACTAGCAAGAGCACCAATTCTGTCCCTAATCCAGCAAGCAAGCTCAATCAAGCTATTTACAAAATGAAGCTTGCTGAGGAAAGGCCAAGACAAGGGACACTAGCTGAATCTTCTCCCCTTTTGAGGTCATTCCTCTTAACAAACTGGAAGAAGAGGAAGAAAGTGAACAACATATCAACCGTAGGTATAATTTCACTTCTCTGCTTTGTTTTCATTCTTTGCTTTATTTAAATTCAATAAATTGGCATATGGTTACATTCTAAGTTTGGTGTTGCCTTGCAACAAATTGTTTTCAATCTTTTTGGATGATTGCATCAAATCAAAAATAAAAGTGACACACCAAGATTCTAAGTTTGGTGTGCCACTTATTTTTTATGCAATTCATTCAAGCAACACTACTTGTCTGCATAATCATAATGCCTCTGCAGTTTTATTTTTCTCTTTTAATTTGACACTTTTTCATTCTACTTGCTTTAGTCATTTTTCTGTTTTTAAATGCTTTCATTTAGTTTGCTTATTAACTGTTTTTGTTAATACATTACCAAGAGATCCTTATTCATGACAAATTCTTTGCTTGGTGATTGTATTTAACATACAACAGTTTCATTTAGTCTTATCTCAAATAAAATTGACATGTGATTACATTCTAAGTTTGGTGTTGCTATGCAACAAAATTTGCTTCCAATCTTTACTAGATACTTGCATTAATTTCAAGTGAAAGTGTCACACTAATTTTGGTGTGCCACTTATCTTTTATGCAATGTATTGTGCTCACCTTCTAAAGTTTGCAATCACAATGTCTCTGTCTCTTGTGCCTTGATTTTTATCTTTAATTTTGCTTGCTTAGAACACATGTACCACTAACATTTCATTGTGTAAGACTTTCATGATCCATCTTAGTCCCATAGCCATTGTTCTAATTGTTGCTTGAGGATGAGCAATCATTCTGAGTTTGGCAAGGGAAAGGGAAGAATGGGAGGAAAATGACAACAATAGAGAAGATGAACTACAAGGTTGTAAAGTTCCTTTTCCTCTCATTTGTTTCCAGTACTCTAAATTGCATGATTGTCTTTATCTCTCTGTTTGCACGTGTGTATGAATAAGCATAGTTTGATTACTGATTTCTAACATGCTGCTGTGACATTATAACTACCAACTCGAGTTTTGTGAATTCAAAGCAGTAAAGTATCATGATCATAAACAAACAAGTTATTAAAGAAGAACTTAGCATGTGCATACAAGTTTTGGAAAGCTAGTATGATTAATTGTTGCTCAATTGCATTGGATTTTATTTAATTGAAGTTTTCATCTAGTACATTTTGTGAAATCTTTTGAAATCATGAAAACCTTGAAGGAAGTAAATGCAAATAAGGCAAGAAAAGAAAAAGGGAAAGAATGAGAAAGCTGAAGGCTCTGAGTACCAATGACAATATGTTAAGTACTTGTGGTTTTATGTATCAAGCAAAAAGCTTGAAAACAAAACACTTAGAGTTAATGTTAGGCTCAAAGTGAAAATGCACTCCCTCAAATCTCAAGGCTCTGAGCATCAATGATTAGAGAGTCAAGAAAAGAAACAAATGAGCTTAATAAAGTTGTAATACCCGGTCTAACCGAAATTAATTAAATAATAAGTTAAATAGGAGCGAATATGGTTGGAAGATTTGGCAATTGGAATTTGATAATTTAAATATGATATTTGGATTCAGTGAATTTTTTCGAGTCGGAAAACATAGTTTTCTGCGTAAAAGCACGTAGTGGAATTTTGACCGGCAGTACCGGCTGAGATCTGTCTGGTACTACAGCTGAGGAAATTGATTATGAGTAAATGAGATTAAGAAATGAGGAATTATAATTAGGGAAGGTAGAAATATTTAAAGTGCGATTTAGAGCGCTAATCTTAAAGGTTTTGGCCCAAAATTAGGCCAACAGACAAAAATAAGTGAACCAGGCCTAAGTGGGCCCAAGACCCAACCTATATAAACATTAGTTATGAGCATTTCACCTCATTTTACCCCAAAGAGAAGGGTTGGGGCGCTGAAATTGAGAAGAGAGAAGAGAAGAGAGAAAACCTAACTCTCTTTGATCTTCAAACCACCATAACTTGAGCTACGGAGCTCCGATTGACGAGCTGTTTACGGCCACGCGTCGCTCTTCTCATCCTCTACTATTCTATCTAAGTTTTGTGGTGAGTATTTCATTCATCTTTGCCCAGTTTTCGAAATTCTCCACTGTTATACGTTTTTGGGTAGTTAGTGTTGAAATCTTGTGATTTTGGGTGTTTAGGGATACTCCAACATGGATTCTAAGTGGGTTCTATCCCTACTTCATATGGGCTGAGGTAAGAAGTGCTCAAACCCTTGTGATTTGTCATTTTTATGAGCCCTAGGTTGATGTATGTATGTGATATTGGTTATGTTAGTGTATTTGGTGATGTTGGTGCACAATTGAGAGATTGGTATTGCTTGAGGAGCTTTGGTGAGGCTTGGAGCTAAGTTTGGTGAAGACTTCCATAGAAGAGGCTCAATTGGTTTGGCTACAAGAGGTACGGTTTAAGTTTCATTTAAGTACCGTGTGTTGTGATGAGAATTCCTAGGCTAGATGCCCCTAGGATTAAGTTTGGATTGTGTAAATGGTTGGTGCTAATATGCATAGTTGGTATGTAATGTGAATTAATGATTGGGTTGAGAATTTTGTAGCCTTGTATGTTTGGTGTATTGAGAATTTGATGTACTGGGTAATGAGTATTGATTTGTGGTTTATGCATTTAAATTGTGAAATTGGGCCGGAGGCCGTGAATTTTGGGCCAGAGGCCGGAAGACGGTAAGAAAGGTAAGTGATGTGTGCATTGTATGATGACACAAGTGATTGGATGAATTTACGATAATGAATATATGAATGATTGGGTTGGTTATTGAATAATAAGGTTTGAGGAGTTGAAGTGTGAAATTTGGTAAATTTGGGTGAAATTATATAGATGAGGTATGTTTGGTTTTGGTTGAGATATATTATGTGGTCATATATGTGATTATGACTATTGATGCCTTGATGGTATGATGATGCATTAGAGATATGTATGTTGTGATATATGCTTGAGGAATGATTAAGGTTGATTTGTGGGTGAAACCACGTGATAGTGAGTATGATATTGATTATGTATAATGATGGTTGATTGGAAATAGTGTTGTTGAAATTTGGCATGAGGAAGAGTATATGATATGTAAATGTGTTTGAGTTTGAGAAAGTGTCAATGTGTGAGTTGAGGAGGCTTGATGTTGATTTTAGTATATTTTGATTGATTTGAAAGAAAGGGACGAAATTGGCATGTTTTGGTTGATTTTGAAAAGAGTTGAAAATAGCTTGTTTTGAAAATGGCACCTTGTGGTTTTGTATGAAAACATGGTTTTTGGGCATACTTTGACGGGACATAACTTGGACTGCGGACTTCCATTTTGTGCCAAACTTGTTTAAAAATGAAATTGGATCCGGGATGTCCATTTTAAAAATTATTTAGCAGAACTACCCTACGCGCGTAGGCGCACTTGGCGCGTGCGCGCTGTTCTTCCAGAAAGCACCATCGACGCGTGTGCGTGGTGTGCGCGGACGCGTCGATGCGCTGCACCATATGCCCAGCTATTTTCCAGAGAGTTGTGCCAGAGTTGTGCCAGTTTTGTGCCTGGGCGCAAGAGCACCCACGCGTACGCGTGGCTGACGCTTGCGCGCCGTTTGGATATTTTTCAACCCGCGCATTCGCGCGTATGACGCTTGCGCGTCGATGAGTTTTTGGCCATCCGCGCGTGCGCATGGAGTGCGCGTACGCGTGGCCCTATTTTCATGCCAAAGTTGATTTTTGAGTTTCAAAAGCCAAATATCTTACTTATAAGCCTCCGATCTCACCCCTTATGTATTAAATCATTATGATATGCCTAGCAATGAGAAAGGAGCTAGGGGATGTGGTAACTTGCGAGTGAAGCAAGGGAAAAGGTTATGATCAATGATGATCAAAGATGATTATATGAGATATGGAGGATGACGGTGGAAGTACCGTGTATGCCATGAGTCGAAGGGCTATATTTATTGATCAATGGCCGGTTCTTGATTGAACCATAAGCCGAATGGCTGAGTTATTGCCAGGTTACGGCAATGCCATTATTGTTTATGGCTGAGTATAATGCATATATGATAAATGAATGATTGTGTTAAATGGATAATAATGAAAAATGCTGAAATATGATGTGTGACCCCGGGTAGTAGGCAATGGCGTTGTCCACTTGCTCCGGGTATGAGACGGGAAAGGATGTTTATGATAAATGAGTTTAATTGTGGAGTTTTGAATACATGTGTATTTGTGATACCTGGGTAGTAGTAAGGTGGTGGTTCGTCCCGCTTGCTCCAGGTTAATGTTTGAGATTTGATAACAGTGATGATTGCTTCTAAACTGAACGAATGTATATTTTGAGACCCTGGGTAGTAGCAAGGGTTGTGGTTCGTCCCACTTGCTCCAGGACAGAGATTGAGACCCTGGGTAGTAGCAAGGGTTGTGGTTCATCCCACTTGCTCCAGGTCAGAGATTGTGACGCCTGGGTAGTAGCGGTAGTAGTGGTGAATCCACTCGCTCCAGGTTGAGCTTTTAAACACCCACCTGGGTAGTAGCCGCAGTAGTGGTTGTTCCACTGGCTCTGGGTTGAGCGGGTAGTAGCAATGGGGTTGTAGCTCAAACCTACTTGCTCCGCGAGGGGTGTTTCTGTCCATGGTTAGCTACCAGGACGTGTCGGGTTGGCTATATAACCGACAGATGATATCATCAGCCATAGGGCAGGCATTCATCATTTGCATATGTTTGTATTGTTTGGGTTTGCCATTTGTTTTGGATTTCTACATCATATATGCCATGTTACCTGACTATATGCTACTTGTTCTACTTGTACCATATTTGTGTATTACTTGCTTGTATTGCTTGTGTTTGTACAACTGAGAGGCCCCTCATGTTGGTGTCGGTGGGTGTGAGGGCTGTTCTTGATGGGATGAATTGATGATGCGATTGCATGATGATGATGATTATTGAATGAGATAACTGGAGCTCCCTGGGTAGACGCAGTGATGTGGTTTCACTAGCTCCAGGAGAGTGTATGATGTATTGATATAGAATTGCTGAGGTAGAACAACTGGTAATGGTTTTGCTTATAATTCTGAGTCTGATTCGTGGAAGAGTCAGCGAGTTGGGAAACATGTGAAACATGAATTAGATTTAGCACTCCCTTATGACAGTTGCCTATTCATGGATTAGCGAGAACCTAAGATGAATAATTGGTGAAGAAGCTTAGGATGATTAGTGAGTTTTATTGCAGTGCATTGTATTTATTTGGCACTTTTACCGTACTGGGAACCCATGGGCCCGGGGTTCTCATTCCGTATATATCTCTTGTTTTTCAGATACAGGTCCAGGTGCTCAGAAGTGAGTTGTGGGTCGTCTGAGAGACGGCGAAGATCTTTATTTTCTCTACTTTGTGTTTTGCTTAGAATCTCTCCACCTTTATTTTGGAAAGGTTATATTATGTATTGAACTTTTTGAATTTTCCCATAGAGGCTCTCATGTTTCCTTCGGGAGAGATTAGGACATACTGTTGTCAAGTACTTTCATACTGTACCCTAGCCGGCCTAAACTTCGCGGGTCGCGACTAGTGGCTATTTACTTATGTTATATATATCTATCTGTTATCTATCTCTTAATCTCCTCTACGCCTTGTCCGTATATCGTTTTCGGCTTCACGGTTTATCTTTTGTTGTCGAAACGTGAGTGATACGTCTTCGCGATTTTTATTTCTACTCTTTTCAGGCTTCTCGATTAATACTCCTTTCAAAATTACTTATATTTATTTATTAAAAATCCTCCTGAGAGTCATACCACCGTAATATCATTGACTTATGACTCGAGCATAAGGATTTGAATATTAGGGTGTTACATTATGGTATCAGAGCAGTTCGTCCTCGTGAGCCTGAGGGATGGAACTGCTTATGCTTCAATGCATACTCTGAGTCTGTGCCTGTGCTAGTTAGGGTATCTAACCGATACATCTAGCATGAAGTCCATGAGTGTACCTTTGGTACTTTGAAGCACTATACTTCCGATATTGAGACTGATCAACTTGATATCGATTGTTTGGTGTCTATAGGAACCAGATGGCACCTCGTGGGCCCGGTCAGGGACGTGAAAGAGGTCGTACTAATACGCAGGAACCGGAAATCAACCCGAATAACCCAGTAAACCTTATAGCGGCGTTGGAGATTATGGCTGCTGCTATGCAGGCCACTGCGAAGGCTCTTGGGCAACAGATAAACAATAATGACAATGGCGGAAGGGAAGCTCAGGGCCCGATGACACTGGCAACCTTCTTAAAGGTTAATCCACCTAAGTTCAAGGGAACCACCAATCCGACTGAAGCTGATACTTGGCTTCAGGCCATGGAGCGAGCACTACAAGCGCAGTTGGTGCCTGAAGAGCAGTGTGTTGAATTTGCTACCTATCTACTCACGGGAGAAGCATCGCATTGGTGGCAAGGGGCTCGACATCTCCTGCAACAGGGGGATGATCTTATCACTTGGGATGCCTTCCAGGTGGAATTCTATAAGAAGTATTTTCCAAATTCCGCCAGGACAGCCAAGGAATTAGAGTTACTGCAGCTGAAGCAAGGTGCTATGTCCGTATCTGAGTATACAGACAAATTTGAGGAGCTATTCAGGTTTTTCTGCATGTGTCAAGGAGCTCCGGGAGACTTCGAGGGATGGAAATGCATTAAGTATGAAGAAGGCTTCAGAGCGACATCTTAAGTTCAGTGGGACCAATGGAGATCCGAACTTTTCAGAGTTGGTGAATAAGAGCAGAATTGTTGAAGAGTGTGTGAAAAGGAGGGTTGCAGAGAAAGGAAGTCATAGAGAGCACAACCAAAGATTCACACCAAGGGGTCGAGAGTTTAAAGAGAGAGGATACGTACAACACTTTCCTCAAGGACAGACTAACTTTGCGACGAGTGAGGAGTCCCAAAGGAATGGTACGGAAAAACGGGCAGCGACTGTTTCTGATGTTTCGAGCTGTCAAAGATGTGGGAGTCATCACCCAAATAGGCCGTGCCGATTGGGGTTAGGTGTATGTTACAAGTGCGGGTTACCAGGGCATGTATCAAGAAATTGCCAACAAGGAGAGAGTCAGGATGCGGGCCGATTACGACAGTAAGATTGAGGTAATTGCAATAATCAGGCTTAAAGGATAGTGTATGATTTTATAATACCGCCTGTACAGTAAAAACTGGGAATGTTGAGTTTAATATTAGACTGAGGAGCAAACCGGATGGTTCGAGTAAGGATTTGCCTTAATACAAATGGATAAATGCCTGTGATGTAAACAATTTTTTTTGTTGAAGATGATGTGTTGTGTTTGTTATGTAGTTGGTTGATTTCTGGATTTTTGGTCAAACGGATTGAACCTGTGACTTTTAGTTCCTTTGATTTAAATAGATAAGGAATGGTCCTAGATGAGGGATTTGGAAACGTTGATTTGAAATGCCAGTTATGCTAAGTTGTGGTTGAGTACTTGAGGAAGTAAGTGATAGAGCTCGTACTAGACGAGAGATCAGAATAAAGCAGCAGAAGCTTGCGGAAGCAGTAACACAGGATAGCTACGAATAGGAGCTGTGAAAGTTTACTATAATATCTTAAGTTCGAATACTAGAAGGGGTAAGTGGGTTACTGCAAGTAATGATCCCCAATAGTTGGAATTGATTGCGGCTGCGAGCTTTGATGGTTCTAAAGCGGATGAGGAAATTATCATTGATGCATAATTGGATTTAGATGATGATAGAGTGCAAGTTGTTGTGTTTGAGAGATGAGTACCATGATGTTTGGTCATAGTGACCTTGGAATTAGATTGAGATCTATAATGATTGGTTTTGAAAGACGAATGTGAGAACCATTAAATTGAAATGCTGATGCGGTACTGAGATTGGTTTGAGGGAACCCGTGACGGGTGGTAAACTCTAATTTTTGGGGAGGTACTATTGAAAAGTTTTTCCCAAGAATTTGAAAGAGCGTCGGTTATGGTTTTGAGGATGATTTTTTTTTATATGAGTAACTTTAACAAAAGAGATGTGTCTCGAATGCTTTTATAGATTATTAAAGGAAAGCGGATTCTTATGATTTTGTTAAATTGTTATTTCAAACTCATTTGCTTTCTAGAAATGAAAGGGGTTTTTGATTGATGAGTTAGAGACTTTATAACAGCAAGTCATGTAGAAATTCGAGGGTTTGAGAATAAGAAAGTAAGTTAGGAGGTTATGCTTGGAGTTGAGCTGTGATTAGTGGTAATTGGCTTGGCAGAGAGAGAGGATAGTGATGGAGTATCATTAAGCTGTGGTGATGATCTTTGATTGATTATGATGTGGGACATTAACGACGATGGTAATATTATTGATGACATGATTTGAGATTTAATAGGGTGTGAGTTGATGAGACGATAAAAGTAAGGAACGAGGCTATTGGTCAGCGTTGGACGAATGACCAAGAACCTCGGACATAGAGAAATCAGAGCGCGGCAATGGAAGCGCGCAGAGTAAAAGGACCTTGGAACTGTTATGCGTTGGATACAGAGGCAGACTACACTCGCAGTGACGGATGGAATTTTCGAGGGCAAAAATTTCTGTTAGGGGGGTAGAATGTAATACCCGGTCTAACCGAAATTAATTAAATAATAAGTTAAATAGGAGAGAATATGGTTGGAAGATTTGGCAATTGGAATTTGATAATTTAAATATGATATTTGGATTCAGTGAATTTTTCCGAGTCGGAAAACATAGTTTTCTGCGTAAAAGCACGTAGTGGAATTTTGACCGGCAGTACCGGCTGAGATCTGTCTGGTACTACAGCTGAGGAAATTGATTATGAGTAAATGAGATTAAGAAATGAGGAATTATAATTAGGGAAGGTAGAAATATTTAAAGTGCGATTTAGAGCGCTAATCTTAAAGGTTTTGGCCCAAAATTGGGCCAACAGACAAAAATAAGTGAACCGGGCCTAAGTGGGCCCAAGACCCAACCTATATAAACATTAGTTATGAGCATTTCAGCTCATTTTACCCCAAAGAGAAGGGTTGGGGCGCTGAAATTGAGAAGGGAGAAGAGAAGAGAGAAAACCTAACTCTCTTTGATCTTCAAACCACCATAACTTGAGCTACGGAGCTCCGATTGACGAGCCGTTTACGGCCACGCGTCGCTCTTCTCATTCTCTACAATTCTATCTAAGTTTTGTGGTGAGTATTCCATTCATCTTTGCGCAGTTTTCGAAATTCTCCACTGTTATACGTTTTTGGGTAGTTAGTGTTGAAATCTTGTGATTTTGGGTGTTTAGGGATACTCCAACATGGATTCTAAGTGGGTTCTATCCCTACTTCATATGGGCTGAGGTAAGAAGTGCTCAAACCCTTGTGATTTGTCATTTTTATGAGCCCTAGGTTGATGTATGTATGTGATATTGGTTATGTTAGTGTATTTGGAGATGTTGGTGCACAATTGGGAGATTGGTATTGCTTGAGGAGCTTTGGTGAGGCTTGGAGCTAAGTTTGGTGAAGACTTCCATAGAAGAGGCTCAATTGGTTTGGCTACAAGAGGTACGGTTTAAGTTTCATTTAAGTACCGTGTGTTGTGATGAGAATTCCTAGGCTAGATGCCCCTAGGATTAAGTTTGGATTGTGTAAATGGTTGGTGCTAATATGCATAGTTGGTATGTAATGTGAATTAATGATTGGGTTGAGAATTGTGTAGCCTTGTATGTTTGGTGTATTGAGAATTTGATGTACTGGGTAATGAGTATTGATTTGTGGTTTATGCATTTAAATTGTGAAATTGGGCCGGAGGCCGTGAATTTTGGGCCAGAGGCCGGAAGAAGGTAAGAAAGGTAAGTGATGTGTGCATTGTATGATGACACAAGTGATTGGATGAATTTACGATAATGAATATATGAATGATTGGGTTGGTTATTGAATAATAAGGTTTGAGGAGTTGAAGTGTGGAATTTGGTAAATTTGGGTGAAATTATATAGATGAGGTATGTTTGGTTTTGGTTGAGACATATTATGTGGTCATATATGTGATTATGACTATTGATGCCTTGATGGTATGATGATGCATTAGAGATATGTATGTTGTGATATATTCTTGAGGAATGATTAAGGTTGATTTGTGGGTGAAACCACGTGATAGTGAGTATGATATTGATTATGTATAATGATGGTTGATTGGAAATAGTGTTGTTGAAATTTGGCATGAGGAAGAGTATATGATATGTAAATGTGTTTGAGTTTGAGAAAGTGTCAATGTGTGAGTTGAGGAGGCTTGATGTTGATTTTAGTATATTTTGATTGATTTCAAAGAAAGGGACGAAATTGGCATGTTTTGGTTGATTTTGAAAAGAGTTGAAAATGGCTTGTTTTGAAAATGGCACCTTGTGGTTTTGTATGAAAACATGGTTTTTGGGCATACTTTGACGGGACATAACTTGGACTGCGGATTTCCATTTTGTGCCAAACTTGTTTAAAAATGAAATTGGATCCGGGATGTCCATTTTAAAAATTGTTTAGCAGAACGACCCTACGCGCGTAGGCGCACTTGGCGCGTGCGCGCCGTTCTTCCAGAAAGCACCATCGACGCGTGCGCGTGGTGTGCGCGGACGCGTCGATGCGCTGCACCATATGCCCAGCTATTTTCCAGAGAGTTGTGCCAGAGTTGTGCCAGTTTTGTGCCTGGGCGCAAGAGCACCCACGCGTACGCGTGGCTGACGCTTGCGCGCCGTTTGGATATTTTTCAACCCGCGCGTTCGCGCGTATGACGCTTGCGCGTCGATGAGTTTTTGGCCATCCGCGCGTGCACATGGAGTGCGCATACGCGTGGCCCTGTTTTCATGCCAAAGTTGATTTTTGAGTTTTAAAAGCCAAATCTCTTACTTCTAAGCCTCCGATCTCACCCCTTATGTATTAAATCATTATGATATGCCTAGCAATGAGAAAGGAGCTAGGGGATGTGGTAACTTGCGAGTGAAGCAAGGGGAAAGGTTATGATCAATGATGATCAAAGATGATTATATGAGATATGGAGGATGACGGTGGAAGTACCGTATATGCCATGAGCCGAAGGGCTATATTTATTGATCAATGGCCGGTTCTTGATTGAACCATGAGCCGAATGGCTGAGTTATTGCCAGGTTACGGCAAAGCCATTATTGTTTATGGATGAGTATAATGCATATATGATAAATGAATGATTGTGTTAAATGGATAATAATGAAAAATGTTGAAATATGATGTGTGACCCCGGGTAGTAGGCAATGGCGTTGTCCACTTGCTCCGGGTATGAGACGGGAAAGGATGTTTATGATAAATGAGTTTAATTGTGGAGTTTTGAATACATGTGTATTTGTGATACCTGGGTAGTAGTAAGGTGGTGGTTCGTCCCGCTTGCTCCAGGTTAATGTTTGAGATTTGATAACAGTGATGATTGCTTCTAAATTGAACGAATGTATGTTTTGAGACCCTAGGTAGTAGCAAGGGTTGTGGTTCGTCCCACTTGCTCCAGGACAGAGATTGAGACCCTGGGTAGTAGCAAGGGTTGTGGTTCGTCCCACTTGCTCCAGGTCAGAGATTGTGACGCTTGGGTAGTAGCTGTAGTAGTGGTGAATCCACTCGCTCCAGGTTGAGCTTTTAAACACCCACCTGGGTAGTAGCCGCAGTAGTGGTTGTTCCACTGGCTCTGGGTTGAGCGGGTAGTAGCAATGGGGTTGTAGCTCAAACCTACTTGCTCCGCGAGGGGTGTTTCTGTCCATGGTTAGCTACCAGGACGTGTCGGGTTGGCTATATAACCAACAGATGATATCATCAGCCATAGGGCAGGCATTCATCATTTGCATATGTTTGTATTGTTTGGGTTTGCCATTTGTTTTGGATTTCTACATCATATATGCCATGTTACCTGACTATATGCTACTTGTTCTACTTGTACCATATTTGTGTATTACTTGCCTGTATTGCTTGTGTTTGTACAACTGAGAGGCCCCTCATGTTGGTGTCGGTGGGTGTGAGGGCTGTTCTTGATGGCATGAATTGATGATGCGATTGCATGATGATGATGATTATTGAATGAGATAACTGGAGCTCCCTGGGTAGACGCAGTGATGTGGTTTCACTAGCTCCAGGCGAGTGTATGATGTATTGATATAGAATTGCTGAGGTAGAACAACTGGTAATGGTTTTGCTTATAATTCTGAGTCTGATTCGTGGAAGAGTCAGCGAGTTGGGAAACATGTGAAACATGAATTAGATTTAGCACTCCCTTATGACAGTTGCCTATTCATGGATTAGCGAGAACCTAAGATGAATAATTGGTGAAGAAGCTTAGGATGCTTAGTGGGTTTTATTGCAGTGCATTGTATTTATTTGGCACTTTTACCGTACTGGGAACCCATGGGCCCGGGGTTCTCATTCCGTATATATCTCTTGTTTTTCAGATACAGGTCCAGGTGCTTAGAAGTGAGTTGTGGGTCATCTGAGAGACGGCGAAGATCTTTATTTTCTCTACTTTGTGTTTTGCTTAGAATCTCTCCACCTTTATTTTGGAAAGGTTATATTATGTATTGAACTTTTTGAATTTTCCCATAGAGGCTCTCATGTTTCCTTCGGGAGAGATTAGGACATACTGTTGTCAACTACTTTCATACTGTACCCTAGCCGGCCTAAACTTCGCGGGTCGCGACTAGTGGCTATTTACTTATGTTATATATATCTATCTGTTATCTATCTCTTAATCTCCTCTACGCCTTGTCCGTATATCGTTTTCGGCTTCACGGTTTATCTTTTGTTGTCGAAACGTGAGTGATACGTCTTCGCGATTTTTATTTCTACTCTTTTCAGGCTTCTCGATTAATACTCCTTTCAAAATTACTTATATTTATTTATTAAAAATCCTCCTGAGAGTCATACCACCGTAATATCATTGACTTATGACTCGAGCATAAGGATTTGAATATTAGGGTGTTACATTATGGTATCAGAGCAGTTCGTCCTCGTGAGCCTGAGGGATGGAACTGCTTATGCTTCAATGCATACTCTGAGTCTGTGCCTGTGCTAGTTAGGGTATCTAACCGATACATCTAGCATGAAGTCCATGAGTGTACCTTTGGTACTTTGAAGCACTATACTTCCGATATTGAGACTGATCAACTTGATATCGATTGTTTGGTGTCTATAGGAACCAGATGGCACCTCGTGGGCCCGGTCAGGGACGTGAAAGAGGTCGTACTAATACGCAGGAACCGGAAATCAACCCGAATAACCCAGTAAACCTTATGGCGGCGTTGGAGATTATGGCTGCTGCTATGCAGGCCACTGCGGAGGCTCTTGGGCAACAGATAAACAATAATGACAATGGCGGAAGGGAAGCTCAGGGCCCGATGACACTGGCAACCTTCTTAAAGGTTAATCCACCTAAGTTCAAGAAAATCAAAGGAGAAGCTAATAGGGTAAAGCATCAATCATTTATATTTCTTTTATGATTGTGCCATGCATAGAAAACTAGCTAACCATGAACATTGAGTTGCTATTCTTCTTACCTTGGATTGTCACTCTTTATTGCATGATTCTTTTCTTGCTTGGGGACAAGCAAGATTTAAGTTTGGTGTTGTGATGCCAGGGCATCTTAGCCTAGTTTTACTAGTCTTTTTCCTTTGTTTTTAATAGGTTTTATACACTTTCTTGAGTACAAGTAAGCCATTTGGGTAAAAATTCATGTGTACTTGGATTCAATCAACCATGAGTAAATTGATGCATTTTCATGAGGTTTTATGCTATAATTGCTTATATGTCAAGGATAAGAAGAAGTCTCATGATTTTAGCGTAGCTTTGATGCATTTGTTAATTGATGACAGGTGACCAAAAGGCTAGGAGGAAGGTTGAAGAAAGGGGATGGCAGGAATGGAAATGAAGGCAACATTGAGAAGATCATGTTTGAGTTCACGTTTGCCTCAAACGTGAATTCAAACGTGGATAACAGCACAGCCACCCTGGAGGAGCTCAACGTTTACGCCAACGTTTGCCTCAAACGTGAGGTCAAATGTTGGCTTAAGAATACCCTGGAGGAGGAGCCACGTTTGCGCCAACGTTTGCCTCAAACGTTGCTTGAAGATTGCCTTAGGGAGGATCACGTTTGAGCTCACGTTTGACCTCAAACGTGAGTGACAGCAACCACCCGTTCTGCATAACGCCATCACATACAGACGTTTGAGTCGACGTTTGCCTCAAATGTTGAGTCAAACGTGAATGATCCCAAAGTCCATAGTGCAAACGGATTTCTTCTCAAGACCAAGAGCAATCAACAGAAGCTATCTTCAACCCAATTCCATCAAGGCCAAGGGCCCAAATTCAAGGCTTAATGATCATTAGAAGAGAGTGTATAAATAGCTTAGGATTTAAGTTTTGAGAGAGCTTTTCTTTTCAGATTTTTCTTACTGGACTTCAGTAGAGAGCTCTCTTTTAATTTTTCCTTTTTGAATTTGAGTTTTGGATTGGGATTGAAGGATTTCTGTTTCATCCTTGATCTAAAACTTCTCTTTGTTCTTCTTCTGCATAATCCTAGTGAATTAAGAATTGACTCTGAGTTTTCATTTACTGCTTCCATCTTTCTTTCTTCTACAAATTGTTTTCTGCTGAATCAAGGAAGGGGTTGAGATCTAGACTTATTTTCTAGTCTCTTTGATCCCCTGAGATCTTCAGCTTCATTTTGTAATTAAGCTGAGTTTCATTTCTGTTTTGCTTCTTCAAGTAATTTTACTTTTCTGTTTGAGATTTGCTACAATTTCCTTTTGCTGCAAGTTAAAATTCAATTTACATTGAGTTTGCTTTTGATCTTTGGTTCCCATTGCTTTCTGTTCTCATTGTTTTCAATTTACTTTCATGCAATTTAGTTCTCCTTGTTCCTCTGCACTTTACATTTGATGCTTGCTGTGAGCTTGATTTACATTTCCTACAACTTTACATTTACTGCAATTTTGCTTCTCTGTTTACATTGCTCCCAATTTACTTTCCTGCAATTTAAGCTTGTTGTAAGAGTTTTGAGTTCTGATCTATTGCGCTCTTTAATTTCGAGCACCCAATCACCCTTTTATATTTCATGCAATTTACATTTGTTGTCATTTAAGATTCTGTCAATTTACATTTCTTGCTCTTTAAGATTTTGCTCATTTACTTTCTGCAACTTTTAATTCACTGCCGTTTACTTTCTGTTGGCTACATTCCATCAAATTTCACTTCAATGTTAGCTTGACTAAACTAATCACCCACTAAAGTTGCATGATCCATCAATTCTCGTGGGATCGACCTCACTCTAAGTGAGTTTTACTACTTGATGCGACCCGGTACACTAGCCGGTGAGTTTTGTGTTGGATCGCTTTCCACACATCAATTAGTAGCTAGGTTAGGACTTATGGATTGATGTTGATCAAGCCTATTTGACATACTTAATGCATTGAGGTAGACATTATACTTACTTCAAGCATAGGAGTAGACTTAATGGGTTGGTCCCTCATAATTATCAATATATGGTTTATAGACAAGGATGGTGATATCAATTACCTATGTCTAGCCAAGAGTTCTTTCCTTTACTTTATTAGTTCTTGTTGTTTGCTTTCTTGCTTTTGTATTTCCTTGCCAATTACAAATCAAATCTCCTTGTTTCTTCAAAGCCAATAATTGATCACTTCATTGCAATTCCTTGTAAGATGACCCAAGGTTTAAATACTTCGGTTAATTTTTATTGGGATTTGTACTTGTAACAACTCAAATTTTTTATGCGAGAATTGTTTGTTGGTTTGGAGCTATGCTTACAACGAAGTTCTTATTTCTATAAGAAAAATTCTAGACCGACACGACAATTTCTCATTATCAATGAATGAGTAGTCTCTTTTCATAATTGAATTGGTTAATGTTAATTGTGCCCTTTTCTATTAATTTTGAGCTTTCACTTGCACGATTTCAATATCCAATATCTCAAATACTCAATTCACTTTAGCTGTGGTTACCTAGGTTGTTTGTACCTTGGTTGTTGCTTATTCTTTACTTGCAACCTAGACCACTTAATTGAGGATCATACTATCTCTTTTGCTTTTGTGGTTACCATTTTACTCGACCAATGTGTGTTTTTCTAAACCGTGCGCATTTACAATACGCACATTGCCTTTTCTCATCCTACACTACTATGACTTTTTTCTTAATTCTTGTTTTCTACAGCATCCCAAGCCCCGGTGCCCACCAGTTGAAGGTGGAGCCTCACATCTCTTCACCCCTGGATTGAGTGCATGCACGGAGGACCGTGCAACGTTTAAGTGTGGGTAAGGATCCGCAATTTTGGGGCGTAATTTCTATTTCTCAACACTTTGCACTATTTCTAGTTTTGATAAAACAACAAAGAATTTTCAAGAAATCTCTTTTAGGGCATTCCATTTATTAGATTTGAAAACTTGTTTTTGAACTTGCATGAAGTATTCTTTGTTATGGAACATAGAAAAGAGCTTGAACAAAACACCTAGTGAGATTTGAGCTTTAATTAGGTGGTTGCACATTTTCAACCACAACTTTTGTTCTTGTGTGTTATACTCCTTTTATGATTGTAATCTTAGATTTGCTTGAATCTTTATGTCCTATATTTGATGTTTTGAATACATTTAGTATGATTGAGGCCATTTTTTTTAATTGAACTGACTTAACCCATATGGCCAACCCTTACATCTACCTTTGTAATCACTTTTGAGCCTTTTAATTCCCTTTTTGTTCTAATATTAAGCACATCTTTTGCCCTAAGTGAAAAACTATTATGTCTTTGAATTGTATCTTTGATTAGCTTGGGTGTGGAGAGTGTGTATCAACTAAGTGTGGGGGAATTTGTGGGAAACATTGGTAGAAAATTAGTTTGGGTTTTCATTGAGAAAATTTTGGAAAAAATGGATAAACACTCATGCATATATTAAGTAAGACATATGCATCTCTTTTTGTTGATAAAAGAAAAATTTTGGTGTATATACCTTTTGAGAAAAAAAGAAAAGAAAAGAAAAGAAAAAAAAAGAATAATAATAAGAATGAAAATAAAGGATGCATATGTGTGTGAATTAGAAAAAAGATGCATGAGTGAATGTGAGAAAGAGGATAAATGGGAAGTTAGGTTATTTTGTTATGTATATAGGATGATATAGGATTAGGTGGGATGCTTGAGCTAACCAAAGTTCCAATCTAATAGTCCACTTAATCATATTAATCCTACCCTTACCCTAGCCCTATTACAACCCTCCAAAAACCTCATGATATTTGCATTCATTTATCAAGTATTAGTTGATTGTTAGATGACTTGCAAATCTTTGAGAAACATGATTAAAGGAGGATTGAGTGATTAAGCCCTAAACACTGAGCGATTAGAGTGTAAACACATCTGGTGAGGGATTCGATCGCTCAATTCTATGATTCCATCCCTTATATTGTGTCTTCTTACAAGTTGTTGAAAGTAATTTTTGAAAACTTCAAATCAATTCTTTGGACTTTGATCATATTGCTATATTTTCTTGTCTTAGCCCTAAGTTTCTACTTTGGATTGATTGAAATTCTCTTGTTTGTTTTTTCCAAACTCAATAGGAATTATAGTATATATAGATAGATAGAATTTAGTATAGTTGCATGCATATAAGTAGATGCATTTAATAAATTGCTTTCCCTTCTTATCCTTCTCCTTTGATTGTGATTAGCATGAGGACATGCTATTGTTTAAGTGTGGAGGAATTGATGAATCCATATTTGACGATATATTTTGGTTTGATTTGAGTGGATTTTATCACATAAACCCACATTTATTCATCCAAATAGCATACTTTTATGTTCTCTCCCTAAATTGAGCCTAATTGTGAAAACATACTATTTTGTGCTTATTTTAATCACTTTTATCCCACTTTTATCTGATTCGAAGCCTTGATGGTTTTGATGAGTGATTTCAGGTATAATAGGTTGGAATGGCTTGATAAGAGTGGAAGAAAAGTATGGAATTGGGAGAAAGCATGAAGAAAACAAAGGAGAAGCACACATTGGAGTGTGCGTGCACACAACCCCCTGTGCATACGCACAAGAACCACACAGCCTTGTGTGTGTGCGCACAACATCCTGTGCGCGCGCACAAGAAGAAAATCAGCATGTGTGCGTACGCGCACACCTGTGCATACACACATGTCCCAGCACGTGACTCACTTAATGGAAATCGTTGAGGGCAATTTCTGGGCCTGTAGTGTCCAATTTTTGGACTTTCTGAAGCTGATTCTTCTTATATTAAGCAAGGCCTCACTCCATATGAAAGGGGGGGGGAGAAATTAGGGGGTTAGTTTAGCATTATGTAGGTTGTTTTCTAGAGAGAGAAGCTCCCCCTTCTCTCTATAACTAGGGTTTCTTAGTTTAATTTCTTGTAATTTCTACTTTTAATTCTTGCTTTAATCTAGTTTCTTCTACCTTTCTTTGTTTTATTGTCTTAATTTCCTTATGTTATCTTGTTAATTTCTCATTTTCCTTGCTTTTTATGTTCATGAGCACTCTTATTATATTAATTTACAATTAATGCAATTTATATTTTCATGTCATTTATTGCTTTATTGAATTGCTATCTTTACTTTCCTTCCTTGGTAGTTGTAGCATTTATTATTTCTTGTCATTTTACCATGCTTTCCTTTCATGCCCACCAAGTGTTTGAAAAAATGCTTGGTTAGGTTTTTACTTAGTTTTTCTTCACTCTTGGCTTGGAATTGATGACTTTGGTGCTCCTTGAGTCATTGATGTCCATTCTTGTTTGATATATTAGAGTAGTTAGTTGATTTGGTTTCCATTGACTCTAAGTGACCCATTAGTGTTGACTTAGGACTTATGGATTGAAATCAACTATGCCTATTTGACTTATCTTTGATGTAAGGTTGACTAAGTAGGATTAACTCTTCATAATCATCATGTGTTTGTGGTCAATGGCTAGGAAAGGTAACCTTAGCTCTCAATTACTTGCCAAGAGGTTTCTTGCATTTGAAGTTTCTTTTCCTTGCATTTAATTGCTTTGACTTTTATTGCTTTGATGTTTAATTTCTTGCATGTTTAGTTTTCACACTCTTAGTTGAGAAATTGGGTGTTTGGGTGAAATTTATTTGTGGATGTCCATTCCGCATTGTGTGAGGATTGTTAATTGGTTCGGTTTCCCTTGACTCTAAGTGACCCACTAGTGTTGACTAGGAATTAGGGATTGGAATCAATTATGCCCTTTTGACTAATTCTCAAGTAGGATTGACTAAATGGGATTAATTCCACACAATTGCCATGTTTGTGGTCCATAACTAGGATAAAAATCCTTAATTCCCCAATTCTCACCAAGAGCTCTTTTAGTACTTAATTTCCATTTTCATTGCCTTTACTTGCTTTCTTTTAATTCCTTGCATGATCATTTACTTTCTTGCCATTTACATTACTTGCTCTCTTGCAATCATCCAACCCACATTTCCTCCCGTAGCTAATAACATGACATTTTGTTGCAACTCCTAGGGAGAACAACCCGAGGTTGAATTACTCTCGATCTTAGTTACTTTAATTGAAATTAACATTTGATTGTGAGAATTCATTGTTTGTTTGGACTATGCTACCTATTCACACCCTGTGCCGAGCTATGCGACCCGGGCGAACCAAAGACACAAGTGACCGACCTCTTCAGGTTGGGTCGCCACCGACCTCTTCTCAAAGAGTTTGGCCAAATCGCTAGAGGAGCCCAAAGCAGGCCCAAACGAAGGAACACAGCCCAATCTAAAGGCAGCCAAAGCCTAGAAAGATAAAGGCGGTTCCCCTTAAAGATAAGATGACTTCACTCAAAGATAAGATAAGATAACTAACTTAGCTCGAAGAAAGGTCAATCCTCGCTACTATAAATACACTGGAGCACCCAGGTATAAGATATACTCTGATTCTACACAAAAACTTGCCTAAAGCATGTGCTAACTTAAGCATCGGAGTCTCTTGTAGGTACCACCACCCTTCGGTGATCAAGGAATCAGCAGCATCACCAGATCCAACCAGTCAGACACGACAGCTCCGGCCACCTTAGCAGATCTCGACCGAGATCGACCTTCAGTTTCAGGTAACCCTCGGAACACTAGCAATGAATGATGCTTGTTTCGATTGATTCCAAACTATACAAAGAATTCTCGCATTAGCAGAGATCAACCTCCATCCCTATTTTCCTAACATAGCCAAGTTAAAATCCCGGAGATCCTTAAAATTTAAACCACCTTGGTTCTTTGGTCTACAAGTAATCCGCCAATTAATCAACTGCATCTTTCTTTCTGCGTTCCTTTGGCCCCAAAAAAACTGGATTGACTTTCGGATGTCCTCTAATAGTGTCTCAGGGAGCTTAAAGTAGCTCAATGTGTATAGAGGCATTGAAGTTGCCACTGCTTTTATTAAAACCTCTCTCCCACTAGCTGAAAGCAAAGCTCGCTCCAATGCTGTAGTTTTTGCAAAACCTTGTCTTTGAAAAAATTAAATGTCTCTTTTTTTGATCTATTGACCACTGCTGGAAGGCCTAAATACTTGTTCTGGCAGCCAACATATAGTACATACAACAGGGCAACCTGCTGATCACGGATTGATAGAGGAGTGTTCTTACAAAAAAAATAGAAGACTTATCTAAATTTATCACCTGAACACTCACTTCTTCATAGTCTTTAAACAACTTTAGTAAACTTTCGCAATCTTTCATTGTCGTCTTACTAAACAAAATAGAATCATCTACAAAGAATAAATGACTGACCTTAGGGCATCTGGGGATCAGTCTCAAACTAGAAAACTCTAGCCTCCGTTCTCCTCTGTGGAGCAGACGAGAAAAACCCTCTGCACAGAACAAAAATAGATAGGGGGAGAGAGGATCACTCTGACATAATCCTCTACGTGGTTTAAAAAAACCATTAGGTTGACCTTCCACAGTAACAGAGTAAGAAATCGTTGTCACACATTCTTTGATCCAGTCTATCAACTTTTTGCAAAATCCCATCTTGCTCATAATCTCCCACACAAAAGTCCACTCAACCCTGTCATAAGCCTTGCTCATATAAAGTTTCAGAGCCAATTCATAGTCTCCATAACTCTTATTCTTTAGAAAATGCATAAACTCATGCGCAATTAAAATATTATCACCAATCAATCTTCCTCTAATGAAAGCGCTCTGAGTATCACTTATCACCTGATTCATTACATGTTATAGTCTTTGTACCAAAATCTTAGAAATGATTTTATTGAAAATACTACTAAGGCTGATTGGTCTAATGTGCTTTGTAACACCCTAATTACCCTAAGCCTTACCTCTAGCCATAAAGCAAAGGTTAATCAGAGGTTACGACAATCCTAAAGCTTATACATAAATCTATATAGAAAGAAATAATAATTCTAGAAGCCCAATAAAGAAATAAGCTCAAAAATTGAGAGTTACAAAAATGCAAAACATTCACACGAAGGCACAAACTTAAGGCACAAGATAAACGTACAGATATCAACACATATAAAGATATCAATGGATAATAGCTATAAGGATCTAGCCGCCGCTCACGGAGTTTAAGCCTGCTATATGTATATATATATATATATATATATATATATATATATATATATATATATATATACAGAGTTTAAACAGATAAAATAGCTTATACAAACTTTCTTTCAAAGTGAGCCTCTAGGCAAAAAGAAATACAAAAGTGAGAGATCTTAAACAAAATACTCAAAAGACTTCAAAATAAGATAGAGATCCTCTGCTCTGTCACCACCAAAGTAACTCACCGAGGTGGGTTACGACCTGCATCTAAAAAACAACAACAGAATATGGTATAAGAACCAGAGGTTCTCAGTATGGTAACAGTGCCCAGTAATGTAAGATATAAGACTCCGGGATGCCAGAGGCAATCCTAGAACTTCATATCCATCACGAGATTCATCTTAAAGCATAATTAAAACATTAAAGCATAACTTAAAACTATAATGATAAAAGGGTAATCTAACTTAGGAGATTTTCTAATCTAACAGTTCTCTGCTATCCTACAGCCTTCACCAACCTATCCTCCATGTGATCCCATTTCCACTGCCTTCCGAACCTCCTCAATCCCAATAGAATACACAATTAATACAATGTAAGTAAAACACAAGTATAGGCATATATGTCAAGTAATTCAAATAGACAATTAGGCATGTTATACAATTAGGCATACATTTCAAGTCGGCAAAGCAAGCAAACAGATAAAAGATGCACCTGATGAATGCTTGTCCTACTAGCTGTGATATCACATTGTCGGTTCAACTGCCAACCCGACACATCTCCATGGAGATGTCGCACTTCGGAATCAGAATGGGAACCCCCGAGATATGGTGCTCGGAACACCGTCCAGGATTTTGTGTCTGCACACTCTCGTGATCCGAAGGTATGCGAGCGGGATACTATTGCCACGAATCTCACATCTCAACGTAAGCGGAACAAAAATACAACTCTGGAAGACCATGCGTACGCGTGGGTGTGACTTACTTGAAGAAGCACGCACAAGCGTGGGCTGAGCGGCAGCGTAGAAATGGAGTTTTTGATGATCCACGCGTACGCATAGGGGACGTGTAAGCATGGGGAGCGCTCAATTGAAGAACGCTATGCTCATTTAGAGAACGCTGCAAGGGACGCACACGCGTCCATGTGCCAGATTGCCAAAGCACGCGTAAGCGTGAGGGACGCGTACGCGTGGAAAGCCCAAAACGCAAAAAGGACGCGCACGCACAAGGGACGCATACGTGTGAAGAATGAATGCTGCGCTCAATTTAAAAACGCTCCATTCTCCTGGAAGCTGCAACTCTGGCTCAATTAATCTGATTCAAAGCCCATTGAAATTTTAAAGCAAGCAGAGCCCATTGACATCACTCAAAGGCACAAGACACAGTTAGAATAGGAATTTTATTTATTTGTAATTTGTTTGCAATTTCATTTTTATTTTGTAAGGCCTATATAAAGGCATCAGTTTCATTTCATTAAAAAGGCTTCACGGACAGTAGGCTGCATTAGTAGTAGGCAGCAGTAGGAGTACGAGTAGGAGTAGAATAGAAGGTTCTCTTGAAACACTTTTATTTTTCTGCACATTTACATTTCAGTATTGAATTCAATTTAGCTTATGCAATTTGAGTTTCTGATAATTCTCTTCTGCAGATTTTTCTTTCTACAATTTTACAATTTAGTTTATATTGAGCTTGATTTACCTTCCTGCAATTCTGTTCCTTTACAATTTTACATTTGAGTTTGCTGTGAGCTTGAATTACATTTCTATGCAATTTAAATTTCCCTGCACCTGATTCCCTTTACATTTGCTGCAATTTACGTTTCTTGCTCTTTAAGATTCTGTCAATTTACTTTCTGCAATTTACAATTCTTGCAATTTACTTTCTGTTAGTTCAATTTCACTCAATTCACCACGGTTAGCTTGACTAAACTAATCACCTCACTAAAGTTGCTTGATCCATCAATCCCTGTGGGATCGACCTCACTCCTGTGAGTTATTACTACATGATGTGACCTAGTACACTTGGTGGTGAGTTTGTGTCGAATCGTTTTTTTCCCTCATCAACAGGGGTGTGCGTGCGCACACCCAAGAGGATGTGTGCGTAAGCATAGAGGTGTGCATACGCACATGGAGTAAAAATTTCAACTCTGTTCATCTGCACAAGGCGTGCGAACGCCCTCAACAGATTGCACCTTCCAACGTCTGCGTGCAAAATTTCGTTGGTTGTGTGCGCCCACAGGGCGTGCTAGCGCTCTTGATGACAAGTCATCTTATGCAAGTTTCACAAGCATTTTTCTCTTGTTTCATTAAGTTTTTATGCACTTTCTTGCACAATAAGTAAGTATTTGGATTGAAACTTCATGCATTTCCTAAATCAATTAAACATGGTTGTTTATGTGCTTTTTCATAAGGTTTTATTCCACTTTTACTAGATGTTATGAATGATACAAATACCTCATGATTATAGCAAACTTTAAGGCAATTTTTTGATTGATTGTAGGAAGAAATGAGGCAAGAAAGAAGCAAGAAAGAAGAGGAAGAAACAAAGTAAAAGAGTATTGAAGAAGAGCGGGAGATGCAACGTTGGTGGCAACGTTGATCCACCAACATTAAAGGCAACGCTTTTGGAAAGAAGAAATGGGTGCCAATGTTGAGGGCAACGTTGGTGATCCAATGTTGCCTCAAACGTGGGAGGCTGCAGAATACTGGTGCTGGCGTTGGAGAGAACGTTTGAGGTCCAACGTTACCTCCAACATCTTCGATGGTTTTCAATTCTGGAGCCAGAAAAATTTTGGGTGACGCATACGCGTCGATGACGCGTACGCTTGAAAGTGGAAAATTTCTTAATCCACGCGTAAGCATGAGTCATGCGCACGCATGAAATGGCAAAATTGACCATTCATGCGTACGCGTGGATCACACGTGCGCGTGACATAACGAACGTTGGAGGGCCAACGTTGCCTCAAACGTTGCCTCCAACATCTGCGACGAGCAACCCAAAATTGGATCTGAAAAATTGCAATCGACGCGCACGCGTGGATCACGTGTACATGTGGATGCATATTTTGGCCAGATACACCCACGCGTGAGCGACGCACACGCGCAAAATGCCGTTTTGACGCATACGCGTAGGCGACACACACGCGTGGGTGGAAAAACATTGGTGCACCAACGTTGAGTCCAACGTTGGCGCCAACGCCCAGCTCTTTGGAAATCCTTTCTCAAGCCAACGTTTGATTCAACGTTTTTTTGCAAACGTTGAGGCCAACGTTGACACCAGCACCAGTTTAATTGAGCACCCGTGTAGATAAAAAATGTAAATTGCCAATTGCCCTCTTCAACATCATGAGACCCATTCTTGCTTGCTTCAACAAAGGCCCAATCTAAGGACTTGAAGACCAATTTGGAAAGTGTATAAATAGAAGGAAATTTGATTTAGAAAGAGAGCTGGTCAGTAGGGAATTGGGGCTGTGTAGTTAGTTACAGTTCTGAAACCTTTGCATTTCCTTTTTGTATTTTCTTCTGCATTTTTCTCTCTGTAACTTTCTGTTTCTGGTTTTACTTGAGCAATGATGAACTAAATCCCAAATTTATTAGGGGGAGGAGCTCTATTGTAATTCTAATGAATCAATAAAATTCTTCTTCTTCTCAATTTATTTTTATAGCAATTGGATATCTTCTATTTTGATTTAGAATTCTTCACTCCGGAAGGGGGTTGAATTCAATTGAATGCTTATGTCAGCCTCGAAAGGGAAATCACTTGCATTAGAATTGGAGCTCTATCCTTCACTACTCTCTTGATCAACACCATTCGGGAGGAATTGAGATCTTGAAAGTTGGTGTGGCTTACGAATGAGAGATTTGCACTTAACCTCTTCTCATGACAATTAGATCAAGGAATTGGCAAGATTAATTATGATTAGAGAGATTAGATTGCCAAGGAATTGGGATCCAATCAATTTCAATTCGCCATAGATCTACTCAAATGATTGAGGAAGGATTTGAGACCCAATTGATTCATGAAGGATTAGAATATCTCTGATCTCTGATGAACCACTTTCTCTGATTTTCTTCATTTTTAAACTTCTCTTATTTCAATTTTAATTTGAGTTGTCTTGCTGTTTCAATCCCTGCACCCAATTTCCTTTATAATTCATGAAATTTAAGTTTCCTCGCAATTTAGTTTCTGTAATTTTAATTTCTTGCACTCTAAGATTTAGCAATTTACATTTTTTGCAATTTAAGTTTCAGCCCTTATAAATATCTTGCACTTTAAGATTCAGCAATTTAAGTTTCTTGCCATTTAAGTTTCAATAAATTTACATTCTGCAGCTTAGATTCATTGCTATTTACATTCTGTCAATCAATTTCCACTCGATTCATCAATATTAGCTTAACTAAATTCATCACCTATACTAAAGTTGCTTAATCTATCAATCCATGTGGGATCGACCACACTCCTGTGAGTTATTACTACTAGATACGACCCGGTTCACTTGCCGGTTAGTTTGTGTGGAATTAATTTTCCCCTCATCAAGTTTTTGGCGCCATTGCCGGGGATTGATTAAGATTAACAATGATTAAGTAAGGTGATAATCTATATTAAGCATTTTCCTTTGTTTTTGTTAAGCACTCTAACTGTTTGAGTTTTTGTTTCTGCTAACATTAACTTCACTCTAGCAATAGAGTGTTCTGTTTGAAATTTTGGTGTATTTGTGTTTGCATGCCAGGAGGGAGAAGAGGTGAATCCAAGTCTTTTGATTCTGAGCTAGAGAGAACATTCTTGAGATTGAGAAGAGAAGCAAGAGGGAAGGGAGTTATAGGAGAAGAAGAATCAGAGGAAGGCGATCAAGAGATGGAGGGTAACATCCCTAATCCACCTGAGGATGTGGCCAACAACAATGGCCAACCTCAGAGAAGAGTCTTACCCTCTTACACTATCCCAAACCCAAGGAATTGTGGGAGCAGCATCCTAACCCCTAATGTCCATGCTAACAACTTTGAACTCAAGGCTCAATTGATTACCCTGGTCCAGAACAATTGTCAATATGGAGGAAGTGCTACTAAAGATCCAAACCAACACCTCTCAGTGTTCTTCAGAATCTGTGATACTATCAAAACAAATGGAGTCCACCCTGACATCTACAAGCTTTTATTATTCCCATTCTCACTGAGAGACAAAGCCACACATTGGCTAGAGACCTTCTCTAAAGAAAGCATCACCAATTGGAATGATTTGGTTAGCAAATTTCTAGCCAAATTCTATCCACCTCAAGGAGTCATTAAGATAAAAACTGATGTGCAAACCTTCAGGCAGCTAGAAGGAGGATCATTGTATGAAGCCTGGGAGAGGTATAAAGCTTTGATTAGAAGGTGTCCAGAGGAAATGTTCAGTGAGTGGGTAGAGCTACAAAATTTCTATGAAGGCTTGTCTTTGAGTTCAAGGAAAGCTTTGGATTATTCTTTAGGAGGATCCTTGCAAATGATGAAGACTGCTCAAGAGGCACATGATCTTATAGATATGGTGGCCAACAATGAGTACTTCTACTCCTCTAAAAGACAAGCAGCTCCAAGGAAAGGTGTATTTGAGCTTGAAGGAGTTGATACAATATTGGCTCAGAACAAGATTATCCATCAGCAACTTCAACAACAAATTGAAATGATGTCAAAGAGGATGGATGGACTACAACTTGTAGCAGTGAGAACTACACCCCAACCACTAGTGGTGTGGGGACAGCAGGAGGAAAGCCATGAAGAGCAGCAGCCTGAACAGGTGCAATACATGCAAAATTAAGGTTCTGGACCAAATGATTTCTATGTGGACACTTACAATTCCTCTTGGAGAAACCACCCCAATTTGAAGTCGGGAGAGAATCAGAACCACCAGCCTTGGCAGAGAAACTCTAACCAAAGCAACTCTAAAAATACAACCTATCAAAACCATCAAAATACTAACCAAAATCCATATAGAATACCACAAAATAACCACCCTGCATCCACCTACTACCAACCAAATAACCCATCAACTAACCACAATCATTTTCACCAACCATCTGCATCACACACTCACCCACAACCTCCACAAGAATCTCAAAGAATCTCCAACTTGGAGATGATGATGGAAAGATGATAAAACATCAAGAATTGGCTAACAAGAACCATGAAGCCTCATTGAGAAACCTGGAGAGACAAATAGGACAATTGTCCAAATAGCCTACTGAAAGGCCAACCAACTCTTTCCCAAGTGATACCATCCCTAATCCTAAAGACGAATGCAAGGCCATTCAATTAAGAAGTGGAAAGACTTTGGGGAATGACAAAGAAGCTAACAAGAAGCCAGCAGAGGATGATAAGGCTAACAGCAAGGAAGAAGTGGCAGCAGAGGAAAAAGGTCAAGAAAGTTCTAAGAAGAAAGAAGATGAGCCACAAGCTTCAAAGAAGGGAAAAAAAGTCATGATAGAGCCCCCACAAGAACAGAGGCAGGAAGTTAAACATTACATTCCTCCAAGGCATATTGTGAATGAAGAATTGGAAGAAGTGTCTCAAGCAACAAGCCCTCCTATTTATGATGATTCCGAATCAACATATGATCCTTTTGAGCTTGATGAGTCCTTCCCTACTGTGCTTGGAATTGATGACGAGGTAGACTTCACTAAACCTCCTGTATATGACGAGAGTGACGGAGAAGAGATCGAAGAAGTTGGTGAGAAGAGTGTGAACTTGAGGAAGCTTGGCGAGGGGTAAAGCTCAAAGAACCTTGCCAAGTGGTGGAAACCTCTAGAAGAGAATGGACGGGAGTGGAGCATTCTTTGTCAAGATCATTGGGAACTCTCCCACCTAGGTTGTCATCTAATCCATCATTTGAGTAGGTAAAACTTCTAACTCTCAGCTTTATTATCCCACTTGTGTATGGTTTGCTTGAGATGGATGGCCAACTTAGGGCGCTTTGTGGGATTAAGCGAAAGAGGAGGATGTTTAATGGTTGGCGTTGTAAATCTAGGCTCATTATGGTTGGAAGCTCAAAATTGAAGAGCAATAATTGGTGTAATGCTCAATTAAATGGGTCTAGGAGGATAGTTTGGTGTTTTCATGAGAATTCAGCTTTCTTGTCACCCAGATGGAATCAAGGCGATCAACTAGAAGATGGGTGCGAAGATAAGATATGGGATCCTGGATCACGCCATGAAAACCAATTTTGGGAGCTCATATCTTGGAGAGAACCTCACCAAAGCTTGGTGACAATGGTTGGAACTTCTGACAACCAATTGAAGGACAAGCACTCTTGGAGGTTCAAGGATGGATACAAGCATAAGCCACCTTGACAAGGAGCCTCCCAATTGTCCAACTTAAGGACTTAAACTAAAAGTGCTTGGTGGGAGACACCCCACCATGGTAAACTCTTTCCATTTTCTTGTAGATATAATGAATGAATGAATTGGGTTCCATTGTATATAGTTTCTTTACTTCTCAATATATTTTGCTTTGCTTGCTAAGGTGTTTATACATTCTATGCCTTAATTAGGGATGATTCTTTGAATTCGAGTTTTTGCTTGGATTGCAAGTTTCCTCAATTTGTTTGAAAAATCCCCAAAAAAATTCAAAAATATGTTTGATTTTGCACTTTAGCTGGTTTTAGAGTCTTAGAGAAGAGTGGAAGATTTTGTGCTCTCCTTAGTACTTTAAAAAAAAGGGCTACGTGCAAGCGCACAATGCGCGCGCGCAGGCTATAGGTTCCGCACTTTCTGGGCCAAGGACTAGAGAGTTGTGCCATTTTTGGGCAAACTCTGGGCCTAAAGCCACGTGGACACGTACATGGTGCGTCCGCGCCCCTTGCGTTTCCGTACCTACGCGTAGGCGCACCTGGCGCCTCTGCGCCCCAATCATCAATCAACTCATCCACGTGCAAGCGCACAGTACGCGGGCGCGCCGATGCATTTTTGCATCACCCAGGCTAAAAGACCCGAGAGTTATGCCAACTCTGGGCCAGTTTTGTGCCTCTGGCCCAGTTCACCCGCGCGGACGCGCATCGTACGTGTCTGCGCTCATTCTCAATTCACTCATTTACGCGAGAGCGCGCATGACGCCTCCGCCGCTCTGCGCCACTTCATTATCGTCCCACCCACGCGGACACGCACGGTGCGCGCTCGCATGGATTTAAATTTTCACTTACCCCAGGGACGCGAAGCCCTAGCGCATTCGCGCAACCCTTTCACCCTCTTCTCTAACGTCTCTCCCTCTTCTTTTCTCCCTAACCAGCGCTGCAACCACCTCCGGCAACACCATCGCTGCCACCAGCGCCCTCACCTCTCTTCTTCTCTCGCTCCTTCTTCCTCGCCCCCTCTTTCTCACCCCATCCTCTGCTCTATCTCCTCTCACAGCACCTCAGCACTGCCACAAGCACCGCCGCGACCTCCATTATCGCCGGCGAACATTCCGCTGTATCACCAGACCGCCACCCTGCTCTAGCCGGTTCACTCCTCTCCCTCCACCTTCCCTTCCTCTATTCTAACCCCCTGCTTCCCAGGTTCCCCTTCTTCTCATTTTCATTTTATTTCTGTTTGATTAATCTGGTTTAGCTTATCTTGTTTAGCTTATTTAGTTAGATTAGTTTAGTTAGTTTAGTTTGATTAGGTTGTTAGAGAATCTGGGCTGAATAGTGGATTTAGGCTTGTTTGAATTTTTGCTGCTGTTTGGAATTATTTTGTTTCATTGATTTGCTCTGTGCTCATTTGATCTGTTGATGTGGCCTACTTGTGATTGATTATTGAATTCAATGAAAGGAATGCTGACTGAAGCAATTACTGTTGTTCCTTGTGTTGTTTTAGTGCTATGTTTTCAGGCCATTATTTTCTGTTATTTGTCGAATAAAAGAAAAGAATGTTGTTGCCTGGTTATTTGCTTTTGCTGAGTGCTGTTGGCTAAATTCCTGATTAAATTTGCACTTCATTGTTGGATTCAAATATGCTTAATTGTTTGAATTCATGCTGCTTGCAAGTGGAATGATTATTGTTTTGGAATGGTATTTGCAAGTTGAATTCAATAAATAGCATGCTGCCTGAATCCATTATCTTTATTCATTTGGCTGATTTGGTGCTGTATTTTAAGCTAGTAATTTTGTTCATTGTTCAAAGAAAGAATGTTATTTGTTGCTGGCTAGTTTGGTTTAAATTGCCTTCTGATGTTTTGCTGCTGAAAGATTGGCTTATTTGTTCCATTCATATGAACTCGCATATGGCTTTTGTGTTTTAATTGTTAATGAATTCATATGGCATCTGGGCTGATTGTTTGAATTTGGAAAATAGCCAATTTACTGCTGAAATGCTGCCGGATTTTTCCTAATCATGTTTCATGAAATAACATTGTTTAATTGATGCAACAAGCTTCTATTTGACAAAACTCTGTGTCAATAGAATTTTGTTTGCTAAATGGTTTTGGAAACTACTCAAGAATGTGTTTACAGGTTTTGGTCACGCTTATAGTACTCTTTGCTTGCTTACAATGCTAATTTGCTTATATGCATTGCATAGTTGAGTAAGCTTTCAGATTGACCATAACTTGAAACTCTTTTGAGATTTTGTGCCTCTTTCGCATAAACTCACAAGTTTGAAGGTTTTTAATCTGTGTGGCTAATTGATCCATTATATTCATGCCTAATTTGTATTAAGTTACATAGATCATGAGATTTTCCATTCTTGTTTCTACTTGTGAATTTTATGCCTTATTGAATTTGGTGTTTGCATGTTTCTTGATTAACTTGTTCCTCAATGTTTTGATCTTACCAACACCAATTAACACAATTCTAGTGATCTTTACATTGATTGATGACTTGTTTTCATAATTGGTTGCTTTAGGCAATATCATATTTCATCATCAATGGCTATATACATTTCATGGTTGTGAGTATGCTTGTACCCCTGTTTTGTACACTTCTTTTAATTGAGCCGATAACTGTCATATCACTGATTTTTGAACTAATTTCTAACTCTAACTTGATTAACTAACTGATTTCTTCCTTTTGTTTTGAACATAACTCTTTAATCATTCTTTTGAATATGGCATTTCTTAGGCTCAATGAATAAGCATTGTGCAATTGTGGTTCAAATTCTTGGTTTGTGACTTGATTTGAATTCTGAATTTTGTTACATGCATTCCAAGAATCCTCTTTTCTTCACTCACCTGATGAATATGTTCTACCGTAAGTGCTTTATATCTACTTGGCTAATTACTTATATCATATCATAACTGTTTTTCAGGATGTCAGATAAAGAAAAAGCTATAGCCACTACTTCTAAGAAGAGAAAGCGCTTTAAAGCCTCTACCCCTTCTTCTTATGCTAATTATGCTAAGAATTCACTTAATAATGTGGACAAAGAGAATCAGCTACTCCCATCCACTGACCTAATCAAATTCTCCAACCTCTACTGTGAGCTTCGCTTCCCTAAATTCCGGAAGACGAACCTAAACATTGAGAAGAAGCTGGTCCTTCCCAATGATGTGAGACGCGCGATAAACACCCGTATTCTGGAGTTGGGCTTGGACTTTGTTGATAGAGATCTGGGGAGGATAAACACTTCGTGGGTGAGAGAATTCTACTGTAACTTCTTCCGTGCCACTCTAGATTTAGTCCATCTGCGGGGTAGAGAGATTATGATCACTGAGGCTGCTATTAGGGAGGCATTACTTTGCCAACCTCCTACTGGTGACCCATGCGCCTATCAGCAGGTAGAGGTAGCTATCCACTGCATAACTTTCGATTATGAGGCGCTGAAGCGCGTGATTGCCACACCTGACGCCCCTTGGTTGATGAATTCTGGGAACAAGAAGCCCAAGGGGATGCTTTTCACTTATCTGTCGAGAGAGGCTAAGACTTGGCAGCATATATTCACCCATTATGTCCTGCCCACCACTCATTTTTCAGAGATTCTGATAGATATGCTAGTTCTGATTGGGTGTGTGATGGAGGGGAAGGAGGTAGACTTCCCCCGGTTGATTAAGCAGAGTATGTGGCGCGCTCACATTCGTGGTCTACTGCCACTTCCTACACTGGTTACCAGCATGATTGAGCTGGCTGATGTCCCATGCGAGGACGATGATGTGACACCACCACCCCCAGATGACGATGACAAGGAGGTTACTATTCCATGGGGTGGGTAGGTGCACGAGAAGCCTCCACCCAGACGCCGTTCTTGAGCCAGAGGAGTGGTGGAGGCAGCTCAGCCCTCATCATCAGCAGCAGTAGCAGGACCCTCCTCTACTTCAGCCGCAGCATCCTTGCCACCACCGCCAGCACCTGAGCCGACATACCTGTTGGTGCAGCACCTGTTTCGCTTCATGGAGCGCAGCAAGCGTCGTATCTTGTGACGTCTCGATCGTATAGACCAGGTGTTCATATCACAGGGTATTGAGCTACCTCCGCTCCTAGACTCTCCTGCCTCCGACGAGCAGGATCAGGAGGAGGAGCATGTTGAGGAGCCAACTCAGCAGGAGGCACCACCAGAGGCACAGGCCGCCACAGAGGTTCAGCAGCCTCCTGAGGATCCACAGCCTGAGCCACATCCACAGCCTGAGCCATAGCCCAGCGTGATTGTTAACCCCCATCCCGAGCTTCAGCAGTAGCATCGAGGACGATGCTTCATCCTAAAGTGTGGGGAGGTCACCGTTCGTGACCGGTGAATAGCATTTATGTGGTGAATTTTTAGATATTTATCTTCTAGTTTCTGCTACTTTATTTTATTTCGTATTTTATCCTTGCACTTTATCTTTGAGATCATTTTGGGATTATTGTACATATTTGCTATTGTGGATACCCTTATTTTGGTTGTTGCACACTTTTATTATATATATATGTTACATCTTGGCTTGTGATTGTGATTAAAAAAATATTTTGGATTGGTAAAACCTAATTGACCCTTTTTGTATAAGAATTGTGCTTTGATTGAAAAAGGGGGTAAACTAGGGAAAATTTCTAATTCACAACATTGCATTAGAAAAAGCTTAGTCAATATAATGAAAATTTCTAGGAAATCCATTTCTAGGGAACTACCCCAATTGGTTGAAAAAAAAAATTTTAGAACTTGCTTGATTAATACACTTTGTGGATCATGTTTTGATCTAAGAACACAAGCATGAGAGCTTTGAGCCTAATTGTGTGGTTACATCATATAACCACTTATTTTCATTCTTGTGTGCATTATTCTCTCCCTATGAGTGTAATCTTTGATTTGTTTGATTCTTTATGTCCATTATTTTGTGTACACATGCATTTGTATGATTGAGGCCATTGTTCAAATAGCTCACTTACCCAAATAGCCAACCTTTTATCTTCTATTGTTAGTATTTTGAGCCTATACTTAACCCATTTGTTCTTAGTTGTAGCATATTACAAGCCTAAGTGAAAAATAATAAATGTCCCTTGTTTGGATCTTTGATTAGCTTAGGCTAGTGAGAGTGTTCATAATTTGATTTTGGGAAAGTTGGGTACATTGGGTAGAGATAAAAGTGTGTTTTTGTATTTATGTTAAAAATCTTGGAAATTGGGCACATACTCATGTATTAATCATATCTAAACCATATGCATTGATGTTCTTGTATATATTTTAGTTTGAATATATATATATATATATATATATATATAAAGAAAAGCAATAAAAAGGGGACAAAATATCCCAAAGTTCAAGGTTCAATAAAAATCAATGCATATGTGTGGTGATCAAAAGAGAATGTATGAGTGTGTGAAAAAGTGAAAAATGGGTAGTTAGGTTTGTTTAGAATTGTATAGGTTGTCAGAGGTTAGGTGGGAAGTTTAAGTTAATCAAAGATTCAAATTTCAAGCTCACTTGACCACATGCATCCTACCTTGACCCTAGCCCCATTACAACCTATGGGAAGTCCTCATGATAAATGTGTGCATGCATAAAATAATTGTTGATTGTTAGATGAAAAACAAATCTTGGAAAGCATGATTAGGGGAGAATTGAGTGAATCAACCCCATACACTTGAGTGCCTAGAGCGGATACACATCCGGCGAGGGTTTGATCGCTTAATTACATGTTTCCACCTATGATAATCTTTTCTTGCAAGTTTGTAAAATCTTTCAATGATTCAATCCAATTGTGGTTTGCTTTGATTGTTGTTCCTTAGCCCTTGTGCTTGCATGCATGTTCTGGGAGATTGATTTATTTTGACTAAGCCATTGCATTGATGTAAATAGGTTGCATATAGATAGATTGCATTTAGTTAGTTTGCATTGAATAAATGTTGATACCCTTTGCTTCTTTCTTGATTTTAGCATGAGGACATGCTTAGTTTAAGTGTGGGGAGATTTGATAAACCCCGATTTCGTGGTTTATCTTGTGCTTATTTTAGGGGGATTTTATCACCTTTTCCCACATTTATTCAATGAAATAGCATGGTTTTGTAATTCTCCCTTGAATTGTGCTTAAGTGTAAAAACATACTTTTTAGGCCCTAAAATTAGTGATTTTAATTCACTTTAATTCCATTCGATGTCTTGATGTGTTTGTTGAGTGATTTCAGGATCATAAGGCAAGTATTGGATAGAAGAAATGAGGAGAAAATCATACAAAGTGGAGAATGCATGAAGAAACAAAGATTGGGAATGCATCAATGGGCGCGCACGCGTACAAGGCGCGAACGCGCCGAAGTGATTTTGCATAGAGACGCGCACGCGTACTTGCCGCATCCGTGCAGATGAAGAAGCAGCCAATCGACGCACACGCGCACATTGCGCATACGCGCCGATACTAGCACGTGACCCACTTAAAGGCAAAACGCTGGGGGCGATTTCTATGCTGCCCAGGCCCAATTCCAACTTGTTTCTGAGTGTATTTCATGCAGAATTGAAGTCCAAGCAAAGGGGGAGCAATTAGTTAGTCAACATGAGCCTTTAGTTAGTTTTCTAGAGAGAGAAGCTCCCTCTTCTCTCTAGAATTAGGTTAGGATTAAGTTAGATTGTCTTAGATCTTGAATTAATTACTTGATTTCATCTTGTTCCTTTTATAATTCCTCAATTCTGCACCTTGATTTCTTTAGTTGCAAAGTCAATTTTTCATTTTGCTCTCTTGTATGTTGATGAATATTGTTATATCTAAATTCCTTTTAATGCAATTTCATGTTTCTATATTTCTTTTATGTTTATCTTGCTTGCTATTATTGATTTCTCACCTATGAAAGTTATGGGTCTCTTTAATTTTAGCATTTTGTGATGTATACTTCATTGCACATTAGGTGTTTGATATAATGTTTCTTATAGTTTTTGAGTAGTTCCTTTGACCCTTTGATGAGCGGATAATTTATACGCTTTTTGACATTGTTTTTAGTATGCTTTTAGTAGGATCTAGTTACTTTTAGGGATGTTTTCATTAGTTTTTATGTTAAATTCATATTTCTGGACTTTACTATGAGTTTGTGTGTTTTTCTGTGATTTCAGGTATTTTCTGGCTGAAATTGAGGGACTTGAGCAGAAATCAGATTCAGAGGTTGAAGAAGGACTGCTGATGCTGTTGGATTCTGACCTCCCTGCACTCAAAGTGGATTTTCTGGAGCTACAGAACTCGAAATGGCGCGCTTCCAATTGCGTTGGAAAGTAGACATCCAGGACTTTCCAGAAATATATAATAGTCCATATTTTGGCCAAGAATAGACGACATAAACTGGCGTTCAACGCCAGCCTTCTGCCCAAATCTGGCGTCCAGCGCCAGAAAAGGATCCAAAACCAGAGTTGAACGCCCAAACTGGCACAGAAACTGGCGTTCAACTCCACAAATGGCCTCTACATGTGCTACACTTAAGCTCAGCCCAAACACACACCAAGTGGGCCCCGGAAGTGGATTTATGCATCAATTACTTACTCATGTAAACCCTAGTGGCTAGTTTATTATAAATAGGACCTCTTACTATTGTATGAGGATCTTTGGTCTCAGTTTTATTCCATTGTTCATCTTAGGAGACTATTGATCTCGTTTAGGGGGCTGGCCATCTCGGCCATGCCTGGACCTCTCACTTATGTATTTTCAACGGTAGAGTTTCTACACTCCATGGATTAAGGTGTGGAGCTCTGCTGTTCCTCAAAGATTAATGCAAAGTACTACTGTTTTCTATTCAATTCATCTTATTTCGCTTCTAAGATATCCATTCGCACCCAAGAACGTGATGAAGGTGATGATTATGTGTGACGCTCATCATCCTTCTCCCTTATGAACGCGTGCCTGACAAACACTTCTGTTCTACATGAATTAAGCTAGAATGAATATCTCTTAGATCTCCTAACCAGAATCTTCGTGGCGTAAGCTAGAATGATGGCGGCATTCAAGAGAATCCGGAAAGTCTAAACCTTGTCTGTGGTATTCCGAGTAGGATTCAATGATTGAATGACTGTGACGAGCTCCTAACTCGCGATTGCAGGGCGTTAGTGACAGACGCAAAAGGATAGTAAATCCTATTCCAGCATGATCGAGAACCGACAGATGAATAGCCGTGCCGTGACAGGGTGCGTGAGCATATTATTCACTGAGAGGATAAGATGAAGCCATTGGCAAGGGTGATGCCTCTAGACGATTAGCCGTGCCGTGACAGGGCATTGGATCATTTTCCCGTGAGATGACCGAAAGTAGCCATTGACAGTGGTGATGTATCACATAAAGCCAGCCATGGAAAGGAGTAAGACTGATTGGATGAAGACAGCAGGAAAGCAGAGGTTCAGAGGAACGAAAAGCATCTCCATTCGCTTATCTGAAATTCCTACCAATGATTTACATAAGTATTTCTATCCCTATCTTATTATATTAAATTCGAAAACACCATTATCCATTTATATCCGCCTGACTGAGATTTACAAGGTGACCATAGCTTGCTTCATACCAACAATTTCCGTGGGATTCGACCCTTACTCATGTAAGGTATTACTTGGACGACCCAGTGCACTTGCTGGTTAGTTGTATCGAAGTTGTGACAATTATGAATTAAGATCAGAGCACCAAGCTTTGGAGCCATTACCAGGGATTGTTTGAGCCTGGACATCAGAATTTCGTGCACCAAGTTTTTGGCGCCGTTGCCGGGGACTTAATCGTTCCTGTTTGGCGCCAAGAATCGTCTGAGATCCCAATCCCGGCAACAACACCAAGTTTTTGGCGCCGTTGCCGGGGATTGTTTGAGTTTGGACAACTGACGGTTCATCTTGTTGCTCAGATTAGGTAATTTTCTTTTTATTTTATTTTCAAAAAAATCTTTCAAAAATATTTTTAAAAATTTTCTCATCTGTTTTCGAAAAAAATAAAAATGTTTTCAAAAATTTTATTCAAAATTTTTAAGAATGAATTCTAGTGTTTCATGAAGCATGTGAAGCCTGGCTGGCTGTAAAGCCATGTCTAAATTCCTTTGGACTGAGGCTTCCAAACCATCAGAGGTAAGTTACATACTTGATAAATGATGAGCAGCAATTTGTTATCAAGAGCAACATACTCTGGTGTTAAATGCTGAAGCTTGGCTGGCCATTGGCCATGTCTAGTGTTTTGGACTGGAGCTTTCTTTGAAAGCTTGGCTGGCTATTAAGCCATGTCTAATTCCTGGACTGAAGCTTTAGACTAAGAATGCAAGATTCCTGGAATTCATATTAAAAATTTTTGAATCCTTATTTTCCCTTTTCATATAATTTTCGAAAAAAATCCAAAAAAAAAATTAGAAAATCATAAAAATCATAAATATTTTCTGTTTCTTGTTTGAGTCTTGAGTCATATCATAAGTTTGGTGTCACTTGCATATGCATCTAGCATTTTTCGAAAATCTCATGCATTCATAGTGTTCTTCATGATCTTCAATTTGTTCTTGGTAAGTCTTCTTGTTTGATCTTGATGATTTTTTTGTTTTGTGTTGTATAGTGTTTTTCATATGCATTCTTGAATTCTTGGTGTCTAGGCATTGAAGAATTCTAAGTTTGGTGTCTTGCATGTTTTCTTTGCATTAAAAATTTTTCAAAAATATGTTCTTGATGTTCATCATGACATTCATAGTGTTCTTGGTGTTCATCTTGACATTCATAGCATTCTTGCATGCATTCATTGTTTTGATCTAAAAATTTCATGCATTGCATCTTTTTAGTGTTTTTCTCTTGCATCATAAAAATTCAAAAATAAAAAAAATATCTTTCCCTTTTTCTCTCATCAAATTCGAAAATTTGATTGACTTTTTCAAAAATTTTTAAAATCAAATTGTTTCTTATGAGTCAAATCAAATTTTCAATTTGAAAATCTTATCTTTTTCAAAATCTTTTTCAAAAATCAAATCTTTTTCAAAATTCTTAGTTATTTTCGAAAATTCCAAAAATATTTTTCAAAATTCTTTTTCTTATTTTTATATCAAATTTTCGAAAATAACATAATCAATTGATGTTTTGATTCAAAAATTTCAAGTTTGTTTTGCTTGTTAAGAAAGATTCAAACTTTAAGTTCTAGAATCATATCTTGTGATTTCTTATGAATCAAGTCATTAATTGAGATTTTAAAAATCAAATCTTTTTCAAAACTAATTTCAATCATATCTTTTCAAAAATATCTTCTTATCCTATCTTTTTCAAAAATATCTTTTCAAAATATCTTTTCTAACTTCCTAACTTCTTATCCTTTCAAAATTTGTTTCAACTAACTAACTAACTTTTTGTTTGTTTCTTATCTTTTTCAAAATCACCTAACTAACTCTCTCTCTCTCAATTTCGAAAATATCTTCCCCCTTTTTCAAAATTTCTTTTTAATTTATTAATTATTTTAATTTTTAAATTTGAATTTTCGAAAATCACTAACATTTTTCAAAAACTATTTTCAAAAATCACTAACTCCTTTTCAAAATTAATTTTCAAAAATTCCCTCCTTCTCTCTCATCTTATTTTATTTATTTATTCATCTACTAACATCTCTTCCTCACATCATCACCAAATTCGAACCCCCTCTTCTATCTGTGTTCGAATTTCTTCTTCTTTTCTTCTACTAACAATAAGGAACCTCTTTTTGTTCTCTTCTCTTTCTTATGAGCAGGGACAGAGAAAAAGGCATTCTTGTTGAAGCTGATCCAGAACCCGAAAGGACTCTGAAAAGGAAATTAAGAGAAGCTAAATTACAACAATCCAGAGACAACTTGATTGAAAATTTCGAACAAGTAAAGGAGATGGCAGCCGAACCCAACTACAATGCAAGGAGAATTCTTGGTGACTTTACTGCACCTAATTCCAATTTACATGGAAGAAGCATCTCCATTCCTGCCATTGGAGCAAACAACTTTGAGCTGAAACCTCAGTTAATTTCTCTGATGCAGCAGAACTGCAAGTTTCATGGACTTCCATCTGAAGATCCTTTTCAGTTCTTAACTGAATTCTTGCAGATATGTGATACTGTTAAGACTAATGGAGTAGATCCTGAAGTCTACAGGCTTATGCTTTTCCCTTTTGCTGTAAGAGACAGAGCTAGATTATGGTTGGATTCTCAACCCAAAGATAGCCTGAACTCTTGGGATAAGCTGGTCACGGCTTTCTTAGCCAAGTACTTTCCTCCTCAAAAGCTGAGCAAGCTTAGAGCGGATGTTCAAACCTTCAGACAGAAAGAAGGTGAATCCCTCTATGAAGCTTGGGAAAGATACAAACAGTTGACCAAAAGGTGTCCTTCTGACATGCTTTCAGAATGGACCATCCTGGATATATTCTATGATGGTTTATCTGAGTTATCAAAGATGTCATTGGATACCTCTGCAGGTGGATCCATTCACCTAAAGAAAACGCCTGCAGAAGCTCAAGAACTCATTGACATGGTTGCTAATAACCAGTTCATGTACACTTCTGAAAGGAATCCTGTGAGTAATGGGACGCCTATGAAGAAGGGAGTTCTTGAGGTTGATACTCTGAATGCCATATTGGCTCAGAATAAAATATTGACTCAGCAAGTCAATATGATCTCTCAGAGTCTGAATGGAATACAAGCTGCATCCAACAGTACTCAAGAGGCTTCTTCTGAAGAAGAAGCCTATGATCCTGAAAACCCTGCAATAGCAGAGGTAAATTACTTAGGTGAACCTTATGGAAACACCTATAACTCAACATGGAGAAATCATCCAAATTTCTCATGGAAGGATCAAAAGCCCCAACAAGGCTTTAATAATGGTGGAAGAAACAGGTTTAGCAATAGCAAGCCTTTTCCTTCATCAACTCAGCAACAGACAGAGAACTCTGAACAAAATGCTTCTAATTTAGCAAACCTAGTCTCTGATCTATCTAAGGCCACTGTAAGTTTCATGAATGAAACAAGGTCTTCCATTAGAAATCTGGAAGCACAAGTGGGCCAGCTGAGTAAAAGGATCACTGAAATCCCTCCTAGTACTCTCCCAAGCAATACAGAAGAGAACCCAAAAGGAGAGTGCAAGGCCATTGACATAAGCGCCATGGCCGAACCTGTAAGGAGAGGAGAGGACGTGAATCCCAAGGAGGAAGACCTCCTGGGACGTTCAGTGGTCAGTAAGGAGCTTCCCTCTGAGGAACCAAAGGACTTTAAGGCTCATCTAGAGACCATAGAGATTCCATTGAACCTCCTTATGCCCTTCATGAGCCCTGATGAGTATTCCTCTTCTGAAGAGAATAAGGATGTTACTAAAGAGCAAACTGCCAAGTTTCTTGGTGCAATCATGAAGCTGAATGCCAAACTATTTGGCATTGATACTTGGGAAGTTGAACCTCCCTTGTTCATCAATGAACTAAGTGATCTGGATCAACTGACATTGCCTCAGAAGAGACAGGATCCTGGAAAGTTCATAATACCTTGTACCATAGGCACCATGATCTTTAAGGCTCTGTGTGACCTTGGTTCAGGAATAAACCTCATGCCCCTCTCTGTAATAGAGAAACTGGGAATCTATAGGGTGCAAGCTGCTAAAATCTCACTAGAGATGGCAGACAGCTCAAGAAAACAGGCTTATGGACAAGTAGAAGATGTATTAGTAAAGGTTGAGGGCCTTTACATACCTACTGATTTCATAGTCCTGGATACTGGAAAGGAAGAGGATGAATCCATCATCCTGGGAAGACCTTTCCTGGCCACAGCAAGAGCTGTGATTGATGTTAACAGAGGTGAAATATTCCTTCAATGGAATGAGAACTCCCTTGTGTTTAAAACTCAAGGATCTCCCTCTGCAACCATGGAGAGGAAGCAGAAAAAGCTTCTCTCCAAGCAGAGTCAACCAGAGCCCCCACAGTCAAACTCTAAGTTTGGTGTTGGGAGGCCACAACCAAACTCTAAGTTTGGTGTTGAACTCCCATATCCAAACTCTAAGTTTGGTGTTGGAGAGTCTCAACAAAGCTCTGCACATCTGTGAGGCTCCATGAGAGCCCACTGTCAAGCTATTGACATTAAAGAAGTGCTTGTTGGGAGGCAACCCAATGTTTATCTAATTCTTATTTTTATTGTTTTTTTTTCATGTTTTTCTTAGGTTCATGATCATGTGGAGTCACAAAATAAATATAAAAATTGAAAACGGAATCAAAAACAGCAGAAGAAAAATCACACCCTGGAGGAGCATCTGTCTGGCGTTCAGCGCCAGAACAGAGCATGGTTCTGGCGCTGAACGCCCAAAATGGGCAGCTTCTGGGCGCTGAACGCCAGAACAGGCATGGTTCTGGCGTTCAACGCCAGAAATGGCACACAATTGGGCGTTGAACGCCCAAAATAGCCACCAACCTGGCGCTGAACGTCCAGAGTTGGGTACAAAGGCATTTTTACATGCCTAATGGGTGCAGGGATGTAAATGCCTTGACACCTCAGGATCTGTGGACCCCACAAGATCCACTCAGGATCTGTGGATCCCCACCTACCTCCACTCACCTCTTCTCACCACTCTCTTTCACACAACCCCATAAACACTCTTCCCCAAAAACCCTTCACCAATCACCTCAAACTCTCTTCCCCATCACCTCTTCACCACTCATATCCATCCACTCTTCCCCATAAACCTACCTCATAAACTCCACCTACCTTCAAAATTCAAAACCAATTTCCCACCCAAACCCACCCATATAGCCGAAACTTAACCCCCCTCCCTTCCCTATATAAATACCTCCATTCTTCATCAAATTCACACAACACACCCCTCTACACTATCCTTGGCCGAAACCACATCTCCCTCTCCCTCTCCATATTTCTTCTTCTTCTTCTTATATTCTTTTGTTTATTGCTCGAGGGCGAGCAATATTCTAAGTTTGGTGTGGTAAAAGCATAGCTTTTTTGTTTTTCCATTACCATTGATGGCATCTAAGACTGGAGAATCCTCTAGAAGAGGGAAAGGGAAGACAAAAGCTTCCACATCCGAGTCATGGGAGATGGAAAGGTTCATCTCCAAAGCCCATCAAGACCACTTCTATGATGTTGTGGCCAAGAAGAAGGTGATCCCTGAGGTCCCTTTTAAACTCAAAAGAAATGAGTATCCGGAGATCCGACATGAAATTCAAAGAAGAGGTTGGGAAGTTCTAACAAATCCCATCCAACAAGTCGGCATCCTAATGGTTCAAGAATTCTATGCCAATGCATGGATCACCAAGAACCATGATCAAAGTAAGAACCCGGATCCAAAGAACTATATTACAATGGTTCGGGGGAAATACTTAGATTTTAGTCCGGAGAATGTGAGGTTGGCGTTCAACTTACCATATATGGAAGAGAACGCACGCCCCTACACAAGGAGAGTCAACTTTGATCAAAGGTTGGACCAAGTCCTTATGGACATATGTGTAGAAGGAGCTCAATGGAAGATTGACTCCAAAGGCAAGCCGGTTCAACTAAGAAGATTGGACCTCAAGCCTGTGGCTAGAGGATGGTTGGAGTTTATTCAATGCTCAATCATTCCCACTAGCAACCGGTCTGAAGTTACTATAGACCGGGCCATCATGATCCATAGCATTATGATTGGAGAAGAGGTGGAAGTTCATGAGATTATACCTCAAGAACTCTACAAGGTGGCTGACAAGTCCTCCACCATGGCAAGGTTAGCCTTTCCTCACCTCATTTGCCACCTATGCAATTCGGCTGGGATTGACATAGAGGGAGATATCCTCATTAAAGAGGACAAGCCCATCACTAAGAAAAAGATGGAGCAAGCAAGAGAGCCCAATCATGGAGCTCAAGAGGCGCAAGAAGCTCATTTCCATGAGATCCCGGAGATGCCTCAAATGCACTTTCCTCCACAAAATTATTGGGAGCAAATCAACACCTCCCTAGAAGAACTGAGTTCCAATATGGGACAACTAAGGGTGGAACATCAAGAGCACTCCATCATGCTTCATGAAATAAGAGAAGATCAAAAAGCAATGAGGGAGGAGCAACAAAGACAAGGAAGAGACATAGAAGAGCTCAAGGACATCATTGGTTCCTCAAGAAGGAAACGCCACCATCACTAAGGTGGATTCATTCCTTGTTCTTGCTTTCTCTGTTTCTTCGTTTTCTATGTTATGTGCTTATCTATGTTTGTGCCTTCATTACATGATCATTAGTAGTTAGTAACTTTGTCTTAAAGTTATAAATGTCCTATGAATCCATCACCTCTCTTGAATGAAAAATGTTTTAATTCAAAAGAACAAGAAGTACATGAGTCTCGAATTTATCCTTGAACTTAGTTTAATTATATTGATGTGGTGACAATGCTTCTTGTTTTCTGAATGTATGCTTGAACAGTGCATATGTCTTTTGAAGTTGTTAAATATGTTGGCTCTTGAAAGAATGATGACAAGAAGACATGTTATTTGATAATCTGAAAAATCATAAAAATGATTCTTGAAGCAAGAAAAAGCAGCAAAGAACAAAGCTTGCAGAAAAAAAAAGAAAAAAAAATAGGCGAAAAAAACAAATAATTATAGAAAGAAAAAGAAAAAGCAAGCAGAAAAAGCCAAAAGCTCTTAAAACCAAGAGGCAAGAGCAAAAAGCCAATAACCCTTAAAACCAAAAGGCAAGGGCAATTAAAAAGGATCCCAAGGCTTTGAGCATCAGTGGATAGGAGGGCCTAAAGGAATAAAATCCTGGTCTAAGCGGCTAAACCAAGCTGTCCCTAACCATGTGCTTGTGGCGTGTAGGTGTCAAGTGAAAACTTGAGACTGAGCGGTTAAAGTCAAGGTCCAAAGCAAAAGAAGAGTGTGCTTAAGAACCCTGGACACCTCTAATTGGGGACTTTAGCAAAGCTGAGTCACAATCTGAAAAGGTTCACCCAATTATGTGTCTGTGGCATTTATGTATCTAGTGGTAATACTGGAAAACAAAGTGCTTAGGGCCACGGCCAAGACTCATAAAGAAGCTGTGTTCAAGAATCATCATACTGAACTAGGAGAGTCAATAACACTATTCGAAATCTGAAGTTCCTATAGATGCCAATCATTCTGAACCTCAATGGATAAAGCGAGATGCCAAAACTATTCAAGAGGCAAAAGCTATAAGTCCCGCTCATATGATTGCAGCTATGTTTCATTGATAGTTTGGAATTTATAGTATATTCACTTCTTTTTATCCTATTTGATTTTCAGTTGCTTGGGGACAAGCAACAATTTAAGTTTGGTGTTGTGATGAGCGGATAATTTATACGCTTTTTGACATTGTTTTTAGTATGCTTTTAGTAGGATCTAGTTACTTTTAGGGATGTTTTCATTAGTTTTTATGTTAAATTCACATTTCTGGACTTTACTATGAGTTTGTGTGTTTTTCTGTGATTTCAGGTATTTTCTGGCTGAAATTGAGGGACTTGAGCAGAAATCAGATTCAGAGGTTGAAGAAGGACTGCTGATGCTGTTGGATTCTGACCTCCCTGCACTCAAAGTGTATTTTCTGGAGCTACAGAACTTGAAATGGCGCGCTTCCAATTTCGTTGGAAAGTAGACATCCAGGGCTTTCCAGCAATATATAATAGTCCATACTTTGGCCAAGAATAGAGGACGTAAACTGGCGTTCAACGCCAGCCTTCTGCCCAAATCTGGCGTCCAGCGCCAGAAAAGGATCCAAAACCAGAGTTGAACGCCCAAACTGGCACAGAAACTGGCGTTCAACTCCACAAATGGCCTCTGCACGTGCTACACTTAAGCTCAGCCCAAACACACACCAAGTGGGCCCCGGAAGTGGATTTATGCATCAATTACTTACTCATGTAAACCCTAGTGGCTAGTTTATTATAAATAGGACCTCTTACTATTGTATGAGGATCTTTGGTCTCAGTTTTATTCCATTGTTCATCTTAGGAGACTATTGATCTCGTTTAGGGGGCTGGCCATCTCGACCATGCCTGGACCTCTCACTTATGTATTTTCAACGGTAGAGTTTCTACACTCCATGGATTAAGGTGTCGAGCTCTGCTGTTCCTCAAAGATTAATGCAAAGTACTATTGTTTTCTATTCAATTCATCTTATTTCGCTTCTAAGATATCCATTCGCACCCAAGAACGTGATGAAGGTGATGATTATGTGTGACGCTCATCATCCTTCTCCCTTATGAACGCGTGCCTGACAAACACTTCTGTTCTACATGAATTAAGCTAGAATGAATATCTCTTAGATCTCCTAACCAGAATCTTCGTGGCGTAAGCTAGAATGATGGCGGCATTCAAGAGAATCCGGAAAGTCTAAACCTTGTCTGTGGTATTCCGAGTAGGATTCAATGATTGAATGACTGTGACGAGCTCCTAACTCGCGATTGCAGGGCGTTAGTGACAGACGCAAAAGGATAGTAAATCCTATTCCAGCATGATCGAGAATCGACAGATGAATAGCCGTGCCATGACAGGGTGCGTGAGCATATTATTCACTGAGAGGATAAGATGAAGCCATTGGCAAGGGTGATGCCTCCAGAAGATTAGCCGTGCCGTGACAGGGCATTGGATCATTTTCCCGTGAGATGACCGAAAGTAGCCATTGACAGTGGTGATGTATCACATAAAGCCAGCCATGGAAAGGAGTAAGACTGATTGGATGAAGACAGCAGGAAAGCAGAGGTTCAGAGGAACGAAAAGCATCTCCATTCGCTTATCTGAAATTCCTACCAATGATTTACATAAGTATTTCTATCCCTATCTTATTATATTAAATTCGAAAACACCATTATCCATTTATATCCGACTGACTGAGATTTACAAGGTGACCATAGCTTGCTTCATACCAACAATCTCCATGGGATTCGACCCTTACTCACGTAAGGTATTACTTGGACGACCCAGTGCACTTGCTGGTTAGTTGTATCGAAGTTGTGACAATTATGAATTAAGATCAGAGCACCAAGCTTTGGAGCCATTACCAGGGATTGTTTGAGCCTGGACATCACAATTTCGTGCACCACCCTTGGTCTAGGCCAAGGGGATTGAGTGATCTTGAGTCCTTGGGCTTCATTGAATTGGTAATTCCAGAACCCTTGGGGATCAATTTGATAACCATTGACTCTAGCCTACTACTATGTCAATTAGTAGCTAGGTTGGGACTTATGGATTGATGTTGATCAAGCCATTTGATGTACTCCAAGCCTAGGAGTAGATCTTACGTACTTAAGGCTTTAGTGAGTAGACCTAATGAGCTCGGTTCCTCATAATTATCAATATTTGAATTGTTGACAAGGATAGTGATCTCAATTACCTAAGTCTTAGCTAAGAGTCTGTTATCTTGCTTTCTTTAGTTATTTGCTTGATTTACTCTTCTTATCATTTAAATTATTGCCCTTTTATTTTATTGTCCTTTTATAAACCAAACCCCCCTTACATTCTCATTGCCGATAAGCATACACTTCATTGCAATCCTAGGGAGACGACCTGGAGTCTAAATACTTTGGTTAATTCTTATTTGGGGTTTGTACTTGTGACAAAACCATAATTTTAATTTGATGTGAGAGTTGTTTATTGGTTTGGAGCTATGCTTACAACGAAGTAATTCCTTTCTCTAAGAAGAAAATCTAGACCGAACGACAAATTCTCAACTATCAGAAGGCTCAACCCAACCATGAAGGAAGTGGTTCAAAAGGAGGTGATGAAGCTGTGGAATGCGGGAATAATATACCCAATCTCTGATAGCCCTTGGGTAAGTCCGGTCCATGTTATGCCAAAGAAGGGAGGAATGACAGTCATATTCAATGAGAAGAATGAGTTAATCCCTACAAGGACAGTGACTAGGTGGAGGATGTGCATTGATTATAGAAGATTGAATGAGGCTACAAGGAAATATCATTTTCCTCTCCCTTTCATTGATCAGTTGCTAGAAAGATTGGCCGGCCATGCTTCTTACTACTTCTTGGATGGGTATTCTGGATATAAACAAATAGTGCTGGACCCCAAGGATCAAGAGAAAACCTCATTCACCTGTTCATTTGGAGTCTTCGCTTATAGGAGGATGCCTTTTGGGCTCTGCAATGCTCCAGAAACTTTCCAAAGGTGTATGCTCTCTGATAAACCACTATTTTATAGTTTATCTTGTACTCAATTGAGTGGTTTTTATCTACTCTTTACCCACTTATTCATACTATTTGCATGGTTTTACAATTGCCTTCCTAATTATGTGCTTTAATTGAAAACATGTTTCTTTGGACTTATCTTTGCTAATATTAATCCTCTCTTATTACCATTAGATGCCTTGATAGTGCGTTAAGTGCTTTCAGAGATTACAGGACAGGAATAGCTCAGAGGATGGAAAGGAAGCATGCAAAACTGGAAGGAATACAAGAAGTTGAAGGAACTGCAAAGTTGTCAGCATAACCCTCTCGCACTCAAACGGCTGTAACTTTAGCTACAGAGGTCCAAATGACACGGTTCCAATTGCGTTGGAAAGCTAACGTCCGGGGCTTCGATTTGATATATAATATGCCATAGTTGCCTCGAAGCTAGATGACGCGAACGCGTGATCCACGCAGACACATCACAGTGACGAAAAACCAGCGTGGCAGATTTCACCTCCAGCGATTTCTGGGCTGTTTTCGACCCAGTTTGTGGCCCAGAAAACACAGATTAGAGGCTATAAAGTGGGAGAATGTATCCATTCATAATCATGCTCTCATAATTCATAATTTTAGTTTTAGATGTAGTTTTTAGAGAGAGAGGTTCTCTCCTCTCTCTTAGGATTTAGGATTAGGATTAGGATTTCTTCGTTTCTTCATTCCAGGTTTAATATTTACTTTTATTTATGTTTCTATTCTACTTTTACTTTAATGCTTTTATTCGTATCTACAAATGTTGCCAAATTGGCTTATGAACCTTTTTCATGTTAAATTTGAATATTTTATTTAATATAATTTAAGGTATTTCAGACTTATGATTGCTTTCTTTAATTTATTAATGTTCTCCATTTATCCAAATTATTTTCATTCAAATAGAATTTCTCCCCTTTTGGCTTTGGTTGATTAATTGGTGACTCTCGAGTTATCAAACTCATTGTTGATTGAAAATTGGAATTCTTCAAGAATTAATTCGAGTTCCAATAACTCTAACTTTTCCTAAGGAAAGACTGGGACTTGAGGAATCGAAATTAATTCATCCACTTAACTTACCTTCATAGTTAGAGGTTAACAAAGTGGGAGAAAAATCCAACTCTCATCACAATCGATAAGGATAACTAGGACAGGACTTCTAGTTCTCATACTTTGCCAAGAGTTTATTTTACAGTTATTATTATTTTATTTTACTTGTCATTCAACTAACTTTTTACCTTAATCCAAAACCCTAAAACATACCTTTGCATAACCAATAATAAGAATATACCTCGTTGCAATTCCTTGAGAAGACGACCCGAGGTTTAAATACATGGTTATCAATTTTAAAGAGGTTTTTTATTTGTGACAACCAAAACTTTTGTAAGAAAGGTTGATTGCTTGGTTTAGTAACTATACTTGCAACGAGAGTTTACTATAACTTCTAAACCATCAATCTTCAGTTCTTCACTCTCCATATTCTCTGACATGGTAGAAAAATTTCTAGAAGTCTTTATGGATGATTTCTCTGTCTTTGGTAACTCTTTTGATGCTTGTCTGCAACATCTAACCCTTGTTTTGAAAAGATTCCAAGAAACAAATTTAGTTTTGAATTGGGAAAAATGTCATTTCATGGTACCAGAGGGTATATTTCTTTGGCATAAGGTTTCATAGAAAAATGTCATTTCATAGAAAAACTTCTTGTCCCTGTCAATGTAAAAATAGTGAGAAGTTTCCTTGGGCAGGCTGGGTTTTATAGAAGATTCATCAAAGATTTTTCAAAAATAGCCAAACCACTGAGCAATTTGCTAGTGGTTGATAATCCTTTCATCTTTGATTACAATTGCAAGCATGCCTTTGCCTTGAAAGAGAAACTCACTACAGCACCAATCATCACACCCCCTGAATGGGGACTTCCTTTTGAACTTATATGTGATATAAGTGATGTTACAATTGGTGCTGTATTGGGGCAAAAGAAAGACAAGCTGCACCATGTCATATATTATGAAAACAAGGTGTTAAATGAAGCACAAAAGAATTATACCACCACAGAGAAGGAGCTTTTTGCTATTGTGTATGCATTTGACAAATTTTAGACAATACTTGATTGGTTCAAAAGTTATAGTATACACTGATCATGCTGCTCTCAAGTATCTAATGTCTAAACAGGATTCCAAGCCAAGGCTTATTAGGTGGGTATTGCTGCTACAAGAATTTGACATTGAGGTGAAGGAAAGGAAAAGAAGCGAGAATCAAGTGGCAAATCATTTGTCAAGATTACCACAAGAGGCCAACCAAGATACACCACAACCAGTGAATAAAAAGTTCCCAAATGAACATCTTCTCCAAATAAAGCAAGTACCTTGGTTTGCTGACATTGTAAACTACAAGGTGGGAAGAAAGATTCCTCAAGAGTTTACCAAATAACAAGTGAAGAAGCTGTGTAATGAAGCCAAAAAATTCTTGTGGGACGAGCTATTCTTGTTTAAGTGGTGTCCAGATGGGATGATTAGAAGGTGTATCCCTGAAAATGAGATGAGAGACATATTGTGGCACTGTCATAGTTCAGCTTATGGTGGACATTTTGGGCCAAAAAGAACAGCTGCTAAAGTGCTTCAAAGTGGATTTTATTGGATAACTATATTCAAAGATGCCAGAAAATTTATGCACCAATGCAATGAATGTCAAAAGGTTGGAGGGCTAACAAAGAGGAACAAAATGCCTCAAAACTTCAGTTTGGAAGTGGAACTATTTCATCTCTGGGGTATAGATTTTATGGGACCCTTTCCTCCATCCTATTCCTTCAAATACATTCTGGTGGCAGTGGAGTATGTCTTCAAATGGGTGGAGGCGATAGCCACAACCACCTATGATGCACCAATTGTCCTTTAATTTCTTAAGAGACACATTTTCACCAGATATGGGGTGCCTAAAGGCCTTATTAGTGATGGTGGTAGCCATTTTTGTAATAAACAGATGGAAAAGCTGCTTCACAAATATGGAGTAATTCACAAAGTGGCTACACCATACCACCCTCAAACTAATGGACAGGCTGAATTGGCAAATTGGGAGCTGAAGAGAATCTTGGAGAAGACAGTTGGGATCACAAGGAAAGACTAGGCTAGAAAGTTGGATGATGCTCTATGGGCATATAGAACAGCATTCAAAATTCCAATTGGAAAGTCACCCTTTCAGCTAATCTATGGCAAATCCTCTCACTTTCTTGTGGAACTTGAATACAAAGCATATTGGGCCACTAGGCTCCTCAATCTTGACTCTCAAGCAGTAGGAGAGAAAAGGCTACTGCAACTCAATGAGCTGGATGAGTTCAGATTGGAAGCTTATGAGAATGCAAAGATATACAAGGAGAGAGCTAAAAAGTGGCATGACAAGAAAATCTTGAAAAGGGAGTTCAAACCAGGACAACAAGTGCTTCTATATAACTCCGGGCTCAAGGTTTTTCCTGGCAAACTCAAGTCCAAATGGACTGGATACCTTATCTGGTGACCAAGATTTCTCCATATAGAAGCCTTGAACTTCTGAATGAAGCTACAAAGGACACATTCACAGCAAATGGTCACAGAGTCAAGCATTACCTGGGAGGATCTTGGAACAAAGAAGAGAGCATTCAGGAGCTGGGATAAACAAGGATGAAGGACGTCAAGCTAATAACGATAAACAAGCGCTTGTTGGGAGGCAACCCAACCGGAGGTAGTTTTCTTTTCATAGCTATTTCAATAAAAATTCAAGAGTTCCCTTGTATTGCAAGGAATTAAGTTTGGTGCTGTACACCAAAAGGAGTATAAAAAGGGTGAATGTTTAATTTTAAGTTTGGTGTCCCACCAAGATTTAATGGAAAGACACTATAACCCTTTGAAGAACATCAGGAGTCATAAATTCCAAAGCAATCAGGGAAATTCCTTGACAGCTGCTTGATATTTTTTACTGGTTTACCTAATAAAACCACAGGGTTTCATGCATATGAGTAATCTTACTATGGACAGTAGCAAGGGACTAAGTTTAGTGTTCCCACACCAAAGTAAGTTTAAAAACCTACAGCAGTTCATGCATGCTAACCATTTTCTTAAGTGCTTGGGGAACAAGCAACTTCCAATGATTATGCAGGAAAGCATTCGACCTTTTGAAAGAATCATACATCATCACCAAAAGAAATGCAAAAGTTATAGATGATGATGACAAAAGAAAAGCTGGAAGACATTCCCATGAGGTTGTATTGTCACTTAATTCCTTTTGCTTTGAAATGTTCTAAATTGGAAGTTTCTATATACCCTGCTGATTAATCTAATTAGTGCAATTTCTGATGTCTGCTAAGTATTCTGGTATAAGTACTTGCTTTATTTTCATCTGCTTGAATGCTTCTCATGTACCCCCTTTTGTATAATAAAAGAAAAGGTTAAAACAAAAGCTATAAAAGTCCAATATGGTAGACATTAGAATAAGGATCAGTGGTGGTAATTGCTTGATTAGTTTGTAAGCTCAATAATAAAAGCTGCAAGGTAGAATGTTTCTTTCAAGTGTAAACGTAGTTGCTGCTATGAATATTTGATGAATAAATGTCCTTGGAAGAAAAGAAAAAGTAAGAAAGAAAGAAAGAAAAGCTAAGAATTGGCAACAAACAAATGAAAGAAACAAAGAATAAAAGCTAGACACCAATAGCTTGGACCTTAAGACATATGTCTGTGGTGTCTCTGTACTAGGATCTGCTTGGATGATTAGGTTCTAAGGAGTGTTTCAACACTTGGTAACTTGGGTTAACTAACCTGGGATTATCAACCAAAAGTCCATTATCAAGAGCAACCTAGTTACAAGGTATTTAGTAACCTAAAGAGGTGCTTGGCACCAATGTCTTAAGAAGAATTGTGAGCCAAGTGTCTATAGTGAAGAGGTGTTGATTGAAAATTGAGCTAAGAAGTTAAAGCAACACTTGACACTAAGCTACAATTGATAAATAAGTTTCTAAAGCAAAGGAAAGAAATAAAATCTCACAAGGACCAATATAGAATAAGGTCTTATAGCAGCAACTCTAGTTAACACTCACAGGGATATTTAACATTTGAAAGTTGACAATAATTGAGCTGCATTCTATCTGCATAAAACCCCATGAGCCAAATTCAATTACTCACTAATAAGGACATATATGCTTATCTGTTTTCATGCCTGTTTCTTATTTTAGTGCTTGTTTGGGGACAAGCAAGATTTAAGTTTGGTGTTGTGATAACAAGTCATCTTATGCTAGTTTCACAAGCACTTTTCTCTTGTTTCATTAAGTTTTTATGCACTTTCTTGCACAATAAGTAAGTATTTGGATTGAAACTTCATGCATTTCCTAAATCAATTAAACATGGTTGTTTATGTGCTTTATCATAAGGTTTTATGCCACTTTTACTAAATGTTATGAATGATGCAAATACCTCATGATTATAGCAAACTTTGAGGCAATTATTTGATTAATTGTAGGAAGAAATGAGGCAAGAAAGAAGCAAGAAAGAAGAGGAAGAAACAAAGTAAAAGAGTATTGAAGAAGAGAGGGAGATGCAATGTTGGTGGCAACGTTGATCCACCAACGTAGAAGGCAACGCGTTTGGAAAGAAGAAATGGGTGCCAACGTTGAGGGCAACGTTGGTGATCCAACGTTGCTTAAAATGTGGGAAGCTACAGAATACTGGTGCTGGCGTTGGAGAGAACGTTGGAAGTCCAATGTTACCTCTAACGTCTTCGATGGTTTTCAATTCTGGAGCCAGAAAAATTTTAGGTGACGCGTACGCGTGAAAGTGGAAAATCTCTTAATCCACGCGTAAGCATGAGTCACGCGCACGCGTGAAATAGCAAAATTGACCATTCACGTGTATGCGTAGATCACGCGTGCGCGTGACATAACAAACGTTGGAGGGCCAACGTTGCCTCAAATGTTGCCTCCAATGTCTGCGATGAGCAACCCAAAATTGGATTTGAAAAATTGCAATCGAGACGTGTGAGCGATGCACACGCGCAAAACGCCGTTTTGACGCGTACGAGTAGGCGACGCGCACGCGTGGGATGAAAAATGTTGGTGCAACAACGTTGAGTCCAACGTTGGCACCAACGCCCAGCCCTTTGGAAATCCTTTCTCAAGCCAACGTTTGATTCAACGTTTTCTTGCAAACGTTGAGGCTAACATTGACACCAGCGCAAGTTTAATTGAGCACCCATGCAGATCAAAAATGTAAATTGCCAATTGCCCTCTTCGACATCATGAGACCCATTCTTGCTTGCTTCAAAAAAGTCCCAATCCAAGGACTTGAAGACCAATTTGGAAAGTGTATAAATAGAAGGAAATTTGATTTAGAAAGAGAGTTGGTCAGTAGGGAATTGGGGCTATGTAGTTAGTTACAGATCTGAGACATTTGTGTTTCCTTTTTGTATTTTCTTCTGTATTTTTCTCTCTGCAACTTTCTGTTTCTGGTTTTACTTGAGCAATGATGAACTAAATCCCAAATTCATTAGGGGGAGGAGCTCTATTGTAATTCCAATGAATCAATGAAATTCTTCTTCTTCTCAATTCATTTTTGTAGCAATTGGATATCTTCTGTTTTGATTTAGAATTTTTCACTCCGGAAGGGGGTTGAATTCAATTGAATACTTGTGTGAGCCTCGAAAGGGGAATCACTTCCATTAGAATTGGAGCTCTATCCTTCACTACTCTCTTGATCAACACCATTCAGGAGGAATTGAGATCTTGAGAGTTGGTGTGGCTTATGGATGAAAGATTTGCACTTAACCTCTTCTCATGACAATTAGATCAAGGAATTAGCAAGATTGATTGTGATTAGAGAGATTGGATTACCAAGGAATTGGGATCCAATCAATTTCAATTCGTCATAGATCTACTCAAATGATTGAGGAGGGAGTTGAGACCCAATTGATTCATGAAGGATTAGAATATCTCCGATCTCTGATGAACCACTTTCTCTAATTTTCTTCATTTTTAAACTTCTCTAATTTCAATTTTCATTTGATTTGTCTTGCTGTTTGAATCCCTGCACCCAATTTCCTTTATAATTCATGAAATTTAAGTTTCCTCGTAATTTAGATTCTGCAATTTTAATTTCTTGCACTCTAAGATTCAGTAATTTACATTTCTTGCAATTTAAGTTTCAGCCCTTTTAAATTTCTTGCACTTTAAGATTTAGCCATTTAAGTTTCTTGCCGTTTAAGCTTCAGTAAATTTACATTCTGCAACTTAAATTCATTGCTATTTACATTCTGTCAATCAATTTCCACTCGATTCATCAATATTAGCTTAACTAAATTCATCACCTATACTAAAGTTGCTTAATCCATTAATCCCTGTGGGATCGACCTCACTCCTGTGTGTTATTACTACTTGATGCGACCCGATTCACTTGCCGGTTAGTTTGTGTGGGATCGATTTTCCCCTCATCAGCTCTCAACAGCAAGCCTTGCCCTGTGTGTGCGTGCGCACATAAGTGTGCGTGCGCATGATGCTCAGTTTCTTGTATAGTTTAGAATTTCACAAATAAAATCTCGTTTCAAGTATAGTTCTAAACCTACAAAGAATCCTCACATACAAAAATATTGGTTGTCACAAGTACAAACCCCAATAAGAATTAACCAAAGTATTTAAACCTCGGGTCGTCTCACAAGGAATTGAAATGAAGTGGTCAATTATTGGCTATGAAGGTGTAAAGGGGGTTTGATTGATAAAAGGGGGGCAAGAAATTAAATGACAAGAAAAGTAAATCAAGCAAGTAAAGAAAGCAAGTAATAAAGAGACATTCATGGCAAGGGTTAAGAATATAGGCTTTCTATCCTAGTCACTAATATCAATAATTAACAAAAATTTATCTTATTACGTCATCCCTGACGATGGAAGAAGGTAACATATTATCTTCACACTTGGAGAAATTCTAACAATACTAGCTAATCTCAATCCAAATGTCCTGACCAACTCACGAATTGAATTAGCAAGAGATTAGAATCAATGGAAACAATACTAGCTAACAACTCTAGATCACCAACATGGGTTGGGTATCCATGACTCAGGATCACCTAATTTCTCTTTCCAAGCCAAGAATGCTCAAAACCTATTCTAACATCCAACCAAGCATTTTGTCAAACACTTGGATGGCATAAAAGGAAAGCATAATAAATTGCAAGAAATAGTAAAATCTACCAACTACCAATTGCAAGGAAAGTGAGATCACAACTCAAATCAACAATCAAAAGAATATCAAATATTAAATTGCATTAAAGGAGATCCAAATCCAACATGAGTGTATGAACATAAAAGAGACATGAAAGTAAAATTAACAAAAGAACTAAGAAGAATTGAAGTATTAGAACAAGTAATTGTAGAGGAAACAAGATGAAATCAAGTAATCAAATCTAGATCTAAGAGAAATTAACCTAATCCTAACCTAATTCTAGAGAGAAGAGGGAGCTTTTTGGTGTGGAATTTATAACCCACAAACTAACCGGCAAGTGCACCGGGTCGTACCAAGTAATACCTTACGTGAGTAAGGGTCGATCCCACGAGGATTGATGGATTAAGCAACAATAGTATTTGATAGGCTTAGTTAGACAAACAGAAAATAGTGTTGGAAGTTCAACAGCATTAAAAAGTAAATTCAAAGTTGAAGACAGGCAGGTGAATAGGTGTGGAATAAAATATGGGAAAATAGTTAAGGCTTCAGAGTTATCTATTTTTCCGGATTAACTTTTCTTACTAATTATTTTAATATGTAGGATTTAATTTACTGCAAACTATATGTGACTAGACCCTAATTCCTTAGACCTTTCTAGTCTCCTCTAAAATTCACTAACTGCCAATTCCTTGGTCAATTAATTCCAATTAGAAGCTACATGATCAAATTCCAGTTTATATGCCACAAAAATTTTAATTACCAAAAAATAAAAGGATTATATGTCACGTATCCTGTTAAATCCAGATAATTAAAATTTAGGATAATATGTTCAAGCTGTTGTTCAAGTAAAGAGATTTTCCAAGTTTTACAGGAACTCAAATAGAAGGAGGGTCATACTTCCGTTCCACCCAAATTCATAAAATAAAGAGCGAAAACAATTCTTAAATTATAAATCCATACATAAATTAAAATAGATAAAGCAATAAAATCAATCCATAGAAATAGACAGAGCTCCTAACCTTAACAATGGAGGATTAGTTGCTCATGGTTCAGAGTAGAAAATAAGGATTGTAAATTATAAATTGGAATAATGTTGTGGTCTAAATGTTGTGTTGGAACCACCCTGTTGGGATCCCTTTTATAACTAATCCTAATAATTTAAAAATCAAATTTCTAAAATTAAAATTAAAATAATATCTTTTCCTAAAATAAGATTTGAATTTAAATTCGAATTAATTAACAAGTCTTCAGCTGATGGGTCGGGACCACTTGATTTGTCCATTCTGTAGCTTCTAATCTGTGTTTTCTGGGCTGGAAACTGGATCAAAACAGCCCAAAAATCGACCCTAGCGTCTTTCTGCATTTTCTGCACGTTGCGCATGTCACGCGTACGCGTGGGTTACGCGCACGGGTCAATGGTCTTTTCCGCGAGCCACGCGTACGCGTCAGTCACGCGCACGCGTCGCTGAGCAAATCTTCAAATTACGCGTATGCGTCAGTCACGCGCACGCGTCGCCATGGATACTTCCAAATCACGCGTATGCGTCAGTCACGCGTACGCGTCGCTCCTCGCTGCCATCTCCTTTGATTCTTGTGCTGCAGAAACTCCATCAAATTCCGCCGAATGCTACCTAAAATAAACAAGTTGCAAAAGACTCAAATTAGCATCTATATTGGCTAAAAGATAATTAATTCTTTATTAAACTCAACAAATTAGATGCAAATTCACTAGGAAAAGATAGGAAAGATGCTCACGCATCACTTTTCTCTCTAGAAAACTAAGTAAAGGCTCATCATGACTAACTAAGTGCTCCGCCTTTGCTCAATCTTCAATTTTGCATGAAATACCCTCAGAAACGAGTCGAATTTGAGCCTGGGCAGCTCAGAAATCGCCCCCAGCAATTTCACTTTAAGTGAGTCACGTGCCGAGCATCACGTGTACTCGTGGGTGACGTGTGCGCGTCGTTGGCCAAAACTCCTACTCACGCGTACGCGTGGGTGACGCGTGCGCGTGGCTTGCAAATCTCCAACACACGCGTACGCATGGATGACGCGTGCGCGTGGCCCTCAATTCTCCAAATGCTCCTTTCTTCATGAATTCTCCATTTGCATGCTTTACTCTTCATTTCTTCCATCCAATACTTGCCTTATGAACCTGAAATCACTCAACAAACACATCAAGGCATCGAATGGGATTAAGGTGAATTAAAATCACCAATTTAAGGGCTTAAGAAGCATTTTTTTTACACTTAAGCACAATTTAAGGGAGAATTACAAAACCATGCTATTTCATTGAATAAATGTGAGAAAAGTTGATAAAATTCCCTAAATTTAGCATAAGATAAACCACAAAATTGGTGTTTATCAAACCTTCCCACACTTAAACCAAGCATGTCCTCATGCTAAACTCAAGAAAGAAACAAAGGGTATCAACATTTATTCAATGCAAGCTACCTACATGCAATCTACCTATATGCAACTATCTAAATGAATGCAACTACTTGGTCAAAATAATTCAATTCCCAAGAATACATATAAAAGTACAAGGGCTAAATAGCAATCAAAGCAAACCCACAATTGAATTGATTTATTAAAAATAGTTCACAACTTTCAAGAAAAGATGATCATAGGTGGAAGCATGTAATTGAGCGATCGAACCCTCACCTGATGTATATCCGCTCTAGTCACTCAAGTGTATGCGGTTGATTCACTCAATTCTCCCCTAATCATGCTTTCTAAGATTTGTTTTTCATCTAACAAATCAACAATTATTTCATGCATGCATACAAATATCATGAGGACTTTCCCATAGGTTGTAATGGGGCTAGGGTCAAGGTAAGGGTGTATATTTGGTCAAGTGGCCTAGAATTTGAATCTTTGATAAGCTTAAACTTCCTACCTAACCTATATAGTAACCTATACAATCTCAAAGTTAACCTAACTTCCCATTCTTTACTTTTTCACATACTCATGCATTCTCTTTTGATCACCACACATATGCATTGATTTTTATTGAACTTTACTTTGGGGTATTTTGTTCCCTTTTTATTACTTTTCTTTTTCTTATTTTTCTATCTATTTTTTTATATTATTTTTTTCTATTTTTCTCATTCTTTTTTTTTTCTTTTCAAACTAAAATATACACAAAAATATCAATGCATATGGTTTAAACATAATTGATACATGAGTATGTACCAAATTCCCATGATTTTTAACAAAACTGTAAAATACACTTTTATCTTTACCCAATGTTCCCAACTCTCCCAAAATCAAATGATACACTCTCACTAGCCTAAGCTAATCAAAGATCCAAACAAGGAACATTTATTGTTTTTCACTTAGGCTTGTAATGTGCTAAAATTAAGAACAAATGGGTTAAGTATAGGCTCAAAATTTGCTAACAATGGAAAATAAAAGGTAGGCTATTTCGGCAAGTGAACTATTTGAAACAATGGCCTCAATCATATAAGTACATGTATACACAAAATAATGGACATAAAGAATCAAACAAATCAAAGATTACAATCATAGAAAGAAAATAGTCACACAAGAATGAAAATAAGTAGTTATATGATGTAACCACACAATTAAGGCTCAAAACACACATGCTTGTGTTCTTAGCTCAAAAATCATTTTCCATAATGTATAGTTCTAGCAAGTTCTAAAAAAAATGTTTTTCTCAATCAATTGGGGTACCCTATAGATAAAATCCTTCAAAAATCTCATTATTTTGCTAAGCTTATTATATGCAAAATAAGAAAATACAACAAAAATTCATAAAAGACGATTAGAAACTTGTCACCCAAAAACGCCGACTGGTCGGACGACCTCCCTACACTTAAAAGTTTGTACCGTCCTCTGTGCACTCAATGATGGGCAAGGGGTGTGGTGACTTTCCGGGTTGCCACCTTCAGCTGGCGGATCAACCGGTTGCTGCATATTTTTTCTTTCGCTTATGTTTTTGCTTATGGTGCATCAGTCATGAAAAATAGAAAATAACATCGTAAGATGAGAAAATATAGAACCAAGGAAGCATGAATTGTTGGAATGAGGTAAATTACTAGAATGAAGTGAGTGACTTAGTGTGACATTGATGCAGAATAGGTGTGTGATTCTAAATTAGGCGCCCTTTAGAACACACACACTATCATAGAGAGATATGTCACAATTACACAAAGAAAGTATGCACGTCACGAATTCTAGTGTGCTTGAGATACTTCGAAGAGAACTTGTAGGTTAAAACAACCAAAAAAGCAATAAGGAAGCATAAAAGCATTCAAGCAAAGTCAAGAAATTACGAATTGGATAATGGATGGACATTGATTGATGTGCAAGGTAACTTTAATGAACAAGATGGAATGTGAAACTTACACATCAAACAATGACACATATTGAAGTTTATTTGCAACACCTAAGTGACATAGAGGTGGAGCACATGGATGCTATGGAACTTAAGAAAGATAATATGGATGTGAAAATCAATCACATAGCAAGCATGGTCCACAAAGCTTAGAGAGCTCAAAAATATGTCACTTAGGTAAGCTTTTGATCCAATTTCGCAATTCCAAAATCTCAACGCATGAAATAGGTGATGTGAATACGGATCAAGCATAGCAAGCATCACCTAAAAAAATGCATTGATAATGTACAATTGCCTAACGATGGAAGATGAATGCATGGCGGCCAAAACATGCAATTCAAAAGAGTTAAGATACTCGGAGGCAATGTACAAGTACTTGGTATTCAAAACATTGAGCATTAAGAACTCGAAACCAAGTAACAAAATTGTACCCTCAACAAAGAATCCAACAATGAATATCAAAAATAGTTATGCTAAAATAGCATTCAATTAATAATAAGCAGCAATAAACAGTAAACAAGGTTAATAATCCAACACTTATAATGGAATAGAAAAAATAAACATGAAACAAACTAACTAAACAACTAACTAAAAGAAATGGTGTTATATGGTGTTTGGTAGTATTGGGTGATGGTTGAAGGGTGGAAAGAAGAGAAGAGAAAAGAGAAGAAGGAAAGAAATGGAAAGAAGAGAAGAAAAGAAGATGGGTGATATAGGGCATCCCATGCGTACGCGTCAGTGATGCGTGCGCGTGGAGTGGTGAAACGGGAGCGACGCGTACGCGTGTGGAACGCGTACGCGTGGTGGGTTATTCTGAGAGGGTCGACGCATACGCGTGAGATATGCGTACGCGTGGGTGAAGGCACAAAGTTGACACACTTCACGCACAACTCTCGGGTTTTTGGCTTTGGGGTGAAAATTTTTAATCCACGTATACGCGTGGGTGAGGCGTGCGCGTGGATGGTTCAAAAAAATTGTCTCATGTATTTCTCACTGAGCTTGAAGTCAAAAGAAAAAGAAGTGACATATTGCATGAGAAATTGAGTTTATATTTAAGAGTAATCTTATTTACTTAACTGTGGTGGTATTATTTGTGATTCTGAATGCATGACATGAACAGTGCATATTTGAATTTGAATCAAAGGATGTTGATGTATAAGGAACAGGAATTTAGATAACTATTATGAATTCTCTAAAGTAAACAAAAGCTTAATCCTTGAAGTAAAAGAAATAGCAAAAAAAAAATAAGAGCAAGGTCCAAGGCTCTGAGCATCAATGACTAGGGAGGTCTGACATGATTAAAAGCTCAAAGAGTTGTTCTCCTAGTCATATGCTTGTAGTGTAATTGTGTCAAGTAATCCTTGAGACAGAGCACTAAGAGGCAAGATCAAGTGCATTTAGCAGAGTATGCCCAAGGCTTTGAGCACCACTGTCTGGGAGGAACTGAAAGAAAAATCAGAACTTAAAGAAAGTTCCCCAGTTATGTGCTTGTGGTGTTTTTGTGTCAAGTAAAGCTTGAGACAAAACATTTAAAGTCACGGCTAGGCTCAGGGTGCAAAGAACCTAAGAAAAGAGAATTAAAGGAAATTTTCTGTGTTCAAGGATTAAACTGAAGCATAAAATATTAGAGAATTCATAATATTATCCAGATTCTAATTCCGAATGACACTAACATTCTTCGGATTCAAAGGATAGTGAGATGCCAAACCTATTCAGGATTGCAGTTGTAAACCCCCCTTTAAGAAGAGACATGAGCTTAATTGAACTCTCACTCTCATGTAAATTCACATCCTAGGTCTATATTAGTTTTGGTTGCTTGAGGACAAGTAATAATTCAAGTTTGGTGTTGAGATGCGAGAGCATCTTCTCTATCTATTCCAAGTGAATTTGCATTCAAATTGTTGAGTTTAATCAAGATTTAATTACCTTTAGCCACTATGAATGCTACTTTGAGCTGTTTGCAATTTCTGTTTATTTCAGGTAGCATTTGAATGGATTTGACGGAGTTTTGTAGCAGAAAAGGAAGAAAGCGAATGATGCTGTCAATCCCGACCTCCTTGCACTCAAATAGGAATAACTTGAGCTATAGAGATCCAATTGATGTGATTCTAGCAGCATTAGAAAGATAACTTCTAGGGCTTTTGAACGATATATAATAGTATACCCTTCTCTTCTATTTCATACGTACAATCCTACGTTGAACTTGAAGAACTCTAAGTTCAGCGTGGGATCAAAAGCACAAAGGAGGAATCACGCTTCACTCCACGCTGAACTTGGGATAATCCAAGTTTAGCGTGGACTCAAAGGGAAATAAGCAAAACGCTGCTGCCTCCTCCACGCTGAACTTGGGAATTTCCAAGTTCAGCGTGGATCCGAATACCCCAAGTGGTACCCAAGCACACAGAAAGCTGCGCATGAAGCTAAATTAATTTTGATTGAATTTGTATTTTATTTTAAAATAGGAAAAGATATTATTTTAGTTTAGGAAATATATTTTACATTAATTAGGATTAGATATAAAAGGAAAAAGAATCAGCCCTTCGGGCACGTCTCTTCTCTTCTGCCTCATTCCGCACTTTACAGTTTACCTGAATCCTAGTTTTTCTCTCTGAATAATGAGCAACTAAACCTCCACTATTAAGGTTAGGAGTTCTGTCTATTGTATGGATTGATACTATTATTTTTCTATTTTAATTCATGTACTGATTTATAATTCAAGAATTATTTTCGTTCTTTATCTTATGAATTTGGGTGGAACGGAAGTATGACCCTTGTTCTAATTGAGTTCTTGTATAACTTGGAAAAGCTCTTTACTTGAACAATAGCTTGAAAACAATTTCTTTTAAATTTCTAATTATCTGGACTTAACGGGATACGTGATATATAATCCTCTTATATTTGGGTAATTAGGATTTCTGTGGCATATAAACTAGAATTGAACTTTATCCTCTAAATGGAATTAAGTGACCAAGGAAGGGGTCTCACATACTTATTATCAATAACAGGAACAGGAGAAAGAACAGATATATCTACCCAAGTTAAGTCGGACAGGATTTTAGAAGTCATGTTAAGAATTACTAAACGAGATATAAAAGCTATACCTACAATACAACAAAAGAAGAGTATCACAACAAAGTCGGAAAGTCGGGTACAACAACCAAAGCATTTAGGCAATTACGTAGGAGGTCGGACCATCCACAGCAAGGAAGAAGATGGCCATGGTTTTCAACCTCTCTTCTGAATCAAGCAGACAAACTACATTATAAAGATAAAAATGGCGTTATACTCATATGGACATCACCATTTGGAGGCAACAAGGGAAAACTCCACACTCAGATTCACAGCAACAATAACAACCAAAAATTCAAGTCAAGAAAGCATATCCTTGAGAATGATTTTCAACATACAAAGAGGAACTCCCAAACATACACAGAATCATTTCCAACCCTCTAATCATTCCCAACACAAGAGCATAGTAAAGAAAGTTCAAAAGTTAAAGGAACCAACCTTGAAGGATCGCAAGGCGGAAAGAGTATGCGAAAGTATCAAAAACACAAACGGTCCACGCGAAGCAAAAATTCAGAGTAGAGAATTCTTGAAATGTTGAGATGAAGAAAATGAAGAATCTGAAGAAAGGAGAGGGATGAAAAAGAACGTTTTAGAAGAAGCAAAAAAAGAAGAAAGACAAAGAGTTTGGGTATTTATAAAACACTATGGACAAAGGAGTAATTCCACACCCTCTCATTAATGGGGAAGGTTACCTTAGAGTAACGTGCAGAATTACGAAAAGATGTAATGCCTCACATTTTAAATCACGTCGAGCACCCGACCTAGCTCCAAGGAAGGTGGTTTGCCCGATCTGGTATCTTAAATCTACAAAAAATCAGTCTGACCTACAAATACTTGAATCCGAGCTAGTGAAAGCTCGGACTGAAGCAGGGGGCATTGTTCATACCCTGATCCATCTTTCAAAATGAATAAAGGTCCATTCAAGAGACTTGGCCTTAGCTACACCTACCCGACCTCCCAGAGGTCGGCAGCAGTTCAACCCTATTTATCTAAATAAGTAACTAACTCCTAAAATATTTCCCATTTATTCATAAGGGAGACCTCAACAAATTTTCTAGGAAAAGAGAACGGTTATCCACCATCAAAGGTGGAACTACACTAAAAGTCTACTATAAATACACTGACATCTTCAGGTATATTCAGAATCCAATCTATTAAAATCTGCTTTAAACACTTGCTAACTTAGGCATCGGCGTTCCTTGCAGGTACCACCCCCACCTTCTCATGAGGAACTCAAACAGGAGCACCTCGGCACCAACAGAAATTGGACGTTGTCTCAAAAGGAGTCTGGACCTCATGTTCAGGCAAAAAAATAATCCCGTTTCAGGTAACCCTTGAAATAGTTATAATGACAGTTATAACCGCTATAATTAACACTACCACAAAAGCGGAAGATAGCGGCACACAATTAGCAGCTGTTTTGATAATAGTCGCTATCTGATGAATTTCCAGCAGTTTTAATAGTAAACACGGAAAGAGCAGCTGTTTGATTTGATTTTGCCACAAATTTTAGAAAAAATGCTGCTAACCTAATTTTTTTTTGGTGATATTTTAATTCCCCTTTCCCAAAAACACAACACTCAGCACTCAGCAGCTTCAACAAATAAAAAAAGAAAGAAAGAAATGTTAAGAGAAGAGAGGGAGAAACGGAGAAGGAGAGGAAAGGGAGGAAGGAGCCGGGTCGGCGCTGCTGAGTTCGCCGCCGCCGTCGCGTTGCCGTGCCATCGGAAAGCTAGAACCGCAAGAGAAAGAACTGCGAAGAGAGAGGGAGACCGCATCAGCTCACCGCGAAGCCAGCGCCGTCGTCGTCCTCATCGCGGGTCTACACCGTCGCGTCTTGCCACCGCCGCCACCACTAAGCTTGCCGTCGTCGCCATTGAAGCCGAAGAGAGAGAGAGAGTGTGTTCGCGAAGAGAGGGAGAGCGCGCGCACACGAAGGATCGGAGAAGAACGACGAAAAGGGAAGGAGAAGCAGAAGACGATGAACCCAAGGGAGAAGGAGGAGGTCTGTTCTCGCACCGTCCTGCTCTGCACCCAGGTGAGCTCTTCATCCCCCTGTACCCTCTGCCCTCCTTTCCTCTCTCTTGCCCTTTCTTGCCGACATTGATCCATTGTTGTCTTGTGTACTGCAGATCTCACTTCGCGTAGTCATGGTCTTCCCCGCAGTCACAGTCGCAATCGCCCTCTACGCAGTTTGTAGCTGCCATCATCCTCCGCGCAGTTCCCACCTGCTCACGGTACCATATCCTTGACTCTGTTTTCTGTTCCCAGAATCTTAGATATAGCATAAACTTGTTATCTTGTGCATTTTGTTGTTTTTATGGAATATGTACACAAACTGTTTAATAGTTTTCCTCAGTGAAAAGCGGAGGAGCTCAACCTTTTATTTTCATGGATTTAATAAGCAGTTGCGTGATTTTTTCTCTTTCGAAGTTTTAGTTTGATTGTTCTATTTTATTTGAAATTAGTATATGTTGAAGGGTACCATTGATGGTGTGGTTATGAGTTTATCAAAAGATTGATTATGCTTGGTTTATTCATTATTATGCTTAATGCAATATTTTATGAATGATATGAAGGAGTATTATGGGAGTGGAGAGACAAAGAAAGTGTCATGGAGAGAATCACAACTCAAAGGGTTGCGTCGTTTTCTCATTGAAAAAGAAGAAGATATTTTGAAGGCATTAATGCTCGACTTAGGAAAGCATCAAGTTGAAGCTTTTAGAGATGAGGTTATGCCTTTATTTAATTTGTTTATAATTACACTTGAAAATGGTTTGTTTCTGTTCAAAAAAGTGTGTCATCATGTATACTATTTACCACTTCTAAGTTTAATGAAAATATTTGACATTATTATTATTGCCTTTCTATTAGTTTAATCTTTAATCAATATAGTTCCTTCCTAATTTAAGCTTTCTTTTAAATTCATGCATTATGCATGCATTGAGTAGTAATAATAGTAACATTAAAAAAAAAAGAAAACTATTTTTCAGTTCTAATTGCCAATTAACGAATTGGCCCTTTTAAGCAGATAGAAACTTTGATGAAGTCCTTGAATTTTGCATTGAGTAACTTAAAATATTGGATATCAGGCAAAAAGGTGAGATCAGTGCCAATTTTCCTAATTCCATTTTTTTTTAAATTTCAAAGATAAGCATTCAAGCCTAATGGATTTAAATTTGTTTTTTGATAGGCTAAATTGCCACAAATAGCACTGCTTAGTAGTGCAGAAATTGTTCCTGAACCTCTGGGCCTAGTCGTCATTATTTCATCTTGGAATTTCCCCTTTGGTGAGTCATGCTTTTTGAACCATTTTTCTTATGTTGATCAAGTATTTGTATAGCAAATTAATAGAGGGAGTTACAATTTAATTAATGATAGGTTTATCCTTGGAGCCACTAATAGGAGCAGTAGCAGCTGGAAACACAGTGGTCTTAAAGCCTTCAGAGTTGTCACCAGCATGTTCTTCCATACTTGTCCTTGGACTTCCCAATTTCTTGGACCTCCCAATCATAAGGTGTTTGAAGATTCATTAGTCCTAAAACTTTCTGTAGTTTATTTCATGCCATTGAATTTGCTTAGCTTATCATAGATGTGGCCTCTTCAATTTAATTTCTCCTGGTTATGTTTTTCTGTCTTTTAGGCTTGGATTATGCTGACCCAAAAGGGAAAGGAAATTTTTTTGGAAAAGTTTTTCTTGCTGCTGGATTAACAGCATTATGCATTATATATCTTCTTGGTTCAGATTATGCTTTCAGGTTATTTTGATTCAGATTTGGCTCAGGGTATTCAGGTGATAAGAGGCTGTTTTTTTATGAGTTCAAGCCTCTGGAAGCCTTGAATCCCATCTCTTTAAAAGAAACTTTATATATTATTGGTTGTTATTAATATTGTTTCAAATTAAAGAGTTGTTTCTGCTCACCTCTATCTATATATGGCAATTATATGACAATTTGTTTGACCTTGGAATTCTAGTAAACATGAGATATTTGAAGAGAAATTGTTATGGTTTTGGTTGACAATAATGATGTGAGCACTACATAAGCTTGCTAATTATTATGCTTGTAATATCGTACTGCTGTTTATTGGCTTGTTTATTGTGCACATACCTGCTGTTTATTGTGCACATACCTGCTGTTTTATATTCTCCTATATCAACTGGGTTGTTGAAATGGTATTGCACTTTTTTAGTTATGCTAATATTTCTGTTATCTGCCCATGGTAGCAAATCTTTCAAGTAAAATGGTAATGAATACTTTTCTCCTTCCTCTCAGGAAGCAATCTTCAGAGTTATAGCTGCTATTCTTCATCTTGGAAACATTAACTTTGCAAAATCAGAGGAAGAAACTGATTCATCAGTTCTAGAAAATGAAGAGTCCAAGTTGCATCTCCAAATAACCGCAGAACTTCTCATGTGTGACCAAATTTCTGTTGTTATCATTTGCAATAGCTTTCTTTTTGTTAATGTTACATATCTTTTAAATTATTTCTTATTTCAGGTGCGATCCTAGTGCTTTGGAAGATGCACTTTGTAAGCGTGTGATGATTACCCCAGAGGAAGTTATTAAAAGAAGTCTTGATCCTCTTGGTGCAACGGTTAGCAGGGATGGTTTAGCCAAAACACTATATTCTTGTTTATTTGACTGGTACTATGTTAATGTCAAGTGTAAAATTATGAATTTAAAATATGAAAAATGTGTCCTATCCTATGTTTATTGCACTTATGTTATTTGAATCTGAATAATTTTTTATCTGTTCTATTGTTATGTGCAGGTTAGTCCAAAAAATCAATGTCTCAATTGGGCAAGACCCAGAGTCAAAATGTCTCATTGGTGTTCTTGACATATATGGCTTTGAAAGCTTTAAGAATAACAGGTGAACATAATCATATTATTCACTCAAACACATGCGTGTGCGCGCGCGCACACACACATATCATTGTTCCTCTTGAGAGTAGCATAAATCTGAGTTGATATCTAATTCCCTCTTTACAGTTTTGAGCAGTTTTGTATTAATTTCACAAATGAAAAGCTGCAGCAACATTTCAACCAGGTATGAGGTTAGTTTTTAGATATTTGACAACTTCAACTATCACTTTTTCTCATAACATGCATTCCAACATGGATAATGTCCTGCAGCATGTGTTTAAGATGGAACAAGAGAGATATACAAAAGAAGGGATTGACTGGAGCTACTTAGAATTTGTGGATAATCAAGATGTACTTGATCTAATTGAAAAGGTTTATACATACTTTATGGCTATGCTTCATTTTGGAATATTTATAGCTAGATTTCAATCTGATAGAGCAACATCTAATGTTATATATATATATATATATATATATATATATATATATATATATATGTTTGCAAACTGCTTATGTAGTTTGTATTTGATTTACTTTGTAATATTCAGAAATGCAACTTAGATACTAATTTGTTTATAATATGTAAACATCTTTGCAATTATTACAAAGAATTTTCAAGATGTCTCCTCTGAATTTGCCTTCAAAATGTTATGCCCTCATTATCTAAAGTAATCCTTTTGATGTAGAAACCAGGTGGAATCATTGCTCTTCTTGATGAAGCTTGCTATGAAAAAGTTTCTTCACTCTTTCTCTCTCTCTCTCTCTCTCATGTGAATTCATGTAACTCTTGTGTACTACACATAAATGCACTGCATTCTTGTTTTCTGTTTACAAATGCAAATAAAGTGTATATAGATTCACTTACAGGTGGACCAATATGCTGTTACAAATGCAAATAGAGTACATAATTAATTCCTCCCGTTATTCAGTTTTTTTATAAGCTCAGGTATGAAATTGAGACAGTTAAAAACTGTCTCATTTTTTTAAAATAATTCTACATAGATTTGTGGCGGTTTAAAACCGCCGGAATTTTTTTTAAATCCGCTGACAGAATAGCGGCGGTTTTGCAACCACTGCAAAATCAATTATCTGATTTGCTGCGGTTGTGCCAGCGGTTTTTCAAAACCGCCGCAAAATCAAATCTCCACCCCCTAATAGACAACGTTTGTGGAACCGTTGGAATTTCGTTTCGCGGCGGTTAAAAACCGCCGCAAATCGCTAAAAGAACCGCCGCTATTCGGCGTGTCCCCTTATAGTGTAAAAATATGAACGGTCGTGTTTTACAAAAATTTTTTTATAGTACTGTGTAGATTTTTTTTTTGGTTTAATTACTCTTTTGGTCACTATAGTTTTGCAAACTTTTTAATTAGGTCCCTATACTTTTTTTCCTTTTAATTGAGTCCTTGCACTAAATTTTATTTCTAATTAGGTCCCTATACTTTTTTTTCCTTTTATTTGTGTCCCTGCACCAATTTTTTTTAAATTAAATTCTTATATAATTAAATTACTATTAAGAGGGACCTAATTGAAAAAAAATTTGGTATAGAAATCCAATTAAAAAGAAAAAAGTATAGGAACCTAATTAAAAATTTCGCAAAGCTATAGGGACCAACAAAATAATTAAACTTTTTTTTGTAATTTTCTTTCTTTATGTGCAAGTATTATTATTATTATTATTGTTATTATTATTATTGTTGTTGTTGTTATAAAAAAAATATCCTTTTCGATATTTTTCTGGAATGTTGAGTTATTATTATTATTATTATTATTATTATTATTATTATTATTATTATTATTATTATCTGTATAACAACTCAAGTGATCCAGACCAAAACAAAAATTAAAACGATCAAGGGGTAACGAGTTGTTGGACGAGAATAAAAATGGCCTTCCGACATGTTGAGAGGCTCATAATTCTCATAAATTTTATTGGTTCTTATAATTAGATTTTAGATTTTAAGACAATTCATTATCATCTTTCTCTCTAAGGAGAGAACAGGGTGGTCTCCTCTTTCCTTATCATTATTAATTATTACTAATAATGATACTGAAAAATCAGCTAAGATGACAGTTTTCACGTATCATGGTATAAAGGTGCATCACGCACTTGGTTTTGGCCACACCCATAAATGTGGCTAAAAGTAGTGTGGTGAAATGTATTAACCACATTTTTTTTGAAGAGGTGTATTTAGCCACATGTTATTTTGACAAGGTGTATAGTGCATCTTAAATTCTTAGTCGACATTGACACCACGATAGTGTGATTTAAAATAGCCGAAAATATCCTAACGTTAGAAAAATGACTATTTTCTGGCAAATTGATTCAGATTAAAATGCAGATTAAAATGGCGTGTTATACTATCTTGTGTGGGAATTAGCATATGACTTTCTACCATGCATCTGTATTCAAGTTATAGCCAATGATCCAACCACCCCCCTCCTTTTCTTAAATTTCCTGTGGGTCATATCGAATTTTGCATCTTGTGAGATAGGTAGCTAGATTAAGTGTACTTGCTAATATGCCATAAAGGGAAATAATGAAGTCATTAATTTGTAATGAAAAAATTCATTAGGGCTAAACCACAAAAGATGTTCTCTAGAACTAGCTTTTAATTTTATTAAAGACAAGTATTTACAAAACATTTTATAATACAATAAAAATAATTAAAAAATACATTTTTTTAAAATAGTAAATGACTTATGTATTTGATGTCATTTCTGTCTTTAATTTAAAATTTTTTAAAATATTTAAATAATTATTTTAAAAATGCATGTAAAAAAAACTAAAATTTGGTCCTTAATTTTTTTCATTCTTTAAATATTTTTGGCCATTTATAGGAAAATCTGTAAAAAAAAAATTTAATTATCATAAAATTTAATAATTTAGAATACTTTTGGTGGCTTATTATTTTTTAAGCTATTGTAATCTATCTATATCTACATGTCATGTAAGATTGCGGAAACAGATGTCAAGCGAATTTGAATAGCTGGCATTCTAATCCAAATTGATATTTTTCTATTAATATTTATTTTTGTTGGGGCTTTATTAACCAGTGAGGATCTAGTGTCCAATAAAGGCAGCTATATTAATATTCATGGTTTGCATTGCAAGGAACAATGATATATAAGGGATAGGGGGAAAAGGCAAAGAGGATGAGTGGGACTGGGCCTACTTGTCTGGTTGTCCCCTTAATTAGATCTCAAAGTAAAGTAATACCAAAGGTTTGTGGATGGTTTTTCTCAACTGAAAGAAATAATTGATAATTGGTAATTGGTAATCAACATTATATCATTATGAGGATATATACATAAAACGTTGCCCTGCATCAATGCCATTATTATTTTACCTACTTTTGTTTTTTCAATTTTAGGGTATGTATTGTTTCAAAGGTAAAAATTATTTAAAATTTTATCAGAGAGTTCTGCGATAAATTTATGCGTAAACCTCATAATTTTTTTTAATCAAATTTTCTTCTCAATCAAAGATATCTCTAAGGTTGTTTATTAAGTAGTGAAAAATAAAGCACAAATATTGAGAGATAAATAATAAAAATTATGCGTCCTTATAATATACAATCTTCTACATATATCTATATAACTCCAAACATAGTTTTAAATCTTTTTTATTTCTGTATCTATATCATATCGAATCTACATAGCACACCTTAATAGTTTTTGAGGAATTAATAGTTAGATGATTTGTCCACTCTTCACAGTTAAGTGTTGCAGTATGTGAAAAGTATTACTGAAATACGTATTAAAATGGTGCTTTCTTAGCATTCACGATCACTTCGATAAATTCAATGCTTGAATTTGTATTTAAAATGTAATCAATTAAAGCAAGGTGATATCCACACTTATAACGAAAAGTGAACTGTGTCCGATTATATGTTAGCAAGTGGAAGCTAGGATGATATAGGTGGTGAGATGCTTGCGAGTTAGAGTAAGGAAGTGAGTCATAATATGAAATTATTTTTAATGGAAGTCACCCAAAAAAAAAAAAATCCTAATTCGTACTCTATCTATTTTTTTTAAGGATAAGATGATTTCTATCTAAAAAAAAGACATTTTGATCTCTAATAATATTATTTTAGGATAATACGAATTTTTTGTTAAAAAAATATTAAATAATACAAATTAATTTTGTGAGATTTTATTTGTAATTTGTGATATTTTAAACCGAACAAAATTTTTTTCAACAACATGACCAATAATCAAAACTACTACCACTGCTACTTTCCTCGTCGCATCGTTTTAAGTTCTATCTCTACTATTCTAATTGTGTAATCATATCTTGTCATTGTCATTATATTATTTTCTCTACCATTGTCAACATTACACTAACATCTTCAACGTCACCAATTCCTTCTCTCATTTCTTATGTAATGCTTTTTTTTTCTTTTTGAAAGATTTCATACTATAATTTCTTTTTCTTTTGGTGATATCACTCCTGGAAATGATTTTTTTCTAATTAACCACCATTAGTAAAGAAATTTTAAAAAAATAAACTTATGAATAATTGTGATAATTTAAAACCTACAGATTATAAATAAAAACTCCCACAAAATTAATTTTTATTACTATTCGATGGATTTTCTAACAGATGATTTGTATTCTCACAAAATAATATTGTTAAAAGTCAAATGTTGAGTAGAAAAAATTCACAATTTATTGTGATCACAAATATTTGTTTGATTGAAAATTATGGCGTGATTGATTGTGCTATAAAGTTTTAGATTTGGTTTTAGTATTAATGCTGATTTGATTGGCAAAGAACTAACCATCAAGAGCAAAATATGAAGAGAATATGAAAGAGATTGTTACTGCTAAATATAAAAGAAAATACAATCATGACAATTATGAGAGAGATTGAACAATAACAATTAGTGTAAGTAATAAAGCAATGATTTCATTATGTTTGAAAATAATCAATTGCCAAGAATAAGATTTGAAGAAAGTATAGAAGGATTTGTTGTTGTCTATAAAAATGAAAGTATCACATTATTAAGAAGAAAGATTGGCTACAATGGTTAAGAAAGTTTAGTTTTTAATATAAGAAGAAGAATCAAGTTTCAAGAAATTCAAGGAGAAAATTCATAAAACAAAGACAACATGTGGAATTCCATTTTTTTTGCTTTGGTCTCAATTTGATACATTTAGTTTTAGTTTGAATATTCTTAGTATACAAAAGGCTTACGATTCAATGAAAGACTATTTAAAAAAGCTTAAGAACGAAAAGTCATAAACTAGGAAGATTAGCCAATACAATTTTAGATTAAGTTTGAGTATTTGTCATTGGTTTTTATTTGGTCTTGGTTTGGTTTTGGCATTTGTCTGTAAAACTCGGAATTGTAGCTTCTTTTGTCTTAGCGTAGAACGAGTTTGGATAATTTGTTTTTGTGTTGGTCTTGGTCTTCATCTTGATATTGGTGATTGTAATCTTGAAATTGATATAGTGAAGTTTTACTATTATTGTAGTAAAGACTGGACATAGACTTTACTGCACCTCGAAGTTGAACCAGGATACATGCTGGTGTCGTTCTCTTTACTTTTTCCTCTTTTATCTTATGTGGTTACATGAGACTAAAACAAAAACAAAATGTCCTGCTTACTAAGATTCGTGTTTAAATTTCAAAGAGTTCCTTGATTCAAACCCCCCACATTCTCAAGACATATAAAACCTTCAATTGGCATTAAAGATTAGGGTCTTGAAGTCAAGCTTAACAGCTTAGAGAAAAGATCCATGACGACCAATCAAGTCCCTTTCAACCTAACCAAAGGTCAGTCTTACCATCCTCCGTCTTAATTCAGTGAAACCAACTATTCCTACTGAAAGGAAAGAATGAGGATTTTTATTCAAGCCACAGACTATAATCTTGGAAGATCATCATGAATGAACCTAATGTTCTAACAAAGATGACACCCAAAGGACAAATTGTTCCAAGGAAGAAGGAGAATGGACAGACAATGAGAAGAAAAAGATGAAATCAAATACCAAGGCAGTGAAAAATAACAAAGAAAATCTGGGAGAAGCTTTAAGTAAGCCATGAAGCTAAGTAACAAACCAAAACCGATATGCTTATAATTATAAAAGATTATGAATCATTTTTTATTAAAGAAGAAGAGTCTATAGATGAGTATTTGAGAGATTCTCAATCATAATCAATGGCCTCAATGTATTGAAAAACAATTCACTAAAAAGGAGTTGGTCAGGAAAATTTTGAGAAGTCTCACTAAGAAGCGGGAGACAAAAGTGACTACTGTGCAAGAAGGAAATGATCTTAACAAAATCAATTTCTTTAGTTAAAAACTCAATTAACTGACTATAAATTAAATATCTCTAATATGCCTTTAATGTGTGACAACATAAGTGCCATTAACATTTTAAAAAATCTAGTTTTGCATTCTAAGATTAAACATATTAAAGTTAAGAATTTAATATCTCCATAATGAGAATGTTGACATTCAATTTGTTAAATTTGAGGATTACTTAGTTTTCTTATTGAAATTAATTTTCTGATCTAACACTATTTATCAAGTTTATCTTATAGATGGGAGATTTTTTTTAAATGATGTTATTGGCTAATTATCCTCTAAGAAAAGATTGGACTTATGGTCTAGATAATCTGTACTATAACCTTTTGATCAATTGATATGCAAAAATTATTTTTAGGCTTTATTTCTATTTTTTATATCTTTTGATTTAATTTTTCCTCTCAAAATCTTTTCTATTCTATCTCATATCATCGCATCTCATTAAAATCTTTTATCTCTTGCATATCATATATTTCATTTTTCCATATCATATCCCATTACTTCTTCCATATCATATCTATATTTTTTCTTTTCGATATGAAATTGACTTCCTACCCACTACCTTTATATTTAATCAACTTCACACACATTTATGGTGCACTATCTCCTCTTCTCACCAATTAGTTTTCTTTTTTTATCTCTTAATAAACGTTCAATTTTTTAATATAATGACAACTAAGAGAAAATTCTTTCTTCCAAACCCTCCGTGTCCAACACATACACACTAACACCTCACCTCCTCTTTTTCCACACAGAGAAATTCTCGTTCCTCTTCTTTTATCCATGGCACGCACCAAGTCCACGAACCTTCGTCTTGTTTCTTCTCCGCCTCTTTCCTCCTCTCAAGGAAAGAGGCCCATGCATGAGATAGATAGACATGAACAACCCCCTTCTTACTTTTCTCTGCATTCTGTTCGAACACCATTGTCTGTGAATCCTCTTGCCTACAAATCCTTCTACTCTATGCTTCCTAGAGAACCATTTGATGGAACTCGTTTTCAATACTTCAAGAACTGGTTGTTATACAAAGAGGATATTTTCAAACGGTCTTTATGCCCTACCAAATTAGTTGATTTAGACAAACTTTGCTTAAAAAATTTTGAACTTTGTTGACATTTTTGAGTGTCAAGACTGGCTTCTTCAACTCGTAAAAGTATTTTATGCCAATATAGATTTTCATAAAGAAAGAATCATCTCTATTATTAAAGAAAAAACATCATTCTTGATCGCCCTTGTCTAAATCAGGCACTTGGTTTTTCGATTATGACATTCAAGTTTATACCTCTGGTAAATGGGATGAGAAACTTAATGTGTCTTTGTTTGATGCTGTGGGCAGTATATGTGTTAATATTCCTTCACGTGATGGCATTATGCCTTCTCACCGTGCTTTAGGTCATATCCGTGCCCAACTCCACAGAACTGTTAACCATATTATCCTTCCCCAAAGTGGCACCTTTCAAAAAGTCTCCTTCTATGACACTTGTTTTATTTGTTCTTCAACAAAATTCAGATATCTTCTATTATCTTTTAGTTTTCCACATGTATAAATGTGTAACTAGGTTCCACAATACCACTTTTCCCTATGGCATGTTTCTTACAAAGATACTTGAGTTGCATAATGTTAATTTCAATGATAAAATTTATGAAGAATGTAATTCCTATTAGAAAGGAGGCAAGGCTGCTAAGAACATTGTTGCACATTTCAGAGGAAAAGAAAAGCTATCTATCCAAGGTGTTAGAAGCTCAAGGGCTTGTCGGTGCTCAACTAACTCCAAGTTCTCTGAGCTCACCAAATTATGTGAGACTTGGCTCAGGAATTTAGTAATCGTGTGGAGTTACAGTAGGAGACATACTTGAACAACGACAAAGAGATGGGATTGTTGAGTCTAATCTAAGGAAAACTAAAGGTCGAATTGATATCTTGAACAGTACATTGATGATCTCACCTCTAAGCACTATTTTTCTAATGTGGATGCTGAAAAAGAGAAAAATTTTGCCAGTTCTAATGCTGAATGATACCAATCACTACATTGCTGCTCTTTTTTGTTTTAAAGACATATTTTGGGTGACTATAAACATTAAACACTAATTTGCTTTTGTTATGTTTTGTGGTCTCTAACTTATTTTTGCAGGTTCTTGATTCTCTCCATTGATGACAAAAGAGGAAGTAATTGGAATAGAGAGAAAATAGGAATAGAAAGACTTATGGTTTATGTTATAAGCTTCTTGCTGAAACTATTTTGAGACTTAAGTAATGTTGTTGTGTCATGTTTGGTTTATTAGCGGCATCTTTTCACTCTTGCTGATAAGGTTATATAGCTGTTATTATTTGCTATTTGCATATGTTTTTGCTACACTCTAATTTTTAGCTAAAAGACTTTATAGCATATATTTAGGGGAATCTCTTATTTAATCTCTGGACTCAGGGAGAGATCTTTCTATGATTGAAAGGGAAGTTATCACATTCTTATTCCTTGTTGCTTTAAATGCTATCCCTTTTAAAATGTTTGTCATTAAGAAGGAGATTGTTGAGTAAAAAAAAATTCATAATTTATTGTGATGACAAATGTAACACCCTATCACACAGAGCTTTATGCTTAAGTCGTGAAATAGAGGTGGTGAGGTATTACGACCTCTAAAATAAACACACACACACACGAAAAATTAATAACTAGGACACACACACACACATGAAAAATTCATAACTAGGAGCCTTCAAAAAGAAGCTAAACAAAGCGGTAAAAGAAAAATGCATCACACACATAGAAAGAATGTAAAATGGTCAAACAAACTCAAAAAGAAGGATAAACTATATATATATATACAAAGATCAGATTTCCAAAATACAGATATCAAGCTCCAAACTTGACCTGCGAAGCTAAGGCTGGTCAGAATATAAATAAAACATATGTTTCCCCAAAAGTAACCTCTAAGAGGGCAAAATACAAAATATACATGCAAAAAATCTATATACCTATATACATAGCCTAAAATAAAATATAACAGCCCAAAAGATAGATCATGGCTTGTAAGGAGGGTCTCTAGATGCTTAACGAGGTGCCTCTCAAACTGCATTTGAAAAACATCAGAATATGTATGGAATAAGAACCGGGGGTTTTAAGCATGGTAAAGGTGCCCGCCTAGATAATATATAAGGTCTCAGGAAAGCCAGAGGCAATCCTAGAACTCCTACACTCAAAAATTAAGCTAAGAGAATTATACTAAGCCATAAATTTGGTAATCAAACTATGGGTGTCTAAATTTAATCTAACACTTCAACTTGCTGTCTCCATTAAACCTCCTAATCACCGGTGTAACACTCCCCCACACTTCTGCTAAGAAGGGTCTTTCAAAAAACATATACATATAATTCAAACATGAAAAACATAGATAGAATACAAATACGGCAAATAGACAATTAGCAGATAAGCATAGTTAAACAATTAGACAAACCAAGATAATGAACACTCAAGCAAATCATACAATGCACATGATGTATGCTTGTCCTGTGGCTGATGAGTCTCATCTATCGGTTATATAGCAAACCTGACATATCCTGGTAGCTAACCGTAGACAGACCCTCTGTGCACCACATCCCTAAGCTCAAAATTATCCATGGAAAGAACCCCAAGCTCAAACACATACACACACACGTGTGTGTGTGTGTGTGTGTGCCCGTGGGAGAACCTGAGGAGTTAAAGTACCCAGTCAAATTTTGCAACAGAGAGTTAACAGAGTATCGAGTCTCAACCTAGAGCAGGTGGCCAAGAAAACTCATATCTCAAATAATTTAATCACAATTCATCATTGTCAATGTCATTCTCAATCATGTCTCATTCGCTCTAAATTCATCATTATTGTCTCCATCATTATCAATTACTTCTCTTTCAGCATTATCAACACCCCATTACGTAGTTAATCATTTCACAGATCCCCTTCAATATCTACTTAACATATTCAACATGCTCACCCTAATTCTAAAGCTTAACAACTCACTATGAGACCCTAAACAGGTGTTAAAGAGGTTTGAAAAACTAGAGAATATATTTTAAACTCAAAAATTCAACTTTTACCCAAAAACACAAACCACAATTTTTTCCAAAATTTTCAATTCAAAGTCCATTATGACACAACCCAAAATAGCCTCTCATGTCTCAAACCATATTTAGATGCTTTCCAAATCACTTCACAATATACCAACATTCAAAACCACACAATCTATTCAACAAATTCATTCATACAATCTCACTAAATCCAACACTAACCATTAACACTTCATATCAAATACATATATCAAATGCATATATCATACCTACTTCCAATCTCCAACCACAATGCACATTAGACTTCCACAATCATTTTCTATATCCGCAGAACATGAACAATTCACATAATTTAGTTTATCCTATGGTCAACTAGCCTAAGTTTTCACGTGACATTAAATATTAACTACGAGAAACCAAAACCATACCTTGGTCGATTTCTTCCAAGCTTAAAACACCACAAAACCCCTCTTTGCAAGCTTTCTGACCTCCAAACCAAATTCAACGAGTCTCAGCCACCAAAGCTTGATTCCAGGCCCTCTAATTCACTGATTCAATCTCCAATTCAACTTAAATTCAATCTAATCTATACAAATCACCACAATTAACACTAGGATTCACAAAATTGGACAAACCACAAGGGTTTAGAGATTTCTTATCTTACCCATTAATGATTGGGGTAAAATTCAATAACCTGCCACTAGATCGAACCTAAATCATCAAAAACCTCAAAACCTTCAATACCCATAACTAAGATTCACAAATTCAATAGAAGAGAGAACTGGGCAAGAATAACAAAATTTCTTACCATTTTTTTCGGATAGAATTGAAGAGGATTCTAAGACAAATGCGTGGTTGCAAACGGCTCGTCAATCGGAGCTTCGGATCGGAAGTTACAAGGATTTAAAATTAGGAATGATTTTTAGAGGGGGATTAGGGTTGCTCTTCAATTTCTTCCTCAGTGTGTTTTTGTTGAATGAAGGGAATGAGTGGCTGGGTTTGCTATTTATATGTCGGGCCTTGGGACCTGGTTTGGACTCGGTCCAACCCAATTCAGCCCGTTGGCCCAATTTTGGGCCAAAATTTTTAAAATTTGTATTAAAAATTTGTATTTTAATTATTTTAACATCTTTAAACTATAAAATTTAATTTTCCTAATTTCTTTAAATAATAATTAATTTATTGACTAATTATTTATTTATTTTCTGGGGTTTACATCCTACCAACTTAATTAAGAATTTTGTCCCCAAAATTCAAATTCAGTTACCTAAAAATAGGTGAGGGTAGTCACTCCTCATTTCTGACTCGAGTTCCCAGGTGTGTTCCTCAATTCTAGCTCAACTCCAGGCAACTTTTACTAATGATACTTTCTTTCCGCACAATTGCTTAATACTAGTATCGTCAATTTGGACCGGTGTCACTTGAAGCGTCAGATCATCTTTCAATTGAATTGATTTAGGTCTAGAATGTGATTAGCATCATAAGTGTTCTTCTGAAGTTGCGAAATGTGAAATACGTCGTGTAGGTTCAAAAGATGCGATGGTAAAGCTATTAGATATGCCACTTGCCCAATTCTCTTTAAGATTTGAAATGGACCGATATAACGAGGATTCAATTTCCTTGTTTTAATTGCCCTACCCACTCCTGTTGTTGGAGTAACTCTTAGGAATACATGATGTCCTTCATCAAATTCTAACGGTTTTCATCTCTGATTGGCGTAGCTCTTCTAGCGACTCTAAACGGTAAGTATTCTGTTGTAGATTTTCTTAATCTGTTTTATGGTTTCAACTACTAAATCAGGCCCCAATAACCTTGACTCTCCAACTTCATACCAACATAGTGGGAATTGGCACTATCTTCATTATAGAACCTCATACGAAGCAATTCTGATGCTCGCATGGTAACTGTTGTTGTATGCAAACTCCACTAGCAACATATAACAATCCCAGCTCGGCAGTTGATCCAACACACAAGTCCTTAACATATCTTCCAGGGTTTGCATCGTCCTCTCCGATTGACCATCGGTTTGAGGATGGTATACGGTACTTAAACTCAATTGAGTTCCAAACGCTTTCTGAAACACCCCCAAGAATCTTGATGTAAAATGAGGATCTCTATTAGAAACCATGGCTATAGGCACACGATGTAGCCATACAATCTCCTTAATATACAAACAGGCTAACTGATTGCAAGGATTCATACCGGTTCGGAATTCCACAAAATATTTCCGTTGTTAGTATAGTCCAAACTAATAGTCAATCCTCGAATCAAATTAAATTTGGTTTTGTCACAGGTACAAACCCCAAATAAGAATTAACCGAAGTATTTGAACTCCGAGTCGTCTCACAAGGAATTGCAATAAAATATTTAATTATTAGCTATGAAGATGCATGGGGGTTTGATTTGGAAATTGACAAGAAAATATAAATGATAAGAAAGTAAAATAATGAGAACTAATAAAAGAAATGGGAAGAACTCTTGGCTAGACATAGGTAAATTGAGATTACCATCCTTGTCAACAAACCATATATTGATAATTATGAGAGGCCAACCTATTAAGTCTACCTCCAAAAACTTTAAGTACGTAATATTTACTCCTAAGCTTGAAGTACGTCAAATAGGCTTGATCACATCAACCCATAAGTCCCAACCTATCTACTAATTAGATTAGTAGGGGTTGGTGTCAATGAGCATCAAATTGATCACATAGGATTCTCAAATCACCAAATCATTGAGACTCAATGACTCAAGATCACTCAATTCCCTTAGACTAGGCCAAGAGTAAAGAAAACTACTCAAAAACTAGTGAAAGCATTTTAACAAACACCTAGAGTGCAAGAAATGTAAACATCACTAAATGCAAGAATTAAAAGAAGCCATAACCAACATAAGCAAGAAGTCAACAATAACAATCAAGATCATCATAAAAGAAACATGGAAACATAAAATTGCATTAAGAAAAATTAAGATCCAACAATGGTTCATCAACACAAAAGAGAGCAAAATAAGAGATTAACAAGAGAAACTAAGAAGATTAAGACCATAGAACACTAAAAATATAAAGAAAATTGAAATCAAAACAAGAATTGAAAGAGAAATTTGAGAGTGATTAACCTAACTTTACCCTAATTTCTATCCTAAATCTAGAGAGAGGAGAGAGCCTCTTTCTCTAGAATTCTACCCTAAAAAATCATGAAAACTAAACTATGACTACCTGGTTCATTCCGCCCTCAATCCTTGGGTTCAATAGCATCAGAAATGAGTTGGATTGGGCCCAAAATGAGCTAGAAATCGCCTCTAACGAGTTGCCCAAAGTGGACCCATGCTGCTCCATCAGTGTGCACGTGTACAGTACACATGCGCATCCCTAGACGTCAGGAAACTATAACAAATTTTATATCATTTTGAAGTCCCAAATGTTAGCTTTCCAACGCAACTAGAACCGCCTCATTTGGATCTCTGTAGCTTAAGTTATGGTCGATTGAGTGCGAAGAGGTCAGGCTTGACAGCTTTGCGGTTCCTTCATTTCTTCATGAGTTCTTCCACTTTGCATGCTTTTCTCCTCACTTCTTCCATCCAATACTTGCCTTATGAACCTAAAATCACTCAACAAACACATCAAGGCATCAAATGGAATTAAAGTGAATTGAATTTAGCTATTTAAAGGCCTAAAAAGCATGTTTTCACATTTAAGCACAAATCAAGGGAGAATTGCAAAACCATGCTATTTCATTGAATAAATGTGGGAAAAGTTGATAAAAACACCCAAATTAAGCACAAGATAAACCACAAAATTGGGGTTTATCAAATCTCCCCACACTTAAACCAAGCATGTCCTCATGCTAAGAATAAAGAAGGACAAGAAAAGGGGTATGAATATTTATTCAATGCAAATAAACTATATGCTCCTATCTACGTGCATGCAACTAAATGCAAAATGATTCTACCTACTTGGTTAAAAGTAAATCAATCCCCAAGAACATATATAAGCAAGTAGGGCAAAGGTTATACGACGACTCACAAACTCTACCAATTCAAATATCAAAATGAAATTTAAATAGACTTGCAAGAAGAGCTCATGAAAGCCGGGAACAAGGAATTGAGCACCGAACCCTCACCGGATGTGTATCTGATCTAGTCACTCAAGTGTATACGGTCGATTCACTCAATTCTCTTCTACTCATGCTTTCCAAGATTTGTTTTTCATCTAACAATCAACAATTATTCAATTCATGTATACATTCATCATGAGGACTTGTTCATAGGTTGTAATGGGGTTAGGGTAAAGGTAGGAATGCATATATGGCTAAGTAAGCTTAAAATTTGCATCTTTGATTAGCGTAAGCTCTCACCTAACACATATAACAACCTATACAATTCTAATACATAACCTAGCTACCCATGATTCCCACTTTTTCACATACTCATGCATTCTCTTTAATTCACATTCCATATGCATTGATTTTTATTGAATTTTACTTTGGGGCATTTTTGTCCCCTTTTTATTTCTTTTTCTCTCTTTTTTTTTTCTTTTTCTATATATATAAATATATATATATATATATATATATTTTTTTTTTCTTTTTCTTTATCATTTTTTTCTAAAGTATATATAAACGTATCAATGCATATGGTTTTACATATTTAATGCATAAACATGTACCCAATTCCCAAATATCTTCAACAAAAATACAAAATACACTTCTACCTCAACCAATGTCCCAAGTTTTCCATACCCAAATGATACACACCCTCACTAGCCTAAGCTAATCAAAGATCCAAATTAAGGACATTTATTGTTTTTCACTTAGGGGTAGTGATGTGCTAAGATTAAGAACAAAAGGGATTAAATAAGCTCAAATTTGGCTAACAATGGTTGATGAAAGGTAGGCTATTTGGGTAAGTGAGCTAAATAAAATGATAGTCTCAATCATATAAATGCATGTATAGATGGAATAATGGACATATAGAATCAAACAAATCAAAGATTACAATTATAGACAGAGAACAATGCACACAAGAATGGAAAATAAGTGGTTATAAGATGTAACCACACAATAAGGCTCAAAACTCACATGCTTGTGTTCTTAGCTCAAAAACCATGTTCCAAAATAAATTCTTCAAGCAAGTTCAACAAGAAATTTTTTTTTTCGAATTGGTAGCATGCCCTAAAAATCGTTTCTTAGAAAAGAGATCATCACCCTAACCAAGTAGTCCTAACATAAAACGAAATGGTGAAATATGTACAAATTCTAACTAACATGCAACCTATCATGCATTGCAACAACTAACTAACAAAGGAAATCAAGAATTGGTGTTGAAAAAGGAAGTTGTTACCCATGAAGATCGGTTGGACGACCTCCCCACACTTAGAAATTTGCACCGTCCTCGGTGCATGCAAAGAAGAACAAGGTGGACGGGTTGCTACAATTGATGAGATCCTTCAAAAGATTATGCGGATGAACTTATTTGTTGCCTCATTTAGAAGCTTTTCCTTTTCCTTTCCTTCTTTTGGTGGCCAACCTAAAAGGAAAGAGAAAAAATTCAGCCTACAAGAAAGATATTAAAGCAAATAGAACATAGGCGAGGGCTAATGCCAAATAAGAGTAAGGTTCTCACTACATGTTAGCTACGCATATAAGTGAGAAAACAATATAGGCTAGGGCATATTAACTAACACTTGATGCAAGAGTAAAGTCAAGGCATGAAGAGCATTCAAAAGCATCAAGTTCGACTAGAAAGAGTGGGTCATGAAAGACATGCAAGTTCATATCAATGCACAAAGAATATAAGAGTCATACAAGATTAAGCATTGATTTAAAAGTTTCATCACTGCACCCATCAATATCAAACAAGTCTAGAAGCACCAAGATTAACCAAGAAATTCTCAATAATTAACTAAAAGAATGAAACACTATTATTCAAATAAGAAGCTAAAAAAAAAGAAGAAGGTAAAAACAAGCTATAAAAACAAAATGAAAATGCAAAGAATAAGAGTATGCGAATGCAATGGACAAAAGAAAATAGAAAATGAAAAAAAAAAACTCTTTTTTTTGCGATGCGGACGCGTCAAGCACGCCCACGCGCCGATGTGCATTTTGGTCGATGTGCTTCTCTAAGGTATAACTTGTTCGAACAGGCAAAAGACTTTGTCAATCGATCCACAATCACCCATACTGCGTCAAATCCTACCCGAGTCCATTGGCAATCCAGACACAAATTCCATTGTGATACTTTTCCATTTTCATTGTGAAATTTCTAAAGGTTGTAACGTTTCGAATGGTCTTTGGTGTTCAATCTTTACTTTCTGGCAAGTCAAACATTTTGAAACATATAAAGCTACATCATTCTTCATTCCCGGCCACCAAAACATTACTTTTAGATCATGATACATCTTAGTACTTCCTGGATCAATTGAAAACTTACTTTGGTGAGCTTCTGTTAACATTACTTGCCTCAAGTCTCCTACATTCGGTATAAAGATCCTTCCCTTATACCTCCAAACTCCTTCTCTGTCTTTACTAACTTCTCCTTGTTTCCTCTGTTCAATGACTTGCAACATTTTTTGCAGTTCCTGATTATTTTGCTGAGCCTTCTGAAACTCAGCCTTAAAATCATTGGAGATATATAACTGATTTAAGCCCATATTCCCAGCTACCTCTCTAACGCCCAAGTTTAGATTCTCAAATTCTTTCAATAACGTTTCTTCTTTTAGCATCATCCAAGTAACATATAATGATTTCCAGCTCAAAGCATTCGCCATGACATTAGCTTTTCCTAGAAGGTAACTCAATTCGAAATCATAGTCCTTTAGCAACTTTATCCACCTTCTTTGGTGCATATTAAGCTCCTTCTGATCAAAGAGATATTTCAAACTCTTATGATCAGAAAAATTTTGAAACTTAACCACACACAAGTATGCCTCCATACTTTCAAGGAAAACACAACCGCAGCGAGTTCCAGGTCGTGAACTGGATATTTTACTTCGTGCGATCTCAACTGTCGGGAAGCATATGCCACAACATTGTAGTGTTGCATCAGCACACACCCAGACCCTTCAACGAAGCATTATAATGCACCTCAAAAGGCTCATTAGGCTCGGTAACATAAGTACAGGTGTTGTAGTCAGTTTTTGCTTCAAAGCTTGAAAGCTTTCCTTACATTCTGATTTCTAGACAAACGATGCATCCTTTCGAGTTAACTTTGTCAAAGGTAATGCGATTTGAGAAAAACCCTTGAAAAACCACTGATAATATCCTGCCAAACCTAAGAAGCTTTTGATCTCCATCCCTGATGTAGGTTGTCCCCAATCTATCACTGCCTCAACCTTAGAAGGATCCACAGCTATTCCCTACTTACTCACTACGTGACCCAGAAATTTCACCTTATTCTTCCAGAAGGATCCACAGCTACTCCCTGCTTCCTCTCTTTTAGAATCTGCCAGAAGGATCCACGAGTGTTCCACATGTTTCTCCTCGGTCTTAGAGTATATTAGAATGTCATCAATGAAGACGACGACAAATTTATCCCGGAAAGGACAGAATATTCGATTCATGTAGTCCATAAACATCACCGGGGAACTTGTTAACCCAAAGGACATTACAGTATATTCATAGTGACCGTAACGGGTTCTGAAACCGGTTTTCAGGATGTCTTCATCTCTTACCCTTATCTAGTGGTAGCCAGACCTCAAATCAATCTTATAAAAGACTCAAACTCCTTGCAACTGATCTATCAGGTTGTCAATTCTCGGCAATAGATATTTGTTCTTCATGGTTATTTTGTTCAGTTGTTTGTAACCTACGCATAGCCACATATTTCCATCCTTCTTTTTAACCAATAGCACCGGTGCTCCCCATGGAGAAACGCTCAAACGAAGGAAGTTTTTACTCATTAACTCCTCCAGCTGAGCCTTAAGTTCAGCTAGCTCCAAGAGCGACATTCGGTAGGGTGCAATTGAAATTCGTCCTACTCCAGGCACCTCAATCACAAATTCTATTTCTCGAGAAGGAGGAAATTTAGGTATGTCTTCAGGGAATACCTCTTGAAATTCATTCACAATTGAAATCTAATTCAAACTTTGTTCATCATCCGACACATTTACAGCTAAAAGCATGAATCCCATGCACTCACTTCCACTACAATTCATCATGATAGAATTCAAGTAATATCCATTCGCCACCACCGATCCTTCAGACACTTCAAACATAAATTGCACTGACCGTTCAAAATAGTCTAGCAGTACATGATGCTTTGACAACCAATCTAAACCCATAATTAGATCAATTCCGGTCATCGGCAAGCAAATGAAATCATGGACAAAAGTCCGGTGCTTAATTCTAAATGAAACTTGTTGACAGCCTAATCTAGTTATGACAGCCTCAGAGTAGGAGTATGTACTTGCAAATCATAGGCTAGCATGGTTATCTTCAATCCTAACTCACTGGCTTTCTCAAACAATATAAATTAATGTGACACCCCAGTATCAAATATAGCAATTAAGATTTTACCACCAATTTCACAATTACCCCTAATCAGATATCTGACCTCTCGGCACCATTTGCCGGGTAAAACTCGGTCAAACCGTAATTAATTAAATAATAAATTAAATGTGAGTGAACATGGTTAGAAAATTTAACAATTGGAATTCGATAATTTATATATGATATTTGGACTCAGTGGATTTTTCTGAGTTGAAAAATATAGTTTTCTACGTAAAAACGTGCACTGAAAATTTGACCGGCAGTACCGGATGAGATCTCTCCGGTACTACAGCTGAGAAAAATAATTTGAAGTGAATAATGTTGAGAAACAAGAATTTATAAATTGGAGAGATAGAAATATTTAAAATACAATTTAAAACTCTAATCTTAAAGGTTTTGGCTAAAAATTGAGCCAATGGGCTAAACCAAGTGAACTGGGCCCAGGTAGGCCCAAGACCCAATATATATATAGCCTTATTAAGGCCATTCAGCAGCCACAACTCCCCCATTTGTGAGAGAGATCCGAAAATAGAGAGGAGAGGGAAGAAGAGAAAACCCTAACCCCTCTTAATGTTCAAACCACCATAACTTGAGCTATGGAGCTCCAATCGATGAGCCATTTGCGGCCACGCGTCACTCTCTTTTCCCTCTTCGATTCTATCTAGGTATTGTGGTGATTATTGATCTGAGATTTTGGAAAATGAATTCCAAGTACACAAAACTCACCGACAAATGTACCGGGTCGCATCAAGTAATAATAACTCACATGAGTGAGGTCGATCCCACAGGGATTGAAGGATTGAGCAATTTTAGTTTAGTGGTTGATTTAGTCAAGCGAATCAAGTATTGGTTTGAGTGGTTTGTTTGACAGAAGCTAAACTATATGAAATGTAATTGGAGAGGGAGGAATTGCAGTAAATTAAAGATAACAGAAAGTAAAAGTGCTGAATCTTAAAGAACAAGTAAATTAAATTGCAGAAGCTTAGATTGCAAGAAATATAAATGACTAAATCTTAAAGTGCAAGGAATATAAATTGCTTGAATTGTAAAAGGGTTCAGGGAGCTGGGATTGCAGAAATTAAACAAGCAGAAGTAAAATGACAATTAACAGAGAAGGAGAAAATGAATCTAAATGCAGTAGATCTAAACAAGAGAAGAACAATTGCTTGAAAATATAAACAGAAAGTAAAATGTAATTCAAGCGCAATAACTAAAAGAAAGTTGAAGATCTCAGGGGTGGAGGAGACTAGAAAACAAGTCTAGATCTCAAATCCTTCCTTAATCCAACAAGAACAATAGCAAAAGAAATGGAATATTAAATTGCAGAAGATGTAGAAGAGAAAGCAGTAAAGAGAATTTGGAATTAAAATCACAATTGCTGAAATGATGCAGAAAATTGACCAAGAGATCTCAAGGTGAGATTGAAACAGAATTTCTTCAATTCTTCACCCAAGATCCAAGACAAGAAGCAAAGAGTGCTAAAGTAAGAACAAGGAAGAAGAGAGATCAATTCTCCTTCCCAATTCTCCAAGATCCAAATTCAAAGTAAAAACCCTAAAAATTATGAAATGAAATTTTTCAAATAAGCAAAAAGGTCCTCTCTAAATTAAACTAGCTTCTATTTATACACTTTCTATTTTTGGATTTTAGAATTTGGAGTGGGCTTTTTAATTTGGTGAAGAATTGAATTGAATTGGATTTTTAATTGAATTTTCAGCCCATATGTTGCTTGCTCCTAGTGGTGTGCTCTGCTCTTGTGGGGAGCGAAGCATCAATGCTTGTCTTTGGCCCCTTTGTTGCGTGCCAAGGTTGGGTAGCAATCAGGATAGCGCTCTGCTCTTGTGGGGAGCGGAGCATTGGCTTGCCTTGGTGTGTCTTGTGCGCTCCAATTCCTCCTGGGCGTGTCAAGTTGTGCGTGTCAAGCCTCCTTGGCCGTGTCAAGCTCGTGCAAGGACTAAGGAGAGTAGCGCTCTGCTCTCAGCAAGAGCGTAGCACTCCTTTTGTTTGGGTGAGGTCCCAAGTTTGAAACCTTGGGGAGGCATGTGCTGGACAATTTCTTTTGTGCACAAAGTGGCACCTTGCTCCTTGTTTCCTTAAGGTGCTGTGTTCGATCCTTGGGGGTAGCATTTTAGCCATTTTTTGCTTATTTCCTTTGTGAGTAGCGCTCCCCCACTCCCCCTTGCTCATGAGTTCGAACCTTGTAGCTTTCACTAGCAAACTTTGTCTTTGAATTTATTTTTGAGTGAAGCCCGATAATGCTCTTGACAAGAGCGGAGCATCATTCTTCTCCCCTTTCTCTCTTGGTTCAAAATTGTGCTCCGCTCTCAAGGGGAGCATAGCATCCAAGCCTTGCTTTCTTGGTTCATTGTTGTGCTCCCTTAGAGAGTGCTCCGCTCTTGAAGAGAGCGTTGTGCTTCCTCGTTCCATGTGCCATGCTTCCTTGTTTCTTTTGCTACACTTTTCTCTTCCTTGGGCCACGCTTCTTAGGCTACGCTTTCTTGTTTTCTTCTTTTCTTCACCTGTAAATAATCAAAACAACCAATCAAAGTATCACCAAATTCACAAGGTTTATAAATTATTTAAATATCAATTAAATTTAGCTTAAACCTCGTGATTTATTATCAATTAAATGGTGGTTGATTGATTCAAAGAAACCATACAATTCCATTCCAAATTACTTACTTACAATGCAAGAAAGTGCATAAAACCTAACAAAAACAAAGAAAAAGACTAGTAAAACTTGGCTAAGATGACTTGTCATTAATTATTTCTTTTTCTCTGCCCAGTTTCATTTTTTTCCTCTAAAAATGTGATTGGTTATAGCTGTTGAATGATTTTATGATTTTTTATTGTTTAAGAGTACTCTAGTATGAGCCATGGGTGATATTCATCACAAACTTCAGTGGGTTGAAGTAAGGAATTACTAACCCTTGTGATTTACTAGATTTTGTAAACCCTAGGTTGATGTACGTATGATATTGGTTGTTTTAGAGTTGTTGGGTGAGATTTTGGTTCTCTTGAGAACTTGAATTTGGCTTGCGGAACTCTTGGTGGAGTTTTAAGCTAGTGATTGGTGGAAATTTACAAGGAAGGACCAAATTATTGTGACTACAAGAGGTACGATTTAAATTTCATTTAAGTACTGTGTGGTGTGATGTGAATTTCTAGGCTAGATTTCTCTAGGATTAGGTTTGAATGGGTGTGTTTGGTATGTTGTGGAATTGAGAAATTGGATAATGTCTAATGGTTTGCGAAATGTATGTTGAATTGTGAATTTGGGGTGGAGGCCATAGAGTTTGGGCCGGAGGCCGGAAAAAGGTAAGGATGGTAAGAGATGATTGAATTGTGTGATAATGTATGAGATTGAATGAAGAGTTGGTATGCAATGTATGAAAATGTGACTAATTAATGAAATAGTGAAAAATGAGGTTTTTAGAATGTGGAATAGATGCAATTGAGGTGGAATGTATAAAAGGAGTAGAGTTAGAATTGGTTGTGTGTGAATAGGTAATTTGAGTTAGTCTAGGTTCATTTTGTTGGTCGAAAAATGATTGGGGCTAGTGAATTATTGGATAATTGGTAAATAATTATTTTTGGTAAAAATGGATTTAAGGCCAACTTTGACGGATCATATCTTGAGCTGAAGTTTTTGAAATTAGATGAATTTTATATCAAGTTAAAGATTATTCAAAGAGCTTTAAAACAGTGCAGATTTTGTAGGAATCTGAATTTTTTTGAGAAAGATATGATCGTTGAAAGCTGGTATCGGATATCTAAATTCTGTGAATGCTGCAGAATTTGTGATTTTTGGTATGTGTGCGCATGCACACCATGTGTATTTTGAAAAACGTGCGCACGCACACATGGGGATATGGCTACTATTGGGAGCGCTAGTATGCTCTGTGCGCACACACGACCAACAAAGTTTTGCAAGCTGTGCGCATGCACATGTTGGAAGGTGCACTCTGTTGAGGGCGTTCGCAAGCATTGTGCGAACGAGCAGAATGGAAATTTTTACTTCTTGTACATACACACACCTCTATGCGTACGCACACTTCTTGAAAATCGGTATGGGCGTGCGTACGCATAAGTGTATGCGTACGCACACTGCCTTGTTTTTCAAAGAAAACTTTGTTTTCAATTGTTTTAACTTCCCGACAAGCTTGTGACCTTCTGTAATACTTACTTAAAACCTTTTTACCATCTTTAGGGTATTGAATAAAGGGTGAGAATAGTAAAAGAATAAAAGGGGTAATTGTGGTTATGAGTTTAGAGGACAATGACTTAAGCTTGGTAAGTTATGTGGATGAAATAAGAAGAGAATTAATGATGAATCGCGAAAATGATGATGATTATGAGATTGTTAGCGAGAGTGATAATGATGATGAGATTATTGATGAGAATGATGATAATTATGAGACTGATAAAGAGAATGATGATAATTATGAGATTGTTAATGAGAATAATAACAATTAAGAGATTGATATTAAATATGATATTGATTGTGATACACCTGCCTCGGTAGATAAAGTGGCATTGATTCCACTTGCTCTAGGACGTGGTAAGATATACTTGCCAGGGTAGATATAGTGGAGTGATTCCACTTGCTCCGGGTTTGGTTTGAGACTCTGATGAGTGGATATTTTATACGCTTTTTGGCATCATTTTCATATAGTTTTTAGCATGTTTTCTTTAAGTTTTATTAAGTTTTCATAGGTTTTGGTGTAAAATTATTTTTTTTGGATTCTACTTTGAGTTTTTGTGTTTTTATGCAATTTCAGGAATTTTCTGGTAGAAATTGAGGAGCTGGAGCAAAAGTCTGATCCAGAGACAGAGAAAGCACTGTAGATGCTGTTCGGATCTGACCTCCTTGCACTCGAAAGAGCTTTTCTGGAGCTACAGATATTCAAATGGAGCGTTCTCAATGTCTTTGGAAAGCTAACATCCAGAGATTTTCATTAATATATAATAGTTCATACTTTGCTTCAGAATTTAAGGCCCAAAACTAGCGTTCAACACCAGCCTCTTACCCTATTCTGGTGTCCAGCGCCCAAAAGAGAAGAGACCAGCGTCCAACACCCATAAAGGACCCCCTAGCCAGCGTTCAATGCCCTGGAGGCCTCCTAGAACATGAATCTCAATCAAGCTCAACCCAAACACTTACCAAGTGGGCCCTAGAAGTGGATTTTAGCACTAAAAGACTGTTTTACACTTCTTAATGTAATCCTTAGTCATTAGTTTAGTATTTAAAGATTTTTACACCTCTCATCAAAGGGAGGACACACACTTTACACATTTTATTATTGTATTTTCTATCAGTATGAGTTTCTAAACCTCCTAGGTTGAGGGGAGGAGCCCTGCTGAGTTTTATGGATTAATAAAAGTGTTACTGTTCTATTTCAATTTGTGTTTGATTCTCTATTCTAAGATGTATCTTCGTTCTTCATCAATATGAATGCATTGAACTGGCAAAAGGTTATCACATTCTACATGAGTTCAAAGTGAGTCTTTCATCAGACAATGATGAACCACTAGCTTGATTATACATCTCTTAGGGCTAATCCACGACTTCGTTGGGGACTTCTCGAAACATCAGTTCAGCCGAGGCATGGGGAGATTAGAGTCTTTGTGGTAGAGGCTAGAACCCAAAGGTGCAGCATTCTCTGATCTAGAAGATTCAACCTTGTCTGTGGCATTTTGAGTAGGATCATTAAGGAGAATGGACTGCAGGAGCTTCACCCTCAATCAGAATGGATCCACACTAACCCTGGGGTTCAGATCTGGAGGAGCATTGGCGACCTCTCAACCAGCGTCAATCACATACAGCCTGCCATAGAAGAAATCATTCACAGTTGAAGAAGACAGTAAGACCAGAATTAATCCAGAAGAACAAAGCATCTCCAAGCCTTAACCATCTTCTTATCACATTTTACACAACTTCTGAGTAACGTTTTATTTATTTCCTTTTATGCGCTTTAAACAACATACCTACCTCTTCTATCTACCTGACTAAGATCTGTAAGATAACCATAGCTTGCTTCAAATCACAATCTTCGTGGGATCGACCCTGACTCACTCAGGTATTACTTGGACGACCCAGTCACTTGCTGGTTCAGTGTACGAAGTGTGGAGATTCGTGCGCACCAAGTTTTTGGTGCCGTTCCTGGGGATTGTTCGAGTTTGGACAACTAACAGATTATCTTGTTGCTTAGATTAGGTATTGTCTTTAATTTTGTTAGAGTCTTTTATTTTATTTTCTCTATTTTTTTCAAAAAATAAAAAAAATTTCAAAAGAAAATATTTCAAAACCTTTTCTATTTTTGGTTATGTATTTCCTTTTGAGTTTCTTACTTTGAGTCTTACCTGTTTCTTGTTTTCTTTGTCAAAATTTTTTTCGAAAACCTTTTCTTTTCTTTATTAATCGTTTTTTTTTGGTTTGAGTCTTTTATTTTTGTTCTTGTTAAAATTTTGAATTTCTTTGAGTCTTTTTCTAAAAGTTTTCAAAAATAGTGTCTTTTGTTTGAATCTTGTGTCAATTTTTAAGTCTGGTATCTTCTTGTGTGTTTTCTTTTAATTTTTCGAAAATTGTGTCTTTGGTTTTCAAAAATTTTAAGTTTGGTGACTTTTACATGTTCTTGTATTCTTTGAATTCTTTGATTTTTGTTCTTGGTGTTCTTCTTGATCTTCAAAGTGTTCTCGTTTTTCTTCTTGTTTTGATCTTAAAATTTTTAACTTTGGTGTCCCTTTGTGTTTTTCCTTCTAATTTTCACATACTAGGTGTCTTAGATCTAAAAATTTTAAGTTTGGTGTCTTTTTGTTGTTTTTCTCTTTCTTCATTAAATTCAAAAATAAAAAGCTAAAATATCTTTTCTTATCTTTAATTACAATTTTCGAAAATTACAACCAAAAATTCAAATTTTAATTTTAAAATAATTATCTTATCTTATCTTAGTTTTAAATTTCAAAATTTAAATCTTTTCAAAAATCATATCTTTTTCAAATCTTTATCTTATCTTGTTTCAAATTCAAAATTCAAAAAATTAAAATTCAATTTTTCAAAAATCTTATCTTATCTTATTTCAAATTCAAATTTTAAAATTCCATTTCAAAATTTAAAATTCAAATTTCAAAACTTAAAATTTAAAATTTAAAATTTCAAAATTCAAAATCAAATTATTTTCAAAAATTAAATTTCAAATCTTTTTTAGAAACTAACTTTTTATTTTTATTTTAAATCTTTTAATTTAAAACTTTTTTTTGAACGAAGAGCTCAACACAACAAGTGGAGCATAGGGAGTAGCAACATAGTATCCAAGTAAAAATAAAATAAATAGAACAAACAAATCGTAGATATCCAGTTGTCATCTCCGGCATTGCCATCAACAACAGAAGGGGTCAGCACCTAACCACTCCTTGTAGCTCAGAAAAGACATGTTGATAATCTCCTCAACGCCTTTTCCTTTGTTCTGAAAAATCCTCTGGTTCCGTTCCAACCATATGTTCCAGATGATCGCACAGAAACACACCATCCATCTCTTGTACTGAGTTCTCAGTTCAACTTTGGAAGTGCTCCTTTACTGCGCCTGGACAAGCCCATTGCATTCCAACATATGATAACCAAGCACACCATACCTGCCAAGCAAAGCTACAACCAAGAAATATGTGGTGGCCATATTCAACACTATTGTTACATAAAACACATAAAGTATCTTCTTGGTGAATGACCCCAAGCCGACTCAGTCTCTCCTTCGTATTAACCCTGCGAACCAGGACAAACCAGACAAACAACTCTACTCTGGGTGGGACAAGGCCTTTCCAAATGGTCTTAGTAAAACTGTAGCTTGATATATCCTCCGGAGCCATTTCCACCTGCAACACCTGCACAAATGAGTTAGTAGAGAAAATTCCTTGTTTATCATACTTCCATAAAACTCTATCTTCTCTCCCAAGATCAAGTTTGACCAGCCTTAGAGTGTGGTGAAGCTGGTTCACTAGATCCAACTCCCATTGGAACAATTCTCTCCTTCACTGAAAATTTCATATCCAATCTAGGCCATCCCAAAACCCACAATCCCCTATCATTGATCCTGTTTGGTTTGAAACCGAGAATAGCCTTGGAAAGCGGTCTTTCAAAGAACCTCCATGAATCCAGACATCCTCGCAAAACCGAGTTCGTCTTCCGTCACCCACCTCCATGGACAACCCGGTAATCATCTTCTGCTTGACTTCTTGATTCTTGAACTGTAGCTGACAGATATCCTTCCACGGACCTCCTCTGATAGGTAGTTCTTGAGAGGACAGGAGCTTATTTGGATTCAGGTTGTTACAGGAGCAGACTACCTTCTTCCATAGTGGACACTCCTCTTTAGAGAACCTCCACCACCATTTAAACAGAAGAGCTGAATTTCTTATCATAGCATCCCCAACCCCCAACCCACCTAACTTTTTAGGAGCCTGAACCACTTCCCACTTAACCAAAGCCATACCACTCTTTCCATCCTCTTTACTCCATAGAAATCTTTTCTGCAAGGAGATCAGTTTCTCTGCAACAACCTTTGGCATCTTATACAGGCTCAGATAATAAACCAGTAGGCTATTTAACACGGATTTGATAAGTACCAACTTACCGGCCTTATTGAGGATCTTGGCCTTCCAGAGACTAAGCTTCTCCTCCACTTTGTCTATTACTGGCTTCCACGTCTTAACCAACCTTGGGTTTGCTCCCAGCGAGATGCCCAGATATTTAACTGGTAGATTGGCTTGCTTACAGCCCAACATACTGCACATACGTTGTACCCATTGCTCATCACAGTTAACAGAAATCAAGCTAGATTTATCAAAGTTAATGCTTAAACCTGACATCAACTGAAACCATCGAAGCAACCTCCTGTAGTTCTTGATTGTGTCTTCCTTAGGTGGGCAGAATAAAATAGTATCATTTGCAAACTGTAGATGCGACAACTCAATATGATCTCTCCCAACCAACAACGGTGATATGCGACCGTTCCTCACAGCCTCTCCAATCATCCTATGTAGGACATCAACAATAAGTACAAAGAGAAATGGGGACAGAGGATCCCCTTGCCTCAGACCCCTTTCCATCTTGAACGGCTTGGACGGTGATCCATTTATCAACACTGACATAGAGCACGTGCTGACACACTCCATCACCCAACCCCTCCATCTTCGAGCAAAACCCATCTTCTGTAATACAAGGTCTACAAAACTTCACTTTACTCTGTCATATGCTTTCTGGAAATCTAGCTTTTATTATTACTGCTTCCTTCTTCCTCTATTTGATCCACTGAACCGTTTCACATGCAATTAGAGCCCCGTCATGAATCTTCTGACCTTTAACAAAAGCACTCTGTGTCTCGCCTACTAACCCTGGCATAACCCCTCTCGTTCTCCTAACCAGCAACTTCGAAATTACCTTATATACACACCCACCATGCTAATCAGCCGCAGATCTTTGATTTCCTTAGCACCAGTAAACTTGGGGGCCAACACCACCCATGTGACATTAGCATCAGGCGGCAACCTTGAAGATTGGAAAAAGCCCAATACCGCTGCCGTGAAATCCGAGCCTATATCATTCCAACACTTCTTTATGAAGTTCATATTGTAACCGTCACATCTTGAGGCCTTGGATGATTCACAATCCCACACTACCTCTTTAATCTCCTCAGGTGACGGTAGCATCTCTAAAGCAAGAGAATCCTCCTCACTGATCCTTTCCACCAGACCATCTCTGAAACCCAACTCAGGAGACCTCTCTTGATGATATAAGTCTTTGTAAAACTCCCTGATGGCAATTTTAATCCTAGCTTGATTCCTTATCAACCTTCCATTAATAACTAGTGAATCAATCCTATTATTTCTCCGTCTTGCAGAAGCTAAGTTGTGGAAGTATCTTGTATTCTTATCTTTCTTACCTAACTTATCTTCTTTTTAATTCAAAACCTTTTCTATCGTATCTTCTTTTAAATTTTAAAATCTTTTCAAATCTTTTCAATTCTTATCTTATCTTGTTGACTTTTTTCAAATATTTTCAAAATTAAATCTTTTCTAATCTTCTATCTTATCTTGTTTTCAAATCTTTCTTAATTAGTTAGTTGTTTTTTCTTTCTTCTCTTTTAAAACTTCCTAACTAACTCCTCTCTCTTCTATTTTCGAAAATATCTTCTTTATTTCTCCCTCTTCTTTTTCAAAAATCATCATTAAATTTTCAAATCTTTTTAGTTTATTAACCTTTATTTGATTAATAAATAAAATAAAAACAAAAATATTTCAATTCTAGTTTCTAATTTTGCTTCTAATTTTTGAATTCTTCTTCTCTTCTAGCCAAATTATTCTTCTCCTTCCTCTATCTTCATTCTTTTTTCTTCTTTTGGATGTCTTACCGGGAGCTCTCTATACTGTGACATAGAGACTCCCATTTTTCTTTGTCCCTTATTTATGTATGCAGAGACACTAGAGTCACTATTGATCCAAAGAGGAATACACGAATTAGGAGACCTCTGTGCTCCTATACATTTGACACTCCTATTGACTCAAATAATATTAAGGTCAACTAGACCAGATCCTGCTGTTGCGACAAAAATGCCAGTTTTATGGACACCAACAAGAAGACACCAGTAAGTTCATCTATGACTTCATGTAGTTCTGTGACACTGTAGAGGCTAATGGGGTGAACGCTGAAGTCCCCAAGCTAAAACTCTTCCCATTCGCTCTGAGTGATCAAGCAAATAAATGGTGGCATATGGAACTTAGAGGAATTGTGAACACTTGGAATAAGGTTGTTAACAAATTCCTAAACAGGTTCTCTCCCTCCCAAAGATTAACTAAGCTAGTGATCGATGTTCAGACCTTCAGGCAGAAGAAGAGTGAGTCTCTCCATAATGCTTGGAAGAGGTACAAGCTGATGTTCAAAAATTGCCCTCTCCATATGTTCTCAAGATGGGGCAAGACAATGATCTTCTATGAAGCAATCTCTGAGATAGTCAGGAAGATAGTAGATCACTTTGCAAATGGTCCTCTATACTTTATAGAGACACATGAAGAGGCAGATGAGCTCATTGAGATAGCTGCCAACAACCAGCACTTATACTCCTGTGAGGAGACCCCAGCCAGGACTGAAGTTCTAGACATGGAGACCTTAAAAGAAGGTGGGATAGTAGTCTTCACCAAGGAGACCGAACCTCAGGAGCATGCTATTGAGGGACTTAAGGCAATCACGGACCAGAAGGATCCTGAGACTGCCTTTGAGCACGCCCCTACAGAAGAAAAGGAACCTCAAGTTGATTCTTCTCTGGGCGTGCAAGAGGAGCCTGTGATTACCACAGAGCTTGCCCTTGCAGAGGTGAAAGAGCCTCAAGAGCTGCCTTTCCTAGGCATGCAGAAAGAACCGGCAGATGAGCAGTTGGCTCATTTTTCAGCAGCCCTTAAGGGGCTGCAAGTCAATATCTCTATTGCAAAGGCATTGAAAAAAAGGACCCCCTATACGGCCTGTCTAAAAGACATTCTTTTTGAAAAGAAGGACCTAAGGGGAGATGAAATAGAGGTACTTACTGAGAAGTACAGTATCCTAATTTAGAATGAGCTTCCAAGGAAGATGCCAGATCTTGGGAGCTTTCAGATCCTACAGACTACTGGAAAGATCACTTTTGAAAAAGCCCTGTATGATCTTGGCTTAAGTTTAAATCTGATACCTTCATCTGTGATAAAGAAGCTGGGAATCCAAGTGGGACAAAAAACAAGGATTACCTTGCATAAGGACTGGATGGTGTTCAAGGTTCTTGATCCTGCATTACCCCCTGACAAGGGAGGCACTTGCATAAAGGATTCAGCATCCAAGCCTCCTCCCTTGGATGAAACCAATTCAATCCCTCCTAAGACCAAAGGTAAGTTTGGTGTTAGATGTACACTATCCACAAAGGAGGAAGGCACCAAAAGGAATATACCTAGGGGTTGGAAAAACAAAAATATCCCTATTGAAGGCATTTCACCATGGAAAATGGTAATGTTCACTTATCTCATCATGGTATTCACCATGGAAGAGGGAAATGGTACTAAGGGACACCAGCATATTGCTGCAAGCCAAACCCTGCCTCATGCAATGAACAAGATCCTGTCTCTCGAGCATATTGAGCTAATCCATGAGGGCACAGGAAGGAAGCTCCCAGTAAGGAGTAAGGATTTATTCCTCTATGACTATCTTCCTCCTTGAAAGGAGCTGTCCGTAAGCTAATGATATTAAAGAAGCGTTTGTTAGGAGGTAACCCAACCATGAGTAGAGTATTTCTATTCTTATTTCTTTTGTTTATTTTCATTTGAGTTTATTTTAGTTTATTTTTAGAGTTTTCCCTTGCTTTTTAATGTTTGTGATCATGTGCAGTAGTTAGAATAGAAATAGAAACAGTCAGAGCTGGAAACAAAACACCCTGGAGCAAAAACCTTGCTGGCGTTGAATTCCAGACAAGGAGCCAGGTTGGGCGTTCAACGCCCAAAAAGGTAGAAGGCTTGGCGTTGAACGCCAGGAAGGAGGTTCCTCCTGGGCGTTCAATGCCATAAATGGGTGGCAAGCTGGCGTTGAACGCTAGCTATGGTGCACAAGCTGGGCGTTTAACACCCATACGGAGGGCAGGGAATTTGAATTCCCTAGCCTCTCAGGACTAATAGGTCCCACAGAACCTCCACCTACCCCACCTTCTTCTACCCTATACTTCCCCATTGTTCATAGTTGCTCGAGGACGAGCAAAACTCTTAAGTTTGGTATTGCAAAAGCTTTACTTTTTTACTTCTACCACTCCTAATTATGGTACCAAAGACTGGTGAAACCTCAAGGAAGAGGAAGGGAAAGGCGCTTGCCCCCACATCCCCCACCTCATTCGTCACCTATGCAATTCAGCTAGAATTGTCATAGAAAAGGACAAGCCCATCACTAAAAGAAGAATGGAGCATGTTAGAGAGCCGACACATGGACCACAGCAAGAGCATGTGGAGCCGCCTCAATAGAAATCCCTGAGATGCCTCAAGAGATGTATTCCCCAAAAAAATTTTTGGGATCAACTGAATTTCTCTCTGGGAGAGTGTAGCTCAAAATGTAGAGCAACTGAGGTTGGAACATCAAGAGCACTCCACCATCCTCCATGAAATAGCGAAGATTAAAGGGCTATGAATGAAGAACAACAAAGACAAGGACGTGACATTGAAGAGATCAAGCACTATATTGGATCCTCAAGGAGGAGCACTAGCCGCCACCATTAAGGTGGATTCGTTCTCTTAATCCCCTCTTCTTATGTCATTTTTTCTGTTTTCTATTATACTTTATTGTCTGTTCTCTGGTTCTTATTGCATGATCATTTCTATCTATGTCTTAAAGTTATAAACTGTTCCATGTAACGACCCAACTGCCAGTATGCCATGGTCATACAAGAAGCTAAGTGTTACTAACTTGTCCTTCCTAACTATTATCTATTATTTAATATATGAGCCTGTGCCTTGTTAGAACGTTGCCAATTTTACGAGTAACTTTTTTTTATTTCGCTGCGGATGATAATGTAAAATAAACAAGTGTTCATTGAGAGCAATAAAAGCAAGCACAGAGAAATATAGAAATATAGCAGATAATATACATCATGTACACTATAACAAAACATGTAGCATTTACACAAGATCAAGTTAGTTTACATCCTCGTCATCCTACGTAGCTAATATATACACGACACTCCCAGGGCCTGGCCCATACAAAAAGCCGCTAATCTGGCACCCAGGCTAGCCTAACCACTATATAGCTCTTAGCTCTCAGGTGTACTAACACAAGTGAGAGACTAACTAATAGATAATGTCAGACTAGAGTGTCATCAAAAGAATACCGCTACGGCTGCCAAACTATATCTACACGTGGCCATTCAGAAGATCGTCGTGAGGCTCGCCCATCTCTTCATTCTGCTCTATCTCTATCTCAGGGATCCTCCTCCTCCTCATCGTCCGCAGCTACAACTATATCCTCAGATCCACCAGAAGCACTGCTGTCACTATGTACAAAACCATTCGTGAGCACAGGTCCGTTCGCGTATATAGGAGCTACCCTACCGTCCGGTAGTGCCGGCTCATCAGGCTGTGGAAAGTCAGGGATCAGCTTAGGGGGAAAGTCCCACTCTGGTTGTATCACAGGTATGTAGTCACCAGCTAACTCGGGGTCATCAGGAATGATAGGCTCAGGTTCCACCTCATTCAAAGGTTGAGCTGGTATAGGGTGCTCAGGATCATTAAGAAAAAGGGTGTACAGGTGCGTCAGGATGTAACCAGGATAAGGGAAAGTCGTAAGGAGCATCGGGGTCAAAATATGGGCTAGACAGAGGATGTTGAAAAGCTCGATTAGGTAACGCATATCGTCTAATACGAGGCTCTAAACCCATAATGAAGTAACTGTGATGTACCGGATCCTCGTAGATGTAAGGGTCCTCGAACTCATAGAAGATCACGCCCGTCTCCATCTGAGGGGGAGGAAGGGAGATAAGGGATAAGAACTGGGGAGTTCTTAGTAGGTTTGGGGTTGTTAGTTACATTCATTTATTCGTTTTCGATTAGCAGATGGATAATAGAATACAGTAAAGTAGTAAACAGAAGTTAAAATAGATAGAAGAACAAAGAACAGAACACAAGCAGAAGAATATAAGATAAAGCACAGACATAGCACTCAAGCAAACAAACATAAAGAAATAGATCACACACAAGTAGGAATGCAACAGAGAATGATGCGTAGACAAGAATGATGAATGTCTAGTCCTAGTATAGGCCATGAGCTCATGTGTCGGTTAGCTGCCCGCAATCCCGACATTTATCCGGTCACGAGTAATCCCGATTTCCCAGATACGATTTTCCATCCAAATAAATGCGCATATAATTATTAGCAGCTCTATTGAGACAGCCTCTGCTTTCTACTCGCAGGAAATATACTCTTGGGAGCGGAAAATTGATGTAGCTATCCTAGTTTCCCTACAGAAGCTCTTGTGAACGGAAAATTGTTGTAGGTGTCCTAGTTTCCCTACAGAAGCTCTTGGGTTGCTTTAAGCAACAGATAATAAGCATTATCTCTTGGGTTGCATTAAGCAACGAATAAGCAAACAATATCTCTTTATTGTATTACTCATCTCTTTTATCTCTTTGCTCTGTTCTGGTTTCTCTTTTTTCTGTATCCCTTTACTCTGCTCTGGTTACTCTGTTCTCTGTAACTCTTTGCTTTTCTCTGATTACTCTTTCCTATGTATCTATAGTACTCTTTTTTCTCTTTATCTCTTTACTTTACTCTGTTCTCTGTGCTTCTTTATTCTGTTCTGATTTTTCTACTTAATGTATGTATGTAAAGCTTATGTAAATTTCGGTATGAATAGTTAGCCTGTCCCAAGTATAAGTTCATCAAGTCTATACTGAAACAGTTTAACTTTTCATATAATACCTAACCCTAGTTGCAACTCAAGGACTAACTATGTTGCCCTAGTTTGTTCGCTAGTCTCTGTCTATTTTTCTGTCATTAAAACTTTACAGACTTTTTCTTCGACTTTTATCTTTTCTTCAACTTTTTATCTTTTATTTATCTTTGCCTCACTAATATGTTCTTACCACTCCCTAAGTATTTTATGAAGGTAATTATGAGATTCTGCACTTAAAGTTGTCTTTCTAAAGCTTTTACAGAAAACTGCCTTTTTCGTATTATTTTATTATTTTTATTAAAATATTATTTTTAATTAAATATTATTATTTAATATTTTATTATTATTTATTATTTTATCATTAATTTTCGAAAATTAACTTACCTTTTATTTTTAACTTTTAAAATTCACTTTTTACCACCTGTAACTTTTAATATTTCTACTTTTACCACCCTAACTTTCAGAAATTACTAAATAACCCCTTAAACACCAAAATTTTTACTTCCTTGCCCTTTTAAGGATCTAAAGCCTGTTCTTCATTGTTCTTCATCACACTCAAAGTGTTCTTTAAGTTCTTCATAAATTCTTCAAATTCTTTCTCTGTTTTTACCCGTTTTTCAGTCTTTTCAGCAACCAATTTTTACTAAAATTCATAATAAATTAGCAGCCACTAAAACCCCATCTTTTCTACATGATTTCAACACAAATTGAACCTCAATTTAAGCCTAGGGTTTCATTTTTCTAGCTGCCCCAAGAACATGAACTTTAAAGCTTAAATTTCATCAAATTTCATCAAAATTTCACCAAATTTTTACCAAGAATCAATCATATATGCAACCAATTTTTAGCACAGCCAAATTATACAACATTCACACATCTCAAACACAAATAATCAAGATTAATTTCGTGACACCCTACCTGGTTTTGCTGCTCCTAATTCGGTTAGACATTCAGGTGGTCCTTAAGCACTTTTTCCTCCTAAATCACATCAAGAACAACTTTAAATCCAAAACCCCTCAACTAACCATATCTCCCTCAGCATGTTAAGAAGTGATTTCTAACCTTAGACTTGCTGGAAGTTCACGTTTCTTGGCCCTCAAGTCAAGTTAAGCATGATTCCTAAGGAAGAACATCAAGAAAATACATGTTTAAGCATGTTTCCTTGAAACCGAATCAAAAGAGAGATGGTACAGCCAACTCACCTTGATTCCAGCCTTGATAAGTCATATGATCATGTAGAGAAAGAAGAGAGGATCATTTTGGTCGGATTGGAATTTTGATTTGAGTTTTAGTTCAGAAGAAATCAAACTTTGAAGATTTGGAACTAAGAACTTTTCTCTCTTTTTCTCTCTTCCTATTTTTGGCCACAAAGTGAAAATGAGCCAGCCTTGGGGGTTTTGGGGGTGTAGGGTGAGTTGTGATTGGTTGGCTTGGAGGTGGATTAAAATAATATTAAAATATCTCAGGTGTATAACTACTAAAACTAGATGTATCGGAACACATGTAAAAACATCTCTAAAAATTATTTTCTGAGCCACTAGCATAAATGACACTAGTAACATATTTATTATGATTATAAAACATGTATAATGAGGCCTTAGCATTGCTAAAGTCATCAGAGAGTGCTGGTGCTAAGCTGCACTAGTAAACTGTGAACCTGGTTAAACCGATTTTCTGTTTTTAACTAAAACTAACCAGGTAACCTTATAATATCATTCAAGAAGCTTATAATAATAATATAATGATAATATCATCCTATTATCTCTCTTCTCTCATGAATCGAGTCCGGTTTGTCAAACTGAGACTATTTACAAAAAGCTGAATCAAAATTCCTAACCGATACAGTTCAAAAACTAGGTTCTTCGTAACTGCGTTATCGAGCTTGCCTCGAGAAAGGTTCTAGCTTAAAGATAACATAATGACAATGAAGATTGAGATACTTGATGATATATCAAAGGTTTTCCCCTTACTGATCTTCCGGAGAAATCCGTACTTTCAGAAAAGATTTCGCATTCTCGAAAATCGGGGTTGTTACATTCCATATGTCTCTTACCTTGCTTAAAAGAAAATTTTAATTAAAAAGAATTGAGAGATACATGAATTTCAAGTTTTATAATAAGAAAAATCAATTATTTTGATGTGCTGGCATTGCATTTGTTTTTTGAATGTATGAATAAACATTGTATATTTGAAGTTAAAATTAAGAATGTTGGCTCTTGAAAAAATGATGAAAAAGGAAAAACAATATTGGTAATCTAAAAAATCCAAAAATTGATTCTTGAAGCAAGAAAAAGCAGCAAAAAGAAAAAGAAAAAGCATGTTGCAATAAAAGAAAAAATATATATGCATGCGAAAAAAAAAGAAAAAAATGAAAAAAAAAGTAGAAAAAGCCAATAACTCTTTAAACCAAAAGGTAAGAGCAAAAAGCCAATAACCCTTTAAACCAAAAGGCAAGGGTGAAAGGATCCAAAGATCCTAAGAGTGTGCTTAATAACTCTGGACACCTCTATCTGGGGATTCTAGCAAAGCTAAATCATAATCCAAAAGGGTTCACCCAGTTAAAGTGTCTGTGAGATTTATGTATCCAGTGGTAATATTGGAAAACAAAGTGCTTAGGGTCACGGCCAAGACTCTAAAAGCTATGTTCAAGAATAAAAAAGAACTAACCTAGGAGAGTCAATAATATCATCTGGATTCTAAGTTCCTTAAGAGTCCAACATTTCTGAGTTTCAATGGATAGTGAAATGCCAAAACTATTCAGAAGCAAAAAGCTACTAAGTCCCGCTTATCTAATTGAAACTGAGCTTCATTGGAAACTCTGAGATTTATTGTATCTTTCTCTTCTTTTTATCCTACTGTGTTTTTAGTTGCTTGGGGACAAGCAAAAGTTTATGTTTGGTGTTGTGATGAGCGGATATTTTATACGCTTTTTGGCATCATTTTCATATAATTTTTAGCATGTTTTGTTTAAGTTTTATTAAGTTTTCATAGGTTTTAGTGTAAAATTCACATTTTTGAATTCTACTTTGAGTTTGTGTGTTTTTATGCAATTTCAGGTATTTTCTGGCTGAAGTTGAGGAGCTGGAGCAAAAGTCTGATTCAGAGACAGAGAAAGCACTGTAGATGCTATTCGGATCTGACCTCCTTGCACTCGGAAGAGCTTTTTTGGAGCTACAGACATCCAAATGGAGTGTTCTCAATAGTTATGGAAAGCTGACTTCCAGAGCTTTCAAGAAATGTTTAATAGTTCATACTTTGCTTCAGAATAGAAGACCCAAAACTGGCGTCCAACGCCAGCCTCCTTCCCCCTTTCAGGCGTCAAGCGCCTAAGGAGAAGAGACCAGCGTCCAAACGCCCAAAGAGGACCCCCTAACCAGCGTTCAATGCCCTAGAGGCCTCCTAGTATGTGAATCTTAATCAAGCTCAGTTCAAACACTCACTAAGTGGGCCCCAGAAGTGGATTTTAGCACTAAAAGACTATTTTACACTTTTTAATGTAATCCTTAGTCATTAGTTTAGTATTTAAAGATTTTTACACCTCTCATCAAAGGGAGGATGCACACTTTACACATTTTATCATTGTATTTTCTATCAGTATGAGTTTCTAAACCTCCTAGGTTGAGGGGAGGAGCCTTGCTGATTTTTATGGATTAATAAAAGTATTACTGTTCTATTTCAATCCGTGTTAGATTCTCTATTCTAAGATGTATCTTCGTTCTTCATCAATATGAATGCGTTGAACTGGCAAAAGGTTATCACATTCTACATGGGTTCAGAGTGAGTCTTTCATCAGACAATGATAAACCACCAGCTTGATTATACATCTCTTAGACGGTTAATCCATGACTTCGTTGGGGACTTCTCGAAACATCAGTTCAGCCGAGATATGGGGAGATTAGAGTCTTTGTGGTAGAGGCTAGAACCCAAAGGCACAGTATTCTCTGATCCAGAAGATTCGACCTTGTCTGTGGCATTTTGAGTAAGATCATTAAGGAGAATGGACTGCAGGAGCTTCACCCTCAATCAGAATGGATCCATTCTAACCCTGGGGTTCAGATCTGGAGGGGCATTGGCGATCTCTCGACCGGTGTCAATCACATACAGCCTGCCATAGAAGAAATCATTCACAGTTGAAGAAGACAGTAAGACCAGAATTAATCCAGAAGAACAAAGCATCTCCAAGCCTTAACCATCTTCTTATCACAGTTTACACAACTTCTAAGTAACGTTTTATTTATTTCCTTTTATGCGCTTTAAACAAGATACCTAATTCTTCTATCCGCCTGACTAAGATCTGCAAGATAACCATATCTTGCTTCAAATCACAATCCTCGTTGGATCGATCTTGACTCACTCAGGTATTACTTGGACGACCCAGTGCACTTGCTGGTTCAGTGTACGAAGTGTGGAGATTCGTGCGCACTAGACTCCTGGGGTAGGTGTAGTGGATAGTCCCCACTTGCTCCAAGTTAAGATCCGAGATTCTGTTGACCCTGCATCGTAAGATGTAGTCGGACACTTAGACCTTTCTGGATGAGCTCTCCCCCATGGATATCTTATTTTATTGATTATGATTTTGAGCTTGGGGATGCGTGCTCACAGGGATTGTCCAATGGTTAGTTACTAGGACATGTCGGGTTGGCTTTGTAACCGACAGATGATATCCTCAGCCATAGGGTAGGCATACATCATTTTCATATGTTTAATTTGTTTGGGTTTGCCTAATTATTTTGGATTGTTATATCATATATGCTATGTTACCTGATTATATGCTACTTGTTCTACTTATACCTTAATTATGTATTAGTTGTTTGTATTGCTTGTGTTTGTACAACTGAGAGGTCCCTCATGCTGGTGTCGGTTGACGCTAAGGGCTGTTCATGTTGAAATGATTCGACGATATGATTGAATAATGATGATGATTACTAAATGAGATAGTTTGAACTTCCTGGGTAGATGCAGTGAAGTGATTTCACTTGATCCAGGTAGAGAATGAGATAATTGATATTTAAATGCTGAGTTCAAGGTTTACTGGCTATGGTTTGGCTTGGAATTGAGTGATGAGAGGTTTGGAAAGAAGGAAAAGATGAGGAGTTGACTAGACTTAGTATCACCTAAAATATTTGCCTAATTCATGGATTAGTGAGAACCTACGATGAATTAATAAATGAAAGGAAGTTTAGGATGCTTAGTGAGTTTTTATTATAATGAATTGTATTTATTTAGCACTTTTACTATACTGGGAACCCATGTGTCGGAGTTCGCATTCTGTATATATCTCTTGTTTTTCAGATGTAGGTTCGGGTGCTCAGCAGTGAGCTGTGGTTTATCTGAAAGATGGCGAAGATTGTTGAACTCTGTTTTACTTTTGTTTAGAATCTCTCCGCACTTATTTTGAAAACCTTGTGGTTATGTACTTATTTTCCTTTTGAAAACTTGCCTATAGAGACTTTGATGTATATTCTACAAGAAATAGGAAAGTTACTGTTGTCAGTTGCTTTTATTACTGTACCCTAGTCGGCCTAAGCTTCGCAAGTGGTGACTAGTGGCTATTATATTTATGTCTATATACATATATATACCTTATTTTGATTCACTATCCGAATATGTTTTATCTTCTTTTGTCGATACGCGAGTGTTACGATTTTGCAATTTTATTTTTACTCCTTTCAAGCTTCTCAATTAATACTCCTTTCAATTATACTTATAACTATGTATTAAAAATCCACCTTGAGAGTCGTACCACCTTATTATCATTGACTTATGACTCGAGCATAAGAATTTGAATATTAGGGTGTTACATTTATGGTATCAGAGCAGTTCGTCCTCGTGAGCTTGAGGGGTGGACTGCTTATGCTTCAATGCATACTCTGAGTCTGTGCCTGTGCTAGTTAGGGTATCTAACCGATACATCGAGCATAAAGTTCATGAGTGTAACTTTGGTAATTTGAAGTACTTAACTTGAGATATTGAGTCTGATCACCTTGATATCGCTTGTTTGGTGTGGACGAGTGATGGGCGGATAATTTATACCCTTTTGGCATTGTTTTTACATAGTTTTTAGTATGTTTTAGTTACTTTTTATTATATTTTTATTAGTTTTTATTCAAAAATCACATTTCTATACTTTACTATGAGTTTGTTTTTTTTTTGTGATTTTAGGTATTTTCTGGCTGAAATTGAGGGACCTGAGCAAAAATCTGATTCAGAGGCTGAAAAAGGACTGCCGATGCTGTTGGATTCTGACCCTGCTACATTCGAAATGAATTTTCTAGAGCTACAGAAGTCCAATTGGCGCGCTCTTAATTGCGTTGGAAAGTAGTAGCCCAAAGAGGTGCTGGGCATCAATGTTCTAAGAAGGAATGTGAGCCAAGTGTCTATAGTGAATAATGTGTCAAGTATAAAGAAAAGGAAATGAACTTGCTACACATGACACTCAAATAAAGCTCATGAACAAGATAATAGCCAAGGATAAAGGAATAATGAGAGGTCAAAGCAGTATGTTACTTGAAGCTTGAAGGAGGTTTTCTAGGCTTAAGAGTCAATAAGAGGTGAGTGTGTACATATCCACATAAAACCCCATGAACTATCAATAACACTCTACTAGCATGAACATCTTCTCCCATTTCATTCTTTCTTCTCAATAAATCATTTCTTGCTTGGGGACAAGCAAGCTTTAAGTTTGGTGTTGTGATGACAAGTCATCTTAGCCTAGTTTCACTAGCCTTTTTCTTTTGTTTTCAATTGAATTATGCACTTTCTTGAGCCAAAAGCAAGCCAATTGGGTAGATTTCATGTTTTCTTTGATTTAATCAACCATGTATGAATTCATGCTATTTCATGAGGTTTTATGCTATAATTGTCATATATTACGAAAGAATGAATATCTCATGATTTTGAGCATAGCTTTGATGTGTTTGGTTGATTAATGATAGGTGAAGAAAGCTTGGAGAAAGGTTGATGCAAGAAGGAATGGCTAGGAGGAATGACTTGAGTCTTGAATTAATTATGAACCAGGAAGCAAAAGCTGGAGCAAAAGTTAGCCCCTAACTTTTTGGCTAACTTTTGGGCAAAAGCTGGAGGAAAAGTTAGCCCCTAACTTTTTGGCTAACTTTTGGCATGAAAAACACTCCCTGGATGCACCAAAAGTTTGCGCCAACGTTAGCCCCTAACTTTTTGGCTAACGTTGGCGCTTGAAAAACTCCCTGGGCTAGCAAAAGTTTGCGCCAACGTTAGCCCCTAACTTTCTGGCTAACGTTGGCGCCATGAATAACTAAGGGGAGGCCAACGTTGGAGCAAAAGTTAGACCCCTAACTTTTGCCCCAACGTTGGTATCAGCAAAACAAGGGTGCTGATGTGAAAAGTTGGAGCAAAAGTTAGACCCTAACTTTTACTCCAACTTTTACTCAAGCTTTCATGATTCCAACCCGGTTCAATTCGGTTCTTCTCCAAACTCCAAGAGCAATCAACCAAGGCCTCTCTCAACCCAATTCCACCAAGAGCAAAGGCCCAATTGAAGGCTTGAAGACCATTTGAAGAAAGTGTATAAATAGATTAGAATTTAAGTTTTAAAGGGCCGCCCTTTGAGTTTTCAGAGAGTTTTCTTTTCTGGTTTGATTGAGAGCTCACTTTTACAATTCTTAGCATTGTTGTTTTAATTCAAGAGAATTTGGGAGGAGAATTGATCTTTCTTCTTCCTTATTCTTGCCCAGCACTCTTTACTTTTCTTGTCTTGGATTTTGGGTGGAGAATTGAAGAAGTTCTGTTTCAATCTCACCTTGGAATCTTGTTTAATTTTCTGCTTAATTGAATTTCAGTTTCGGTTAATTGTTCTTCATCTACTTTCTTTGCAATTTACAATTTCCTTTGCAATTGTTCTTGTTGGATCTAGGAAGGCATTGAGATCTAGACTTGGTTTTCTAGTCTCTTGGGTCCTGAGATCCGGATTTCCCATTTCCCATTCCCTGTTTACTGTTTTCATGCTCATTTACAATTCTGTTTCTAGATCTGATTCAATCCAAGTGTTCTTCTATTCATCTGCTTGTTGCAATTTTACATTTCCTTGTTTAATTTCTGCAAATCCAACTCCCCATTCCCTTTACAATTCAAGCCATTTACATTTCTTGCACTTTAAGATTTTGCAATTTACATTTCTTGCGTTCTAAGTTTCTGCCATTTAATTTCTTGTTCTTTAAGATTCAGCACTTTAATTCCTGTTCTCTTTAATTTCATGCCAATTACCCATTCCCTTTACTTTCTATGCAATTTAAATTCTGCAAATCACAAATCTCTCAACCAAATCTTGATTCGCTTGACTAAATCAACCACTAAACTAAAATTGCTCAATCCTTCAATCCCTGTGGGATCGACCTCACTCCCGTGAGTTATTATTACTTGATGCGACCCGGTGCACTTGCCGGTTAAGTTTGGGTGTTTTGGAGAAATTCGTTTTTCCGCGAAAATATCCCATCAAGTTTTTGGCGCCGTTGCCGGGGATTGATTAGATTGACAATGATTAAGTGAGGTGGTGATCTAGATCTAGCATTTTTATTTTTTGTTCCTTTAATTTTCAATTAACCCACTAACTGTTTGAATTTTTGCTTAAGCTAACTAAAACTTCATTCTAGCAATAGATTGAAGTGTCACTGGTTTGTGTGTTTCTTATGTTCTGCTTGTATGTCAGGTACAAGAAGAAATACACCCATCTTTCATGAACAAGACGAAAGAACTGTTAGAAGGTTAAGAAGAGCTAAAAGAGGGAAAAATATTGTTGGAGAAGAGGAATCAGAAGAAGAATTCCAAGATATGGAGGAACATTCAACTAATCCACCAGGTGGAGCAGACAACAACAATAACAATCCACCCCAGAGGAGAGTTTTAGCTTCCTATACTTTTGCAAATCCTAGACATTGTGGAAGTAGCATCTTAACTCCAAATGTCAATGCAAACAATTTTGAACTAAAGCCATAACTCATCACTTTGGTTCAAAACAATTGCTCTTTTGGTGGAGGACCACTTGAAGATCCGAACCAACACCTATCCACCTTCTTGAGGATTTGTAACACTGTTAAAACTAATGGTGTGCCTTCTGACAGCTACAAGCTATTGCTATTCCCATTTTCTCTCAGAGACAAGGCCACTCAATGGTTGGAATCCTTTCCAAGAGACAGCATCAACAATTGGGATGATTTGGTAACCAAGTTTCTTGCCAAATTTTACCCACCTCAAAGGATCATAAGGTTGAAGACTGAGGTACAAACATTTACACAAATGGAGGCTGAACCCATCCATGAGGCATGGGAGAGATACAAGGCTCTAATCAGGAAATGTCCTCCTGAAATGTTCACTGAGTGGGATAAGCTGCAGAATTTCTATGAGGGCTTAACATTGAAATCTCAAGAAGCTTTGGATCATTCAGCTGGAGGTTCCTTGCAACTCATGAAAACTGCAGAGGAAGCTCAAAATCTCATTGATATGGTGGCTAACAACCAATATTTCTTTGCTCATCAAAGAAACCGCCAACCATCACAAAGAAGAGGAGTAATGGAGCTAGAAGGAGTGGACTCAATCTTGGCTCAAAACAAGATGATGCAGCAGTAAATTCAACAACAATTTGAACAAATGGCCAAGAGGATTGATAGTCTCCAAGTTGCAGTAGTTAACACTAGCCAACCATCAACCACATGGGGACAGAATGAAGAAATTCAAGAAGAACAACAACAAGAGCAAGTACAGTATATGCACAACCAAGGACCAAATGAAGTGTATGGTGATACATACAATCCATCCTGGAAGAACCACCCAAACCTCAGATGGGGAGATAATCACACCCAAAACCAACAACCATGGTAGAGAAACTCAAACCAAAACAACCCAAGAAGCAACCAAAACCACAATCAGCAGCAAACTAACCAGAACCCCTACAGAAAAACTCAAAACAACTACCCCAACCCCAACCAGTACCAATCCAATAACCAACCCACCAACCAAAATGCCTACCATCCACCACCTACATCTCATAACCCACCTCAAGTATCACCTGAAGCCCAGAGAATCACTAACTTGGAGGCCGTGATAGACAAAATGTTGAAACACCAGGAAATGACAACCAAGAATCATGAAGCCTCCCTGAAGAGCCTAGAGAGACAGATGGGGCAAATCTCCAAACAGATTTCTGTTGAGAGACCTTCAAGCTCACTGCCGAGCGACACAATCCCAAATCCTAAGGAAGAATGCAAGGCAATACAATTAAGGAGTGGGAGAACATTGATGAGCAACAATGACACTACTAAGAAGCAAGTAGAGAGCAGCAAAAGACCAATAGAAGAGGAACAGCCAACACACACAGAGGAAGCCAATGATGATGATGCAATGGCAAGCAAGGAAGCTTCAAAGCAAACTCAAGCAAAGGAGGAACAATAAAAAATTCCAAAAAAAGGGAATGAAGCAGTTGAAAAGCCAACCAAGAATCAAAAGCAACAAGCAGAGAAAACCTTTGTACCTCCACTGCCATATCCCCAGAGGTTCAACAAAGAAACCAAGGACCAATAATTTCATAAGTTCCTTGAGACTTTCAAAAAGCTGGAAATCAATATTCCCTTGGCTGAAGCACTTGAGCAAATGCCTCTGTATGCCAAGTTTTTGAAGGAGCTTATCAACAAGAAAAGAAGTTGGCATGAGAAGGAAACCATACTGCTCACTGAGGAATGCAGGGCTTTGATTCAAAAAGGGTTTCCCCCTAAGCTTGAAGATCCAGGGAGCTTTTTGCTACCTTGCACCATTGGGGAATTAACCATCACTAAAGCAATGTGCGATCTAGGAGCAAGTATCAACTTAATACCATCCTCCTTGGTAAAAAAGCTGCATATAGAGGAAGTTAAACCAGTACAGATATCTCTAGAGCTAGTAGATAAGTCAACAATATACCCCAGGGGTATGATTGAAAACCTTCTGGTCAAGGTGGACAATTTCATATACCCTACAGATTTTGTGGTTCTAGATTCAGAAGGGGATGATGGTGATTCTATTATTCTGGGAAGGCCATTCTTGGCCACTGCTAGAGCTATCATAGACATAGAAGAAGGAGAATTAACTCTCAGAATGCATGACAGGAGTGTCACTCTGAAGGTGTTACCAGAAGCACAGTTTGGTAATGAGAAGAAAAACTATATGGAACTTGACAAGGAAGAATCACAGTTAAAGGAAGAAAGCAACAAGGCGATTCACAACAACATCCCAAGGCAAAAGGTTGTGCAAACTGATGAAGAAGTCCAAGAGAATATTGGAGTATTAGCCACTGAAAGGATGAAAGATCCCCAAGGTAAGCCTACGGCCAGAAAAGAAAGGTCAACAAAAGAAAGGATGAAACGCAGAAACAAAACAAAAAGGGGTTGGAAGAACAGGAAGATTCCAACAGAGGGGCTTTCGAAAGGTGACAAAGTGCAATTAATATATCAACAACTGGGAGCAAGCCGACAGACTGATGACTATTACAATGTCAGCAACATACTCTCGTTGGAACATGCTGAAATTGAACACCAGAGAAGAAAGAGGAGGATCACGGTCAGGGGAGACAAGTTGAGGCACTACAACCCTCAACCACCATAAAAGAAAGCTCCAACGTCAAGCTAGTGACAATAAAAGAGCGCTCCATGGGAGGCAACCCATGATTTAAGATTTATGTCATTTTAAATTCAATAAGTTATGATCATCTGAGCATGAAATTTATTTTCATAGACGTACTCAATGAATGCATGCAAAAATTTTTTTTCATATGCTAAGACTTCTAAAGTTTGGTGTGCCTTCAAGCACACCAAACCAGTGTTGCAAACATTTTCATACTATATGCCTAGCATATGACCAAACACTAAGTTTGGTGTTTCTCTTCTCATGAAAATTAAAAAATCATGCATCAATGATCATACACTATCTCTTACTGAGACTTTTCAATTAAAAAGAAATCATACTCTATGATGAAGGCATCAATTGTGATTTACTACTAGCATCTCACATTTACCCCTTAAGCAAGATACAAGTTTGGTGTTCACCAAACTTTGATGCACGGATTTAGGGGCACAATTGATCCTTCATGAAAAAAAAAAGAGAGGAACCAATGGAGGGAGAAGAATTACAAGAGGAAGAAGAGCCACAAGAGGAGGAGGAACAGCAGCACACTCCTCTACATAACAATCTGGACATGACTCAAATGCAGGAAGCAATTGGAAGATTATCACAACAGTACATGAGAATTCAAGAAAGGCAAGAGGAATACCATTCACTATACATGAAAAACCAACAAGCACAAGAAGAACGGGAGCTAAGAATGATGAACAAACAAAGTGAATTCGAGTCAAGATTCCTTGTGATGCAAGAAGAACATGCTTTTCAATCTCATGAATCATTTGGAAAGTTAGAACAAATGCAAGCTGAAAATTTGAGGGCTCTCAAAGAGTTCACAACACTCCAAGATGCAAGATATGAAGTCCAAGCTGACTACAACATAAATAGTCAAATCAAGCTGAACTATATTGGAGAGCATCTGCACAACATGGATCCAGCTTTTCCAACCTTTGATGAATTCTTCAAAAGGAGAAGTGAGATAGAAGTAAGCAATGCAATGAAGCTTGAAGATAGAGTAGAGGAAGCAATGAATAGAGCTGGGTTCTGGCGGAATCAACAGACAACAGACATGGACACAGGGAACACCAGCAACCAGGTGTATGAAAGAAGAAAGAAAAAGCATGACAAATAAAAGGTGGACTTGCTCCTTGTTCAACACTAAGAAAGCATGCATTGTGTCTGTTTTGAGTGGTCCTTGCATCTTTAAGTAGTTGTCATAATTAATAGTCTTTGCATTTTGTTTGTTTCTCTTAGAATAAGTAAGCTAGTCTATGTGTGTGCTTGTGTGTTTACTTTCACTGAACAAAAAGCATGCTTTGTCCCCTGCATTTTCAATTCAATAAAAGAAATGTTTGAATGTGAAGTGAGATAGTTCTCTGTTAGATAGAAGTAAAATAAAAGTAAGTGGTGGTATGTGTGTGATTGTATAATAGCTCATCTTTAATGAATAAGAACACTAGGATGTCTCCTCTTAAGTAGAAAGTAGCTACTGTCTATGAATCTCAATTGAATAAAAATCCTTGGTTAGAAAGAAAAACAAAAAGAAAGAAAAAAGGGGAGAAAAAGAAATAGCCAAGAAGTGGCAGAACAAAAGAAAAACAAAAAGAAACAAAGCTGGACACCAATAGCTTGAACCTTAGAATATATGCCTGTGGTGTCTTTGTATTAGGATCTGCTTGGATTATTAAGCTCTTTGGAGTGCATCAACACTTGATGACTTGGGTTAACTAACCCGGGATCATCAGCTGAAAGTCCACTATCAAGAGCAACCTAACTACAAGGCATTTAGTAGCCCAAAGAGGTGCTGGGCATCAATGTTCTAAGAAGGAATGTGAGCCAAGTGTCTATAGTGAATAATGTGTCAAGTATAAAGAAAAGGAAATGAACTTGCTACACATGACACTCAAATAAAGCTCATGAACAAGATAATAGCCAAGGATAAAGGAATAATGAGAGGTCATAGCAGTATGTTACTTGAAGCTTGAAGGAGGTTTTCTAGGCTTAAGAGTCAATAAGAGGTGAGTGTGTACATATCCACATAAAACCCCATGAACTATCAATAACACTCTACTAGCATGAACATCCTCTCCCATTTCATTCTTTCTTCTCAATAAATCATTTCTTGCTTGGGGACAAGCAAGCTTTAAGTTTGGTGTTGTGATGACAAGTCATCTTAGCCTAGTTTCACTAGCCTTTTTCTTTTGTTTTCAATTGAATTATGCACTTTCTTGAGCCAAAAGCAAGCCAATTGAGTAGATTTTCATGTTTCCTTTGATTTAATCAACCATGTATGAATTCATGCTATTTCATGAGGTTTTATGCTATAATTGTCATATATTATGAAAGAATGAATATCTCATGATTTTGAGCATAGCTTTGATGTGTTTGGTTGATTAATGATAGGTGAAGAAAGCTTGGAGAAAGGTTGATGCAAGAAGGAATGGCTAGGAGGAATGACTTGAGTCTTGAATTAATTATGAACCAGGAAGCAAAAGCTGGAGCAAAAGTTAGCCCCTAACTTTTTGGCTAACTTTTGGCATGAAAAACACTCCCTGGATGCACCAAAAGTTTGCGCCAACGTTAGCCCCTAACTTTTTGGCTAACGTTGGCGCTTGAAAAACTCCCTAGGCTAGCAAAAGTTTGCGCCAACGTTAGCCCCTAACTTTCTGGCTAACGTTGGCGCCATGAATAACTAAGGGGAGGCCAACGTTGGAGCAAAAGTTAGACCCCTAACTTTTGCCCCAACGTTGGTATCAGCAAAACAAGGGTGCTGATGTGAAAAGTTGGAGCAAAAGTTAGACCCTAACTTTTACTCCAACTTTTACTCAAGCTTTCATGATTCCAACCCGGTTCAATTCGGTTCTTCTCCAAACTCCAAGAGCAATCAACCAAGGCCTCTCTCAACCCAATTCCACCAAGAGCAAAGGCCCAATTGAAGGCTTGAAGACCATTTGAAGAAAGTGTATAAATAGATTAGAATTTAAGTTTTAAAGGGCCGCCCTTTGAGTTTTCAGAGAGTTTTCTTTTCTGGTTTGATTGAGAGCTCACTTTTACAATTCTTAGCATTGTTGTTTTAATTCAAGAGAATTTGGGAGGAGAATTGATCTCTCTTCTTCCTTGTTCTTGCCCAGCACTCTTTACTTTTCTTGTCTTGGATTTTGGGTGGAGAATTGAAGAAATTCTGTTTCAATCTCACCTTGGAATCTTGTTTAATTTTCTGCTTAATTGAATTTTAGTTTCGGTTAATTGTTCTTCATCTACTTTCTTTGCAATTTACAATTTCCTTTGCAATTGTTCTTGTTGGATCTAGGAAGGCATTGAGATCTAGACTAGGTTTTCTAGTCTCTTGGGTCCTGAGATCCGGATTTCCCATTTCCCATTCCCTGTTTACTGTTTTCATGCTCATTTACAATTCTGTTTCTAGATCTGATTCAATCCAAGTGTTCTTCTATTCATCTGCTTGTTGCAATTTTACATTTCCTTGTTTAATTTCTGCAAATCCAACTCCCCATTCCCTTTACAATTCAAGCCATTTACATTTCTTGCACTTTAAGATTTTGCAATTTACATTTCTTGCGTTCTAAGTTTCTGCCATTTAATTTCTTGTTCTTTAAGATTCAGCACTTTAATTCCTGTTCTCTTTAATTTCATGCCAATTACCCATTCCCTTTACTTTCTATGCAATTTAAATTCTGCAAATCACAAATCTCTCAACCAAATCTTGATTCGCTTGACTAAATCAACCACTAAACTAAAATTGCTCAATCCTTCAATCCCTGTGGGATCGACCTCACTCCCGTGAGTTATTATTACTTGATGCGACCTGGTGCACTTGCCGGTTAAGTTTGGGTGTTTTGGAGAAATTCATTTTTCCGCAAAAATATCCCATCACTTTGCCCGAGATTTGATGGCCCAAACTGGCATTCAAAGTCATCCTAAAACATCTTGGCGTAAAACGCCCAAACTGGCACCAGAATTTGAGTTAAACGCCCAAACTAGCACCAAAGCTGGCGTTTAACTCCAGGAACAGCCTATGCATGAAAAAGCTTCAATGCTCAGCCCAAGCACACACCAAGTGGGCCCCGGAAGTGGATATCTGCACTATCTGCACTTAGTTACTCATTTTCTGTAAACATAGGCTACTAGTCTAGTATAAAAACTACTTTTAGAGATTTATTTTATATCATCTATAAGTCTTTTGACCATCTTAGTTTCACGTTTGGAGGCTGGCCTCACGGCCATGCCTAGACCTTTTTCACTTATGTATTTTCTACGGTGGAGTTTCTACACCCCATAGATTAAGGTGTGGAGCTCTGCTGTTCTTCATGAATTAATGCAATTACTACTATTTTTCCTTCAATTCACGCCTACTTCTTCTCCAAGATATACTCTTGTTCTTAATTCAGTTAAGTCAGAATGAAGGGGTGACCCGTGATAATCACCCAATCTTCGTTACTCGCTTAGCCAAGATCGCGTGTCTAACAACCACAAAGCGATCTATATGATGTTCAACGTAGTCATTGGACGACAGCTGGAGTATACTCTCTTGGATATCTAATACACGGACCGAGTCCGTAAGATTAGTATCTTCGTGGTATAGGCTAGAACCATTAGCAGCATTCCTGAGATCTGAAAAGTCTAAACCTTGTCTGTGGTATTCCGAGTAGGATCTGGAAAGGGATGATTGTGACGAGCTTCAAACTTGTGAATGTTGGGCGCAGTGACAGTGTGCAAAAGGACAATGGTCCTATTCCAATGATAGCAGGAACCGACAGATGATTAGTCGTGCGGTGACAGCGTATATGGATTTGTTTTCATCCGAGAAGATCATACAGCTTGCCATGGAAGGAGGTAACGCATGGTTGGAAGAAGGCAGTAGGAAAGCAGAAGTTCAGAAGCAACAAAGTATCTCCAGACGCTTATCTGAAATTCCCACCAATGAATTACATAAGTATCTCTATTTTATTTTATGTTTTATTCATATTTTAGTTATCAAAACCTCATAACCAATTGAATCCGCCTGGCTGAGATTTACAAGGATGACCATAGCTTGCTTCAAGCCGACAATCTCTGTGGGATCGACCCTTACTCACGTAAGGTGTTACTTGGATGACCCAGTGCACTTGCTGGTCAGTTACACGAAGTTGTGAAGAAGTGTTGAGATCACGATTCCGTGTACCAAGTTTTTGGCACCGTTGCCGGGGATTGTTCGAGTTTGGACAACTGACGGTTCATCTTGTTGCTCAGATTAGGTACTTTTATTTTATGTTTAAGCTTTTTAATTTTTATTTATTTTCAAAAAAAATTTAAAAAAAAATTACAATATTTTATTTCGTTCTTCAAAATTTTTAAGAATGATTTCTAGAGTTTCATTACGATCTGTTGAAGCCTGGCTGGCTATCAAGCCATGTCTAATCTTTTGGACCGAGGCTTCCACTTATCATTGCAGGAGCCTTTTGATTCCCATCAATTTGGCTGTTGTATGTAATGCTCTGCTGAAGCTTGGCTGGCCGTTGGCCATGTCTAATCTTTTGGACCGAAGCTTTCACATAAAGCTTGGCTGGCTATTAAGCCATGTCTAAATTTTTGGACCAAAGCTTTAGACTAACATTGCATGATTCCTAGAATTCTTATTAAAAAATTTGAATTTCTTTATTTTCTTTTCCAAAAAATTTTCGAAAAATACAAAATTTTTTTAATAAAACCATAAAACCAAAAAATTTTATGTTTCCTGTTTGAGTCTAGTGTCAAATTTTAAGTTTAGTGTCAATTGCATATTTTTAATTTTCACTAAAATTTTTGAAAATTCATGCATGTGTTCTTCATAATCTTCAAGTTGTTCTTGATGATTTTCTTTATTTGGTCTTTGCATTTTCTTATTTTGTATCTTTTCTTATTTTTCATATGCATTTTTGAATTATTGGTGTCTAAAGTTTGAAAATTTCTAAGTTTGGTGTCTTGCATATTTTTCTTTTCTTAAAAATTTTCAAAAATATGTTCTTGGTGTTCATCTTGACATTCAAAGTATTCTTGGTGTTCATCTTGACATTCAAAGTGTTCTTGCATGCATTATTAGTTTTGATCTTAAATTTTTATGTTATATGTCATTTGGATGTTTTTCTCTTTCCTCATTAAAATTCAAAAAAAAAAAATATCTTTCCCTCATTTTACTCATAATTTTCAAAATTTTAGATTGATTTGGTCAAAACTTTTAAAATTTAGTTGTTTCTTGTTAGTCAAGTCAAAATTTCAATTTAAAAATTCTATCTTTTTCAAATCTTTTTCAAAAATCAAATCTTTTTCATTTTTTTATATATATTTTCGAAAACTTTAACAATTTGATTTTCAAAATCTTTTTCTTATTTTTATTTCATAATTAATTCTAACAATTAATGTTTTGATTCAAAAATTTTTCAAGTTGTTACTTGCCTATTAAGAAAGGATCAATCTTTAATTTCTAGAATCATATCTTCAAGTTTCTTGTTAGTCAAGTAATCAACTTTAATTTTCAAAATCAAATCTTTTTAATTTCCTTTTCAAATCTTTTTCAAAATAAATTTCAATCATATCTTTTCAAAATCTTTTCTAACTTGTTATCTTTTCAAAATTGATTTTCAAATCTTTTTCAATTAACTACTTGACTTTTTACTATTTCTTATCTTTTTCAAAACCCATCACTACTTTTTCAAAATTCTTTTCAATTAACTAATTATTTTAAATTTTAATTTTAATTTTATTCCTTTTTATAATTTTTGAATTCTAACTAATAATCAAAATAAAAACAAAAATATTTTTCTTTTCTTTTTAATTAAATTCGAACTCTTCTCTCTCTCATCTCTTTCTATTTATTTAAATAATCACTAACACTTCTCTTCTTTTAAAATTCGAACCCTCTATCCCTCTCTGTGTTCGAATTTTTCTCTTCTCATTCTTCTACTCTTCTCTTCTTCTACTCACATAAAGGAATCTCTATACTGTGACATAGAGGATTCCTCTTCTTTTTCTGTTCTCTTATTTTTCATATGAGCATGAATAAGGATAAGAACATTCTTGTTGAAGCTGATCCTGAACCAAAAAGGAGTCTAAAGAGGAAGCTAAGAGAATCTAAAGCACAACACTCTGGAGAGGACCTTACTGAAATTTTCAAAAAAGTAGAGATGGCCGAACCTAACAACAATGGTGGAGATGCAAGGAAGATACTTGGTGACTTTATTGCACCCTCTTCTGACTTATGTAGAAGGAGCATCTCAATTCCTACAATTGGAGCAAACAACTTTGAGCTTAAGCCTCAACTAGTTTCTCTAATGCAGCAGAATTGCAAGTTTCATGGACTTCCATTGGAAGATCCTTATCAGTTTTTAGCTGAATTCTTGCAAATCTGTGTCAATGTTAAGATAAATGGGGTTAATCCTGAGGTCTACAGACTTATGCTTTTCCCATTTGCTGTAAGAGACAGAGCTAGGACATGGTTGGACTCACAACCTAAAGATAGCCTGAACTCTTGGGAAAAGTTGGTCAATGCTTTCTTGGCCAAATCCTTTTCACCTCAAAAGTTGAACAAACTTAGAGTGGAAGTCCAAACCTTCAGACAGAAGGAATGTGAATCCCTCTATGAAGCTTGGGAAAGATACAAACAACTGATCAGAAGGTGTCCTTCTGACATGCTTTCAGAATGGAGCATCTTATGTATATTTTATGATGGTCTATATGAATTGTCCAAGATGTCATTGGATCACTCTGCTTATGGATCTCTTCATCTGAAAAAGACGCCTGTAGAAGCCTAGTAACTCATTAAAATGGTTGCAAATAACCAGTTCATATATACTTCTGAAAGAAATCCTATGAATAATGGGACAACTCAGAAGAAAGGAGTTCTTGAGATTGATACTATGAATGCAATATTGGCTCAGAATAAAATATTGACTCAGCAAGTCAACATTATTTTTCAGAGTTTGACTGGAATGCAAGCTGCATCCGGCAGTACTAAGGAAGCTTCCTCTGAAGAAGAAGCTTATGACCCTGAGAATCCTGCAATGGAAGAGGTGAATTACATGGGAGAATCCTATGGAAACACCTATAATCCTTCATGGAGGAATATCCTAATTTCTCATGGAAGGATCAGTAGAAGCCTAATCAAGGTTTGGCAATAGCAAACCTTTTCGATAATCTTCTGAACAACAGACAGAGAATTCTAAGTAGAGCCACTCTGACTTAGCAACTATAGTCTCTGATCTATCTAAGACCACTCTCAGTTTCATAACTGAAACAAGGTCCTCCATTAGAAACTTGGAGGCACAAGTGGGTCAACTGAGTAAAAGAGTTACTGAAACTCCTCCTAGTACTCTCCCAAGCAATACAGAAGAGAATTCAAAGAGAGAGTGCAAGGCCATCAATATACCCAACGTGGCCGAATGCATAGAGGAAGAAGATGAAGTGATTTCCACTGAGGAAAACCTCAATGGACGTTCATTGGCCACTAAGGAGTTCCCTAATGAGGAACCAAAGGAATCTGAGGCTCATATAGAGACCATGGAGATTTCACTGAACTTACTGTTGCCATTCATGAGCTCTGATGAATATTCTTCTTCTAAAGAAGATGAAGATATTATTGAAGAGCAAGTTGCTCAGTACCTAGGAGCAATCATGAAGCTGAATGCCAAGTTATTTGGTAATGAGACTTGGGAGGATGAACCTCCATTGCTCATTAATGAACTGAATGCTTTGGGGCAACTAAAGTTACCTCAGAAGAAATCGGATCCAGGAAAATTCTTAATACCCTGTATCATAGGCACCATGACCTTTAAGAAGGCTCTGTGTGACCTTGGCTCAAGTATAAACCTCATGCAACTCTTTGTAATGGAGAAACTAGCGATCTTTGAGGTACAAGTTACAAGAATCTCACTAGAGATGGCAGACAATTCAAGGAAACAGGCTTATGGACTTGTAGAGGATGTCTTAGTAAAGGTTGAAGGCTTTTACATCCCTGCTGATTTCATAATCCTAGACACTGGGAAGGAAGAGGATGAATCCATCATCCTTGGAAGACCCTTCCTAGCTACAGCAAGAGCTGTGATTGATGTAGACAGAGGAGAGTTAGTCCTTCAATTGAATGAGGACTACCTTGTGTTTAAGGTTCAAGGATCTTCTTCTGTAACCATGGAAAGGAAGAATGAAAAGCTTCTCTCAATGCAGAGTCAAGCAGAGCCCCCTCACTCAACTTCTAAGTTTGGTGTTGGGAGGCCATCATCAAGCTCTGAATCTCTGTGAAGCTCTCTAAGAGCTTCACTGTCAAGCTATTGACATTAAAGAAGCGCTTGTTGAGAGGCAACCCAATGTTATTTAATTATATTTATTTATTTTCCATTATTATTTTATGTTTTCTTTAGGTTGATGATCATGTGAAGTCACAAAAATAAATGAAAAATCAAAAACAGAATGAAAAACAGCATAAAAAATAGCACACCCTGGAGGACAGGCTTACTGGTGTTTAAACGCCAGTAAGGATAGCAAAATGGGCGTTTAACGCCCAGCCTGGCAGCATTCTGGGTTTTAAACGCCAGAATGGGCAGCACTCTGGGCGTTTAACGCCAGAAAGGGCTGTCTGGCATCTGGCTGGTGTTAAATGCCAGAAATGGGCAGCAGGCTGGCGTTTAACGCCAGGAAAGGTAGCAGAGCTAGCGTTAAACGCCAGGATTGGCATAGAATGGGCGTTTGAATGCCAGAATGGTACAGGGAGCAGAATTCCTTGACACCTCAGGATCTGTGGACCCTATAAGATCCCCACCTATCCCACCTCTTCTTCTCTCCTCTTCACCCCTTTCCATAACACTCTTCCCCAAATACCCTTGACCAATCCCATCAATAACTCTTCCCCAAACACCCTTCACCTATCAAATCCTACCATTTTCTCCATAATCCCTTCACCACTCACATCCATCCATCATAAAACCCCACCTACCCCACCATTCAAATTCAAACCATTCCCCTCCCAAACCCACCCCTTCATAACCGAATTCCCCCTCTCTCCTACCCTATAAATACCCCTCATCACTACCTTCAATTTCACACATCATACACACTACAACCCCCCTTGGCCAAACCCACTCTTCACCTTCATCTCCTCTATTTCTTCTTCTTCTACTCATTTCTTTCTTCTTTTGCTCGAGGACGAGCAAACCTTCTAAGTTTGATGTAGGAAAAGCTAAGCTTTTTGTTTTTCCATAACCATTAATGGCACCTAAGGCCGGAGAAACCTCTAGAAAGAGGAAAGGGAAGGCAATTGCTTCCACCTCTGAGTCATGGGAGATGGAGAGATTCATCTCAAAAGTGCATCAAGACCACTTCTATGAAGTTGTGGCAAAGAAAAAGGTGATCCCCGAGGTCCCCTTCAATCTCAAAAAGAGTGAATATCCGGAGATCCGATATGAAGTTCGAATGAGAGGTTGGGAAATCCTCACCAACCCCATTCAATAAGTCGGGATCTTAATGGTTCAAGAGTTCTATGCCAATGCATGGATCACTAAGAACCATGACCAAAGTGTGAACCCAAACCCAAAGAATTGGTTCACAATGGTTCGGGGGAAATACTTGGATTTTAGTCCGGAAAATGTGAGGTTAGCATTTAACTTGCCAATGATGCAAGGAGATCCTCACCCTTTCACTAGAAGGATTAACTTTGATCAAAGGTTGGACCAAGTCCTTAGGGACATTTGTGTGGAAGGAGCTCAATGGAAGAGAGACTCAAGAGGCAAGCCGGTTCAACTAAGAAGGCTTGAACTCAAACCAGTGGCTAGGGGATGGTTTAAGTTTATCCAACGCTCTATAATTCCTATTAGCAATCGGTCTGAAGTCACAATAGACTGGGCTATCATGATCCATAGTATCATGAATGGAGAGGAAATAGAAGTTCATGAGATCATATCCCTAGAACTCTACAAGGTGGCGGATAAGTCTTCTACTTTGGCAAGGTTAGCCTTCCCTCATCTTATTTGTCACCTATGTAATTCAGTCGGAGTTGCCATAGAGGGAGATATCCTCATTGAAGAGGACAAGCCCATCACTAAGAAAATGATGGAGCAAACAAGAGAGCCCACTCATGGACCTCAACAAGAGCATGAGGAAATTCCTCATCATGAAATCCCTGAGATGCCTCAAGGGATGCACTTTTCTCCACAAAACTATTGGGAGCAAATCAACACCTCCTTAGGAGAATTGAGTTCCAACATGGGACAAATAAGGATGGAGCACAAAGAGCATTCCGCCCTCCTCCATAAAATTAGAGAAGACCAAAGAGCCATGAGGGAGGAGCAACAAAGGCAAGGAAGAGACATAGAGGAGCTCAAGCACTCCATAAGATCTTCAAGAGGAAGAACTAGCTGCCATCACTAAGGTGGACCCGTTCTTTAATTTCTTTGTTCTTATTTTTCTGTTTTTCGAAAATTATGCTTTATGTCTTATCTATATTTGTGTCTTTATTACATGATCATTAGTGTCTAGTGTCTATGTCTTAAAGCTATGAATGTCCTTTGAATCCTTCACCTTTCTTAAATAAAAAATATTTTCTGAAGAAGAAAAAGAAGTACATGAATTTTGAATTACATCTTGAAATTAATCTAATTATTTTGATGTGGTGGCAATACTTTTTGTTTTCTGAATGAATGCTTGAACAGTGCATATTTTTAATTTGTTGTTTATGAATGTTAAAATTGTTGGCTCTTGAAAGAATAATGAAAAAGGAGAAATGTTATTGATAATCTGAAAAATCATAAAATTGATTCTTGAAGCAAGAAAAAGCAGTGAAAAGCTTGCAGAAAAAAAATATGACGAAAAAAATAAATAAAAAAAAGAAAAAGCAAGCAGAAAAAGCCAATAACCCTTTAAACTAAAAGGCAAGGGTAAAAAGGATCCAAGGCTTTGAGCATTAATGGATAAGAGGGCCCAAAGGAATAAAATCCTGGCCTAAGCGGCTAAATCAAGCTGTCCCTAACCATGTGCTTGTTGCGTGAATGTGTCAAGTGAAAAGCTTGAGACTGAGCGGTTAAAGTCGTGGTCCAAATCAAAAAAGAGTGTGCTTAAGAGCTCTGGGCACCTCTAACTGGGGACTTTAGCAAAGATGAGTCACAATCTGAAAAGGTTCACCCAGTTATGTGTCTGTGGTATTTATGTATCCGGTGGTAATACTGGAAAACAAAATGCTTAGGGTCACGACCAAGACTCATAAAGTAGTTGTGTTCAAGAATCAACATACTGAACTAGGAGAATCAATAACACTATTTGAATTCTGAGTTCCTATAGATGCCAATCATTCTGAACGTCAAAGGATAAAGCGAGATGCCAAAACTGTTCTGAAGCAGAAAGCCACTAGCCCCGTTCATCTAATTGGAAATTAGCTTCATTGATATTTGGAATTCATTGTATATTCTTTTCTTTTCATGGAATTTTGTTTTTAGTTGCTTGGGAATAAGCAACAATTTAAGTTTGGTGTTGTGATGAGCGGATAATTTATACCCTTTTTGGCATTGTTTTTACATAGTTTTTAGTATGTTTTAGTTATTTTTTATTCAAAAATCAAATTTCTAGACTTTACTATGAGTTTGTGTGTTTTTCTGTAATTTCAGGTATTTTCTGGCTGAAATTGAGGGACCTGAGCAAAAGTCTGATTCAGAGGCTGAAAAAGGACTGCAGATGCTGTTGGATTCTGACCCTACTGCATTTGAAATGAATTTTCTGGAGCTACAGAAACCCAATTGGCGCGCTCTTAATTGCGTTGGAAAGTATACATCCTGGGCTTTCCAGCAATATATAATAGTCTATACTTTGCCCGAGATTTGATGGCCTAAACTGGTGTTCAAATTCAGCCTAAAACATCTTGGCGTAAAACGCCCAAACTAGCACCAGAATTGGAGTTAAACGCCCAAACTGGCACCAAAGCTGGCGTTTAACTCCAGAAACAGCCTATGCACGAAAAAGCTTCAATGCTCAGCCTAAGCACACACTAAGTGGGCCCCAAAAGTGGATTTCTGCACTATCTGCACTTAGTTACTCATTTTCTGTAAACCTAGGCTACTAGTCTAGTATAAAAAACTACTTTTAGAGATTTATTTTATATCATCTATCAGTCTTTTGACCATCTTAGTTTCACCCTTGGAGGCTGGCCTCATGGCCAAGCCTAGACCTTTTTCACTTATGTATTTTCTACGGTAGAGTTTCTACACCCCATAGATTAAGGTGTGGAGCTCTACAGTTCTTCATGAATTAATGCAATTACTACTGTTTTTCCTTCAATTGACGCCTACTTCTTCTCCAAGATATACTTTTGTTATTAATTCAGTTAAGTAAGAATGAAGGGGTGACCCGTGACAATCACCCAATCTTCGTTACTCGCTTAGCCAAGATCGCGTGCCTGACAACCACAAAGCGATCTACATGATGTTCAACATAGTCATTGGACGACAGCTGGAGTATACTCTCTTGGATATCTAATACACGGACCGAGTCTGTGAGATTAGTATCTTCGTGGTATAGGCTAGAACCATTGGCAACATTCCTGAGATCCGGAAACTCTAAACTTTGTCTGTGGTATTCCGAGTAGGATCTGGGAAGGGATGACTGTGACGAGCTTCAAACTTGCGAATGTTGGGCACAGTGACAGTGTGCAAAAGGACGATGGTCCTATTCCGACGCTAACGGGAACCGACAGATGATTAGCCGTGCGGTGACAGCACATATAGATTTGTTTTCATCCGAGAGGATCATACAGCTTACCATGGAAGGAGGTAACGCATGGTTGGAAGAAGGTGATGTGTGGAAAACGATCCAACACAAAACTCACCGGCAAGTGTACCGGGTCGCATCAAGTAATAATAACTCACGCGAGTGAGGTCGATCCCACAGGGATTGAAGGATTGAGTAATTTTAGTTTAGTGGTTGATTTAGTCAAGCGAACAAGAGTTGATTTAAGTGATTTGGAATTGACAGAATTTAAATTGCATGAATTGTAAAGGGAGAGGGGTAATTGACAAGAATTTAAAGTGCAGAAGAATTGAAAGAGCTGAATCTTAAAGTGCAAGTAATGTAAATTGCAGAAACTTAGATTGCAAGAAATGTAAATGACTGAAGCTTAAAGTTCAAGAAATGTAAATTCCTTGAATTGTAAAAGGAGTTGGGAATTGGGATTGTAGAAATTAAACAAGGAAAAGTAAATTGCAACAAGCAGGAAAGTAAAAGATGAATTGAATTGAAGTAGATCTCAAACAGAAAAGTAAATTAGCTTGAAGAAGCATTCGACAGATGAATTAAAAAGAAATTTCAGATCTGAGGGGTCAAGAGACTAGAAAACTAAGTCTAGATCTCACTACCTTCCTTGATCCAATTCAAAGATCAATTGCAAGTGAATTTAAAATCAAATAGTAGAAGAAGCAAATTTAAATCTCAAATTCTCCAATAGTGCAGTGAAAGAAACAAAGAGAGATCTCAAGGTGAGATTGACACAGAATTTCCTCAATTCTCAACACCCAAGACTCAAGTAAAGCTTTTCAGAAAAGAAAACAAGAAAACCCAGAGGAGAGGAGAACTCAATTCCCCTCCCAATTTTCCAGGATCTGAATACAAGCTCTCCAAATTACAATTCCAAATTCTAACAGAAGTGAAAAATTCAAAAGTAAAAGTTGACGTCCTATTCTAAATCAAACTAACTTCTATTTATACACTTTCTTCTAATGGTCTTGAAGCCTTGAATTTAGGCCTTGGCCTTGATGGAATTGGATTGAAGATAGCCTTAGTTGGTTGCTCTTGGACTTGAGAAGAAATCCATTTGCAATTTGGACTTTGGAGCCTTTAAGTTTGAGTCAACGTTTGAGGGAAACTTTAACTCAAACGTTTTCGTGTTGAAATTATGCAGAACGGTACTTATCTGTCACTCACGTTTGAGTTCACGTTTGAGGTCAAACGTGAGCTCAAACGTGCTCCCTCCAAGAATATTTTGACGCCAACGTTTGACCTCAAGTTTGAGGCAAACGTTGGCGTGAGCGTTGGCCTCCCCTGGGTATTAATTATGCCAACGTTTGACCTCAAGTTTGAGGCAAACGTTGGCGTGAACGTTGGCTCCTCCCTGGGTAATAATTGTGCCAACGTTTGACCTCAAATTTGAGGCAAACGTTGATGTGAACGTTGGCTCTTCCCCTGGGTAGTAATTGTGCCAACGTTTGACTTCAAGTTTGAGGCAAACACTGGCGCAAACTTTGGCATCTCCTGGGTTAGTTTTTGAGCCAACGTTTGACCTCAAGTTTGGGGCAAACGTTGGCACAAACTTGAGCTTCCCCCAGGGTGGTTTTTCTGCCTTCTGCCATCCTCTTTCTTCAACCTTCCTCCAAGCCTTTTGGTCACCTGTCATCAATCAACAAATGCATCAAAGCTATGCTAAAATCATGAGATTTATTATCATCCTTGACATATAAGCAATTATAGCACAAAACCTCATGAAAATGCATCAATTTACTCATGGTTGATTGAATCCAAATGCACATGAATTTTCACCCAAATGGATTACTTGTAACTCAAGAAAGTGTATAAAACCTATTAAAACAAAGGAAAAAGACTAGTAAAACTTTTGGATTAGGAATGGTGTCGCTTGGTAATGAGCTTAATGGTCCCTCAATAGCAAATTTCTTGGAAAGCTGTCCAATCTGCCTCTCCATATTTTTCATGGAAGCTTCCTGGTTCTTTGTTGTCATCTCTTGGTGCTTCATCATTTTCTCCATTAAGAGCTCCAAATTGGTGATCCTCTGAGAGTCTTGTGAGATTGGTTGGTTGTGGGGTGTTGAGGGTTGATGGTAAGTGTTTTGGTTGGTGGTTTGATTATTGGATGGATGATGGTTAGAGTTAGGGTTAGTATTTTGGGGTTTTCTATATGTATTTTGGTTGTTATTCTGCTGGTTGTTGTGGTTTGTATTTTTCCATCTGTTTTGCGTTGAATTCCTTTGCCATGGCTGTTGAGTCTGAGTGTGATTGTCTCCCCATTTGAGGTTGGGGTGGTTCTTCCAGGATGGGTTATAAGTGTCACCATAAACCTCATTGTGTCTAGACCCTTGATTGTGCATGTAGTTCACTTGCTCTTGCTGTTGATCTTCACAACCTTTTTCACCTTGTCCCCATGTGGTTGATGGTTGACTTGTATTTACTGCTACAACTTGGAGGCTATCAATCCTCTTGGCCATTTGCTCAAATTTTTGCTGAATTTGCTGCTGCATTATTTTGTTTTGAGCTAGGATTGAGTCCACTCCTTTCAACTCCATCACTCCTTTCCTTTGTGATGGTTGGCGTTGCCTTTGGTGAGCAAAGAAATATTGGTTGTTAGCCACCATATTAATGAGATTTTGGGCCTCCTCTGCAATTTTCATGAGTTGCAAAGAACCTCCAGCTGAGTGATCCAGTGCTTTTTGAGCCTTCAAAGTAAGTCCTTCATAGAAGTTTTGAAGCTTGTCCCATTCAATGAACATGTCTGGTGGATATTTCCTGAGCAAAGCCTTGTATCTCTCCCATGCCTCATATAGAGTTTCAGCATCCAATTGTGTGAATGTTTGTACTTCAGTCTTCAATCTAATAATCCTCTGAGGTGGGTAAAATTTACCAAGGAACTTGCTCACTAGATCTTCCCAAGTGTTGATGCTCTCTCTTGGAAATGTCTCCAACCACTGAGTAGCTTTGTCTCTGAGAGAGAATGGGAATAGCAAAAGCTTATAGATGTCTGGATGCACACCATTAGATTTGACAGTGTCACATATCCTCAGGAAAGTGGATAAGTGTTAGTTTGGGTCTTCAAGTGGCCCTCCTCCAAAAGAGCAGTTGTTTTGAACCAAGATGATGAGTTATGGCTTCAGTTCAAAGTTGTTTGCATTGACATTTGGGGTAAGGATACTACTCCCACAATGTCTAGGATTTGCAAATGTGTAGGAAGCCAAAACTCTTCTCTGTGGTGGATTGTTGTTGTTGTTGGCTGCTCCTCCTGGTGGATTTGTTGGGTTTGTTGAGTGTTCCTCCATGTCCTTGAATTCTTCTTCTGAATCCTCTTCTCCAACAATACCTTTCCCTCTTTCATCTCTTCTTAATCTCCTGAGGGTTCTTTCGTCTTGTTCACAAAAAGTGGGTATAGCTCCCCTTGTTCTTGACATACAACTAAAACAAAGAAAATCACACAAAACCCAGAAAAACAGTAACACTTCAATCCATTGCTAGAGTGAAGTTTTGGTTAGCTTAGGCAAAAATTCAAACACTTAGTGGGTTAATCGAAAAGTAAAGAAACGGAAAAGAAAAAGTGCTTGATCTAGACCACCACCTCACTTAATCATTGTCAATCTAATCAATCCCCGGCAACGGCGCTAAAACTTGATGTATGGAAAATGATCCAACACAAAACTCACCGGCAAGTGTACCGGATCGCATCAAGTAATAATAACTCACGTGAGTGAGGTCGATCCCACAGAGATTGAAGGATTGAGCAATTTTAGTTTAGTGGTTGATTTAGTCAAGCGAACAAGAGTTGATTTGAGTGATTTGGAATTGACAGAATTTAAATTGCTTGAATTGTAAAGGGAGAGGGGTAATTGACAAGAATTTAAAGTGCAGAAGAATTGAAAGAGCTGAATCTTAAAGTGCAAGTAATGTAAATTACAGAAACTTAGATTGCAAGAAATGTAAATGACTGAAGCTTAAAGTGCAAGAAATGTAAATTTCTTGAATTGTAAAAGGAATTGGAAATTGGGATTGCAGAAATTAAACAGGGAAAAGTAAATTGCAACAAGCAGGAAAGTAAAAGATGAATTGAATTGAAGTAGATCTCAAACAGAAAAGTAAATTAGCTTGAAGAAGCATTCGATAGATGAATTAAAAGGAAATTTCAGATCTCAGGGGTCAAGAAACTAGAAAACTAAGTCTAGATCTCACTACCTTCCTTGATCCAATTCAAAGATCAATTGCAAGTGAATTTAAAATCAAACAGAAGAAGAAGAAAATTTAAATATCAAATTCTCCAATAGTGCAGTGAAAGAAACAAAGAGAGATCTCAAGGTGAGATTGAGATAGAATTTCCTCAATTCTCAACACCCAAGACTCAAGTAAAGTGATGCGGGCGGAAATTGGCGAGTTAAGAATGATTATAAAATATGCGTTGCAAGTATAGTTCTCAACCAACCAGAAATCTGCTTTATCAATTTAAAAAGGGTGTCACAGAAATTAAAATCAAAATACTGGGAGTATGAGTCCCAGGTCGTCTCCCAACGAGTTGCAGAAAAGTATGCTATTTTATTAATCAGATGTTTCCAAAAAGGTTTGAGTTGAATGGCAGAAAATTAAATTAGAGAATTTATATAAATTTAAATAAAAGCCTTGATTGGGAGTTGATTAGTTGGAAGCCCTATTCTTGTTGCAGTACTCTCAAGATTAATTGATAATTGGGGATTATTCTGTTTAGTTGTCCCTCACTAAGTAAGGGAAAGTTAAACAAGTTGGAATGCTATTTCTATCCACAAGTTCCAATCCGCTCTGGGGAGGATTGGTGTTAGTGACTAGAGAGCAATCCAACAATAAACCCAACTACAATCTCTCTCTTGAGCATCCCAACTTCAAGGGTTTCTTTCAATTAACTCCCCATCAAGTTAGGGGACTACTCGCTCATTGTAAATGTAAAATTCATAACATAAGAAAAGGAATTAAAGAAAGACATCATAAATAATGATCAAAAGATTAATCAAAGATAAAAGTGATTCTTGTATTAATAAATGCTAAAACAATCCAACAGTAAAATTAAGTAAATTAAGGAACATGGAAGAGTAAGAGACAAGTAAAGAAAACGAACTAGAGTGTCGAAGTCTTGATGAGGCAATAACTCTTCTCAATATCCCAATGCAAAAATAATGAACATAACCAATCCTAAAAACTATGAATGTGTAGAGAGAAAACCTAAAGGAGAGGAAAACTGGATCTCAAAACTAAAACTATGCGGAATGTTTGTTGTTGTTGGTTTTTGCATGTTCTCCGGCTCTAGTCTACTTTTCTGGGCTGAAAACCGGGTCAAAATAGGGCCCAAAATCGCCCCCAGCGATTTTGTAGATTATGCAGATCACGCATGTCACGCGGTCGCGTCATCCATGCGGCCGCATCATTCGGCTTTCTGCTTTGCCACGCGGTCGCGTCATCCATGCGGCCGCGTCACTCGTGCTATTCCATGCCGCGCGGTCGCGTCATCCATGCGGCTGCATCACTTCTCCCTGGTCATCTCCTCAATTTCTTGTGTTCCTCCCATTTTTGCAAGCTTCCTCTCCAATCTCCAACTCATTCATGCCCTGTAAAGCCTGAAACACTTAACACAGAGATCACGGCATCAAATGGAATAAAGGAGAAATAAAATACATAATTAAAGTCCCTAGGAAGCAAGTTTTCAATCATACAATAACTTTAGGAAGGAATTATAAATGCATGCTTATTTAATGAATAAGTGGATAAAGATCATGATAAAACTACACAATTAAACACAATATAAACCATAAAATAGTGGTTTATCATAAAGCTTTTCAGAAAAGAAAACAAGAAAACCTAGAGGAGAGGAGAACTCAATTCCCCTCCCAATTCTCCAGGATCCGAATACAAGCTCTCCAAATTACAATTCCAAATTCTAACAGAAGTGAAAAATTCAAAAGTAAAAGTTGACGTCCTATTCTAAATCAAACTAACTTCTATTTATACACTTTCTTCTAATGGTCTTGAAGCCTTGAATTTGGGCCTTGGCCTTGATGGAATTGGATTGAAGATAGCCTCAGTTGGTTGCTCTTGGACTTGAGAAGAAATCTGTTTGCAATTTGGACTTTGGAGCCTTTAAGTTTGAGTCAACGTTTGAGGGAAACTTTAACTCAAACATTTTTGTGTTGAAATTATGCAGAACGGTACTTATCTGTCACTCACGTTTGAGTTCACGTTTGAGGTCAAACGTGAGCTCAAACGTGCTCCCTCCAAGAACATTTTGACGCCAACGTTTGACCTCAAGTTTGAGGCAAACATTGGCGTGAGCGTTGGCCTCCCCTGGGTATTAATTATGCCAACGTTTGACCTCAAGTTTGAGGCAAACGTTAGCGTGAACGTTGGCTCCTCCCTGGGTAGTAATTGTGCCAACGTTTGACCTCAAGTTTGAGGCAAACGTTGGCGTGAACGTTGGCTCTTCCCCTGGGTAGTAATTGTGCCAACGTTTGACCTCAAGTTTGAGGCAAACGTTGGCACAAACTTTGGCATCTCCTGGATTAGTTTTTGAGCAAACGTTTGACCTCAAGTTTGGGGCAAACATTGGCACAAACTTATGCTTCCCCTAGGGTGGTTTTGCTGCCTTCTGCTATCCCCTTTCTTCAACCTTCCTCCAAGCCTTTTGGTCACCTGTCATCAATCAACAAATGCATCAAAGCTATGCTAAAATCATGAGATTTATTATCATCCTTGACATATAAGCAATTATAGCACAAAACCTCATGAAAATGCATCAATTTACTCATGGTTGATTGAATCCAAATGCACATGAATTTCCACCCAAATGGCTTACTTGTAACTCAAGAAAGTGTATAAAACCTATTAAAAAAAGGAAAAAGACTAGTAAAACTAGGCTAAGATGCCTTGGCATCAGAAGGCAGTAGGAAAGCAGAAGTTCAGAAGCAACAAAGCATCTCTAGACGCTTATCTGAAATTCCCACCAATGAATTACATAAGTATCTCCATTTTATTTTATGTTTTATTCATATTTAATTATCAAAACCTCATAACCAATTGAATCCGCCTAACTGAGATTTACAAGGATGACCATAGCTTGCTTCAAGCCAACAATCTCCGTGGGATCGATCTTTACTCACGTAAGGTATTACTTGGACGACCCAGTGCACTTGCTGGTCAGTTACGTGGAGTTGTGAAGAAGTGTTGAGATCACGATTCCGTGTACCAATGAGACCCGAATGCTATCTCATGGACATGAGGAAGGTACTCGGGAGGAATTCCCTAGGATGAACCGATGAGGGAACGCGAGATAGGAATCTTGGCATTGGTATATGTGACATTAGTGTGTTGATTTTGGATTGTTGAGTGAAATACTTGGAGGCGAATAGTTGCTTGAACAATTTGTTTAATTAGGCTTGAATTAATTGAAATCTAATGATTTAGAGCAGAAGGGGCTTGTAATTAACATTGGTATAGTTGGATTTGAATGGGAATGAAAGTTTGTGAAAATCGAGCACTTGTGTAAAAATTGGAGGAAGATAAATTGTTATTAGGCAGCGGATATTATAGGTTTTGAACGTTTAGGTAATGTGAGTATGGAGATCAAGGATTTTTAAGAGGATGTGATTGAGTCTCACAATGAGCGTAAGCATTATTTCTGTCAGGTTGAGAAAGCTTAGAAGTGGGACTAGGTTTTGTGATTCGATAGGGGAATATGACATGGATTCATGATTGGATTCTTGGTGGTTAATAATCAGAGTGACGCAGCGGAAGCAGTAACATAGGATAGTTATGTATAGGAGGTGTAAAGTTGACTAGGATGTCTTAAGCTTGAAATACTCGAAGCGTTTAGTGGGTTAATGCAAGTAATGATTCTCAAATAATTGAATTTGATTATGGCTGTGAACTTTGACTTATTCCGGAGTGGATACGGAAATGATTGTTGGTGTGTAATTAGATTTAGGTGATAAGTGAGTAGCAATTGTTGTGTTTGAGAGATAAGTATTACGATTTGATCATGATGACCTTGGATTTAGATTGAAATGTATAATGATTGGATTTAAGGACGACTTTGGTAAACATTAAATTGAAATGCTAATATTGAGATTAGTTTTAGGGAAACCGTAAAGGGCGGTAAACCCAAATTTATAGGGGAGGTTCTGCCCAAATTCTGAAAGAACTTGAAGAGTTTAGAAATCTTATGTTATGATAACAATCGGTAGTTTTATCCTAGAAAGTTTTATGAAGGGTGAGATGAACATAACATTTGGTTAGTTATTAAGACAAACATATAAGAAGCTAAGAGTATAACGGATAAAAATAGCTGGAGTCAGGAATAGGGTGTTAGAATTGATGTTGAAGAATGGTAAAAGAATGGTAAGAGGTTGGTTGAATATGAAAGAGCGCTTATATGAAGATTTGATAGCGAATTTTCGAGGACAAAAATTTTTGTTAGGTGGGTAGGATGTAAAATCTAGTCAAACCGTAATTAATTAAATAATAAATTAAATGTGAGAGAACATGGTTAGAAAATTTAACAATCGTAATTCGATAATTTAAAAATGATATTTGGACTCAGTAAATTTTTTTGAGTCGGAAAACATACTTTTCTGCATAAAAATGCGCACTGAAAATTTGACTGGTAGTACCGGCTGAGATCTGTCTGGTACTGCAGCTGAGGAAATTAATTTGAAGTGAATAAGGTTATGAAATAATAATTTATAAATTGGAAAAATAGAAATATTTAAAATACGATCTAAAACTCTAAACTTAAAGGTTTTGGTCCAAAATTGGGTCAATGGGCTAAACCAAGTGAACCGAGCCCAAGTGGGCCCAAGACCCAAATGCTGAGTTCACTTGCTCCAGGTAGAGAATGAGATAATTTGAACTCTCTGGGTAGACGCAATGAAGTGATTTCACTTGCTCCAGATAGAGAATGAGATAATTGATATTTAAATGTTGAGTTCAAGGTTTACTGGCTATGGTTTGGCTTGGGATTGAGTGATGAGAGGTTTGGAAAGAAGAGAAACATAAGGAGTTGACTAGACTTAGTATTACCAAGAACATTTGCCTAATTCATGGATTAGTGAGAACCTAAGATGAATTAATGAATGAAAGGAAGTTTAGGATGCTTAGTGAGTTTTTATTATAGTGCATTGTATTTATTTGGCATTTTTACCATACTGGGAACCCATGGGTCGGGGGTTCTCATTTCGTATATATCTCTTGTTTTTCAGATGCAGGTTTGGGTGCTCAGCAGTGAGCTGTGGTTTATCTGAAAGATGGTGAAGCTATTTTACTTTTGTTTAGAATCTCTCCGCACTTATTTTGAAAAACTTGTGGTAATGTATTTATTTTTCTTTTGAAAACCTACCTATAGAGGCTTTGATGTATATTCTGCGAGAGATAGGAAAGTTATTGTTGTCAACTGATTTTATTACTGTACCCTAGTCGGCCTAAGTTTTGCAGGTGGTGACTAGTGGCTATTATATTTATGTCTATTGATAAACCCCATATTTAGGGTTTATCTTGTGCTTGATTTAGGGGATTTTATGACCTTTTACCCACATTTATTCAATGAAATAGCATGGTTTTATGATTGTCTCCTAATTTGTACTTAAGTGTAAAAACATGCTTTCTAGGCCCTTAATTAGCTAAAATTAATTCACCTTTGATTCCACTAGATGCCCTGATGTGTGTGTTAGTGATTTCAGGTTTAGAAGGCTAGGAATTGATCAAAAGAATGAAGAGAAAAGCATGCAAAGTGGAGAAATCATGGAAAAGCAAGGATTTGGGATAAGATCAAAGACGCGCACGCGCAGAAGACGTGCACGCATGGATTGTGACGTCGCATGGCGACACGTACGCGCACATGACGCGTATGCGCACATGGAAAATTGTCAAGCGACGCGTACGCGTGAAGTGCGCGTACGCGTTGATACTCGCACGTGACTCACTTAAAGGCAATACGCTGGGGGGGAATTCTGGGCTTCCCAAGTCCAAATCCAACTCATTTCTGATGCTATTTAAACCAAGGAATGAAGAGGAATCAACATACTTTAGACATTACTTCATATTTTAGTTTTAGTCTAGTTTTTTGAAGGAAAGTTAGTTTTAGCGAGAAAATCTCTCACTTCTCTCTAGAATTAGGATTAGGTTAGATCTAGATTAGAATTTCTTAGATCTAGGTTAATTTCATGCTTTGATTTACTTTTTCTTTTGTAATTCTTCTTCTTCTACATCTCCTCTCTCTAGTTTGGCATTTAATTCATGTAAGTCTCTACTTTCATGTTGATGCATTTTTGTTTCTTCTATTTCTCTTTTAATGCAATTTATGATTCATGTTCCTTTATTGTTGAATTGTGATGCATGGGTTTATACCGGTTCGGAATTCCACAAAATACTTCCGTTGTTAGTATAGTCCAAACCGATAATCAACTCTTGAATCAAATTTAGATGGAATTGGTTGTCACAAGTTCAACCCTAATAAAAGTAACTGAAGTATTCAAACCGCGTGTCGTCTCACAAGGAATGGGCAAACATGTACTTCAATATTGGTTAGAATTCCGGGATTGTAAGTCATGAGCAAGAAATTAAACTAAGAGACTTAACAAGCAAGAAATCTTAAAGTGCAAGGAACTAATTCAAGTAACTAAAGCAATGTATGAGCAATTCCAAACTAATAAGAGAACATCCGATATAATTCTACTCTAAGCTAGACAAGTAACTATAACTAAGACAAAGCAATTGAAATATTTTTGTGATCCAAATATGATTGATAAAAGCAACTTTTGGCTAGGCATAGGAATTGGGATCACTAGCCTTGTCTAATAACCATATCTTGGCAATTATGAGGAACCAAGCTCATTAAGTTTACTTCTATACTTGAAGTATATTAAATGGCTAGGTCAACATCAATCCAAAAGGTCCAACCTAGCTACCAATTAACTTAGTAGTAGGCTAGTGTCAATGGTTATCAAATTGACCACTAAGGGTTCTCAAATCATCAATTCTATTAGACCCAATGACTCAAGTTTATCCAATTCCCATAGCCTAGGCCAAGAGTAAAGAAAACTACTCCATAATCAAAGAAAACATTTCATCAAACACATGGTGAGCATTACTAAAAGACTTATTCAAAATGCAATTAAATTAAAATTAACAGGTACCCACTAACAATTATTAATGGAAAATCACCCAAACAACACAATTAATCATGAAAATTATTAATGTAACACTAACAATTCAAGATCCACAAGATTCATGTAATGGGTAGAAAATGACAATTGACAAAAAACTTAAATCCAACACAAGATCTAAACAAATTTATACTAAGAAATTCAAATTAAGTAATCAAAACTAGAAATCAACAAGATCCAATTCAGAATTCTACAAGGGAAGATCAAATCAAAACTAGATCTAGAGAGGAACAAAGGTTTCTCTCTCTAGAAGAACCAAAAACCAAAAACTAGCTAAAATTGTGTCTAAGTGTGAATGAATGATCCCCCCCTTTCCCCCTAGGATTCTTGGGTCTTTTCCATGCAGAACCAGCTTGAATTTGGGCCTCTTCAGCCTCAGAAATCGCCAGGCACGATTTCCTTTAATGAGGTCATGTGCAGCTTGTCACGCGTACGCGCCATGCACGCGTGCGCGCCGATTGATTTCCGCGATCCACGCGTGCGCGTCGATGGAGAATTCGCTAATCCACGCGGATGCGCCAATCTTCGCGCACCATTCCCAACTGTCCATACCCACACGTGCACGTGAGGTGCGCATGTGCGCCGATGCTAAACTCCCCCAAATTCAATTCTTCATGTTCCTTCCACTTGTGCATGCTTCCTTTCTCTCTTCTAAGCCATTCTTACCCTGTAAACTCTGAAATCACTCAACAAAGACATCACGGCATTGAATGGTAATAAAAGAGGATCAAAATATGGCAATTTTAAGGCAAAAGAAGCATATTTTCCATCATGAAGTAATATTTGGAAGAGAACACAAAACCATGCAATTCTTGTGAATAAGTGCATAAAATATTGACAAAACCCCTCAAATTCTACACAATATAAACCACAAAATTGGGGTTTATCAAACCTCCCCACACTTAAACCAAGCATGTCCTCATGCTAAAAATAAAAAGACCAAAGACCATGGTAAGAAAGGGTTCACGAAGAGCAAAATACCTAAATGAATGCATGCAACTAATATAAAAGCATCTACCTACTTGGTCAAGGGTAAATCTATCTTCCAAGAACACATATGAGCATATAGGGTGAAAATGACATGAAGTCCATAAATCCTACCAATTTGAACCTCAATATGAAGTGCATATAACTTGCTAGATTAACGCTTGTGAAAGCCGAGAACAAGGAGTTGAGCATCGAGCCCTCACCAGAAGTGTATCTGCTCTATTCGCTCAAGTGTATAGGGTTCGTCACTCAGTCCTCTCCTAATCATGCTTTCCAAGATTTGTCTTTCATCTAACAAGCAATAATTACTCAATGCACGCGTACAAGTATCATGAGGTCTTATTCATAGGTTGTAATGGGGCTAGGGTGAAGGTAGGGATGTATATGGTCAAGTGAGTTTAAAATTTGAGTCCTTGATTAACCTAAGATCTCACCAAACACATAAAATAACCTATACGATTCTAATACAATACCTAGCTACCCATGGGTTTCACTTTTTCATATACTCATGCATTCTTTTTAATTCACATCCCATATACATTGTTATTATTACTTTATCTTGGGGCATTTTTGTCCCCTTTTTATCGCTTTCTTTTTCCATATTTTTGTTTCTTCTATTTTCTATTTCTTTTTCTTACATTATTTTTCCTTCATTCCCATATATACACATATTTTTTCTTTTCTTTGTTTGTCCCCTTTTTGGGGTTTCATGTACAAAAGTGTCAATGCATATGGTTTAATCATTCAATACATGAGTATGTTCCCAATTCCCAAAATTTTCAATTTCACAACAAAGACACACCTTTACATCTACCCAAACCCAAGTACACCCTCCCATTCGAATGACACACACCCTCCCTCACCTAAGCTAATCAAGGATCCAAATCTAGGGACATTCATTGTTTTTCACTTAGGGGTGTTGATATGCTCCATTTAAGAAAAAAAGGGGTTTATCATGGGCTTAAAATTGGTTAGCAATGGTAGATAAAAGGGTTAAGGCCATTTGGGCAAAGTGACTATTGAAATGATGGCCTCAATCATGTAAATGCATTCATACACAAAGTAATGGATATAGAGAATCAGACAAAACAAGGATTGCAATCATAGAGAGAGAATATTGCACACAAGAATGGGAAATAGTGGTTAGAAGATATAACCACAAAATAAAGCTCAAAACCCACATGCTTGTGCCCTTAGCTCAAACACTATGTTCTTAATTACATTCTTCAAGCAAGTTTATCGCAAATTTTTTTTTTCTAAATTGGTAGGGTACCCTGAAAATACAATTTCTTGAAAAAGAAGTCATCACCCTAACCAAGTAGTCCTTATTAAGAAAAACTAACTAAACATGCATGATGTCCTAATTAACAAAACAGTGGAAAATTAAAGTCAATGGATGTTGAGAAGAGGAGATTATTACCCACGGAGATCAGTCGAATGACCTCCCCACACTTTAAGAATTAGCACGGTCCTCCGTGCTACTAGCAAGGCGCAAGTGGTTGTCGGGTTTATAACTCCCACAATCCCGTTCGTGAGTGCTTTCTTCACTTAAGTACGAGGTGGATGTGGAGATCTCCGGTTCTTTCACAGAAGGAGTCAAGCAACTCAGAAGCTTCTTGATGTAAGCATATCGGCGTTGATTTTGCCGTTCATATCTATCTATCTTCTTGTGGAGGTCTTCAAGCCTTTGATAGAAGGATCTTTGTGATGTGCAAGGAGTGGTAGGAATAACCGAGGGGGTAGCTATCTCAAGGGTGTTGTGTTCTGCCGGAGGCTTGAGATATTTTCCGGTTGGGACCATGTCGCCCTCTACCAGAATTATCGCTTTTCGATCTTTAGTCTCTCGGGGAACACTAGCAGTAGCAACTAACTCCATCACCAAGGCTGGGAAAGGTAGGTTAACCTTGGCATGAACACGACCCATGGCTTGGTGGATGAGGCGAGCAACGTTAACCGGCCGCTCTGTAAGTATACACCAAACTGGTAAGGTAAGGTCTGCGGTGATCAAGGTCTCATGAGTGTTGGGAAACACATAATGAGACAAGATCTGAGTCCATGCTCGAGCCTCTACGGTCAGAAAGCACACAAGAATGCCCTTGGGTCGGGGCCTGAGGTACCCTCGGGCCCAAAATGCATCCGGTTCGGCAATAACCCGGCAGACAGCATCCCAATCAAAAACATAATCAAAGTCATCTCATTTTTGGAAGGTCTCTTGGTAACCATCTATCTCATCAGGTACGGGTGGGATGCGGAGTACTTCTTGAATAGCTTTCTCGGAAACTGGAACTTGCTTCCGGCGCATGAAAACAGTATGAAGAGAATGTGAGAAGTAATTAGTGTAGAACTCTACCACCCACGAGAGAATAGCTTCTTGTGGTTTCCTCATGAGAAAGCCCCATCTTCGTCGCTCAATGTGAGGTATGATAAACTGAACTACATGACCCGGAGGGTTGATAAGCGGATAATTTATACCCTTTTTGGCATTGTTTTTACATAGTTTTTAGTATGTTTTAGTTAATTTTTATTATATTTTTATTAGTTTTTATTCAAAAATTATATTTCTGGACTTTACTATAAGTTTGTGTGTTTTTCTGTAATTTCAGGTATTTTCTGGCTGAAATTGAGGGACCTGAGCAAAAATCTGATTCAGAGGCTGAAAAGGACTGCAGATACTGTTGGATTCTGACCCTCCTGCACTCGAAATAGATTTTTTGAAGCTACAGAAGTCCAATTGGCACGCTCTCAATTGCGTTAAAAATTAGACATCCTGGGCTTTCTAATAATATATAATAGTCCATACTTTGCCCGAGATTTGATGGCCTAAACTAGCTTCCAAAGTCATCCTAACACTTTCTGGCCTAAAACGCCAGAACTAGCACCTTTTTCGGCGTTAAACGCCCATTCTGGCACCCAGGGTGGCGTTAAACGCCAACTTTGGGCATATGAACGTGAAAGCTTGAAAGCTCAGCCCAGGCACGTACCAAGTGGGTCCCAGAAGTGGAATTCTGCACTATCTGCACTTAGTTACTCATTTTCTGTAAACCTAAGTTACTATTGTAGTATAAAAACTACTTTTAAAGATTCATTTTGGAAGTGACGACATTTTTTACATTTCATATTGTATCTTTGACGGCATGAGTCTCTAAACCCCATAGGTGGAGGTGAGGAGCTCTGCTGTGTTTCAATGGATTAATGCAATTACTATTGTTTTCTATTCAATCACGCTTGATTCTATTCTAAGATACTCACTCGTACTTCAATATAGAGAATATGATGATCCGTGACACTTATCATTATCCTCAACCCTATAAATGCGTGCCTGACAACCACTCCATTCTATCTGAGCTCAACGTAGTCATTGGGTGACAGCTTGAGTGTGCATCTCTTGGGTTTCTAATCCACGGACCGAGTCCGGAGGTTAGAACCTTCGTGGTATAGGCTAGAATCATTGGCAGCATTCCTGGAATCCAGAAAGTCTAAACCTTGTCTATGGTATTCCGAGTAGGATCTGGAAGGGGATGACTGTGACGAGCTTCAAACTCGCGAATGTGGGGCACAAGTGACAGTGTGCAAAAGGACAATGGTCCTATTTCGACGCTAGCGGGAACCGACAGATGATTAGCCGTGCGGTGACAGCGCATATGGAATTATTTTCATCCGAGAGGATCATACAGCCTACCATGGAAGGAAGCCATGCGTGTTTGGAAGAAGATAGTAGGAAAGCAGAGATTCAGATGACAGAGTATCTCCAGAACCCCAACCTGCTTCTCATTACTGAGTCACAAGTACCACTTATTTTATGTTATTTATTTTCATAAATATAACCACTATTATCATTATTCTCCTGACTAAGATTTATAAAATAACCATAGCTTGCTTCAAGCCGACAATCTCTGTGGGATCGACCCTTACTCACGTAAGGTATTACTTGGACGACCCAGTGCACTTGCTGGTTAGTTGTGCGGAGTTGTGAAAAGTGTAATCATAATTTCGTGCACCAAGTTTTAGAGTCACAAAAATTGAGTCTTCTATTATTGTTTTAGGTTAAAATTTTAAAATCCTTATTTTATTTTTCTAAATTATTTTTGAAAATTTTTAAAACCAATAACTTCATAATTTAGTCTTCTGTTTGAGTTTAGTTTAATTTTTTAAGTTTGGTGTCAATTGCATGATTTTATTTTTCTTTCAATTTTTGAATTATATGTTCTTAGTTCTTTATTGATCTTCAAATTGTTCTTGATAAATCTTTAAAATTTCTTGTTTGGTGATTGTTGCTATTTATCTTATACATTTTCAAATTATTAGTGTCCAAAATATAAAAATTTTTAAGTTTGGTGTCCCTTGTGTTTCTATTTTCTTAAAAAATTTTAAAATTTGTTCTTGGTGTTCATCTTGATCTTCAAAGTGTTCTTGGTGTTCATCTTGACATTCAAAGTTTTCTTGTTTGTTTTCTCTGTTTTGATCTAAAAATTCTAAGTTTGGTGTCATTTTATTATTTTTCTCTTTCCTCATAAAATTCAAAAATATCTTTTCTCTTTATTTAATTGAATTTTCGAAAATTTCATTTAAAAATTCAGATTTTTATTTTAAAATTTTTATTTTATCTTATCTTAGTTTCGAAAATTTCAAAATTCAAAATCTTTTTCAAAAATCATATTCAAAGTTTTTCAAATCTTCTTAATTAATCAATTATTTTAGTTTTCGAAATTTATATTTTAATTTTCTATTATTTTATCTTTTTTTAAATTATTCAGTTTGTTTTTAATTAAATAAAATAAAAATAAAAATATATTTTGTTTGCAATTCATATCAATTCCCTTTTCTCCATCGTGGACCTAAGTGGAAATGAACAGTCCAAAAGGACTCTAAGTTCATATGCTAACCCGATTACTGCTGCATACGGGAGTAGTATCTGTATACCTCCCATCAGAGCAAGCAGTTTTGAGCTAAATCCTCATCTCATTATCATGGTGCAGCAAAATTGCCAGTATTCCGGTCTTCCACAGGAAGAATCTACTGAGTTTCTGACACAGTTTTTACAAATTGCTGACACAGTATGTGATAAAGAAGTGGATCAGGATGTCTACAGATTATTACTGTTTCCATTTGCTGTAAAGATCAAGCTAAGAGGTGGTTAAATAACCAACCCACAGCAAGCATAAAAACATGGAAACAGTTATCATACAAATTCCTAAATCAATATTACCCTCCAAAAAGAATAACACAGCTAAGGCTGGACATCTAAGGCTTTAAACAAGAGGATCATGAATCTCTTTATAATGCCTGGGAGAGGTACAGAGGGATGCTAAGGAAATGCCCTTCTGAAATGTTTTCAGAGTGGGTGCAGCTAGACATCTTTTACTATGGGCTTACAGAAAAAGCTCAAATATCTCTAGACCACTCAGCTGGTGGATCTATTCATATGAGAAAGACAATTGAAGAGGCTAAAGCAGTATCCACTGAACTTAGTCCTCACGAACAAGTTGCTGAACTCAATCAGCAATTGCTTATCATAACAAAACAATTCGCAGAATTCAAAGAGATGCTCCAAGACACTAAAAATGCTAACCAGAATATGGAAGCACAATTGGATCAGACAAGACAGCAGCTATCGAAACAGATAATAGAAGAATGCCAAGCTGTTCAATTAAGGAGTGGGAAACACTGAATGTATCAATCCAAGGTAGCAGCAAGCCAAGAAAGGAACAGTTAACAAAGGATAAACCACTGCCCAAAATCCATCTGAGGACAATAAGAGCCCAGAGAGGAATGATTCTGACGTTCAAACACCAAAAAAGGGGTGGAAAAGTGGTGTTAAACGCCCAAGGGACAGCCAATTCTGGCGTCCAGACGATAGAAAAGGGTGGCAATCTAGTGTTAAATGCCCATGTAGCCCCAATTCTGGCGTTCAAATGCCACAAAGGGGTCAGACACTTGTAAGTGCTGATAACAACCCCCTTAAGCAGGCTTCTCCAACCACTTCTGTAGGAAATAAACCTGCAGCAACTAAGGTTGAAGAATATAAAGCCAAGATGCCTTATCCTCAGAAACTCCACCAAGCAGAACAGGATAAACAATTTGTCCACTTTGCAGACTACCTCAGGACTCTTGAAATAAATATTCCGTTTGCAGAGGCACTTGAGCAAATACCCTCTTATGCTAAGTTCATGAAAGAGATCTTAAGCCATAAGAAGGATTGGAGAGTGATGAGCGGATATTTTATACGCTTTTTGGGGATAATTTCATATAGTTTTTAGTATGTTTTAGTTAGTTGTTAGTCTCTTTCTATTAGTTTTTAGGAAAAATTCATATTTCTGGACTTTACTATGAGTTGTGTGTTTTTCTGTAATTTCAGGTATTTTTCTGGCTGAAATTGACGGAGCTGAGCAAAAATCTGATTCAGGCTGAAAAAGGACTGCTGATGTTGTTGGATTCTGACCTCCCTGCACTCAAAGTGAAATTTCTGGAGCTACAGAACTCGAAATGGCATGCTTCAATTGCGTCGGAAAGTAGACATCCAGGGCTTTCCAGCAATATATAATAGTCCATACTTTGCACAAGAATAGACGACGTAAACTGGCGTTCAACGCCAGTCCTCTGCCCAATTCTGGCGTCCAGCGCCAGAAAAGGATCAAAAGCTGGAGTTGAACGCCCAAACTGGCATAAAAACTGGCGTTCAACTCCACAAATGACCTCTACACGTGAATTGCTTAAGTCTCAGCCCAGCACACACCAAGTGGGCCCCAGAAGTGGATCTCTGCATCATCCATCATAGTTTATCCAATTTTTGTAAACCTAGGCTACTAGTTTAGTATTTAAACAACTTTTAGAGACTTATTTTGTATCTCATGACATTTCAGATTTAAACTTTGTATTCTCTGACGGCATGAGTCTCTAAACCCCATTGTTGGGGGTGAGAAGCTCTGCTGTGTCTCGATGAATTAATGCAAGTATTTCTGTTTTCCATTCAAACACGCTTGTTCCTATCTAAGATGTTCATTCGCGCTTAACTGTGATGGAGGTGATGAGCTGTGACACTCATCACCTTCCTCAAATCATGAACGTGTGCCTGACAACCACCTCCGTTCTATATACGATTGAATGAGTATCTCTTAGATTCCTTAATCAGAATCTCCGTGGTATAAGCTAGAACTGATGGCAGCATTCATGAGAATCCGGAAAGTCTAAACCTTGTCTGTGGTATTCCGAGTAGGATTCAAGGATTGAATGACTGTGACGAGCTTCAAACTCTTGAAGGCTGGGCGTTAGTGACAGACGCAAAAGGATAGTAAATCATATTCCAACCGGATCGAGAACCAACCGGTGATTAGCCGTGCTGTGACAGAGCGCGTGAGCGTAGTTTTCACTGGGAGGACGAAAGGTAGCCATTGACAACGGTGATCCACCAACACACAGCTTACCATAGGAGGACGTGCGTGCGTGAATCAGAAGACAGAGGAAAGCAGAGATTCAGAAGATAAAGCATCTCCAAAACTCCAACATATTCTCCATTACTGCATAACAAGTAACCTTTAATTTATGCTCTCTCAGTTATTCACAATTCAACTGATAAACATAATTTACTTCCTGACTAAGATTTACAAGATAACCATAGATTGCTTCAAACCAACAATCTCCGTGGGATTCGACCCTTACTCACGTAAGGTATTACTTGGACGACCCAGTGCACTTGCTGGTTAGTGGTACGCGTTGTGAAAAGTGTGATTCACAATTCGTGCACCAAGTTTTTGGCGCCGTTGCCGGGGATTGTTCGTGTTTGGACAACTAACGGTTTATTTTGTTGCTTAGATTAGAAAAAATTTTCTCTTTTTGGTTTAGAGTCTTTTATTATTTATCCCTTGTTAAAACATTTTAAATTTATAGCTCAGTTAATTAGAACGTGGTGTTTATGTTCATGGTAATTGGCTATCATATTTTTTAAAAACCTTTTTCAAAAATAATTTTTCTGTTAAATCCTGTGCCAAACATTAAGTTTGGTGTTTTCAAAAATAATCTTTCTTAAAATTTTCGAAAATTTTCATAACTCATTTGGCTAGAGCGTTAATCTGTGTTCTTGGTAATTGGGTTAGAGTCTTTTATATTCTTTTCAAAACCTTCTTTTTCATAAATAATATTTTTTCTATTAAATCTTGTGCCAAACTTTAAGTTTGGTGTTTTCTTGTTGATTTCCCTTTGGTTTTCGAAAATTTTGGTTTGGTTTTCTAAAAGTTTTAAGTTTGGTGTTCTTTCTTCATGTTCTTGTGTTCTTGTGAGTCTTCAAAGTGTTCTTGAGTTTTCCTTGTGTCTTGATCTTAAAATTTTTTAGTTTGGTGTTCCTTGGTGTTTTCCCTCCAAAATTTTCAAAAACAAGGAGCATTAGATCTAAAAATTTTTAAATCTTGTACTATCTTATTGTTTTTCTCTCTCCTCACTAAATTCAAAAATATCTTTTTAAAATATCTCTTCTAACTTCCTAACTTCTTATCTTTTCAAAATTTGTTTCAACTAACCAACTAACTTTTTGTTTGTTTCTTAACTTTTTCAAAACTACCTAACTAACTCTCTCTCTTTAATTTTCGAAAATATCTTCCCTCTTTTTCAAAAATTTCATTTTTTTTACTAATTAATTTTTATTTTTCTTTTACGAAAAAAAAAATATTTTTAATTTCAAAATTCAAATTCTTTTTAGTTATTTTATTTTATTTAAGTATTTATTTCTTATAAAATAAAATAAATAAAAAGATAAATCAGTCCAAGTTATATCCATATATCCATCATGGACATAAGTGGAAATGAACAGTGCAGGAGGACTCTGGGGTCATATTCTAACCCCTCTACTGCTTCATATGGGAGTAGCATATGCATACCCTCCATTGGAGTTAGTAGCTTTGAGTTGAATCCTCAGCTCATTATCATGGTGCAGCAAAGTTGCCAGTATTCCGGTCTTCCACAGGAAGAACCTACAGAGTTTCTGGCACAATTTTTACAAATTGCTGACACAGTACATGATAAGGAAATAGATCAGGATGTCTACAGACTATTACTGTTTCCATTTGCTGTAAAAGATCAAGCTAAGAGGTGGTTAAATAACCAACCTAAGGCCAGCATAAGAACATGGAAACAGCTGACAGAAAAATTTCTGAATCAGTATTTTCCTCCAAAAAGGATGACACAGCTAAGGCTGGACATCCAAGGCTTTAAACAAGGAGATAATGAATCTCTTTATGATGCCTGGGAGAGATACAGAGAGATGCTACGAAAATGCCCCTCTGAAATGTTTTCAGAGTGGGTTCAGTTAGACATCTTCTACTATGGGCTTGCAGAAGGAGCTCAGATGTCTCTAGATTACTCAGCTGGTGGATCTATCCATATGAGAAAGACAATTGAAGAGGCTCAAGAGCTCATTGATACAGTTGCCAGGAATCAGCATCTGTATCTAAGCAGCAACCCTTCCATGAATGAAGAGGTTAAAACAGTAACTGCTGAATTCAGTACTGTAAAACAAGCTGCTGAATTCAATCAGCAATTGGATTTTCTAACAAAGCAGCTAGCTGAATTCAAGGACAGGCTACAGGAGACAAGGATAGCTAATATACATATGGACGAACAGTTTAAACAAACAAAGCAGCAGCTATCAAAGCAAATAGCAGAAGAATGCCAAGCAGTTCAATTAAGAAGTGGGAAAACATTAAATACCCCACCTCAAGGCATCAAAAATTTAAGAAATGAGCGACCCACCAAAGATTCACCTGAGGACAGTAAGAGCCCAGGGAAAAATAATTCTGGCACTAAAACGCCAGAAAATGGGTGGAAGGCTGGCGCTGAACGCCCAGACCATGCCCAAAACTGGCGTTCAGCGCCAGAAACAAGGCAGGATTGGCGTTCAACGCCAGAAATGGGGCAGAATCCAGCGTTGAACGCCCAACATGGGCACATTTCTGGCGTTCAGGCGCCAGGAACAGACAGTGAGCTGGCGTCTAACGTTACTCCAGTTTCTGACTCTGGCACTCAATTGCCAGTGAGGGATCAGACACACACAAGTGCTGATAACAACCCCTCTAAAAAGGCTTCTTTAACCATTAAGGTTGAGGAATATAAAGCCAAGATACCTTATCCTCAAAAACTCCGGAAAGAGGAGCAGGATAAGCAATTTGCTCACTTTGCAGATTATCTAAGGACTCTTGAAATAAAGATTCCATTTACAGAGGCACTTGAGCAAATACCTTCTTATGCCAAGTTCATGAAAGAGATCTTGAGTCATAAAAAGGAGTGGAGAGAAACAGAAAGAGTTCTCCTCACTGAAGAATGCAGTGCAGTCATTCTGAAAAGCTTTCCTGAAAAGCTTAAAGACCCTGGGAGTTTTCTGATACCATGCATATTAGAAGGTGATTGCACCAAGACAGCTTTATGTGATCTTGGGGCAAGCATCAACCTGATACCTGCATCCACTATCAGGATGTGTCTCCAACTTGCTGATGGTTCCACTAAATACCCATCAGGCGTGATTGAGGACATGATTGTCAGAGTTGGGCCATTCGCCTTTCCCACTGACTTTGTTGTGCTGGAAATGGAGGAGCACAAGAGTGCTACTCTCATTCTAGGAAGACCCTTCCTAGCAACTGGACGATCCCTCATTGATGTCCAACAGGGGGAAATAACCCTGAGAGTCAATGATGATGAGTTTAAGTTGAACGCTGTCAAAGCCATGCAGCATCCAGACACATCAACAGACTGCATGAAAGTTGATCTCATTGACTCTTTGGTAAAAGAGATCAACATGGCTGAGAGTCTCGAATCAGAGTTGGAAGACATCTTTAAAGATGTTCAGCCTGATTTGGAGGATTCAGAGGACATGAAAGAGCCTCTGAACTTTCTTCTGAAAGAGGAAGAACCTCCTAAACCCGAGCTCAAGCCACTACCACCATCCTTGAAATACGCATTTCTGGGAGAAGGTGACACTTTTCCAGTGATCATAAGCTCTGCTTTAAATTCACAGGAAGAGGAAGCACTTATTCAAGTGCTAAGGACACACAAGACAGCTCTTGGGTGGTCCATAGGTGACCTTAAGGGCATAAGCCCAGCTAGATGCATGCACAAAATCCTATTGGAGGATAATGCCAAACCAGTGGTTCAACCACAGAGGCGGCTAAATCCAGCCATGAAGGAAGTGGTGCAGAAAGAGGTCACCAAATTACTAGAGGCTGGGATTATTTATCCCATTTCTGATAGCCCCTGGGTGAGCCCTGTTCAAGTCGTCCCGAAAAAGGGAGGCATGACAGTGATTCATAATGAAAAAAATGAACTGGTTCCTACAAGAACAGTTACAGGGTGGCGCATGTGTATTGACTACAGAAGGCTCAATACAGCCACCAGAAAGGATCATTTTCCTTTACCATTCATAGACCAGATGCTAGAGAGACTAGCAGGTCATGATTATTACTGCTTTTTGGATGGCTATTCAGGCTATAACCAGATTGCAGTGGATCCCCAGGATCAAGAGAAAACAGCATTCACATGTCCATCTGGAGTGTTTGCTTATAGAAGGATGCCATTTGGGCTATGTAATGCGCCTGCAACCTTCCAAAGATGCATGCTCTCTATTTTCTCTGACATGGTGGAAAAATTTCTGGAAGTCTTCATGGATGACTTCTCAGTATATGGAGACTCATTCAGCTCCTGTCTTGATCACCTGAAACTTGTTCTGAAAAGATGCCAAGAAACCAACCTAGTTTTAAACTGGGAAAAGTGTCACTTCATGGTGACTGAAGGAATTGTTCTTGGGCATAAAATCTCAAACAAGGGAATAGAGGTGGATCAAGCAAAAATAGAGGTAATTGAAAAATTACCACCACCTGCCAATGTTAAGGCAATCAGAAGCTTTCTGGGGCATGCAGGATTCTATAGGAGGTTTATAAAGGATTTTTCAAAAATTGCAAAACCTCTAAGCAATCTGCTAGCTGCTGACACGCCATTTGTGTTTGACACAACATGCCTACAGGCGTTTGAAACGCTGAAAGCTAAGCTGGTCACAGCACCAGTCATTTCTGCACCAGACTGGACATTGCCATTTGAGTTAATGTGTGATGCCAGTGATCATGCCATTGGTGCAGTATTGGGACAGAGGCATGACAAGCTTCTGCATGTCATTTATTATGCCAGTCGCGTTCTAAATGATGCCCAGAAAAATTACACAACCACAGAAAAAGAACTACTTGCAGTGGTTTACGCCATTGACAAGTTCAGATCATACTTAGTAGGATCAAAAGTGATTGTGTATACTGACCATGCTGCTCTTAAATATCTACTCACAAAGCAGGATTCAAAACCCAGGCTCATCAGATGGGTATTGCTTCTGCAAGAGTTTGATATAGAAATAAGAGACAGAAAAGGGACAGAGAACCAAGTGGCTGATCATCTGTCCCGGATAGAGCCAGTGGAAGGGACGTCCCTCCCCTTTCTTGAGATCTCTGAGACGTTCCCTGATGAGCATCTATTTGCCATTCAGGAAGCACCATGGTTTGCCGATATTGCAAACTATAAAGCTGCACGGTTCATACCCAAGGAGTACAATAGAATACAAAAAAAGAAATTAGTCACTGATGCAAAGTACTACTTGTGGGATGAACCCTATCTCTTTAAGAGATGTGCAGACGGAATTATCCGTAGGTGTGTGCCCAGAGAGGAAGCACAGAGAATCCTATGGCATTGCCATGGATCTTAATATGGAGGCCATTTCGGAGGTGAGAGAACAGCCACCAAGGTCCTCCAATGTGGCTTCTATTGGCCCACACTCTATAAAGATTCCCGAGAGTTTGTACGTAATTGTGACAGTTGCCAAAGAGCTGGTAATCTGCCTCATGGTTACGCCATGCCTCAACAAGGAATCTTGGAAATAGAGTTGTTTGATGTATGGGGAATTGACTTCATGGGACCTTTCCCACCATCATACTCAAACACTTATATTCTGGTGGCAGTTGACTATGTATCAAAATGGGTTGAGGCTATTGCCACTCCCACTAATGATACTAAAACAGTGCTGAAGTTCCTCCAGAAACACATCTTTAGCAGGTTTGGTGTCCCTAGAGTGTTAATCAGTGATGGGGGCACTCACTTCTGCAATAAACAGCTTTACTCTGCCATGGTTCGGTATGGAATTCACCACAAAGTGGCCACACCATATCATCCACAAACCAATGGGCAAGCTGAAGTCTCTAACAGAGAATTAAAGAGAATCCTGGAACGGACAGAAAATACCCGTAGAAAGGATTGGGCAAGGAGCTTGGATGATGCTCTGTGGGCTTACAGAACAGCATTCAAGACCCCTATAGGGACCTCTCCATACCAACTCGTGTATGGTAAGGCATGCCACTTGCCCGTGGAACTGGAACATAAGGCCTACTGGGCAACCAGATTCCTAAACTTTGATGCCAAATTAGCAGGAGAAAAACGATTGTTCCAGCTAAATGAGCTAGAGGAATTCAGATTCACAGCTTTCGAAAATGCCAAGCTTTATAAAGAAAAATCAAAAAAATGGCATGACAGAAAGCTGTCATCTAGAATCTTTGAACCAGGACAGAAGGTCCTGTTGTTTAACTCTAGACTCAGGCTATTCCCCGGGAAACTGAAATCCCGGTGGAGGGAACCATACGTGATTACAAGTGTGTCACCATATGGTTATGTGGAGCTTCAAGATATTGATTCTGATAAGAAGTTCGTTGTCAATGGACAGAGAATCAAGCATTATCTTGAAGGCAACATTGAGCAAGACTGCTCAAGGCTGAAGCTAGATTAAAAGCTCAGCAAGGTCCAGCTAAAGACAATAAAGAAGCGCTTGCTGGGAGGCAACCCAGCCATGGGGCATCAATCCTCTAAGCAGTTCTGCCCTATTTTTATTTTTATTTGTTTATATAAAGTTCACTGACACTAAGGTACAGAATCATTTGTATAAGTTTACAGGGTTACAGAAGGAATTTGCACACAAAACAGAGAGAGGGAGCTCAATGGCAAGAAAACGCCAGTAAAGGGGCATTTTGGGCGTTCAGCGCCCAAAATGGGCATCCACTGGGCGCTGAACGCCAGTAATGGCAGCAATTGGGCGTTCAACGCCAGAAATGGCCACCCAATGGGCGTTGAACGCCAGAAATGGCAGCAAGTGGGCGCTGAACGCCCAGGAGATCAGCATTTGGGCGCTGAACGCCCAAAACAAGCAGTGTTTGGGCGTTCAAACGCCAGGAAGACAGGGAGGAGCCAAATCCAGTTATCCCACACGTATTTCCATTTTAATTTCAAATTTTATGCTTCAATGCATGATTTTTACATAAACATATCAAGAACCCTGATTTCTAAAATCCTTAATTTCTAAAAATCCATCTTTCCAAATTCAATCCAACTCTTTTCAAAATCTTTTCTGAAAACAAATCTATCTTTTTCACTCAAAAATCTTTTCAACTAATCCATATCTTTTTCAAATATCCATATTATCTTTTTCAAAATTCAGAGTTATCTTTTTCAAAAATCTATCATATCTTTTCAAAACTAAACTCTATCTTCTATCTTATCTTTTTCAACTCAATCTTTTTATCTTATCTCTTCCAATTTTTCGAAAACCCACCCCCCCACCCCTTTAAAATTGGGTTCGGCCTCCCCCCTCCTCCATCAACAAGTGCACCTCGATCTCCTTCTATCCCTCTCCTTTCTTTTCTTTTGCTTGAGGACAAGCAAACCTCTAAGTTTGGTGTGTTTTTCCGAGATCACTAAGATCATGGCTCCCAAAGGAAAACAACCCACTCCAAAAGGCAAGAAAGAGAGCGTTCCAAAACCACTTTGGAATCAAGGGAAGTTCTTATCCAAAGAACATTCAGACCATTATCTTAAAGTAATGGGTCTGAGATCAGTGATCCCGAAAGTTAGATTCGATCTGAAAGAAGATGAATATCCGGAGATCCAGGAGCAAATTCGAATCAGGAACTGGGAAGTCCTAGCTAATTCTGAAACGAAAGTAGGAAGGAACATGGTCCAGGAGTTCTATGCTAATATGTGGCAGACTGACAAGCAAAGACTATCTGGAACAGCCTGCTACGAATTTCGGACCATGGTCAGGGGAAAGATTGTTCATACCACCCCTGACAAGATCAGAGAGATATTAAAGCTACCTCAGCTAAAGGATGATCCAGACTCCTTCAACAGGAGGATGATGAGAGTAGACATTGGCCTGGATAAGATCTTAGAGGACATATGTATCCCTGGAGCCAGGTGGACCACCAACACAAAGGGCGTCCCAAATCAACTCAAGAGGGAAGATCTCAAACCAGTTGCCAGAGGATGGCTGGACTTCATTGGGCGTTCTCTGTTGCTCACTAGCAACCGTTCTGAAGTCACAGTTAAAAGAGCAGTGATGATTCATTGCATCATGATGGGAAAGGAAGTGGAGGTTCATCAGCTGATTTCAACTGAGCTCTATAAGATTGCTAACAAAAATTCAAAAGAGGCCAGGTTGGCTTATCCAAGCGTGATTTCTCTACTCTGCAAGGACGCTGGAGTCAAGATGGGAATAACTGAATATATCCTAATTGAAAAGTCAATCACCAAAGCATCAATGGAGAGACAACAAGCACAGGAGGATCTTATCAAGAAGAGAGCACAGGAATTCCTCCCAGAGATTCCTCAAGCAGAATATTGGGAATATCTTGAGGCGTCTGTCACCAAGATACAGGAAGCTATGGAGCAAATAATAAAACAACAGAAGGAACACAGTCAAATGCTGACCCATATGTTTAAAGAACAAGAGGAGCAGGGACGTGACTTAAGGGAACTGAAGCGCCAAAAGTCTTCTGTAATACCAAGCCTCCCAAGGATCAGAGGAACCCCCATACCCCCAGAATAAAGGTTGTTAATTTCCAAGTTCTGCCTTAACTCTGTGACAGTGTCCTTATAAAAAGTCTACCTTAGAAGTCATATAATAGTAATTAGTATCTATTTGATTTTATCTCCAATTAAGCTATATTTTATTTTTCTCATCATCATTAAACATGAATAAAATAGTAGATCTTTTGAATAAGAAGCAATAAAATTTAGAGTTTAATAAAAGAAATTCTAATTGGTTAAATGTGGTGGCAATGCTTTATATCTTCTGAATGAATGCTTGAACAGTGCATATATCTTTTGAATTTGTTATTTAAGACTGTTAAATATGTTGGCTCTTGAAAGATTGATGAACATGAGACATGTTATTGATAATCTGAAAAATCATAAAAATGATTCTTGAAGCAAGAAAAAGCAGCAAAGAACAAAGCTTGCAGAAAAAAAAAAAAAGCAAGCAGAAAAAGCCAAAAGCTCTTAAAACCAAAAGGCAAGGGCAAATAAAAAGGATCCCAAGGCTTTGAGCATCAGTGGATAGGAGGGCCTAAAGGACTAAAATTCTGGTCTAAGTGGCTAAACCAAGCTGTCCCTAACCATGTGCTTGTGGCGTGCAGGTGTCAAGTGAAAACTTGAGACTGAGCGGTTAAAGTCAAGGTCCTAAGCAAAAAAAAGAAGAGTGTGCTTAAGAACTCTGGACACCTCTAATTGGGGACTTTAGCAAAGCTGAGTCACAATCTGAAAAGGTTCACCCAGTTATGTGTCTGTGGCATTTATGTATCCAGTAGTAATACTGGAAAACAAAGTGCTTAGGGCCACGGCCAAGACTCATAAAGAAGCTGTGTTCAAGAATCATCACACTAAACTAAGAGAATCAATAACACTATCTGAATTCTGAATTCCTATAGATGCCAATCACTCTGAGCTTCAATGGATAAAGTGAGATGCCAAAACTGTTCAGAGGCAAAAAGCTACTAGTCCCGCTCATCTAATTAGGATCTAAGCTTCAATAAAAAAAAAAAACTCTGAGATATTATTGCTTCTCAACCTATTAGTCTTCTATTTTATTTGTCTAGTTGCTTGAGGACAAGCAACAGTTTAAGTTTGGTGTTGTGATGAGCGGATATTTTATACGCTTTTTGGGGATAATTTCATATAGTTTTTAGTATGTTTTAGTTAGTTGTTAGTCTCTTTCTATTAGTTTTTAGGAAAAATTCATATTTCTGGACTTTACTATGAGTTGTGTGTTTTTCTGTAATTTCAGGTATTTTTCTGGCTGAAATTGAAGGAGCTGAGCAAAAATCTGATTCAGGCTGAAAAAGGACTGCTGATGCTGTTGGATTCTGACCTCCCTACACTCAAAGTGGAATTTCTGGAGCTACAGAACTTGAAATGGCATGCTTCCAATTGCGTTGGAAAGTAGACATCCAGGGCTTTCCAGCAATATATAATAGTCCATACTTTGCACAAGAATAAACGACGTAAACTGGCGTTCAACGCCAGTCCTCTGCCCAATTCTGGCGTCCAGCGCCAGAAAAGGATCAAAAGCTGGAGTTGAACGCCCAAACTGGCATAAAAACTGGCGTTCAACTCCACAAATGACCTCTGCACGTGAATTGCTTAAGTCTCAGCCCAGCACACACCAAGTGGGCCCCAGAAGTGGATCTCTGCATCATCCATCATAGTTTATCCAATTTTTGTAAACCTAGGCTACTAGTTTAGTATTTAAACAACTTTTAGAGACTTATTTTGTATCTCATGACATTTCAGATTTAAACTTTGTATTCTCCGACGGCATGAGTCTCTAAACCCCATTGTTGGGGGTGAGAAGCTCTGCTGTGTCTCGATGAATTAATGCAAGTATTTCTGTTTTCCATTCAAACACGCTTGTTCCTATCTAAGATGTTCATTCGCGCTTAACTGTGATGGAGGTGATGAGCTGTGACACTCATCACCTTCCTCAAATCATGAACGTGTGCCTGACAACCACCTCCGTTCTATATACGATTGAATGAGTATCTCTTAGATTCCTTAATCAGAATCTCCGTGGTATAAGCTAGAACTGATGGCAGCATTCATGAGAATCCGGAAAGTCTAAACCTTGTCTGTGGTATTCCGAGTAGGATTCAAGGATTGAATGACTGTGACGAGCTTCAAACTCTTGAAGGCTGGGCGTTAGTGACAGACGCAAAAGGATAGTAAATCATATTCCAACCGGATCGAGAACCAACCGGTGATTAGCCGTGCTGTGACAGAGCGCGTGAGCGTAGTTTTCACTGGGAGGACGAAAGGTAGCCATTGACAACGGTGATCCACCAACACACAGCTTACCATAGGAGGACGTGCGTGCGTGAATCAGAAGACAGAGGAAAGCAGAGATTCAGAAGATAAAGCATCTCCAAAACTCCAACATATTCTCCATTACTGCATAACAAGTAACCTTTAATTTATGCTCTCTCAGTTATTCACAATTCAACTGATAAACATAATTTACTTCCTGACTAAGATTTACAAGATAACCATAGATTGCTTCAAACCAACAATCTCCATGGGATTCGACCCTTACTCACGTAAGGTATTACTTGGACGACCCAGTGCACTTGCTGGTTAGTGGTACGCGTTGTGAAAAGTGTGATTCACAATTCGTGCACCAGAGAGAAACTGAAAAAGTTTTTCTCACTGAAGAATGCAGTGCAGTAATTTTGAAAAGCTTACCAGAAAAGCTTAAAGATCCCAGAAGCTTTATGATACGATCCACATTAGAGGATGCTTGTACCAAGATAGCTCTGTGTGACCTTGGGGCAAGTATAAACCTAATACCTGCATCCACTATCAAAAAGCTTGGTTTGACTGATGAAGTTAAACCAACCCAGATATGCCTCCAACTTGCAGATGGCTCCATTAAAATCCCATCAGGCATAATTGAGGACATGATTGTCAAGGTTGGGCCATTTGCCTTTCCTACTGACTTTGTAGTGCTGGAAATGGAGGAGCACAAGAGTGCAACCCTCATTCTAGGAAGACCTTTCCTAGAAACTGGACGCACCCTCATTGATGTCCAAAGAGGAGAGATAACTCAGAGAGTCAATGAGGATGAGTTTAATTTGAATGCTGTCAAAGCTATGCAGCATCCAGACACACCAAAAGACTGCTTGAGCGCAGATGTTATTGAATCCTTGGTGGAAGAGGTCAATATGATTGAGAGTCTCGAATCAGAGCTAGAGGACATTTTTAAGGATGTTCAGCCTGATCTGGAGGAACCAAAGAAAACAGAAGAACCTCTAAAAACTTCTCAGGAAGAGAATAAGCCTCCTGAACCCGAGCTCAAACCATTACCACCATACTTGAAATATGCATTTCTGGGAGAAGGTGACACTTTTTCAGTGATCATAAGCTCTTCTTTAAATCCACAGGAAGAGAAAGCACTAATTCAGGTGCTAAGGACACACAAGACAGCTCTTAGGTGGTCTATAAGTGATCTTAAGGGTATTAGCCCAGCAAGATGCATGCACAAGATCCTATTGGAGGATGATGCTAAGCCAGTAGTTCAACCACAGAGGCGGCTAAATCCAGTCATGAAGGAGGTGGTGCAGAAAGAGGTCACTAAGTTACTAGAGGCTGAGATTATTTATCCTATCTCTGATAGCCCCTGGGTGAGTCCTGTCCAAGTTGTCCCCAAGAAGGGAGGCATGACAGTGGTTTATAATAAAAAGAATGAACTGGTTCCTACTAGAATAGTTACAGGGTGGCGTATGTGTATTGACTACAGAAGGCTCAATACAGCCACCAGAAAGGATCATTTTCCTTTACCATTCATAGACCAGATGCTAGAGAGACTAGCAGGTCATGAATACTACTGCTTTTTGGATGGATATTCAGGTTACAACCAAATTACAGTAGATCCTCAAGACCAAGAGAAGACAGCATTCACATGTCCATCTGGAGTATTTGCCTACAAAAGGATGCCATTTGGTCTGTGCAATGCACCTGCAACCTTTCAGAGGTGCATGCTCTCTATTTTCTCTGATATGGTAGAGAAATTTCTAGAAGTCTTCATGGATGACTTCTCAATATTTGAAGACTCATTCAGCTCCTGTCTTGACCATCTAACACTTGTTCAGAAAAAGTGCCAAGAGACTAACCTGGTTTTAAACTGGGAGAAATGTCACTTTATAGTGCTAAAGAAATTGTCCTTGGGCATAAAATTTCAAACAAGAGAATAGAGGATTTTTCAAAAATTACAAAATCTCTGAGCAATCTGCTAGCTGCTGACATGCCATTTGTCTTTGACACGGAGTGTCTATAGGCATTTGAAACTCTGAAAGCTAAGCTGGTCACAGCACCAGTTATTTCTGCACCAAACTGGACATTACTATTCGAACTAATGTGTGATGCCAGTGACCATGCCATTGGTGCAGTATTAGGACAGAGGCATAACAAGCCTCTGCATGTCATTTATTATGCTAGCCGTGTTTTAAATAATGCACAGAAGAATTACACAACCACAGAAAAGAAGTTACTTGCAGTGGTTTATGCCATTGACAAGTTCAGATCTTATTTAGTAGGATTAAAAGTGATTGTGTACACTGACCATGCTGCTCTAAAATATCTCCTCACAAAGCAGGATTCAAAATCCAGACTCATAAGATGGGTGTTGCTTCTGCAAGAGTTTGATATAGAAATAAGAGACAGAAAAGAGACAGAGAACCAAGTAGCAGATCACTTGTCTAGAATAGAACCAGTAGCAGGAGTGTCCCTCCCTCCTACTAAGATCTCTGAAACCTTCCCGGATGAGCAACTCTTTGCCATTCAAGAAGTACCATGGTTTACAGACATTGCAAACTATAAAGCTGTGAGGTTCATACCCAAGGAGTACAGCAAGGTGTAAACAAAAAAATTGATTTCTGATGCAAAATAGTACCTGTGGGATGAACCATATCTCTTTAAGAGGTGTGCAGACGGAATGATCCGTAGATGTGTACCTAGAGAAGAGGCAAAGAAAATCCTATGGCATTGCCATGGATCACAATATGGAGGACATTTTGGAGGTGAGTGAACAGCCACCAAGGTTCTCCAGTGTGGCTTCTACTGGCCTACTCTCTATAGAGACTCCCGAGAGTTTGTACGTAACTGTGACAGTTGCCAAAGAGCTGGTAATCTATCTCACGGTTATGCCATGCCTCAACAAGGGATCTTAGAGATTGAATTGTTTGATGTATGGGGTATTGACTTCATGGGGCCTTTCCCACCATCATACTCAAACACTTATATTCTGGTGGCAGTAGACTATGTATCTAAATGGGTAGAGACAATTGCAACACCCACTAATGATACTAACACTACAAGAAAAATACCCATTCAGCCACACTTTTTTTAAGCTACATTTGAAAAGCGTAGCCTATTCTATGAATAGGCTACGCTTTTCTCCGTGTTGCCTTTTTATGAGGGAAAAGGATACACAATTGTGGCATCATTTAAAAAGTGTAGCCTTAGGTATTATAGAAATCACTTATAAAACGTAGCCTTAGATTAATATTTATGGGTTCACTTTTTATATCAAAGGAAACGTTTTTAGAGAGTAGCTTATTTGTTAAGTTTTAAGTACACTTAAAAAGTGATGCCTAATGTATCTAAAGCCAAAAAATTGACACTTGGTAACTTTTTTTTCCCTCTTTTTCTCGAAACACTTAGTGAAATTTGTGTAAATTCCTCTTTTTTCCCTCTTTTTCCTTCATCCCTGCACTGACCGTGAAACCACTCACCATCGCCACTGACCACTCACCATCGCGCAGAAACCCTCTCACCATCGCGAAGAAACCCACTCATCACCACTCACCACTGACCGTCACTCCTGTTCGCTCTCATCTCTGCGCTTCTCACCTTCGCCAACCCTGTCGCACACAACCCTCACCTTCGCCATTCTCGCCGTCGCTGATGACTGTCGCTGTTGCTGCACTGACCATCGCTCTTCTTCTCCGTTCTACCCTAATCGTCTTCTCCATGCCCTAATCACTGATGACTGTCGCTGTTCTGACCATCGCTGTTGCTGCGCCACTGTCACCATCGTCATCTCCATGCTTCTCATCATCGTCTTATCTGTGCTCACATCGTTGAATATGTATGTATTAATTTCTATTTGGTTCTGAAATTTCAGAGGTTTAGGGTTTCGATTTTAGGGGTTTTAATTTGGGAGTTTTAATCTGTGAAATACATATATATAGCTTGTTTTGATTTGCTTAACTTTTAGGTAAAAATTATATTTTATATATGAAATCTGTTCAATTTGCTTTGATTAAGGGTAATCTTAATTTTGCAACTTCATCTGATTGTTGTGTTTAATCAAGCAGGTTATATCTGTGAAGGCATTATCATTAATCTTGTTGTGGTGCAAAAAAATAAGAAGTGATGCTCCACTAAACTCTGCTTTTATATTTATATGGCAATTCTTCTGGAGGAGTACCAGATCTCCCTGTTCCTGCTCAGAGATGCTTGGCATTTACATGAATTCTGGTATTAGAGCATTGCTCCTTTTTCATGATTGAAGTGCGTGATGATGTCCTTTGGTTGCTATGCACTTGTCTTATGGTTATTCCATAAGCTATAGATCTCGAATTTTGATTCAGAAATGGTGCCCAAATGAGTTATAGAAGTTAATTTCTAATTATTGAAGTGCCTGTCTTTTCCTTAGGGACATTGCCATCCTAAAATTCTGAAAGCCTTAACAGAGCAGGCAGAAAAGCTGACCCTGAGCTCTCGAGCCTTTTACAATGATCAGTTTCCACCATTTGCTGAGCATTTGACAAGTATGCTTGGTTATGATATGGTTCTTCCCATGAACACTGGTGCTGAAGGAGTGGAAACAGCTCTGAAATTAGCAAGAAAGTGGGGTTATGAAAAGAAAAGAATTCCCAAAGATGAGGTATAACAATGAGATCATCTTAACAGTAGTCATATCTTAATGTTTTACATTTTCCAAGGTTATGAGGTTGAAGTGAATGTTTGCTTAGTGTGGGTCTGTGGCCTAGTACACAAGGAATATCTCATGACATGCTAAGCTGAAATCCACAATACTTTATGACTTTATTTTTCCTCCCCGAACCCCCTTTTCTTTGTGGATATTAATAGTATTTGCAAAACTAAAGGGAGAAATGCTTTAGCTATGGCCTGAAGAATCTGTTTTGACATATGTTCTCAATAAATATTTTGGAAACTAAATGCTTGTAAGATGTATTGGTACTCCTCCTCTGCAAAGATAAAATGAAAGAAGTCTACTCTTCAAAATATAGCATCTTCTTTTCTGTTTATGAGATGCAGATTTGAATTTTCCTGGTGTTTGTCTATTTATGTTCACGGATACTTGTGGCAGGCTATTATTGTGTCATGTTGTGGCTGCTTCCATGGCCGTACACTAGCTGTTATATCTATGAGTTGTGACAATGAAGCTACCCGGGGTTTTGGTCCTTTATTGCCTGGCCATCTTAAAGTTGATTTTGGTGATGCAGAAGCCCTTGAAAGAATTTTTAAAGGTTCTTAGTGCTCCCATACTTTGCTTTACATTTTCATCACTATATTTTAGTTTAAATTGACTGATCTTTGATTTTTTTTTTCTGTAAAAAAATTCAGAAAAAGGAGAACACATAGCTGGCTTTCTTTTGGAACCCATCCAGGGTGAAGCTGGGGTATGATCTTTTGAGAACACTTAATCTGCTTGGCAACACTCACCTTGTTGGTTGAATTGAAAATTGAGATGCTAAAGAAGTTGCTATATACATTATACCCTGATGTTATAGTTTGATGATGTTATTTCCGGTCTCACCATTTGATTGTTTTATATTATGTTTACATACAATGGGAAATCCTTGTTGCTTCTTCAAATTCTTTGGCTAAGAAAAAGATAAGTGTGCTTATAGATTTCATTTTGGTCAAGAGCCATGACATTCGGTTGAATATTCATATTTTTATTATGTTCTGATTTCTCAAAGTACATATCTTGGTTGCATCTTTTGATATGTTTTTATTATTTATTTGAAGGTAATCATTCCTCCGGATGGCTATTTGAAAGCTGTTAGAGATCTTTGCACCAGATATAATGTGCTGATGATTGCAGACGAAATACAAAGTGGGTTAGCAAGAACAGGGAAGATGCTGGCTTGTGACTGGGAAGAAGTTCGCCCAGATGTTGTGGTTAGAAAATAGAAATCAGCTTAACCTTGGAATTGTATATCTTTTTATTCTTTCCCAGCACTATGAGTTGAACCTTATTATGTCTTTTTACTCAGATACTAAGGAAAGCATTGGGTGGAGGAGTTTTTCCTGTGAGTGCAGTTCTTGCAGACAAGGATGTAATGCTTTGTATAAAACCAGGAGAGCATGGAAGGTTTGATTTTATCATACAAATGCTTTTTATAAATGGTCCTTATTATGATTCCTTTATTTACATTTTCTTGCCGATAGTTGTGACTGTTGTCTGAAGTTTTATACTTCTATTTACCACTTGGCAATATTTTTTAGTCTTCTGTATAGGTCGAGTAATTTCATTTATTGAAATGAAAGTAATTTTGTTTATTAATTAAACAAGAGAAGAGTGCTGAACTTCTTTGTATATTATTGATTACAGTACCTTTGGCGGGAATCCATTGGCCAGTGCTGAACTTCTTAAATCCTATGATTATAAAGTTTTACCTAAAGGAGCTAAAGCTACTGTCTCTCTATGGTTCAGGTACAAAACTTAATTATTTTGCTGTATAATTAATTTACCTAGCTATCTATCTTTTGCTTTATAATATCAATTTCAATATATCATTCTGAATTTGAAATCACCTCTGTCAGTTGTATTTGATGAAGATTTTGAAGCTCAACTAGCTGACAACAATGATGCAAGACTGGAAGTGTCTCTATTGGCGAGGAGCCCTGACCAAGAGCTGACTGAAGTTAGTAACTCAATAGTTGAACAAGTTGGCTTATAGTCCCCCCCCCCCAACAAAAATGTCCTTAACATGATGATATTTCTATGATAATAGAAGAACATACTGATTTGCAATTTATTATAAGTGTGTTATTTCTTTGAATTTCTTGAAGCTCGTAACTTTGTAGTAATTCGTCACTTCTCTTACCAGGCATTTATAAGTATAATTATTATAAGTGTATTATAAGTATAATTATGTATTTATTTTTATTTTATAATATTCAACTCATTTAAATAAAAATGCAGAATTATTATATATGTAATCATATTATTAACTATTATGTTGTATTAATAATTATTAGATATATATAGAAAAAAAATGAGACCTAAGGCTACACTTATATACAGTAGCTGTAGTATACAAAAAAAAGAGGGACCTAAGGCTACGCTTATAAAAAGTAGCTATGGTATACAATGTGGCTACGCTTTACAAGTGATGCAGTAGCGTTGAAAAGCGTAGCCTATTTTGGAAAAATGAAAGCTGAAAAGCGTAGCCTTTGGTCCTAGACAACATCACTTGAAAAGCGTAGCCTATTCCCAAACGTCAAAAGTGTAGCCCTTGGTGCAGAAAAGCGTAGCCTTTGAGAATAGGCAACGGCTGAATAGGAATCACCCCAAAAAACGTAGCCGTAGCCCAAAAAGCGTAGCCGTAGCCTAAGGCATCATTTTTTTTCACTTTTGGCTACACTTTTCAAGTGTACCTGAATGGGTATTTTTCTTGTAGTGTAAGATAGTGATGAAGTTCCTCCAGAAGCAAATCTTCAGCAAGTTCGGTGTCCCTAGGATACTGATCAACGACGGAAGCACTTATTTTTGCAATAAACAGCTTAACTCTGCTCTGGTCCGATATGAAATTAACCATAAAGTGTCGACTCCATATCATCCACAGACAAATGGGCAACTGAAGTCTCAAATAGAGAACTAAAATGAATCCTGGAGCGGACTGTAAATGCCCGTAGAAAGGATTGGGCAAGAGGTCTGGATGATGCTATGTGGGCATACAAAACAGCATTCAAGACTCTTATAGGGACCTCTCCATACCAGCTTGTGTATGGAAAAGCTTGTCATCTTCCAGTGGAACTCGAACACAAGGCCTACTGGGCAACCAGGTTCCTAAACCTTGATACTAAGGTAGCTAGAGAGAGGAGATTACTCCAGTTGAATGAGCCAAAAGAATTCAGACTCAATGCTTTCGAAAATGCAAAAATTTATACAGAGAAAGCAAAAATATGGCATGAAAAAAAGCTGTCATCTAGAGTCTTTGAGACAGGATAGAAGGTCCTGCTGTTTAACTCTAGACTCAGATTGTTCCCCGGGAAATTGAAATCCCAGTGGAGGGGCCCATATGTGATTACAAGTGTGTCACCATATGGCTATGTAGAACTTCAAGATATTGATTCTGACAAAAAGTTCATTGTTAATGGACAAAGAATCAAACATTATCTTGAAGGAAATGTTGAGCAAGAATGCTCAAAGCTGAGACTAAGTTAAAAAGCTCAGTAAAGTCCAGCTAAAGACAGTAAAGAAGCGCTTGCTGGGAGGCAACCCAGCCATTATCAATAATTAGATATTTGTAACAGTTAGATAAGTCTTTTTAATTTTGTTTTCCTTGTTAATTAATATATTTTCAGTGAAAAAGTCAGGAAAATAGAGGTTCAAGACATAAAAAAGAGAAATCACAAAGAAAAGGAGCTCACTGGCGTCAAAACGCCAGTAAGGAGGCAAATTGGGTGTTAAACGCCAGAATGGCTACCATTCTAGGTGTTTAACGCCAGTAAAGGTATCATTCTGGGTGTTAAACGCCAGAATAGGCAGCATTCTAGGCGTTTAACGCCAGAATTAGTAGCATTCTGGGCGTTCAGAAAAATGCCCAGTGAAGAAGGATTTCTGGCGTTTAACGCCAGCCAGGATACCTGGCTGGGCGTTAAACGCCCAAAATGGCCACCAGATGGGCGTTAAACGCCAAAATGGATATCATTCTGGGTGTTTAATGCCAGAACAGATAGGGGAGAGGTAATTTCATTTTCAATTCAATTTTTTTCGAATTTTCTTGTTTTAATTCAAAATTTTTTGCATCTAAACATTACAAACATTCAATTTCTAACTTCCATTAACAAAAATTCATAATCTTATAAATTCCTTTTAATTCTCATTCAAATTCTTTTCAAATCTTTTTCAAAAACGTATTTATCTTTCCAATTTCTTTTCAAATCTTTTCAATTCATTCATATTATCTTTTATTTCTTAGATGTATAAACAAAAATTCAGATTTAACTTCCTCATATCTTCTTCATATCTCTAAAATTTTGAAAACAATCTTCTCTTTTACATATCATGTTTAGCTTTTATCAATCATATCTTTCAATCATATCTTTTTCTTTTCTAAATTTTCGACCCCATTCCCTCCCTCCCCTTTATTTATAAATTCAGCCACCTCCTTTGGTTCATCATTGGAATCCTTCTCTCTATCTATTCATCTTCTTTCTTTCTATTTTTCTTGAGGGCAAGCAAAGCATGAAGTTTAGTGTGATTTCTGTGATCCCTAAGCCAAACTAAACAAAGTTCATGGCTCCCAAAGGAAAACAAACCACTTCAAGAGGTAAGAAAGAAGGCAACTCAAAGCCACTTTGGATGCATGAGAAATTCTGCACCAAAGAACATGCAGACCACTACCTCAAAATAGTATGCAGAAGATCAGTGATCCCGGAAGTTAGATTCAATCTGAAAGAAGATGAATACTCGGAGATCCAAAAGCAGATTCAAAACAGGGGCTGGGAAGTCCTGGCTAATCCTGAAATACATGTTGGAAGAAACATGGTCCAAGAATTCTATGCAAATCTGTGGATGACAGAGAAGCAAAGATTAGAAGGAATTACTTTCTACACCTTCCGGACTATGGTCAGAGGGAAGATTATTTACTTCCACCTTGATAAAGTGAGAGAAGTTCTTAAACTTCCTCAACTATAGGATGATCCAGAGTCTTTTAATAGGAGAATGGCCAAGGATAAAAAGCTGGATCAAGTTCTAGAGGACATATGCCTCCCTGGAACCAAATGGATTACCAATTCAAAGGTTAGCTGAATTTCATTAGGCGCTCTATACTCCCAACCAGCAACCGATCTGAAGTCACTGTCAAGAGGGCAGTGATGATTCACTGTATTATGCTAGGGAAGGAGGTAGAAATTCATCAGTTGATCCCCATTAAATTTTACACAATTGCAAACAAGGAATCCACTGAGGCCAAATTGGCCTACCCAAGCTTGATTAGTCTGCTATGCAAAGATGCGGGGGTACAGATGGGTGTGGATGAATTTATCCCAGTTGAACGCCCAATCACCAAAAAAGGGATGGATGGACCTCAAATTCAAGATAACCCTACCAAGAGGGGGACGCATGAACTCCTTCCAGAAATTCCTCAATTTGACTATTGGGCTCTCTTAGAAGCATCTGTCACCAAGCTGCAAGAAACTATGAATCAACTCAAAGAGGAGCAGCAGACTCAAAATAGCATGCTTTGCAAACTGCTCATAGAACAAGAGAAATAAGGGCGTGAGATACAAGAGCTAAAGCGCCAGAAGCTGTCCCTTGAAGAGCCAGGCGTCCCACAAATTGAAGGAGCACTTGCCTCTCCCAATGCAGGTTGTTGAGTCCTAACTCTGTGATAACTTTTGTTATTAGAGATCTATTTTAAGAGTTACATGAGCATTAGTATTAGAGTTATTTATTTTTGTGTCTTTAATTTCCTTTCTTTTATTATTATTTGTCTGATTTTATGATTATTTTATGTCTTATTTCTATTCCATGATCAATAAAGTTTAGAGTATATGTCTTAAAGCTATGAATAATCCCATAAATCCCTCACCTTTCTTAAAAGAAAAATGTTTTTATTTGCAAAAGAACAAGAAGTACATGAATTTTGAATTATATCTTGAAAATAATCTAATTATTTTGATGTGGTGGCAATACTTTTTGTTTTCTGAATGAATGCTTGAACAGTGCATATTTTTGAATTTGTTGTTTATGAATGTTAAAATTGTGGGCTCTTGAAAGAATAATGAAAAAGAAAAAATGTTATTGATAATCTAAAAATTCATAAAATTGATTCTTGAAGCAAGAAAAAGCAGTCAATACAAAGCTTGCGAAAAAAATTGGCAAAAAATAAAAGAAAAAGAGAAAGCAAGTAGAAAAAGCCAATAACCCTTTAAACTAAAAGGCAAGGGTAAAGAGGATCCAAGGCTTTGAGCATTAATGGATAAGAGGGCCCAAAAGAATAAAGTCCTGGCCTAAGCGGTTGAATCAAGCTGTCCCTAACCATGTGCTTGTGGCATGGAGGTCCAAGTGAAGAGCTTGAGACTGAGTGGTTAAAGTCATGGTCCAAAGCAAAAAGAGTGTGCTTAAGAGCTCTGGGCACCTCTAACTGGGGACTTTAGCAAAGCTGAGTCACAATCTGAAAAGGTTCACCGAGTTATGTGTCTGTGGTATTTATGTATCCGGTGGTAATACTGGAAAACAAAGTGCTTAGGGTCACGACCAAGACTCATAAAGTAATTGTATTCAAGAATCAACATACTAAACTAGGAGAATCAATAATACTATCTGAATTCTGAGTTCCTATAGATGCCAATCATTCTGAACTTCAAAGGATAAAGTGAGATGCCAAAACTGTTCAGAAGAAAAAAGGCTACAAGTCCCGCTCATCTAATTAGAACTGAGCTTCATTGATACTTGAAATTTATCGTATATTTTATTCTTTTTATCCTATTTTGTTTTTATTTGCTTAGGGACAAGCAGCAATTTAAGTTTGGTGTTGTGATGAGCGGATAATTTATACCCTTTTTGGCATTGTTTTTACATAGTTTTTAGTATGTTTTAGTTACTTTTTATTATATTTTTATTAGTTTTTATTCAAAAATCACATTTCTGGACTTTACTATGAGTTTGTGTGTTTTTCTGTAATTTCAGGTATTTTCTGGCTGAAATTGAGGGACCTGAGCAAAAATCTAATTCAGAGGCTGAAAAAGGACTGCATATGCTGTTGGATTCTGACCCACCTGCACTCGAAATAGATTTTTTGGAGCTACAGAAGTCTAATTGGTGTTCTCTCAATTGCGTGGAAAAGTAGACATCCTGAGCTTTCCAGCAATGTATAATAGTTCATACTTTCCCGAGATTTGATGGTCGAAACTAGCGTCCAAAATCAGCCTAAAACTTTCTGGCGTAAAACGCCAGAACTGGCTCCTTTTTCGGCGTTAAACGCCCATTCTGGCACCTAGGGTGGCGTTTAACGCCAAATTTGGGCATATGAACGCGTGAAAGCTTGAAAGCTCAGCCCAGGCACGCACCAAGTGGGTCCCAGAAGTGAAATTCTGCACTATCTGCACTTAGTTACTCATTTTCTGTAAACCTAAGTTACTAGTCTAGTATAAAAACTACTTTTAGAGATTCATTTTGAAACTGACGACATTTTTTACATTTCATATTGTATCTTTGACGGCATGAGTCTCTAAACCCATAGGTGGGGGTGAGGAGCTCTACTGTGTTTCAATGGATTAATGCAATTACTACTGTTTTCTATTCAATCACGCTTGATTCTATTCTAAGATACTCAATCGTACTTCAATATGGAGAATATGATGATCCGTGACACTCATCATTATCCTCAACCCTATGAATGCGTGCCTGACAACCACTCTGTTCTATCTGAGCTCAACGTAGTCATTGGGCAACATCTTGAGTGTGCATCTCTTGGATTTCTAATCCACGGACCGGGTCCAGAGGTTAGAACCTTCGTGGAATAGGCTAGAATCATTGGTAGCATTTTTAGGATCTGGAAAGTCTAAACCTTGTCTATAGTATTCCGAGCAGGATCTGGAAGGGGATGACTGTGACGAGCTTCAAACTCGCGAATGTGGGGCACAAGTGACAGTGTGCAAAAGGGTCCTATTCCGACGCTAGCGGGAACCGACAGATGATTAGCCGTGCGGTGACAACGCATATGGAATTGTTTTCATCCGAGAGGATCATACAGCCTGCCATGGAAGGAAGCCATGCGTGTTTGGAGAAGAAGATAGTAGGAAAGCAGAGATTCAGATGACAGAGCATCTTCGGAACCCCAACCTGCTTCTCATTACTGAATCATAAGTACCACTTATTTTATGTTTTTTATTTTCATAAATATAACCACTATTATCATTAATCTCCTGACTAAGATTTATAAAATAACCATAGCTTGCTTCAAGCCGACAATCTTCGTGGGATCGACCCTTACTCACGTAAGGTATTACATGGATGATCCAGTGCACTTGCTGGTTAGTTGTGCGGAGTTGTGAAAAGTGTAATCACAATTTTGTGCACCAAGGGTTAAGAAGGGGTTCAGAATGATAATTCCGTGCAATCACGATGGGGAACGTGAGTTCACAATAGCGGTTGGGAAACCTAGTGGAATCTCTCGCTGGGTTGTCCTTCTCTTGGTCATCAATCTTAGTGATGCTTCGCGCCTTATTGGGGAGAGGCTTGGCCTTGAGCGTATGTTGCGCTTTGGCAGTGGCTTTTTGAGGTGCCCTTTTGGAAGGCGGCTTCTTTTGTACTTTTTCCTTGTCCTTTTTTCTGGCCATTTGAAAAAGGTGAGGAAAAAGAAGACATTAAACACAAGGAGACTACACTCAAATTATAACATGCTACAAAAAAAAGGTATCATGCAAACATGACAGCTGTAACATGCAAGCGAGACAACCATTGAAATACGGAGCAATGTACTAGCATGGAAAGCAAGAGTGAAAAAGGCATGCAAGTAAGGCATGAGAAGAACAAACTCGAGCATTGCTAACAACCCCAAATGACATATGCAAAAAAGATAAAAGCGCGAAGAATTCAAATTCCCAATCTAGCTCCAAGACATGAAGGCATACAAAAGGAATGAAGTGGAGTTAGAGAGGAGTGAAATTCAATTCTTGCAATATGACCTAATGAAGCAAGTCATGGGTATGCACCTATAAGTGGTAAGAATGAAGTGCAAAGAGGCAATGCGCAATGAGAAGGCAAGCGTATTGATAGAAGAGCACTAATTTAGAAGCATAGTGTCAAAATTGACTAAAAATATGATAGGTGCAATTCAACAAACACTTGGCGTGCAACATGCAAATTATAAGCACAATGAGTGAATGCAAAGGTGCAATACCCCAAACTGAGATACCCAACATCAAAACAACAACACATAATCACAATGAAAACACAAGATAATAGATCAACCCATCAAAGCAAGAGGTAATAGCAAAATTCCACACCCAAAGAAAATAGCAAAGTAAAAGATGGAAGCAAATAAACAAGAGAGGATTTAACAAAATGCAACTAAGAAAATTAGAAGAAAATAAAGACATGCAATTAATAAAGAAAGACATAAAAAAACAAAGAGAATGGAAAAGAATGTGACCTTGGGAGGTATATAGAAGATGAGATGCAAGTAAGAGAAAGGGAAAGGGGAGAGGGGAGAGAAAATGAGACCGCCGGAAGTGGTGGTCACCAGTGGATGAAGTAGCCGGTGGTGGTGGGCGAGAGAAATGGTGAAGAGGGAAGGGGAAGAAGAAAGTAGAAGAAGAAGAAGAAGAAAAGAAAGAAATAAGGAAAGAAGGAAGGGAGAAATGGGTGAAACAGGGCGCGCTAATCATTTTCTGCATCGCAAGATCGACACGCGAGTGCATGCCACGCGTACGCGCGGAATGAGAGGAAAGGAAGAGATGCGCGAGTGCCACTGGTACGCGGAATCGTGATTACACTTTAATTATGTAAAATTCATTGCTCTTTCTTTCCCTGGAAATGGCGCCAAAAACATGATACCAAGACCATGGTTCACAACTCCGTGTAACTAACCAGCAAGTGCACTGGGTCGTCCAAGTAATACCTTACGTGAGTAAGGGTCGAATCCCACGGAGATTGTCGGTATGAAGCAAGCTATGGTCACCTTGTAAATCTCAGTCAGGTGGATACAAAATAGTAATGGGTTTTCGAAAATAAATAATAGAATAGGGATAGAGGTACTTATGTAAATCATTGGCAGGAATTTCAGATAAGCGAATGGAGATGCTTTTCGTTCCTCTGAACCTCTGCTTTCCTGCTATCTTCATCCAATCAGTCTTACTCCTTTCCATGGCTGGCTTTATGTGATACATCACCATTGTCAACGGCTACTTTTGGTCATCTCTCGGGAAAATGATCCAATGCCCTGTCACGGCACGGCTAATCGTCTGGAGGCATCACCCTTGTCAATGGCTTCATCTTATCCTCTCAGTGAAAATGATCAACGCACCCTGTCACGGGACGGCTATTCATCTGTCGGTTCTCGATCATGCTGGAATAGGATTTACTATCCTTTTGCGTCTGTCACTAAGGCCCTACAATCGCGAGTTTGGAGCTCGTCACAGTCATTCATTCATTGAATCCTACTCGGAATACCACAGACAAGGTTTAGACCTTTCGGATTCTCTTGAATGCCGCCATCATTCTAGCTTACGCCACAAAGATTCTGATTAAGAGATCTAAGAGATACTCATTCAGTCGAAGGTAGAACGGAAGTGGTTGTCAGGCACGCGTTCATAGGGAATGATGATGATTGTCACGTTCATCACATTCAGGTTGAAGAGCGAATGAATATCTTAGGAGCGAAACAAGATGAATTGAATAGAAAACAGTAGTACTTTGCATTAATCTTTGAGGAACAGCAGAGCTCCACACCTTAATCTATGGAGTGTAGAAACTCTACCGTTAAAAATACATAAGTGAAAGGTCCAGGCATGGCCGAATGGCCAGCCCCTCTAATCTAAGAACTAGGCGTCCAAAGATATCAAATACAATAGTAAAATGTCCTATTTATAATAAACTAGCTACTGGGGTTTACATGAGTAAGTAATTGATGCATAAATCCACTTCCGGTTGGTGTGTGCTTGGGCTGAGCTTGAGTGTTACACGTGTAGAGGTCCTTCTTGGAGTTGAACGCCAGCTTTTGTGCCAGTTTGGGCGTTCAACTCTGGTTTTGGCTCCTTTTCTGGCGCTGGACGCCAGATTTGGGCAGAAAGCTGGCGTTGAACGCCAGTTTACGTCGTCTATTCTTGGCCAAAGTATGGACTATTATATATTGCTGGAAAGCCCTGGATGTCTACTTTCTAACGCAATTTGAAGCGCGCCATTTCGAGTTTTGTAGCTCCGGAAAATCCATTTTGAGTGCAGGGAGGTCAGAATCCAACAGCATCAGCAGTCCTTCTTCAACCTCTGAATCTGATTTCTGCTCAAGTCCCTCAATTTCAGCCAGAAAATACCTGAAATCACAGAAAAACACACAAACTCATAGTAAAGTCCAGAAATGTGAATTTAACATAAAAACTAATGAAAACATCCCTAAAAGTAACTAGATCCTACTAAAAACATACTAAAAACAATGCCAAAAAGCGTATAAATTATCCGCTCATCAAAACACCAAACTTAAATTGTTGCTTGTCCCCAAGCAACTGAAAATCAAATAGGATAAAAAGAAGAGAATATACTATAAATTCCAAACTATCAATGAAACAGAGCTTTAATCAAATGAGCGGGACTTATAGCTTTTTGCCTCTTGAATAGTTTTGGCATCTCACTTTATCCATTGAAGTTCAGAATGATTCGCATCTATAGGAACTCAGAGTTCAGATAGTGTTATTGACTCTCCTAGTTCAGTATGATGATTCTTGAACACAGCTTCTTTATGAGTCTTGGCCGTGGCCCTAAGCACTTTGTTTTCCAGTATTACCACCAGATACATAAATGCCACAGACACATAATTGGGTGAACCTTTTCAGATTGTGACTCAGCTTTGCTAAAGTCCCCAATTAGAGGTGTCCAGGGTTCTTAAGCAAACTCTTTTTTTGCTTTGGAACTTGACTTTAACCGCTCAGTCTCAAGTTTTCACTTGACACCTACACGCCACAAGCACATGGTTAGGGACAGCTTGGTTTAGCCGCTTAGACCAGGATTTTATTCCTTTAGGCCCTCCTATCCACTGATGCTCAAAGCCTTGGGATCCTTTTTATTTACCCTTGCCTTTTGGTTTTAAGGGTTATTGGCTTTTTGCTCTTGCCTCTTGGTTTTAAGAGCTTTTGGCTTTTTCTGCTTGCTTTTTCTTTTTCTTTCTATATTTTTTTTTGCCTATTTTTTTTTTCTGCAAGCTTTGTTCTTTGCTGCTTTTTCTTGCTTCAAGAATCATTTTTATGATTTTTCAGATTATCAAATAACATGTTTGCTAGTCATCATTCTTTCAAGAGCCAACATATTTAACATTCTTAAACAACAACTTCAAAAGACATATGCACTGTTCAAGCATACATTCAGAAAACAAGAAGCATTGTCACGACATCAATATAATTAAGCTAAGTTCAAGGATAAATTCAAAACTCATGTACTTCTTGTTCTTTTGAATTAAAACATTTTTTATTTAAGAGAGGTGATGGATTCATAGGACATTCATAACTTTAAGACATAGTTACTAACTACTAATGATCATGTAATGAAGACACAAACATAGATAAGCACATAATCATAGAAAACGAAAAATAGAAGAAACAAGAACAAGGAATGAATCCACCTTAGTGATGGTGGCGTTTCCTTCTTGAGGAACCAATGATGTCCTTGAGCTCTTCTATGTCTCTTCCTTGTCTTTGTTGCTCCTCCCTCATTGCTTTTTGATCTTCTCTTATTTCATGAAGCATGATGGAGTGCTCTTGATGTTCCACCCTTAGTTGTCCCATATTGGAACTCAATTCTCCTAGGGAGGTGTTGATTTGCTCCCAATAATTTTGTGGAGGAAAGTGCATTTGAGGCATCTCCGGAATCTCATGGTAATGAGCTTCTTGCGCCTCTTGAGCTCCATGAATGGGCTCTCTTGCTTGCTCCATCTTCTTCTTAGTGATGGGCTTGTCCTCTTTAATGAGGATATCTCCCTCTATGTCAATCCCAGCAGAATTGCATAGGTGGCAGATGAGGTGAGGAAAGGCTAACCTTGCCATAGTGGAGGACTTGTCAGCCACCTTGTAGAGTTCTTGAGGTATAATCTCATGAACTTCCACCTCTTCTCCAATCATGATTCTATGGATCATGATGGCCCGGTCTATAGTAACTTCAGACCGGTTGCTAGTGGGAATGATTGAGCATTGAATGAACTCCAACCATCCTCTAGCTACAGGCTTGAGGTCCAATCTTCTTAGTTGAACCGGCTTGCCTTTGGAGTCAATCTTCCATTGAGCTCCTTCTACACATATGTCCATAAGGACTTGGTCCAACATAGTGTAGGGGCGTTCATCTCCTTGCATCATAGGCAAGTTAAACGCCAACCTTACATTTTCCAGACTAAAATCCAAGTATTTCCCCCGAACCATTGTAACATAGTTCTTTGGATCCGGGTTCTTACTTTGATCATGGTTCTTGGTGATCCATGCATTAGCATAGAACTCTTGAACCATTAGGATACCGACTTGTTGGATGGGATTTGTTAGAACTTCCCAACCTCTTCTTTGAATTTCATGTCGGATCTCCGGATACTCATTTCTTTTGAGTTTAAAAGGGACCTCAGGGATCACCTTCTTCTTGGCCACAACATCATAGAAGTGGTCTTGATGGGCTTTGGAGATGAACCTTTCCATCTCCCATGACTCAGATGTGGAAGCTCTTATCTTCCCTTTCCCCTTTCTAGAGGATTCTCCGGTCTTAAATGCCATCAATGGTAATGGAAAAATAAAAAGCTTATGCTTTTACCACACCAAACTTAGAATTTTGCTCGCCCTCGAGCAATAAAAGAAAGAAAAGATGAAGAAGAAGAAGAAATGGAGGAGAGGGAGAGTGGGAAGTGTTTTCGGCCAAGAAGGGTGTAGAGGGGTGTGTTGTGTGAATTTGATGAAGAATGGAGGTCTTTATATAGGGAAGGGAAGGGGGTTAAGGTTCGGCCATATGGGTGGGTTTGGGTGGAAAATTGGTTTTGAATTTTGAAGGTAGGTGGAGTTTATGAGGTAGGTTTATAGGGAAGAGTGGATGGATGTGAGTGGTGAAGAGGTGATGGGGAAGAGAGTTTGAGGTGATTGGTGAAGGGTTTTTGGGGAAGAGTGTTTATGGGGTTGTGTGAAAGAGAGTGGTGAGAAGAAGTGAGTGGAGGTAGGTGGGGATCCTGTGGGGTCCACAGATCCTGAGGTGTTCAAGGATTTACATCCCTGCACCCATTAGGCATGTAAAAATGCCTTTGCACACAACTCTGGGCGTTCAGCACCAGGTTGGTGGCCATTTTGGGCGTTCAATGCCCATTTGTGTGCCATTTCTGGCATTGAACGCCAGAACCATGCCTGTTCTGGCGTTCAGCGCCCAGAAGCTGTCCATTTTGGGCGTTCAGTGCCAGAACCATGCTCTGTTCTGGCACTGAACGCCAGACAGATGCTCCTCCAGGGTGTGATTTTTCTTCTGCTATTTTTTATTCTGTTTTCAATTTTTAAATTTATTTTGTGACTCCACATGATCATGAACCTACAAAGACATATAACTAAGAAAAATATAGTTAGATAAATAAACATTGGGTTGCCTCCCAACAAGCGCTCCTTTAATGTCAATAGCTTGACAGTGGGCTCTCATGGAGCCTCACAGATGTGCAGAGCTTTGTTGAGACTCTCCAACACCAAACTTAGAGTTTGGATATGGGAGTTCAACACCAAACTTAGAGTTTGGTTGTGGCCTCCCAACACCAAACTTAGAGTTTGACTGTGGGGGCTCTGGTTGACTCTGCTTTGAGATAAGCTTTTTCTGCTTCCTCTCCATGGTTGCAGAGGGAGATCCTTGAGTTTTAAACACAAAGGGAGTCCTCATTCCATTGAAGGATTATTTCACCTCTGTCAACATCAATCACAGCTCTTGCTGTGGCCAGGAAAGGTCTTCCTAGGATGATGGATTCATCCTCTTCCTTTCCAGTATCCAGGACTATGAAATCAGCAGGGATGTAAAGGCCTTCAACCTTTACTAACACGTCCTCTACTTGTCCATAAGCCTGTTTTCTTGAACTGTCTGCCATCTCTAATGAGATTTTAGCAGCTTGCACCCCATAGATTCCCAGTTTCTCTATTACAGAGAGGGGCATGAGGTTTATTCCTGAACCAAGGTCACACAGAGCCTTAAAGATCATGGTGCCTATGGTACAGGGTATTATGAACTTTCCAGGATCCTGTCTCTTCTGAGGCAATGTCAGTTGATCCAGATCACTTAGTTCATTGATGAACAAGGGAGGTTCAACTTCCCAAGTATCAATGCCAAATAATTTGGCATTCAGCTTCATGATTGCACCAAGAAACTTGGTAGTTTGCTCTTTAGTAACATCCTCATTCTCTTCAGAAGAAGAATACTCATCAGAGCTCATGAAGGTCATAAGGAGGTTCAATGGAATCTCTATGGTCTCTAGATGAGCCTTAGAGTCCTTTGGTTCCTCAGAGGGAAGCTCCTTATTGATCACTGGACGTCTCAGGAGGTCTTCCTCCTTGGGATTCACGTCATCCACTTCCCTTGTAGGTTCGGCCATGGTGCTTATGTCAATGGCCTTGCACTCTCCTTTTGGATTCTCTTCTGTATTGCTTGGGAGAGTACTAGGAGGGATTTCAGTGATCCTTTTACTCAGCTGGCCCACTTGTGCTTCCAAATTTCTAATGGAAGACCTGGTTTCATTCATGAAACTCACAGTGGCCTTAGATAGATCAGAGACTAGATTTGCTAAATTAGAAGCATTTTGTTCAGAGTTCTCTGTCTGTTGCTGAGTGGATGATGCATAAGGTTTATTATTGTTAAACCTGTTTCTTCCACCATTATTAAAGCCTTGTTGAGGCTTTTGATCCTTCCATGAGAAATTTGGATGATTTCTCCATGATGAGTTATAGGTGTTTCCATAAGGTTCACCTAAATAATTTACCTCTGCTATTGCAGGGTTTTCAGGATCATAAGCTTCTTCTTCAGAAGATGCCTCTTGAGTACTGTTGGATGCAGCTTTCATTCCGTGCAGACTCTGAGAGATCATATTGACTTGCTGAGTCAATATTTTATTCTGAGCCAATATGGCATTCAGAGTATCAACTTCAAGAACTCCCTTCTTCATAGGCGTCCCATTATTCACAGGATTCCTTTCAGAAGTGTACTGATGACAAGTCATCTTAGCCTATTTTAACTAACCTTTTTCTTTTGTTTTTAATTGAATTATGCACTTTCTTGAGCCATAAGCAAGCCAATTGGGTAGATTTTCATGTTTCCTTTGATTTAATCAACCATGTATGAATTCATGCTATTTCATGAGGTTTTATGCTAAAATTGTCACATATTATGAAAGAATGAATATCTCATGATTTTGAGCATAGCTTTGATGTGTTTGGTTGATTAATGATAGGTGAAGAAAGCTTGGAGAAAGGTTGAAGCAAAGAGGAATGGCTAGGAGTGAAGAGAGGAATAAGTGAAATTGAACCTGGAGGCATGAAGTTAGCCCCAACGTTAGCCCCCTAACTTGGAGGCTAACGTTGGGCATGAAGATTACTTCCTGGGCTCCCCACGTTTGAGCCAACGTTAGCCCCCTAACTTGGAGGCTAACGTTGGCACATGAATTCCTCCCTGGCCATCCAACGTTTGCGCCAACGTTAGCCCCCTAACTTAGAGGCTAACGTTGGCACATGAAGACATAAGGGAGAGGGGCCAACGTTTGCGCCAACGTTAGCCCCCTAACTTGAAGGCTAACGTTGGCGCCACACACCACAAGGCATACAAGGGGTATACTTCCAACAAGAATAACTTGAGCTACAGAGCTCCAAATGAGGTGATTCAAGAAGCATTGGAAAGTAGGAATCAAGAGATTTCCAAGCATATATGGCACTGCATGGTGGACACTAAAATTGAGGGAGAAAACTGCCCCGTAATGTGCATAAACGAACATGGTGGCAACCTGCAGTGAGGCCAACTGACCTCTGCACCTTCAAAGGAGTATAACTCGAGCTGTAGAGCTCCAAATAATGTGCTCCCAACGGCATTGGAAAGTAGACATCCAGGGCTTTCCAACAATGTATAATAGTATGGGGTGGACAATACATTTGAGCCTCCAGAACTGGCGTTTTCGCCAACGTTTGAGGGCTAACGTTACCTCAAACGCTGCACACCAAAGCCAGCGACCATGCCCTCTTCAAATGATCATAACTTAAGTTGTAGATGTCCAATTGAAGTGATTCCAAGTGGGTTAGAAAGCTGACATTCAGAGCTTTCCAACCATATATGATAGTCTATATTGGGCATAAAATTGGCAACATGACAAGAGGACAAAGTTGGCCCCATAAATGTGAATAAGGGAGGCCAACGTTAGGGTCAAAGTTAGACCCCTAACGTTGGCACCAACGTCCATACCAGTAGAATGTTGCTTGCTGCTATGAAAAGTTGGAGCCAAAGTTAGACCCCTAACTTTGGCTCAAACGTTAGGTCCAACTATGGCTAATTTCAAAACCGGTTCAATTGGTTCAATTCGGTTCCTCTTCAAACTCCAAGAGCAATCAACCAAGGCCTTTATCAACCCAATTCCATCAAGAGCAAGGGCCCAAATGATCATCACTCAAAGGCACAAGAAATAGATAAAATAGGAATTTCATTTAATTGTAATTTGTTTTTAATTTCATTTTCATTTCCATTTTGTAAAGCCTATATAAGGCATCATTTTCATATTTGGGAGGAGGCTGGCTCCACTAGGGAGCATTAGGATTTGAGAGCTCTCTCTTAGTTTTCAATTTCGTTTTGAATCTTGGGTTGAGAATTGAAGAAATTCTGTTTCAATCTCACCTTGAGAATTTTCTTGTTTACTTTCTCTGCACAATTGAATTTCCATTCCTGTTTACTACTTCACCTTCTCTTGGCTTCTGCAATTTACTTTTCTTTAATTTCTCTTGCAATTGTTCTTGTTGGATCTAGGAAGGCATTGAGATCTAGACTTGGTTATCTAGTCTCTTGGGTCCTGAGATCTTAATTCCAATTTTACATTCTCTGTTTATTGCTTTTCATGTTTATTTACATTTCTGTTTTGGCTCCGAATCAATCAAATCCATCTTTTACTTCTCTGCTTGTTGCAATTTAACTTTTCCTTGTTTAATTTCTGCAAATCCAATTCCCAATTCCCTTTACATTTGATGCAATTTATATTTCTTGTCATTTAAGATTCTTGCAATTTACATTTCTTGCTCTTTAAGTTACTTGCCAATTTACATTCTGCAACTTTAAATTCATTGTCATTTACTTTCTGTTGGTTACAATTTCACACAATTCACATCAATGTTAACTTGACTAAACTAATCACCCACTAAAGTTGCTTGATCCATCAATCCCTGTGGGATCGACCTCACTCCCGTGAGTTATTATTACTTGATGCGACCCGGTGCACTTGCCGGTTAGATTGTGATGTTTTGGAAGAGATTTATTTTTCCTCCAAAATATCTCATCAAGTTTTTGGCGCCGTTGCCGGGGATTGATTAGATCAACAATGATTATGTGGGTGAGAAGTCTAGATCAAGCATTTTCTTTATTTTTGTTTTCTGTTTCAAAGTGAAACCAAGGTGTTTGAGTTTTTGCCTCACTAAGAAATTCTCATCTCTGATATGAGTAATTTCAATTTTTCTTGGTTGTGTGTTTTACAAAACTCAAATGGAGTTCAACTCATCTTATGATCAAACAAATTCTATTGGATATCACCCACCATCACCAATCTCTAATGGTGGCTGGGAATATCACCAAGAGAATACACATTCTGAGCACTCCAATTCATGGAGATTTGCTTCACAACCACAAGATGAGAAAGAGAATCATATGGGATACCAACCACCACCACAAAATGATTCATATCATTATCCTCATGGAAGATGGAAGTGTCGCCAAAGAATGGAAGAGCAGCCACCCTCACGTCCTAGTTTCTCATTTAAAAATTCTTCATCACTTGATTATGCCTCAACACAAAGTTTCCTCCAAAATCCATACCAGTCATCCCATCGATCACACAACTCATTCCACACCCCTCAACACAAATTCACCACAACACATTCACGTCACCAAAATTACTCTCAACCTTCATCTCTTGAATTAACAGAGGAAGAATACCGTGAAGGCATTGAAATACAGAGAAAACTAGTGGAATTTTACACAAAATCCCCATCTTGGAAAGAAACCATCCTCGAGCAGATAAATGGGTCCTTAGAGCAAACGAAGAGGAACTTAGAACCATCAAACAGTAAGGATGAAGACAAATTTGTGGGTGAGGAAGTGGAAAAGCAAGAACAAAAGGTCCTTGTGTCAAGTGAAAGTACAATGAAGAAGGAGGAAAAGCAAGATAAGGAGGCCACTGCATCAAGTGAACTTTCAATGAAGAATGAGGTGGTTGAACCTGAAACTGCACTTGAGATGACAAGAGAACACGAAGACTCACAACTTTCACAAACCTCCCTGGACCAAAATGCCTCAACATCTGAATCCATGATTGAAAGGTATGACAAGGAGATGAAGAAATGTTGGGAAGATCGACAAACCTCCCCCATGATAGAGCGATTAAAACAAATGTTGGGTGTAAAAGAGGAAGTGAAGGAGCAAGAGAGTGAAGAAGTCATTCCAAACTCAAGTGAGGCAGAGAAGTACATAAAGAAGGAGTTCATGGAACCACCAATACAAAAGGCTCTGGATGAATACAAAACTCCAACAATCACACAACCACTAAGACTTGGATTCAAGGAAGTGAAGGCAATTAACAAAAGCACCAAGAAGAGGATTGTGACCAAGATACCAAGGACAACATTCATGAGAAGGTCAACTGCAAACAATCCTCCCCCTGATCCAGCAAGCAAGCTCAATCAAGCCATGTACAAAAGAAAGCTTGCTGAGAGGAAACCAAGACAGGGGGCAATAGCTGAATCTTCTCCTCTCTTGAAGTCATTCCTATTAACAAATTGGAAGAAGAGGAAGAAAGTAAAGAACAGGTAGACAGTAGGTACATTTCTTCTCCTTGCTTTGTTTAAATTTCAATAAATTGGCATATGATCACATTATAAGTTTGGTGTTGCCCTGCAACAAACTGTTTTCCATCTTCATGGATGATTGCATCAATTTTACATGAAAGTGACACACCAAGATTCTAAGTTTGGTGTGCCACCTATTTTTCTATGCAAATCAATCCAGCAACATCACTTGTCTGTATAATCATATTGCCTTTTACAGTGTTATTTTTCTTCTTAGTTGGATAATTTTTGTTTTCTCTTTGTTTCATTTATTTACTTGTTTTTAATGCTTTCCTTCATTAACTGTTTTTGTTAATACATCACCAAGACATCCTTATTCATAACAGACTCTTCATTTGGTGATTGTATTTAACATATAACAGTTTCTTTTGTTTAGTTTTAGTTCAAATAAATTGGCATATGGTTGCATTCTAAGTTTGGTGTTGCTATGCAACAAAATTTAGTTCCAATTCTTACAAGATACTTGCATTAATTCCAAGTGAAAGTGTCACACTAAGTTTGGTGTGCCACTTATTTTCTATGCAAAGTATTATGCTCACCTTCTTAAGTATGCAATCACAATGTCTTCTTAAGTATGCAATCACAATGTCTCTGTCTCTTGTGCCTTGATTATTATCTTTAATTTTGCTTGCTTGAAACACATGTACTACTAACATTCCTTGTGTAAGACATTCATGATCCATCTTAGCCCCATAGCCACGGTTCTAATAGTTGCTTGAGGATGAGCAAGCATTCTGAGTTTGGTATGGGAAGGAAGAGAATAGAGGAAAAAGGACAACAATAATGAAGATGAACTGCAAGGTTGTAAAGTTCCTTTTCCTCTCATTTGTTTCAAGCACCATAAACTACATGATTGTCTGTACCTTCTCTGTATGCATGTGTGTATGAAAAGGCATAGTTTGATTTCTAAATTGCAACATGGTGCTATGTCATTATGATTACCAACTTGAGTTTTGTGAATTCAAAAGCAACAAAGTATCATGATCATAAACAAACAAGGCATTAAAGAAGATTTTAGCATGTGCATAAAAGTATTGGTAAGCTAGTATGTTTGATTGTTGCTTAATTGCATTAGATTTTATTTAATTGAAGTTTTCATCTAGGACATTTTGTGAAATCTTTTAAAATCATGAAAACCTTGAAGAAGCAAATGCAAAATAAAGCAAGAAAAGAAAAAGGGAAAGAATGAGAAAGCTGAAGGCTCTGAGTACCGATGGCAATTTATTTGCTAAGTACTTGTGGTGTTTATGTATCAAGCCAAATGCTTGAAAACAAAACACTTAGAAGTCAAGGTTAGGCTCAAAGTGCAAAAGCACTCCCTCAAAGCTCAAGGCTCTGAGCATCAATGATTAGAGAGTCAAGAAAAGAAAAGAAAAATGAGCTTAATGAAGTCCTCTAATCAAATGCTTGTGGTGCTTATGTATCAAGTGGTAATACTTGAAAACAAAGCATTTAGAAGTCGTAGCTTTGTTATCAACTCATGGGGCAAAGCACCCAAAAAGGAGAAGCTAATAAGAAAATCAAAAGCTTGTTTCAAGGAAGAAATATAAGAAAAAGATTTCATAAATTGAGCTAGATGGAAGCATCAATCATTTACATTTCTTTTGTGATTGTAGTATGCTTAGAAAACTAGCTTACCATGAACATTGAGTTGCTATTCTTCTTGCCTTGGATTGTCAATCTTTATTGCATGATTCTTTTCTTGCTTGGGGACAAGCAAGCTTTAAGTTTGGTGTTGTGATGACAAGTCATCTTAGCCTATTTTAACTAACCTTTTTCTTTTGTTTTTAATTGAATTATGCACTTTCTTGAGCCATAAGCAAGCCAATTGGGTAGATTTTCATGTTTCCTTTGATTTAATCAACCATGTATGAATTCATGCTATTTCATGAGGTTTTATGCTAAAATTGTCACATATTATGAAAGAATGAATATCTCATGATTTTGAGCATAGCTTTGATGTGTTTGGTTGATTAATGATAGGTGAAGAAAGCTTGGAGAAAGGTTGAAGCAAAGAGGAATGGCTAGGAGTGAAGAGAGGAATAAGTGAAATTGAACCTGGAGGCATGAAGTTAGCCCCAACGTTAGCCCCCTAACTTGGAGGCTAACGTTGGGCATGAAGATTACTCCCTGGGCTCCCCACGTTTAAGCCAACGTTAGCCCCCTAACTTGGAGGCTAACGTTGGCACATGAATTCCTCCTTGGCCATCCAACGTTTGCGCCAACGTTAGCCCCCTAACTTGGAGGCTAACGTTGGCACATGAAGACATAAGGGAGAGGGGCCAACGTTTGCGCCAACGTTAGCCCCCTAACTTGAAGGCTAACGTTGGCGCCACACACCACAAGGCATACAAGGCGTATACTTCCAACAAGAATAACTTGAGCTACAGAGCTCCAAATGAGGTGATTCAAGAAGCATTGGAAAGTAGGAATCAAGAGCTTTCCAAGCATATATGGCACTGCATGGTGGACACTAAAATTGAGGGAGAAAACTGCCCCGCAATGTGCATAAACGAACATGGTGGCAACCTGCAATGAGGCCAACTGACCTCTGCACCTTCAAAGGAGTATAACTCGAGCTGTAGAGCTCCAAAGAATGTGCTCCCAACGGAATTGGAAAGTAGACATCCAGGGCTTTCCAACAATGTATAATAGTATGGGGTGGACAATACATTTGAGCCTCCAGAACTGGCGTTTTCGCCAACGTTTGAGGGCTAACGTTACCTCAAACGCTGCACACCAAAGCCAGCGACCATGCCCTCTTCAAATGATCATAACTTGAGTTGTAGATGTCCAATTGAAGTGATTCCAAGTGGGTTAGAAAGCTGACATTCAGAGCTTTCCAACCATATATGATAGTCTATATTGGGCATAAAATTGGCAACATGACAAGAGGACAAAGTTGGCCCCATAAATGTGAATAAGGGAGGCCAACGTTAGGGTCAAAGTTAGACCCCTAACGTTGGCACCAACGTCCATACCAGTAGAATGTTGCTTGCTGCTATGAAAAGTTGGAGCCAAAGTTAGACCCCTAACTTTGGCTCAAACGTTAGGTCCAACTATGGCTAATTTCAAAACCGGTTCAATTGGTTCAATTCGGTTCCTCTTCAAACTCCAAGAGCAATCAACCAAGGCCTTTATCAACCCAATTCCATCAAGAGCAAGGGCCCAAATGATCATCACTCAAAGGCACAAGAAATAGATAAAATAGGAATTTCATTTAATTGTAATTTGTTTTTAATTTCATTTTCATTTCCATTTTGTAAAGCCTATATAAGGCATCATTTTCATATTTGGGAGGAGGCTGGCTCCACTAGGGAGCATTAGGATTTGAGAGCTCTCTCTTAGTTTTCAATTTCGTTTTGAATCTTGGGTTGAGAATTGAAGAAATTCTGTTTCAATCTCACCTTGAGAATTTTCTTGTTTACTTTCTCTGCACAATTGAATTTCCATTCCTGTTTACTACTTCACCTTCTCTTGGCTTCTGCAATTTACTTTTCTTTAATTTCTCTTGCAATTGTTCTTGTTGGATCTAGGAAGGCATTGAGATCTAGACTTGGTTATCTAGTCTCTTGGGTCCTGAGATCTTAATTCCAATTTTACATTCTCTGTTTATTGCTTTTCATGTTTATTTACATTTCTGTTTTGGCTCCGAATCAATCAAATCCATCTTTTACTTCTCTGCTTGTTGCAATTTAACTTTTCCTTGTTTAATTTCTGCAAATCCAATTCCCAATTCCCTTTACATTTGATGCAATTTATATTTCTTGTCATTTAAGATTCTTGCAATTTACATTTCTTGCTCTTTAAGTTACTTGCCAATTTACATTCTGCAACTTTAAATTCATTGTCATTTACTTTTTGTTGGTTACAATTTCACACAATTCACATCAATGTTAGCTTGACTAAACTAATCACCAACTAAAGTTGCTTGATCCATCAATCCCTGTGGGATCGACCTCACTCCCGTGAGTTATTATTACTTGATGCGACCCGGTGCACTTGCCGGTTAGATTGTGATGTTTTGGAAGAGATTTATTTTTCCTCCAAAATATCTCATCATGTACATGAACTGGTTATTTGCAACCATGTCAATGAGTTCTTGAGCTTCTGCAGGCGTTTTCTTTAGGTGAATGGATCCACCTGCAGAGGTATCTAATGACATCTTAGATAACTCAGACAGACCATTATAGAATATATCCAGGATGGTCCATTCTGAAAGCATGTCAGAAGGACACTTTTTGGTCAGTCCTTTGTATCTCTCCCAAGCTTCATAGAGGGATTCACCTTCTTTCTGTCTGAAGGTTTGAACATCCACTCTAAGCTTGCTCAGCTTTTGAGGAGGAAAGAACTTGGCTAAGAAAGCCGTGACCAGCTTATCCCAAGAGTTCAGGCTGTCTTTGGGTTGAGAGTCCAACCACACTCTAGCTCTGTCTCTTACAGCAAAAGGGAAAAGCATGAGCCTGTAGACTTCAGGATTTACTCCATTAGTCTTAACAGTATCACATATCTGCAAGAATTCAGTTAAGAACTGAAAAGGATCTTCAGATGGAAGTCCATGAAACTTGCAGTTCTGCTGCATCAGAGAAACTAATTGAGGTTTCAGCTCAAAGTTATTTGCTCCAATGGCAGGAATAGAGATTCTTCTTCCATGTAAATTGGAATTAGGTGCAGTAAAGTCACCAAGCATCTTCCTTACATTATTATTATTTTCGGCTGCCATCTCCTCTTCCTGTTCGAAAAATTCTGAAAGGTTATCTCTGGATTGTTGTAATTTAGCTTCTCTTAATTTTCTCTTCAGAGTCCTTTCAGGTTTTGGATCTGCTTCCACAAGAATGTTCTTATCCTTGCTCCTACTCATATGACAAAGAAGAGGGCACAAAATAATAATAATAATAATAGAGATCCTTTATACCACAGTATAGGGATCTCTGTGTGAGTAGAAGAAGAGGGGGAGACAAAGAATGTAATATAATGGAAGAAACACAACTGTGAAGAGGGTTGAGATGTGAGATGAGATATTAGTAGATGAATAAATAAATAGAATAAGATGAGAGAGAAGGAATTTTTGAAAATAATTTTTGAAAAAGAGTTAGTGATTTTTGAAAATAGTTTTTGAAAAATGTTAGTAATTTTCGAAAATTAAGATTTAAAAATTAAAATAATTAATAAATTAAAAAGAAATTTTGAAAAAGGGGGAAGATATTTTTGAAAATGAGAGAGAGAGTTAATTAGGTAGTTTTGAAAAAGTTAAGAAACAAACAAAAAGTTAGTTAGTTAGTTGAAACTAATTTTGAAAAGATAAGAAGTTAGGAGGTTAGAAAAGATATTTTGAAACCAACTTTTTGAAAAAGGTAAGATAAGAAGATATTTTAGAAATTAGTTTTGAAAAAGATTTGATTTTTAAAATCTCAATTAATGACTTGATTCATAAGAAATCACAAGATATGATTCTAGAACTTAAAGTTTGAATCTTTCTTAACAAGCAAGTAACAAACTTCAAATTTTTGAATCAAAACATTAATTGATTATGTTATTTTCGAAAATTTGATATAAAAATAAGAAAAAGATTTTTGAAAAATATTTTTGGAATTTTCGAAAATAACTAAGAATTTTGAAAAAGATTTGATTTTTGAAAAAGATTTTGAAAAAGATAAGATTTTCAAATTGAAAATTTGATTTGACTTATAAGAAACAACTTGATTTTAAAAATTTTTGAAAAAGTCAACTCAAATTTTCGAATTTGATGAGAGAAAAAGGGAAAGATATTTTTTTGTTTTTTGAATTTTTATGATGAGAGAGGAAAACAGAAAAAATGATGCAATGCATGAAAGTTATGGATCAAAATAATGAATGCATGCAAGAATGCTATGAATGTCAAGATGAACACCAAGAACACTTTGAATGTCAAGATGAACATCATAGACACAATTTTGAAAAATTTTCAATGCAAAGAAAACATGCAAGACACCAAACTTAGAATTCTTTAATGCTTAGACACTAAGAATTCAAGAATGCATATGAAAAACAAGAAAAGACACAAAACATGCAAATGCAAAAATCAAACAAGAAGACTTACCAAGAACAACTTGAAGATCATGAAGAACACTATGAATGCATGATTATTTTCGAAAAATGCAAGATGCACATGCAATTGACACCAAACTTTTAACATGACACATGACTCAAACAAGAAAAGAGAAAAAGAGAAAAAATAAGGATTCCAAAATTTTTAACATGAATTCCAAGAATCTTGCATTCTTAGCCTAAAGCTTCAGTCCAGGAATCAGACATGGCTCACTAGCCAGCCAAGCTTTCAATGAAAGCTCCGGTCCAAAACACTAGACATGGCCAATGGCCACCCAAGCTTCAGCATTTAACATCAGAGTATATTGCTCTTGATAACAAATTGCAAGCCTCAGTCCAAATAAATTTAGACATGGCTTTACAGCCAGCCAGGCTTTACATGCTTCATGAAACACTAGAATTCATTCTTAAAAATTTTGAATAAAATTTTGAAAACATTTTTATATTTTCGAAAACAAAGGAGAAAATTTTGAAAGATTTTTGAAAAATTTTTGAAAATAACACAAAAAGAAAATTACCTAATCTGAGCAACAAGATGAACCGTCAGTTGTCCAAACTCGAACAATCCCCGGCAACGGCGCCAAAAACTTGGTTCGCGGAATCGTGATTACACTTTAATTATGTAAAATTCATTGCTCTTTCTTTCCCTGGAAATGGCGCCAAAAACATGATGCCAAGACCATGGTTCACAACTCCGTGTAACTAACCAGCAAGTGCACTGGGTCGTCCAAGTAATACCTTACGTGAGTAAGAGTCGAATCCCACGGAGATTGTCGGTATGAAGCAAGCTATGGTCACCTTGTAAATCTCAGTCAGGTGGATATAAAATAGTAATGGGTTTTCGAAAATAAATAATAGAATAGGGATAGAGGTACTTATGTAAATCATTGGCAGGAATTTCAGATAAGCGAATGGGGATGCTTTTTGTTCCTCTGAACCTCTGCTTTCCTGCTATCTTCATCCAATCAGTCTTACTCCTTTCCATGGCTGGCTTTATGTGATACATCACCATTGTCAACGGCTACTTTCGGTCATCTCTCGGGAAAATGATCCAATGCCCTGTCACGGCATGGCTAATCGTCTGGAGGCATCACCCTTTTCAATGGCTTCATCTTATCCTCTCAGTGAAAATGATCAACGCACCCTGTCACGGCACGGCTATTCATCTGTCGGTTCTCGATTATGCTGGAATAGGATTTACTATCCTTTTGCGTCTGTCACTAACGCCCTGCAATCCCAAGTTTGGAGCTCGTCACAGTCATTCATTCATTAAATCCTACTCGGAATACCACAGACAAGGTTTAGACCTTCCGGATTCTCTTGAATGCCGCCATCATTCTAGCTTACGCCACGAAGATTCTGATTAAGAGATCTAAGAGATACTCATTCAGTCGAAGGTAGAACGGAAGTGGTTGTCAGGCACGCGTTCATAGGGAATGATGATGATTGTCACGTTCATCACATTCAGGTTGAAGAGCGAATGAATATCTTAGGAGCGAAACAAGATGAATTGAATAGAAAACAGTAGTACTTTGCATTAATCTTTGAGGAACAGCAGAGCTCCACACCTTAATCTATGGAGTGTAGAAACTCTACCATTAAAAATACATAAGTGAAAGGTCCAGGCATGGCCGAATGTCCATCCCCTCTGATCTAAGAACCAGGCGTCCAAAGATATCAAATACAATAGTAAAATGTCCTATTTATAATAAACTAGCTACTAGGGTTTACATGAGTAAGTAATTGATGCATAAATCCACTTCCGGGGCCCACTTGGTGTGTGCTTGGGCTGAGCTTGAGTGTTTCACGTGTAGAGGTCCTTCTTGGAGTTGAACGCCAGCTTTTGTGCCAGTTTGGGCGTTCAACTCTGGTTTTGGCTCCTTTTCTGGCGCTGGACGCCAGATTTGGGCAGAAATCTGGCGTTGAATGCCAGTTTACGTCCTCTATTCTTGGCCAAAGTATGGACTATTATATATTGCTAGAAAGCCCTGGATGTCTACTTTCCCACGCAATTGGAAGCGCGCCATTTCGAGTTCTGTAGCTCCAGAAAATCCATTTTGAGTGCAGGGAGGTCAGAATCCAACAGCATCAGCAGTCCTTCTTCAACCTCTGAATCTGATTTCTGCTCAAGTCCCTCAATTTCAGCCAGAAAATACCTGAAATCACAGAAAAACACACAAACTCATAGTAAAGTCCAGAAATGTGAATTTAACATAAAAACTAATGAAAACATCCCTAAAAGTAACTAGATCCTACTAAAAACATACTAAAAACAATGCCAAAAAGCGTATAAATTATCCGCTCATCAGCCACCCACGCGGACGTGTGGGTTGCAAAATAAGCAAGGGACGCGGACGCATCACAGTGCGCGCAAGCATGAAATGATTGCGCATTTTGCGCAATGCTTGCGCAAGTCTCGGGTGCCAAGTACTGAGGGAATGCGTGCTGGGCGATCCACGCGTACGCGTCATGTTTGCGCACGCGTGGTTGGGCAGGTGGTCGAGCGACGCGTGAGCGTCAGTTGCACGCACGCGTGACAAGGAGATGCGCATTTTTTGCAATGCTTGCACAATGCTCGCGCAACTCTCGGGTCGAATGTACCAAGAATGGCATGCAGACCAACCGACACGTACGCGTCATGTGCGCGTACACGCGGATAGCCTTGAGGGCAAGGGACGCGTGGGTGCGCTTCATGCAGACGCGTGAATATGGGTTTGCGCATTTCGTGCGTTGCTAGCGCATTGGGCGCGCAACTCTCGGGTTGAATGCCCATCCTTGCGAATATGCAAGGGACGCGCGCGCGTCCTGCACGCTTATGCGTGCATCCCCTTTTTTTTTACAACATAGAAAAAGGTATTCTAAGACATTCCTGGCAGGTATTCAAGCTAGATAGTCAAGAAAACACTTACAAATTCATGCACCATTCAAAACAAAGCATTTTCTCTAACTTCGACAATTCATCCATACCAAAAATAATGAAATCTATATGCACATCCTAACAATTCAACAGAATCAACAAAGCTAGCATTTCTAAGCAATCAACAACACCATGAAATCACAAAATTCACAAAAATCTAAAGCTAGAGGCAAGAATGTATATACAAGGAAAATCTTACCACGGTGGGGTGTCTCCCACCAAGCACTTTTCTTTAACGTCCTTAAGTTGGACGGCCAATCGCTTAAGCTTTTTCTCCTCTAGGTGCATCCGTAAGCAGGAACACCTCTAGTTCCTTAGGAGACTTGTAGCCACGGTACTTCTTCACCCTATGTCCATTCACCTTGAAAGTTGCCTCGCTTCTAGGGTCAAACAATTCCACCACTCCATAAAGCTTTACCTCCTTCACCGTGAAGGGTCCTTCCCATCTAGAGTGGAGCTTACCAGACATGAATCTAAGCCTCGAGTTATATAGGAGAACCTCATCACCTTCTTCAAAATCCTTCTTCCGGATATGGGATTCTCATATGCTTCGTTCCTAAGACACTCAAGCTCCTCTAGTTACAATTTTCTGGCTACACCCGCCTTGGTGAAATCCATGTTACATTGCTTTACCGCCCAATAGGCTTTATGCTCAATTTCCACCGGAAGGTGGCATGCCTTACCATAGACGATCTGGAAGGGACTCATCCCCAATGGAGTCTTGTAGGCGGTCCTATACCCCCATAGTGCATCTCCCAACCGAAAGCTCCAATCCTTCCTTTGTGGATTTACCACTTTCTCCAAAATTCGCTTAATCTCCCAGTTGGACACCTCCGCTTGTCCGTTGGTTTGGGGGTGATAAGCAATTGCAATCTTATGCAATACCCCATAGCGCTTAAGCAGTGCCTCTACTTTCCTGTTGCAAAAGTGAGAACCTTGGTCACTCACGATTGCTCGTGGCGACCCATAGCGGCATACAATGTTGTTTCTAATGAAAGAAATCACAGTATTTGCGTCACCAAGGCGGGTAGATATTGCTTCTACCCACTTTGATACGTAGTCAATCGCCAACAGAATATATAGATACCCACTTGAATTGGGAAATGGTCCCATAAAGTCTATGCCCATACATCAAATATCTCACAGAACAACATCGGTTGTTGAGGCATTTCATCCCTTTGGGACGTATTTCCCGACTTTTGACATTGGTGGCATGACATACAGAATCGATTAGCATCCTTGAATAAGGTTGGCCACCAGAATCCACAATCCAACACCTTTTTAGCTATTCGTTGTGGGCCAAAGTGGCCACCACACTCGGACGAATTGCAAGCTTCAAGAATGGGTTGGATTTCAGATTCCGGGACACATCTTCGAATTACTTGGTCCACTCCCCTCTTTCACAAGTGAGGGTCATCCTAAATGTAGTATTTGGAATCACTCCTCAACTTGTCCCTTTGGTGTTTAGAAAAGTTAGGAGGAAAGATCTTAGCAACCAAGTAGTTTGCCATTGGTGCAAACTAAGAAAAGCTATCCAACACAGCATGCAAACTATCCAATGGGAATGAGTCATCAATCGGAAATGGGTCATATTTCAGATTTTCAAGGCGGCTCAAATGATCCGCAACCACGTTTTGAGACCCACTTCGATCCCTAATCTTAATGTCGAACTCTTACAAGAGCAAGATCAAACGTATGAACCTAGGTTTCGACTCATTCTTTGACAATAGGTACTTTAAAGCTGCATGATCCGTGTATACCACTATCATGGATCCTAGCAAATAAGATCTGAATTTATCTAAAGCATGAACAATAGCTAGGAGTTCCTTATCTGTAGTGGTATAGTTGGATTGTGTCGCATCCAATGTTTTAGAAGAGTAAGCAATGACATAAGGGAGTTTACCATCGCGCTGTGCAAGCGCGGCACCTACAGCATAGTTTGACGCATCGCACATTATCTCGAATGGATGCGTCCAGTTGGGGCCTCGCACAATCGCTGCCATGGTAAGAACTCTCCTTAGCTCCTCAAACGCACTCACACATGCACTGTCAAACTCAAAGTCCACATCTTTTTGGAGCAGGCGCGACAATGGCAAAGCAATCTTGTTGAAATCCTTAATAAAGCACCTGTAAAATCCTGCATGTCCCAAAAATGAGCGGACCTCCCTCACAGATGAAAGGTGAGGTAAATTAGTGATAACATTGACGAACGGACTTTTTGTCGGTAAAGAATTTTTATAAAAATAATCGCGTTGCAAGTATAGTTTTCTAAACCAACAGAGAATCCTTTCGTTCAAAAGTTTTGGTTGTCACAAGTAACAAAACCCAATAAAATTTATAACCGAAGTATTCAAACCTCGGGTCGTCTCTCAAGGAATTGCAGGGAAGTATGATTTATTATTGGTTATGGAAAAGGGTATATTTTTGGGGGGTTTTTTTTTTGAAATAGGAAACAAGTAATTTAAATGGCAAGAAAAATAAATTAATAATTATAAAGAAAACTCTTGGCAAGGTAAGAGAACTGGAAATCCCATCCTAGTTATCCTTATCAGGTGTGATGAGAATTGTCTATCACTCCCACTTAGTTAACCCTTACTAAATAAAGGAAAGTTAAGTGGACCAATCAATTTGATCCTCAAGTCCTAGTCAACTCCTGTGGAAAGACTAGCTTTAGAGCGATCAAAATCAATCAGTGAGAATTCCAATTTTCAATCAACTTCTGTCACTCAAGTTATGATTGATTTAGTACCAAGAGGTCAGGTTGGACAGCTTTAGTAGTTCCTTCAGTTTCTTGTATTTCTTCCACTTTTGCATGCTTCCTTTCCATCCTCTAAGCCATTCCTGCCCTGTAATCCCTGAAATCACTTAACGCACATATCACGGCATCTAATGGTATAAAGGGAGAATTAGTATTTTGTAATTTAAAGGCCAAAGAAGCATGTTTTCAATGATAGCACAAAATCAAGAAGGAAATTGTAAAACCATGTATTTTGTATGAGTAAGTGTGAGAATAATGGATAAAATCCACTAGATTAAGCACAGGATAAATCGTAAAATAGTGGTTTATCAAACATCGACCTTGGCCGGGTCTACAGAAATGCCTTCATTAGATACTACATGTCCCAACACTATACCTTGCCTTACCATGAAGTGACATTTTTCAAAATTTAAGACAAGGTTAGTGTCAACACATCTAGCTAAGACCTTGGCCAAATTCTCTAAGCAACAATCAAATGAAGTTCCATAAACACTGAAGTCATCCATAAAAACTTCCAAACAATTCTCTATTAGATCGGAAAAGACACTGGTCATACACTGCTGAAAAGTAGCAGGTGCATTGCATAGTCCAAATGGCATCCTTTTGTAAGCAAAGGTGCGAAAAGGACAAGTGAATGTGGTCTTTTCTTGATCCTCAGGAGCAATGTGAATCTGGAAGTAACCAGTAAAGCCATCAAGAAAGTAATAATGGGATTTACCCGCCAATCGGTCCAACATCTGATCAATAAAGGGCAAAGGGTAGTGGTCCTTCCTTGTAGTGGCGTTCAACCTTCTATAATCGATACACTCCCGCCAAGCGTTTTGTACTCTCTTGGTGACCACTTCGCCATCATCCTTTTTAACCGCCGTGATACCCGATTTCTTGGGAATAACCTGGACCGGGCTCACCCACTCACTGTCAGAAATCGGATATATGATACCGCATCAAGTAGCCTAGTGACCTCCTTCTTCACCACATCGAGGATGGTGGGGTTGAGCCTTCTTTGCGGTTGCCTAACCGGCCGAGCTTCCTCTTGGAGAAAGATACGATGCATGCAAAAATCAACTGGAAATACCAAATTCTTGATTGCCACAAGTACATCTTCTGCTATTCCTATCACAGTGATCATACTTTTATTGGCCAAGGCAAATTTCGCTGCCGACTTCTTTAATGGAGCTAAGTTCAACCGCATAAAGATAGAAAGCGGCATGATGCTTGCACAAGCCCCTAGATCACACATACAGTCATGAAAAGTATGCCCACCAATACGACAAGACACCAAACACAGTCCAGAGTCACCACATTTTTCTGGAATAGGCTTCATTAAAGAAGAAACTGAACTACCCAAGGATAATGTCTCCAATTCTCCTATCCTATCTTTGTGTGTACACAAGTCCTTCAAGAATTTTGCATACTTCGGAATTTGTTGAATAGCATCAATAAGGGGTATGGTTACCTCGACTTTCTTGAACACTTGAAGCATATTTAAATCGAACTCCGAAGTCTTCTTTGCCTTCTTCACCATGGAAGGGAATTGGATAGGAATGGATTCGTCCACTATGACTTTCCTTTTGGGTTCCTTAAGGCTGGCTTCTTCGTCCTCATGCCTTTTTTCTACCTCCTTTTCTTCATGTGGAACTTCAACAACCACTTCTTCCTAATGAATGTCTTCCATAACCCTAGGAGGTATCTCCTCCAATGTAGTCCCCGATCGTAGAGTGATGGCGTTGAGACCGCCCTTTGGGTTTGTAATGGGTTGGGATGGAAGATTAGAAGAGCTTGAAGGTTGGTTGGAGTTGTTTGAGGGAGGTAGGGCCATCCTTGAGAGCAACTCTTGAATGTTGGATAACTGAGCGGTTATGGCACCAAATTGAGTCTCATGTTTTTCTACCACACCCTTAAGCCTCTCTTGCTCTTGGGTGATTGCACGGTTGAAATCTTCAATTTGGTGGGTAGAGGAGGAAGAGGATTGGTTGGATTGTTGTCTTTGATGTGGTGCTTGATACTTGGTGTAGTTGTTTTAGTTTTGATGGGAAGCTTGGTTGTGGTAATTTTGGTTGGCTTGATGGTTGTTGTTATTATGGTGGTATTGGGATGAAGATTGATAATTGTTGTTGTAGTGAGAGGAAGAATTGTTACATCTTTAATTTTGATTGCTCCCTTATGCATTATCCCTCCACCCCTGATTATGATTATTGCCATGAGAGTAGTTGTTTTGGCCTTGAGAAGGATAGGGTGGACGGTTGTTGTAATTCACATTGGCTATGGCAAGGGCATACTCCTCTTGAATTTGGTGACATTGATCGGTGTAATGTGTGGTGCTAGAGCACAAACCACAAATTCTAGGAGGGCCTTCAAGTTGAGCAACTTGGGGTGGGGCTTGGATGGCTTGGATGGAATAGAATGCCTTTTGCTCTTTATGCATCTCCGTAAGGATGGTGGTCATATCACCAAGCACCTTAGTTAAGCTTGCTTCGGAAGGTGGTGCTTCTACCACACCCTTGAGGGGATTGCTTCTTACCCTTACATGTTGTGTGGCCTCGGCAACATCATTTATCAAGCTCCAAGCTTCTCCCGCCGTCTTGTTTTTGGAAAGAGAACCACCACTAGCGGCGGTGAGCAATCTTCTATCTTCCGCACAAAGACCTCCGATGAGGTAACTAATGAGCAAGTGAGTATCCAATCCATGGTGTGGACAAGATTCCAATAGCCTTTTGAACTTAGTCCAATACTCATACAAACTCTCTTGATCCTTTTGCATTATACTCGAGATCTCCTTCCGGGTGTAATCGGTCTTCTCTGGCGGAAAGAAATTGTCTAGAAACTCTCTTCTCAAGAAATCCCAGTTGGTCACAATCTCATCCGGTTGCGAATAAAACCATGTTTTTGCTTGCCCCTCAAGAGAGAAGGAGAAGGCAAAAACCATAATAGCCACCTCATCAGCTCCATGTCTTTGAGCCGTAGAACAAGCAACTTGAAAATATCTTAGATGTCGGATAGGGTCTTGACCGGGAAGCCCATGATACTTAGGAAGTAGATTTATCAAGCTATTCTTCAACTCAAAGTTTGGATCAAGGTTGGGATACCTTGTTTGCAAAGGTGGAAGTACAATGTCCGGAGCCCCTTGTTCATGTAGAGTGATCCGGCGTGGCTCCGCCATGTATGGTTCACCTGTGGGATGCAGAGATGTATTAGTGGTGCCAACAGAAGAGTAGGAAGTAGCGGACTCTAAGTCACTCTCGGTACCGTCTAGTGATTCGGTATGTTCCTCAAGAGAGGCCGAAGTACTAGCCATATAGTCTAGCCGTCGTCTAGCTTTCCGAGTGTGTAGCAAAGTTCTTTTAATCTCAGGGTCAAACTCGGCTAAGCTAGAATTCGGTTGAGACCGAGTCATCAAACTTAGGAGTCATAGCACGTGTACAAAAGAAATCTAAACTACAACTAAGTGTTGAAATCAAGTAAACTATCTACAATATTCACATATTCACATAACCAATGTCAAGGCATACGTTGCAACCATTCCCCGGTAACAGCGCCAAAAATTTGATGCATGGGTTTATACTGGTTCAGAATTCTACAAAATACTTCCGTTGTTAGTATAGTTCAAACCGATAATCAACTCTCGAATCAAATTTAGATGGAATTGGTTGTCACAAGTTCAACCCCAATAAAAGTAACCGAAGTATTCAAACCTCGGGTCGTCTCACAAGGAATGGGCAAACATGTACTTCAACATTGGTTAGAATTCCAGGGTTGCAAGTCATGAACAAGAAATTAAACTAAGAGACTTAACAAGCAAGAAATCTTAAAGTGCAAGGAACTAATTCAAGTAACTAAAGCAAGGTATGAGCAATTCCAAACTAATAAGAGAACATCCAACATAATTCTACTCTAAGCTAGACAAGTAACTATAACTAAGACAAAGTAATTGAAATATTTTCGGGTTCCAAATATGATTGATAAAAGCAACTCTTGGCTAGGCATAGGAATTGGGATCACTATCCTTGTCTAATAACCATATCTTGACAATTATGAGGAACCAAGCTCATTAAGTTTACTTCTATACTTGAAGTATATTAAATGGCTTGGGCAACATCAATCCATAAGGTCCAACCTAGCTACCAATTGACTTAGTAGTAGGCTAGTGTCAATGGTTATCAAATTGACCACTAAGGGTTCTCAAATCATCAATTCCATTAGACCCAATGACTCACGTTTACCCAAATCTCTTAGCCTAGGCCAAGAGTAAAGAAAAATACTCCATAATCAAAGGAAACATTTCATCAAACACATGGTGAGCATTACTAAAAGACTTATTCAAAATGCAATTAAATTGAAATTAACAAGTACCCACTAACAATTATAAATGAAAAATCACTCAAACAACACAATTAATCATGGAAATCATCAATGTAACACTAACAATTCATGATCCACAAGATTCATGTAATGGGTAGAAAATGACAATTGACAAGAAACATAAATCTAACACAAGATCTAAACAAAATTATACTAAGAAATTCAAATTAAGTAATCAAAACTAGAAATCAATAAGATCCAATTCAGAATTCTACAAGGAAAGATCAAATCAAAACTAGATCTAGAGAGGAAGAAAGGTTTCTCTCTCTGGAAGAACTAAAAATAAAAAACTAGCTAAAATTGTGTCTACGTGTGAATGAATGATCCCCCCCTTTCCCCCTAGGATTCTTGGGTCTTTTCCATGCAGAACCAGCTTAAATTTGGGCCTCTTCAGCCTCAGAAATTGCCAGGCACGATTTCCTTTAATGAGGTCACGTGCAGCTTGTCACGCGTACGCGCCATGCACGCATGCGCGCCAATTGATTTCCATGATCCACGCGTGCGCGCCATGCACCCGTGCACGTTGATGGAGAATTCGCTAATCCACGTGGATGCACCAATCTTCGCGCGCCATTCCCAAGTGTCCGCACCGATGCGTGCGCGTGAGGTGCGCGTGCGCGCCGATGCTAAACTCCCCAAAATTCAATTCTTCATGTTCTTTCCACTTGTGCATGCTTCCTTTCTCTCTTCTAGGCCATTCTTGCCCTGTAAACCCTGAAATCACTCAACAAATACATCACGGCATCGAATGGTAATAAAAGAGGATCAAAATATGGCAATTTTAAGGAAAAAGAAGCATATTTTTCATCATGAAGCAATATTAGGAAGAGAACAAAAAACCATGCAATTCTTGTGAATAAGTGCAGAAAATATTGTCAAAACCCCTCAAATTCTACACAATATAAACCACAAATTTGGGGTTTATCAAATTGCTTTACATTTCATTTATGCCTTTTAAGTGTTTGATGAAATGCTTGGTTGGAATTTAGTATAGATTTTCTCCTCTTGGCTTTGGTAGAGTAATTAGTGACTCTTGAGTTATCTAATGCTTTTGATTGTTTGAAGATTAGAAGTTGCTAGTTAATTTGAATGCCTCTAAAGCTAGTCTTTCCTTAGGAGTTGATTAGGACTTGAGGAATCAAATTAATTCATCCACTTGACTTTCTTCCATGGTCAGAGGTTAACTAAGTGGGAGCAATGGACAGTTGTGGTCACAATTGAGGAGGATAACTAGGATAGGACTTCTAGTTCTCATGCCTTGTCAAGAGCTTTGTTAGTTGTTAGTTTATTTTCATTACCATTTACATTTCATGTATCTTATCTCAAAAATCCCAAAACCTCATAACCAATAACAAGACACTTTATCACAATTCCTAGGGAGAACAACCCGAGGTTCCAATACTTCGGTTTATAAATTTAGGGGTTTGTTTTAGTGACAAACAATCTTTTGTATGAAAGGATTATTGTTTGGTTTAGAAACTATACTTGCAACGAGAATTCATTTGTGAATTCTAAACCGTCAAAAATCCAATCATCAAAATGGCGCCGTTGTCGAAGAATTGCAATGGTGTTGTGTTATTGGTTATTGTATATATGTGAATATTGTGAATAGCTTGATTTTTTGGATTACTTGTTAGTTTTTGCTAGTTTTAGGATTTTGTTTCATTACTTCTTATTAGCTTTTGTTTCTTATTTTCTCTTTTCACTATGAATTCTCACTTTGGCTATAAGTTTGGGTCTAACTATATTGTAGGAAATGAGGGCTACAATGAGGATGTGCATCAAGGATGGGACAATCAAAGATGGGAGGAGCCATATGCATATGATCAATCCTATTGGCAACAACCTCCACCAATACACTATGAACAAGAGCCATTCTATGATGCATATCAATCAAATGGCTATGGTGAACTCCCTTGTGACTTTCAAGAACCACCACCATATGCCTATGAGTCATACCCTGAACATAACCCTCAACCATACTCACAAGTCCCTTCCTACCAATCACCTTCATATGACCCTAATCCATATCCATCATTCCAATAACCATATGAGCCATATGAACCACATATAGAGCTACCACCATTCCAACATCAATACTTTCAAGAACCACCTCTTCTATACTATTACCAAGATGAACCACCTCCAATGTACACAAATTTTCAACCTCAAGATGAATTCCATCTCCCACCACAACCCTCCATGGAATAATATCAATGTCCATCTCTCAAGGAAACCATGGATCGGCTTCAAGCAACCGTCCGTCAAAAGTTAGATGCATGGGACTCATACCACATGTCCACGGATGATTGCGGGAGAACAACCGAAGAGGATAGTTTGAAGGGGATTGCAGAATATCAACTTGAGGATAATGAATTGGAGTATGTTGAGCAACAAGAAGAACAAATGGAGAACATGGAACCATCACATCCTTATTATGATGACTCACCTTCCTACTATAAACCCTTTCCCCAAGATAATGAACCTTCTCATCCACCCCAACCTCTGATGGATGACATCCTTGGTGTTCTTCTTCAATGGCAAGCAGAGATGAAAAGGGATGTACAAAATTTCACGGCCACCTTAGACGAGGTAGTAAACCAGTTAGCATCCCAATGCTTGGACACTCCTATGGCTACATGTGAAGGATCCATGAAAGAGCATAGCATGAAGGAGAGATTGGATGATGAGAAATATTGCTTTGTGTTGGAACAATTGGAGAAAGCTACCATTTATGAAGAAAAGGAAGAAGTGGTTGAAGACTTAGGAGATGCGGAACCTCCATGGGAATCTAGAATTGATGAAAACCCCTCCAAGAAGATTGAATTTGATGCTAAGGAGGAATGTGCACAACCTCCGAGGCATATCCCATATGCAGAATTGGATGGGATAGAGCGAGAATCGAGTTCCTTTGGTGATGAAGATCAAGCATCAAGTCTTAGTGGTGGAGAATCCTTTGAGCATAAAGAACCTTTCCCCGGTGGATTTGAAAGCGTTGTGGAGGTAAATTTCTCTCACCTCTCCCAATTAGGATTTGAGTAAGGGAAAAGGCTTAGATAAAATTGTTAAACAAATGATTATAATTGAGAAAACTTTTGAAGAGGTAGAAGTCCTTAGAAAGAGAAGGACGGGAGTTGGATATGCTTTGTCAAGACCCTTGGAATCGTCTTTGCCTAGGTTGCCATCTACTCATTCATTTGAGTGGGTAAAATTCATCTCTATTAGCTTTATTATCCCACTTGAATATGGCTTGCTTGAAACGGATGGCCAACTTAGGGAACTTTGTGGGATGAAGCATAAGCGAAAAAGGTTTTATGGTTGGCGTTGCAAATCAAGGCTCATTAGGGTTGATACATCAAACATTAAATATAAAGGTTAGAGTAGTGCTCAACTAGATGGGTCTAGGAGGATTGTTGGTCACTTTATTGAGAATTCGCCCTACTTGCCACCCCGGATGGACTAATGATGATCAATTCAAGGATGGGTGTGGAAACAAGATATGGGATCTGGGAATACATGAGGATCACCTTTGGGAGCCCATAGCTTGTGCGGAACTTCATCAAGTCTTGAAGATATTAAATTTGAAGAATGGAGCTTATTGGAGATTCAAGCATTGGTGGATGTTCAAAGATAGCTTCAAGCACAAGCCACCTTGATGAGGAGCTCCCCATAAGTCCAACTTAAGGACAATAAACAAAAGTGTTAGGTGGGAGACACCCCACCATGGTAAACTCTTTTCATTTTTCTATTTTGTATATAGTGATGGAATTAGTTTAAATTCATGTTTTGATAAATTTGTTGAGTTTAGTTGGTAGTTTGATATGTTAAATAAGGTTTATGGTATTTTGGTAGCTGTTTGGAGGTTTGGAATGCTTGGTTTGGTGCAAAAGCATGAAAAATTTTGAAAAAAATAGAGCATCGACCCACGCGCATGCATGCTATACGCGTACGCGTGCCCCAAGCGTTTCAGCCAATCCACGCGCACGCACCATGCACGCGTACGCATGGATGTAGAAGTCCATTCCTCCATACATTAACCCGAGAGTTGTGCGAACACTACGCGCGCATTGTGCCTTTCGCGCAAGCCAACTCACGGGTAAGCGTGAAGGACGCGTACGCGTCACTCTCGAAATAACCCATCAACGCGGACGCGTAATGCACGCGTACGCGTCGCGCCCATTTCACCCCATCCATGCGCACGCGTGAGGCACGCGCACGCGTAGACTACCTTATTTCACACATTTCTTTTTTTCTCCTCTTTCCATTTCTTTCCTTCTTCTTTCTTCTCCTCTATTCTTTCCTTTCTCCTACCATCATTCGACACTTCCAAACACCATTTATAACCACCTAGGTAGTTTGTTAGTTAGTTTAACTTTCATTTAAATTTCTAACTTTTTTGTAAGTGTTGGATTGTTAATCTTGTTTACCATTAATTGCTGCTGGGTACTAAAAAGGTTGTTATCTTAACATCACTATGTCTATAATCTTTGTTGGATTCCTTGATTGAGGTTATATTTTTCTACTTGGTTTTGAGTTCTTCATGCTTACCTTCTGAGAATACCAAGTGATGAGAATTGCCCTCGAGCTTGTAACTCTTCTTGAATTGCATGATCTGGCCACCATGTAATTGGAATTCTATTCCTCGATTAGGCAAGTTCTTGATGGTTGATGTTGTGTATTTACCTTAATACATTGTGTTTCATGATCATATGCATCCATATACTTTTAGCTTAAATGCTCTCATGCTTCTTTAATGCCTGTTTCGACTTACAAGTTTACTTAAAGCATCTCAAGCACATTAGGATGAGTGAAGTGCATGCTTCTTTTGTGACATCGCTTTTTATGCTAATGTGTGTTCTAAAAGGCGCCTAATTTAGAATTCACATACCTAATCTTTCTGAATGTCACACTAATTCACTCACTCCATTCTAGTGATTTACCTCATCCCAACAATGTATGCTTCCTTGCTTTTGTATTTTCTTATCTTATGGTGTTATTTTCTACTTTTCATGAATTATGTAACACAAGCAAAAAACGGAAGCGGAAGAAAAGAACACGCAGCACCGGTTGATCTACCAGCTGAAGGTGGCAATCCGGAGAGTCGCCGTACCCCCTTGCTCATCTTAGAATTCACCGAGGACGGTGCAAACTTTAAGTGTGAGGAGGTCGTCCGATCGTTTGGCATTTTTGGGTGACAAATTTTTAATCCCAACGCTTTTGCATTTCATTCTTAGGTCTTTTAGGATTTTACTTGCATTTTCTTATTTTTGCATATATATACATAATAAGCTTAGTAAAAAATAATGAGATTTTTCAATATTTCTATCTATAGGGCACCAATATTTAGCTCAAATCATGTTCCACAATATATATATATATATATATATATATATATATATATATATATATATATATATATATATGAACATGATTTGAGCTAAGAACACAAGCAAGTGAGATTTGAGCCTAATGGTGTGGTTACATCTTATAACCACTTATTTTCCTTCTTGTGTGCATTATTCTCTTTCTATGATTGTAATCTTTGATTTGTTTGATTCTTTATGTCCATTATTTTGTGTATTCATGCATTTATATGATTGAGATCATCACTTCAATTAGCTCACTTACCCAAATAGCCTTACCTTTTATCTTCCATTGTTAGCCAACTTTGAGCCTACGATCAACCTACTTTGTTCTAATTTTAGCACATTACAAGCCTTAAAATGGAAAACAATAAAAGTCCTTCATTTGGATCTTTGATTAGCTTAGGCTAGTGAGTGTGAGTATCATTCAAGTGTGGGAAAACTTGGGACATTGATTGAATAAAAGGGTAGTTTTGTATTTTTGTTGAAAATACTGGGAATTGGGTACATACTCATGTATTGATTAAATGTATAGACCTTATGCATTGATGTTCTTGTATATAGTTTGAAAGAAAAAAATGAGAAAAACAAAAGAAAAAAGAAAAAGAAAAAGAAAAAAATATATGTAGATATCAAAAGAAAAAAAAAGTAGAAAAAGAAAGTAATAAAAAGGGGACAAAATGCCCCAAAGTAAATTTCAATAAAGATCAATGCATATGTGTTGTGAAGTGAAAAGAAAATACATGAGTATGTGAAAAAGTGAGAAGAAGGGGTAGTTAGGTTAGCTTTGGAATTGTATAGGATGTCATAGGTTAGGTGGGAAATTTAAGCTTATCAAAGATCCAAATTCAAGCTCACTTGACCAAATATGCATCCTACCTTGACCCTAGCCCCATTACAACCGATGAATAAGACCTCATGATACTTGTATGCATGCATGAAATATTTGTTGATTGTTAGATAAAGAACAAATCTTGGAAAGCATGATTAGGAGAGAATTGAGAGAATCAACCCTAAACACTTGAGCGAATAGAGTGCAAACACATCCGGTGAGGGTTTGATGCTCAATTACATGTTTTCACCTATAATCATCTCTTTTCATGCAAGTTTATAAAAATATTTAATAACTCAATTCAACTGTGGATTAGACTTGCTAGTCCTAGGCCCGTGTGCATATGTATTCTTAGGAATTCACTTATTTTGACCAAGTAATTGCATTCACGTAGGTAGTTGCATATAGTTTAGGTTGTATATAGTTTATTTACATTGAATAAATGTTGATACCCTTTGTCTTTCTCTTGGTTTAAGCATGAGGACATGCTTGGTTTAAGTGTGGGGAGGTTGATAAACCCCATATTTAGGGTTTATCTTGTGCTTGATTTAGGGGATTTTATGACCTTTTACCCACATTTATTCAATGAAATAGCATGGTTTCATGATTGTCTCCTAATTTGTACTTAAGTGTGAAAACATGCTTTCTAGGCCCTTAATTAGATAAAATTAATTCACCTTTGATTCCACTAGATGCCTTGATGTGTGTGTTAGTGATTTCAGGTTTAGAAGGCTAGGAATGGATAAAAGGAATGAAGAGAAAAGCATGCAAAGTGGAGAAATCATGAAAAAGCAAGGATTTGGGATAAGATCAACAACGCGCATGCGCAGCAGACGCGCACGTGTGGATTGTGACGTTGCATGGCGACGTGAATGCGCACATGATGCGTACGCGTGGATGGAAAATTGTGAAGCGACACGTACGCATGAAGTTCGCGTACGCGTCGATACTTGCACCTGACTCAAGTAAAGGCAATACGCTGGGGGCAAATTCTGGGCTTCCCGGGCCCAAATCCAACTCATTTCTGATGCTATTTAAACCAAAGAATGAAGAGGAATCAACATACTTTAGACATTACTTTATACTTTAGTTTTAGTCTAGGTTTTGGAGGAAAAGTTAGTTTTAGAGAGAGAAGCTCTCACTTCTCACTAGAATTAGGATTAGGTTAGATCTATATTAGAATTTCTTAGATCTAGGTTAATTTCATGCTTTAATTTACTTTTCCTTTTGTAATTCTTCTTCTTCTACATCTCCTCTCTCTAGCTTAGCATTTAATTTATGTAAGTCTCTACTTTCATGTTGATGCATTTTTGTTTCGTCTATTTCTCTTTTAATGCAATTTATGATTCATGTTCCTTTATTGTTGAATTGCTTTACTTTCCTTTTATGCTTTCTAAGTGTTTGATGAAATGCTTGGTTGGAATTTAGTATAGATTTTCTCCTCTTGCTTTTGGTAGAGTAATTAGTGACTCTTGAGTTATCTAATGCTTTTGATTGATTGAAGATTAGAAGTTGCTAGTTAATTTGAATGCCTCTAAAGCTAGTCTTTCCTTAGGAGTTGATTAGGACTTGAGGAATCAAATTAATTCATCCACTTGACTTTCCTCCATGGTTAGAGGTTAACTAAGTGGGAGCAATGGACAATTGTGGTCATAATTGAGGAGGATAACTAGGATAGGACTTCTAGTTCTCATTCCTTGTCAAGAGCTTTGTTAGTTGTTAGTTTATTTTCATTACCATTTACATTTCATGTATCTTATCTCAAAAATCCCAAAACATACCTCATAACCAATAACAAGACACTTTATCGCAATTCCTAGGGAGAATGACCTGAGGTTCCAATACTTCGGTTTATAAATTTAGGGGTTTGTTTTAGTGACAAACAATCTTTTGTATGAAAGGATTATTGTTTGGTTTAGAAACTATCCTTGCAACGAGAATTCATTTGTGAATTCTAAACCGTCAAAAATCCAATCATCATCTATATATATATATATATATATATATATATATATATATATATATATATATATGTACCTTATCTTGATTCACTATCCGAATATGTTTTATCTTCTTTTGTCAATACGCGAGTGTTACGATTTCGCGATTTTATTTTTACTCCTTTCAAACTTCTCGATTAATACTCATTTCAATTATACTTATGACTATGTATTAAAAATCCACCTTGAGAGTCGTACCACCTTATTATCATTGACTTATGACTCGAGCATAAGAATTTGAATATTAGGGTGTTACACGCCGACATAGTAATCACACGTCCCTGCTGCTCAACCCTCCCAGCTTCCTGTCTCTTTCTCTATGGACAATTCTAGGACAGATGCCCGACTCCACTATAGTAGTAGCATACACCTAGTCTAGCTCTGCACGGAGTGTTAGGATGATATGCCCCGTATCTCCTACATGTCAAGTTATTGGGAGGACTCTAAATCTGCTCTCTCTTGCCATGTCTGTGATTGTTGTTATTATTGTTGAACCTCCGAAAATTATTTTGACCCTGAGATGGTTGGGGAATTTAGCCTTCTCGCTTAAAGTTCCAACCTCTAGGCACAAAGTTCCTTCCCTAATCTCTCTTAACAAAAGATCGGTGATCACCTTTGTCTAATGCTACCTTTCTTGCATAATCTTTAGCAAATCTCTTCTCTTATTTACCAATTCAGAGAAAACTCTGATCTCCGTTAGACCTACTATACTCAAGATGTCACTCTGCAAACCACCTTCATATTTTAGCATTTTCACTCTTCAAAATCCCCGGAGCACCCTGACAAATCCTAGAGAACTGGCATAGTTCTTTAAACTGACTGCTATACTCTGCCACTGACATAGGACCCTACTTCAGCTGTAACAACTCATGGTCCTTCGTCGTCCTGACTGAATTAGGGAAATACTTCTTATAAAACTCAGATTGGAATACATCCTAAGGGATTGCAGCATTATCTCGCTGCAGAAGGTGTCGGGTCCCCTGCCACCAATATTGAACTTCACCCATCAGCTGATAAGTAGAAAACTCGACACACTGATCTTCAGGCACTTGTTGCACTCGCAAGGCTCGTTCCATCGCCTAAAACCAATTTTCAACTTCTGTCGGATTTATGGTTCCTCTAAAGGATGGTCAATGGTGGGTTTATCTTCATAAAAGTTGCCAATGTCATCGGTCTATCATCTCTGTTACCCCCATTTTCATTATTAATTTGCTAACTAAAGACCTCAGTTGTTGCCTGCATAGCAGGCCCATGTTCTCCAAGGCATTCATAAAATTCATGGGATTATTTGCAGTTGTTTCAAGTTCTGCATTACTATTCCGGCCTCTACCTCAACCGCACCTGCGTCCACGAGTCATCATTTGGTTCCTATTCACAACAAACAAGTGATATCAAGGTGATCAGTCTCAACATCTCAAGTCTAATGCTTCAAAATCCTAAATGCATACTCATGAACAAATATGCCACATATATCAATTAGATATTCTAATTAGCATATACGCACACCCAGAGTATGCCCAAAAGCATAGTCAGTCCGTCCCTCAGGCTCTACAGGAACGAATTGCTCTAATACAATAATATTGTAACCTACCACACAGAGTTTTATACTTAAGTCGTAAAACAGAGGTGGTATGGTATTACAACATCTAAAATAAAAATACATACATACATACATACATACATACATACATACATACATACATACATACATACATATATATATATATATATATATATATATATAACTAGGAGCCTTCAAAAAGAAGCTAAACAAAGCAGTAAAACAAAAGTGCATCATACACGCAGAGAGAACGTAAAATGGTTAAACAAACTCAAAAGGAAGGACAAACTATATATATACAAACAGGCACGGACCTATGCTTGGTGATGGTGGGGCACTTGCCCCGACTCTCATTTAATTTTTTTTAAACAAAAAAAAAAGTATACATATATAATATGTTCCTATTTTAAATTTTATATGACCACATTACAAATAAACTAAACCCATTTATCTTTCTATTATGTTGACTATTAATTAACCTAATTAAATTTAGTCTTCTTCCATTCTCAAATTTCAGCCATCACTTATTTATTCTCTTAAACCTTCTTCTTAGTTTCATATTTTCAACATTCTTTTTCTATTCCTTGTCTAGTGGTCATCTTCTCTTCATCAAAAGGTAAACTTTAAATACTCTATTTTGTTTTATATAGCTCTCTATGACTTTATGTATCTTTCAATTTCATTGTTTCTCTTTTTGATATTTTTAATTACAAATTTTAATTCAAACAATTATAATTTAGGTATTAATCTATTTTTATTCTCTTCATGAATTTATATATTTTATTTTATTCTTAATTTAGTAATCCTTATTATTTATTTGTTTATCTTTTGTTCTATTCTATTATATGTAATTATGTTGCATATAAATTTTTAAAGTGAATTGATCAATTTACTAATTTAGAATATATATTTTTTAATTTTTAAAAATAGTGATAGAAAAATATTTCAAAAGAAAGTTTATCCTTAGAATCTGAAGTCACTCCATTAGATTTGAAGTGAAAAAAGTTAGCAGCTAATGTAATTTTTGGTTTTTTTTTGTATTCAGATAATTAATGTGCACTTTTATGTTTTTAAATTTAAATTAATATATCTTTTGATAGTAATGTGTATTATTTTTGTCCCCAAACATAAATTTTCTAGGTCCGTCACTGTATACAAAGATTAGAGTTCCAAAATACAGATATCAAGCTCCAAACTCGACCTGCGAAGCTAAGGCCGGCCAGAGTATATATATATATATATATATATATATATATATATATAACTCCAAAGTTATCCCAGAATATAAACAAAACACTTGTTTCTCCAAAAGCAACCTCTAAGAGGGAAAAATACAAAATATACATGCAGAAAATCTATATACATAGCCTAAAAGAAAACATAACAGTCCAAAAGATAGATCTTCACTTGTAAGGAGGGTCTCCAGACGCTCAACGAGGTGCCTCTCGACCTGCATTTTAAAAATAGCAGAATATGTATGGAATGTGAACGGGGGGTTCTCAGCATGGTAAAGGTGCCTGCATAGATAATATATAAGGTCTCAAGAAATTCAGAGGCAATCCTAGAATTCCAACACTTAAAAATAAAGCTGAGAGAATCATACTAAGCTATAAATTTGGTAATCTAACTACGAGTGTCTAAATTTAATCTAACTCTTCAACTTACTGCCTCCTTTAAACCTCCTAATCATCGTTAGAACAACCCCCTCCCCCCCCCCAAACACTTCCGCCAAGAGGGGTCTCTCAGAAAATATACACATACAATTCAAGCAAGGATAACATAAAGAAAATACAAATACGGCAAATAGCCAATTAGCAGATAAACAAAGTTAAACAATTAGAAAAACCAAGATAATGCATACTCAAGAAAATCATACAAATGCACATGATGTATGCCTGCCCTATGGCTAATGAGTCTCATCTTTCAGTTATATAACCAACCGACATGTTCTCATAGCTAACCGTAGACAGAGCCTCTGTGCGTACATCCCCAAGCACAAAATTATCCATGGAAAAAACCCCAAGCTCAAACCAATATATACATACATATATATATATATATATATATATATATATATATATATATATATATGCATGCCCATGGGGAAATCTGGGGAGTTAAAATGCCTAGTCACATATTGCGATACAGAGTTAACAGTGTTTCGAGTCTCAACCTGGAGTAGGTGCCCAGGAAAACTTGTGTCTCAAATAATTTAATCACAATTCATCATTGTCAATATCGTTCTCGATCGTGTCTTATTAAATCTAAATCATCATTGTTGTCTCCATCATTATCAACTACTTCTCTTTCAACATTTTCAACACCCCCATTACGTAGTTAATCATTTCACAGATCTCCTTCAATATCTACTTAACATATTCAACATGATCACCCTAATTCTAAAGCTTAACAACTCACTATGAGACCCTAAACAGGTGTTAAAGAAGTTTGAAAAACTAGAGAATAGGTTATAAACTCAAAAATTCAACTTTTACCGAAAAACACAAAACTACAATTTTTTCCAAAATTTTCAATTCAAAGTCCATCATATCACAACCTGAAACAGCCTCTCATGTCTCAAACCATATTTACATGCTTTCCAAAACCACTTCACAATATACCAACACTCAAAACTACACAATCTATTGGTGCACGAAATTGGCTCCGCAGAATTCGCACAGATAGACCGGCAAGTATACCGGGTTGTCCAAGTAATATCTGAGGTGAGTCAGTGTCGATCCCACAATGATTGTTGTTTTGAGCAAGCAGTGGACACCTTATAGATCTTAGTTAGGCGGATAGAAAATATAGTTTGTCACAGAAAACGCATAAAAAAATAAAGATAGAAATACCGGATTGATTTGTGAAAACAATGATGGACGAATAGTTAAGGATTCGGAGATGCTTTGTCTTTCTGGATTATCTTTTCTTACTGTCTATCTCAATAGCTTTCTGATTTATTCAATGGCAGCCGTAAGTGATTAACTCATGTCCTCTCATCAAGTTAACCTCCGCTAGTGCAGCAATCCACCACGTTGAGATGACTCATATCCTCTCATCAAGCCACCTCTAGGTTTCTCACTGTAGCAGAAGATGAAGCTCTAAGTACGTAACTCCCTTTCGTGATCCTACTCAAGGTGCCACAGACAAGGTAGATCTTCCAGATCAGAGAGGGTTGCTTCTCTGACTCTAGCCTTAGCGCCGCAAAAACCTCACGCGCCCATAGACAACGGGATTATATGTCACATATCCAAAGTTTCTCAGATGCTCTATACGAATCCGCAATGCAAACTTTAGCTTTAGTTCAATGTTATCCAGGTCAGGAATCGCACGGAACCCAAGTAGAACAAGAGTGATTGTCACGGGTCACTCAAATTCATGAGATAAAGAACGACAATGCATAAGAGAATAAAATCCGAATTGTATTAAAAATAGAATAGTAATATTATTAATCCATGAAACTCAGTAAAGCTCCTAACCCTAACTTAGGAGGTTAGTGACTCATATTGTACATAATAAGGTTCGAAAATAATGAGGGAGGAAGAAGATCCTAAACATGGGTGATCTTCTCCTATATATACTAATCTAATAACTAAGGATTACAGAAATAAGATAAACTAAGTTGATAGTCCGAAAATCCACTTCTGGGCCCACTTAGTGAGTGTTTTGGCTGAGCTTGAGTGTCTCCCACGTGCTAGTGTCCCTTAGGGGCGTTGAACAATGGCTAGGGACCCCCTTCTGGGCGTTCAACTCCAGTTGCTCCCATGTGATTCCTTTTTGAGACATTGAGTGCAAGCAAGTTTGGAGAGTATATGGTTGTGAATAATCAAGCATCTCAATTATTGAATTACAGAAAAACAATACTAGACAGACAGACAGACAGGGATACAATATCACTTCCAATCATAGCAGTGTCTGATGCAAAATAATCACTTAACAATACAACCTTTTGGAGTTTACTTGCTTTACTCCTCATCATCATCATTGCTGGTCTTCACATTCCTCTTTTATCTCTTTGGTTGATGATGCTTAATCCTTCCAAAAACTTGTATGATACTCTGCAATGATATTGAAAGTTGCTTGTTCCCTAAGCACTTGAAAAATGGTTAGCATGCATGAATTATTTGTGGGCTTTTGAACTTACTTTGGTGTGGGAACACCAAACTTAGTACCTTGCCAATAATTCTCATGCATCAAATTGACCATATGTGGAACTCTTTTTCTTTGCTAAGGGTAATAAGACTATAAAACAGACATTGGTTAAGTAGTGTCTCCGCTTGCTTGGAGCCAGCAACCATTTATGTAGAAGGTGAGAATGTGTTTTTAAATGAGATTTTTGGTGGAACACCAAACTTAGCATTCTTCATTCTCCCTTAAATTATTTTGGTGTGCAACACCAAACTTAGCTCCTTGGAATATAGAGAAAGTTACTTAGTCTTTTTATTGAATGGAAAGAGAACTACCTCAGGTTGGGTTGCCTCCCAACAAGCGCTTCTTTATTGTCATTAGCTTGACATCCTTCTTTCTTGGATCATGGAAATTGAAAATTCTGTTGCCTTTGATTTTCTCCTTTTACTATGGGCTTCCTTTCCTCTGTTTCTTTTTCCATAGCCCTCTCACTTTCCTCTATGATTGCTTTTCATTTCTCCCATCTAGCAGCTTTTTTGTTGTCTTTTGGGTCATCTTCAGTGACTCTGGGGATGGTATTTGCCCTTTTCTCTCCCATTTCTGCAATGTGTTTAGCCATTTGTTTCATTTGCCTCACAAGTTTTCTGATTGAGGCTTCTTGGTCTCTACTTATTATGGCTTGATCTTTTCTTTCTGCTTTCTGGTCTTGTCTTGCCATCTCTTGAATTTTTATGAATTTCTCCATCATTATCTCTAGACTAGAGATTCTTTGGAAGTTTGGATTTGGTTGTGGTTGCGTCAAATGGGATGGTTGATGAAAGTTGTTTTGGGAGAATTGTGAGGTGTGATGGGGTTGGAAGTATGTGTGTTGTGATGGTGTGTAGTGGTTGTTGGTGGTAAGGTGGTGTTTGTGCTGGTTTGTGAAGCTGGGGTTATCGTAATTGAGGTCCCTTGGTCCTTGATTTTGATGCTCACTCCTCCTCCAGTTGGAATGAGTCCTCCAGGGTGGGTTGTATACATCACCTTGAGACTTGTGTTGAAACAAGCTTGAGGTACTGTTTGGAGAGTGTAATCGCTCAGGACTTTGTTGCTCATAGTTACTTGCTCCAAAATTTTTTTCAGATTAATTCCAACCATGTGAGTGTTGAGGTAAGTTGTGTGCATTTACTACAGCAGTTCGCAACTCATTGATTTTTCTGACCATCAGCTCCATTTGTTGCTGAAGTTGTTGGTGTATCTGCTTGTTGTGGGCCATGATTGCACTTACACCTTCAATTTCCATCACTCCCCTCTCTTGTGTGGATGGTTGCACTTCTGCCTCTAGCTTATCAATTTCCTGGGTTGGTTTTAACTTAGCCAGGAATTCACTCACTAGATCCTCCCATCTGGTGATACTTCCTTGTGGAAAGGCTTCAAGCTATTGAGCAACTTCGTTCATGGTGGTGAGCGGATGCTTCAATTCATGGGTTGTATTGTCATCTGGGGTGAGGACACTACTCCCACAATGACTGAGATTCGTTGGGTTCTCCTCCATGGTCTGCACAATCACAAACAGTCCAAATGAAGATTGAATATACTCATGCCAAAATGTGGTTAGAGGGTTAGTTGACACAATGTGTCAAACAGTTAATAGGCATGAAAAAATTATAGGAGAAAATTGCTTCTGTCATTTGCTCAGCAAGTAAAAACACAAGAAATGCACAGAACCAGAAAAACCAGTAACAGTTTAATTTATTACTGGAGTGAAGTTTTGGTTAGCTTAGGCAAAAATTCAAGCAGTTAATGTGTTAGTTAAAGATAAAAAAAATGCTTAATCTAGATCACCACCTCACTTAATCATTGTCAACCTAATCAATCCCCGGCAATGGCGCCAAAAACTTGATATGTGGAAAATGATCCAACGCAAAACTCACCGGCAAGTATACCGGGTCGCATCAAGTAATAATAACTCACGTGAGTGAGGTCGATCCCACAGAGATTGAAAGATTGAGCAATTTTAGTTTAGTGGTTGATTTTGTCAAGCGAATGAGAGTTGATTTGAGTGATTTGTATTTGACAGAAGTTAAATTGCATGAATTATAATAGGAGAGGGGTAATTGACTGTAAATTAAAGGACAAAGAAAATAAAGAAGCTGAATCTTAAAGTGAAAGTAATATAAATTGCAGAAACTTAGATTGCAAGAAATGTAAATGACTGAAATTTAAAGTGCAAGAAATGTAAATTGCTTGAATTATAAAAGGAATTGGGAATTGGGATTGCAGAAATTAAACAAAGAAAAGTAAATTGCAATGGACAGGAGAATAAAGGATGAATTAAACTGAAGTAAATCTCAAACAGAAAAAGTAATTTGGCTTGAAGAAGCCTCAACAGATAAACAAAAAGGAAATTCCAGATCTCAGGGGTCAAGAGACTAGAAAACTAAGTCTAGATCTCACTACCTTCCTTGATCCAATTCAGAGAACAATTGCAAACAAATTAACGATCAAAACAGTAAAGAAAGTAAATTCAAATTTCAATTCCTCAAATGGTGCAGTGAAGTGAAAACAGAGAGAGATCTCAAGGTAAGATTGAGACAGAATTTCCTCAATTCTCAAAACCCAAGACTCAAGTAAAGCTTTGCAAAAAAGAAAACAAGAAAACCCAGAGGGGAAGAGAACTCAATCTCCTTCCAATTCTCCAAGTTCAAACAGAAAGCTCTCCAAAATTACAATTCAAAATTCTAAAAGAGGTAAAAAGTTCCAAAGTAAAAGTTCCGGTCCATTCTAAATCAAACTAATTTCTATTTATACACTTCCTTCTATTGATCATTAAGCCTTGAATTTGGGCCTTGGCCTTGATGGAATTGGATTGAAGATAGCCTCAGTTGATTGCTCTTGGACTTGAGAAGAAATCCGTTTGTAATTTGGACTTTGGAGCATTCACGTTTGGGTCAACGTTTGAGGCAAACGTTGACTCAAACGTTTGCATGTTAATATTATGTAGAACGGTTTGCTTTTCTGTCACTCACGTTTGAGTTCACGTCTGAGGTCAAACGTGAGCTCAAACGTGCTCCCTCCAAGGCCATTTTGCAGCCAACGTTTGACCTCAAGCTTGAGGCAAACGTTGGCGCAAACGTTAAGTCCCCCTGGTGTAGTTTTCAGCTTCCTCTAGGGTTAGTTTTTGAGCCAACATTTGACCTCAAGTTTGAGGCAAACGTTGGCACAAACGTTGGCTTCTCCAGGGCTTGTTTTTGAACCAACGTTTGACCTCAAGTTTGAGGCAAACGTTGGTGGAAACATTGGCTTCTCCAGGGTTCTTTTTAAGCCAACGTTTGACCTCAAGTTTGAGACAAACGTTGGCACAAACATGAGCTTTTCCCAGGGTGGCTTTGCTGCCTTCATTTCAATTGCTGCCATCCCCTTTCTTCAACCTTCCTCCAAGCCTTTTGGTCACCTGTCATCAATCAACAAATGCATCAAACAAATGCTAAAATCATGAGACTTCTTATCATCCTTGACATATAAGCAATTATAGCATAAAACCTCATGAAAATGCATCAATTTACTCATGGTTGATTGAATCCAAATACACATGAATTCCTACCTATAAAACAAGTGAAAAATTGCTTGAAAAACTAGGATAAGATTACTTATCATCAACGCCCCTGCCTCTGTTGTTCTTCCCTCATAACTCTTTGTTCTTCCCTCATGGCTCTTTGATCTTCTCTTATGTCATGGAGGATAGTAGAATGCTCTTGATGTCCCATCCTCAATTCATCCATGCTAGTGCTTAGTTCTCCAAGAGAAGTGTGCAAATGATCCAATAGCCTTGGGGAGGAAAATGCATCCCTTGAGGCATCTCAGGGATTTCTTGTTGAGGCAGCTCCACATGTTCTTGCTGTGGTCCATGTGCTGGCTCTCTATTTTACTCCATCCTTTTTTTAGTGATGGGCTTATCCTCTTCTATGACAATTCCAGCTGAATTGCATAGCTGACAAATGAGGTGAGGCAAGTGGGGGCAAGTTCCTTTTCCTTCCTCTTCCTTGAGGTTTCACCAGTCGTTGGTGCCATACTTAAGGATGGTAGAAGTTTTTGCAACATCACACTTAAGAGTTTTGCTCGTCCTCGAGCAAATATGAACAATTGGGAATGAGAGAGTAGAAGGAGAAGAAGAAAGACGGAGATATAGAGGGTGAGGTAGGTGGGGTAGGTGGAGTTTTTGTGAGACCCACTGGTCTTGGGAGGCTAGGGAATTCGAAATCCCTGCCCCTTGTGGGCGTTGAATGCCCAGCTGCTACTCCTGGCTGGCGTTCAACACCAGCTATGTACCTCTTATTGGGCATTGAACGCCCTTGAAGGTGCTCCTTCCTGGCATTCAATGCCAGCTTTAGGCTCCCTGGCTGGCGTTCAACGCCAACTATGTGCTCCCTGGCTGGCGGTTAATGCCAGCAATGTGCTCCCTAGTTGGCGTTCAACTCTAGCAAGGTCTCTGCTCCAGGGTATTCTGTTTCCAGCTCTAACTGTTTCTGTTTCTATTCTAAGGGTTAAGTACTTTTTTCGTCCCTAAGGTCTGAGGTGAAAATCAAATTTGTCCCCAACCTTTTTTTGTTATTAAATCCCTAATGTTACAAAACGTTATAAAACCATCCTTTTATCGATAAATAAAATTTTTTGGACAATTTTGCCCTTAAAGAAAAATAAAAAAAATCATCCTCCATTTTCACCACTATCCCCTGCATCATCAGTCATCACTACTACCACCACCACACCATTCTTCATCTATCTATCAATCTAACCCCATCACAACATCAACAATAACAATAGCAACTCAATTTTAAAGTGGAAAAAGAGAAAAAACTTGGCAGCAACAACTTAATTAAACTAAAAATTAAGTTAAAATAACTTGACAAAGAGGAAACAACTAATGAGGAAGAATAATAAATTCTTGACCTTGAAGAGAATGGCCCTATGCCTACAAAGCCCAGTAGATAAGCTACCTATGGGAAGAACAACACACTTGTAAAATCACCCATAGGTACGGATTCAATCGCCGGGTTCAATTGCCTTCAGCGCCATCAAACTAGGTATCTTTTTCCCTTTCTCCACTTCATTGCACATCACCCATAGGTACGGATTCATCCCCAGTATGTTGTAAAATCCATATGATATCTTGTCTGAGTATGAGAAACACCCACTCACCTAAAATTCCAAAATAATAAAACAACACACAATCATATATTCATCAACAATAACAGCAATCCTTCAAAATTCAAGACAGAAAATTCCAAATTCCAATCCTTCAACTCAAGAGAGAGAACTCAAAAAAGAGAGAAGATAAAAGAGAGAAAAAAGAGAGAAGAGGGAAACTCAGAGAAGCGGGGTGGTGTTGCTGCCGTCCATTGCATTGCAGTTGAAGGAAAGAGGAGGAAGAAGCGACGGCACGGAAGCTACTGCCGTCGCCGTCGCCGTCGCAGCTGTGGCTAAGGAGAGGACAGATCGAGCGAGGAGGAAGAGCAGAGCCCTTCACCACCAAAAGCTCGACGATGGTGATGGAGCCCGACGCCGACAGAGCAGCTCTCCGCCGTCACTCTTCCCTGCTGTCACCTCCTCCTTCTTCCTTTCCTTTCTTCTTACTTTGTTCCTCTCTTCTCTCGTTCTCTCTCTCATCTCCTCGTTTTGTCTCTCTCTCTAGTCACGACACAATGGCGACAGCAACGGCCACAGCTGCACTCTTCCCTGCCGTCACCTCTCTTTTCCTCCTTTCCTTTTCTTTCTTCTTCCCCTCTGTTTCTCTCTTCTTTCGTTTGTCTTTTGCTTTCTTTTTTTTTTCTGTTTTAGGTAGTGATAAGGGGTGGAGTGCGGGTAAGGGGTGGGGTGGGGTGATTTTTTTTGTAATATTTTTTATTTTTATTTCAAAGGTAAGATTGTCCAAAAAAATTTGTTTATGAACAAAAGGATGATTTTATAATGTCTTATAACGTTAAGGATGATTTTAATAACAAAAAAAAGTTGGGGACGAATTTAATTTTCACCCCAAACCTTAGGGTTGAAAACAGTACTTAACCCCTGTTCTTACTACTGCACATGATCACAAACATTAAAAAGCAAGGGAAAACTTTAAAAATAAACTAAAATAAACTCAAATTAAAATAAAAAAAAGAAATAAGAATAGAAATACTCTACTGATGGTTGGGTTGCCTCCCAACAAGAGCTTCTTTAATGTCATTAGCTTGATACTCGATTGCTGACTTTCTTCCTCTTCTTCCAGTTGGTTAACAGAAATGACTCCATGGGAGAAGAGGAGGAGATTAGTGCCCTCAGATTTGAATTCTTCCTAACAAGCTTTCTTTTAGTGTGATGACCTTGATTTTCCTTGCTTGTTAGGGTAGGGGTTGTATTATTTCTCCATCCCCTATGCATCTTCCTCTTGGGACCTTCATCCTTGGTGGGTGATGACTGCCCAATACCAAACTTAAGTTTGATGTCTGGGGAAACTGTTTGAGATTTCACCAAGGGAGGAGGCTCCATTATTGTACTCTGCATCGCAGTACCTCCTTTGTCAGGGGGTAGTGGAGGTTGAAGGACCTTGATGATCATGTAATCCTTCTGTAACCTCATCACTAATTCTCCTCTCTCAGCATCAAAGAGGTTTCTTCCAGTAGATAGAGAATATTGCTCCAAAACCTCAGCAAAAGGAATATTGAGCTACAGCATTTCATATCCTTCGAAGGATTGTGAGCAGTGCTCATCCTTGGTCTCCTTTTAGGATATCTGTGCGTGTGGTACTTCAGGCTTTCTTCCCATAAAAGGGGCATGCAACAATGTGCTTCCAGCCTCTTCTTAAGCCTCTTCTTCATTTAGTTCCTCAAAAATTTGTACCATCTTAGGCTCAGCCTCCTTGGTACTAATGAGGGCCAGACACTCTTCTCTTATCTGTTCAGACAAGTGCTGTCTAGCTTGACTCAACTATGCCTCTATATTCTTGTTAGAGACTGGGGCTTCTTTCAATGTCTCTTACGATTTCAACATTTGTTGTGAAAGGGAGTGTAGCTACTGATTTAAAGACTCATTCTATTCCAGAAGGTTAGATTCAGTGGTCACTGTCTTGACCTCTCCTTTCATTGAAGTCTCACCAGATGAGTACAGATGCTGATTGCCAGCTACTGTCTCAATGAGCTCATGAGCTTCCTCAATTGTCTTTCTCATGTAGATTGAACCACCATCAGAATGGTTTAAGGACATCTTAGCCATATCTGTGAGTCCGTAATAGAAGATGTCTAACTTTACCCATTCTGAAAATATTTCAGTAGGGCATTTCTGTAGCATCATCCTGTACCTCCCCCAAGCATCATAAAGGGATTCATTAACTTCTTGTCTAAAGCCTTGAATGTCCAGTCTTAACTGGGTTAGCCTCTTTGGTGGAAAGTATTGATTTAAGAACTTATCCACCTGCTGACTTTATATTTTCAAACTAGACTTGGGTTGGTTGTCTAACCACTACTTTGCCTAGTCTATAACAATAAAGGGAAAAGCAACAACCTGTAGACATCCTGGTCTACTCCGTCAGTGTACACTATGTCAGCATATTGCAAGAATTCAGCAAGGAATTCCATGGGCTCCTCTTGAGGAAGTCTTTGAAAATGGCAGTTTTACTGCACTAGAGTGATTAACTGTGGGTTGAGCTCAAAATGAGCTACTCCAATAGGAGGTATACTGATGGGGAGGGGCTGTACAAGACCCTAAAGTTCTTCTGAACTGTTCATTCCCATTTGAGTCCATAGTGAACTCTTCTTGTTCCTGCATACATAAAAAAGAAGCAAAGAAAAATGGGAGTCTCTCTGTCAGGGTATAGGGAACTCCCAGTAAGATATCTAGAGAAGATAAGAAGAATGGAGGTAAAGAAGAGAGAGAATTTGAAATAGAGGGATAAAGGAATTCGAAAATTAAGAAAAAAGAGAAACTAGAATTAAAATATTTTTTGTTTTTATTTTATTTATTAGTTAAATAGAAAAATTAATTAAAAAGATTTGAAAATTGAATGATGAATTTTGAAAAAAAAAAGAGAGATAAATAGAAAGGAAGTTTTCGAAAATAGAAGGGAGAGGAATTAGTTAAGAATTTTTGAAAAAGAAGAAAGAGAAAACAAGTAACTAATTAAGAATGATTTGAAAATAAGATAAGATAGAAGATTTGAAAAAGATTTGATTTTGAAATTTGAAATTTGAATTCTGAAAATTGAAATTGAATTAAGGTAAGATAAGATTTTGAAAATTGAATTTTAAATTTTGAATTTTTGAATTTGAAATAAGATAAGATAAAGATTTGAAAAAGATTTGATTTTTTTGAAAAGATTTTATTTTGAGATTCAAATTTAAGATAAGATAAGGTAATGAAAGATAACAAAAGATAAGATAAGATAGAATCAAATTAAAAGAAAAGATTTTAAAAAGATAAGATTTGAAATTTGAAATTTGAAATTTGAAATTAAGATAAGATAAGAAAAAAAATTTGAAATTAAAATTTAAAAAATCTTTTGAAATTTTTGAAGATATTTTGAATAAAGATAGAAAAGATATTGTTTTATTTTTTGAATTAATGAAGAAAGAGAAAAACAATCAAAAGACACCAAACTTAAAATTTTTAGATCTAAGACTCTAAATTTTCGAAAAATTTAAAAAGAAAAACACCAAAAGATACAAAACTTAAAAATTTTAAGATCAAAACAAGAACAACTTGAATACCAAGAAAAAACACATAGAACAAATTCAAAAATTTAAAGCAAATAAAAACATCTAAAGGACACCAAACTTAAAAACTTTGAAAATCAAAGACACTAATTTCGAAAATTTTAAAGGAAAATACTCAAAGACACCAAACTTAAGAATTTTGAAATCAAAGACTCTCATTTTAGAAAAGAAAAGAAACGAAACTTAAAGACTCAAGATGACTCAAAAAGGACACCAAACTTAAAGATTGACACTAGACTCAAACAAAGGACACTATTTTTGAAAAAAAATTTTGAAAAGAAAGCAAGAAAGTTCGAAACTTTAACAAGAAAAAGAACAAAAGACTCAAACAAAAGATAAAGATTAGAAAGAAAAGCAAAGATTTTTGAAAAAAATTTTATTTTTTTCAAAAAAGAAAATAAAAGGCTCAAACAAAATAGTAAAAAGTACCTAATCTAAGCAACAAGATAATCCGGTTATTTGTCAAATCCGAACAATCCCTGGCAACGGCGCGAAAAACTTGGTGGATGAAACTAGCTATGCAGAATTCGCACAGATAGACTGGCAAGTATACTGGGTCGTCCAAGTAATACGTGAGGTGAGTCAGGGTCGATCCCACGAGGATTATTTTTTTGAGCAAGTAGTGGACACCATGCAATCTTAGTTAGGCGGATAGAAAATATACTTTGTCACGAAAAACGCATAAAATAAATAAAGATAGAAATACCAGATTTATTTGTGAAAATAATGATGGATGAATAGTTAAGGCTTCGGAGATGCTTTGTCTTTCCGGATTAACTTTTTTACTGTCTATCTCAATAGCTTTCTGATTTATTCAATGGCAGCCGTAAGTGATTAACTCGTGTCCTCTCATCAAGTTAACCTCCGCTATTGCAACAATCCACTACTTTGAGATGACTCATATCCTCTCATCAAGCCACCTCTAGGTTTCTCACTGTAGCAGAAGATGAAGCTCTAAGCATGCCACTTCCCTTTGCGATCCTACTCAAGGTGCCACAGACAAAACAGATCTTCCGGATCAGAGAGGGTTGCTTCTCTGACTCTAGCCTTAGCGCGACAGAAACCTCACGCACCTAGTGACAATGGGATTATATGTCACATATCCAAAGTTGCTCAGATGCTCTATACGAATCTGCAATACAAACTATAGTTCAACGCTATCCGTGTCAGGAATCGTATGGAACCCAAGTAGAACAAGAGTGATTGTCACGGGTCACTCTCATTCATGAGATGAAGAACGAAAATGCATAAGAGAATAGAATTAGAATTGTATTGAAAATAGAATAGTAATATTATTAATCCATAAAACTCAGCAGAGCTCCTAACCCTAACTTAGGAGGATAGTGACTCATACTGTACATAATAAGGTTCGAAAATAATGAGGGAGTGATGAGCGGATATTTTATACGCTTTTTGGCTTAGTTTTCATATAGTTTTTAACAGGTTTTATTTAGTTTTTATAAGTTTTAGTGCTAAATTCACATTTTTGGATTCCACTTTGAGTTTGTGTGTTTTTTGTACCAATTCAAGTATTTTCTTGCAGAATTTGAGGAGATGAAGCAGAAGTCTGATTCAGAGACAGAGAAAGCACTATAGATGCTGTCCAAATCTAACCTCCTTGCACTCAGAAAAGATTTTCTGGAGCGACAGAAGTCCAAATGGAACGTTCTCAATGGCTATGGAATGCTGACTTCCAGAGCTTTCCAGCCATATATAATAGTCCATATGTTGTTTCGGATTAGAAGGCCCAACACTGGCGTCCAACACCAGCTTCATGGCCTTTATGGCGTCCAGCGCCCAAGAGAGTAAAGCCCAATATCCAAAAGCCCAGAGATGACTCCCTAGCTGGCGTTTCGCATCCAGAAGACCTCATAGCACGTGGATCTCATTAAGCTCAGCCCAAACACTTACCAAGTTGGCCTTAGAAGTAGATTATAGCACTAAAAAGACTGTTGTACCCTTACTAGTCATTAGTTTAGTATTTAAGGAGTTTACTTCATGTTATTCGGAATAATCATCTTTTATCACTTTTCTCATTATTTTCATTTTCACTATTGTTGTACACCTCAGTATGAGTTTATAAACCTCTTAGGTTGAAGGGAAGAGCCCTGCTGAGTCCTATGAATTAATAAAAGTACTATTTCTTCTTCTTCGATCTGTGTTTGAGCTATCTCTAAGATGTATATCCGATCTTCATCATGACAAATCAGATCTGTTCATCACACTAAGACGAACATGACTGACAAACACCTGCGTCTACTTGGGTTCGTGTGAGTACCTGGAAGAAAAGCACGAGCCAACAGCTATGTTTATGCATCTCTCATACGATTAATCCACGATTTCGTAGGGGACTTCTTGAGATACCAGTTCAGCCGATCTCCGGGGAGATTAAGGTCTCCGTGGTATAGGCTAGATCCAAGAAGCAGTGTTCTCTGATCCGAAAGATTCTACCTTGTCTGTGGAATTTTGAGTAGGATCGCCAAGAGAATGGAATGCTATGCGCTTCACCCTCCATTGGATTGAAGGACCAAGGGCCCTGGCTTTCATTATGTAGCAGAGGAGATCAATGACCACGGGCAATAGCTTTGATCACTTACAGCCTACCATAGAAGAAGATCATTCACAAGCAAAGAAGATTATAGTACCAGAGTTACTTGAGAAAGACAAAGCAACTCCGATTCTCAACTTCATTCCCAGTATTACTATTCCCAGCATATAATTCCTAGTAGCTAACTTCTTAATAGCTAATTTACACAACTGCTTCTTATTCCGCCTGACTAAGACCTGCAAGACAACCATAATTTGCTTCAAGCCACAATCCTTGTGGGATCGACCCTGACTCGCTCAGGAATTACTTGGATGACCCAGTGCAGTTGCTGGTACTGCCGCTGTTGTACGAAATAGTGTTGGGATTTGTGTACACGTGCACCAAGTTTTTAGCGCCGTTGCTGGGGATTGTTGAGTTTGACCAAACTACCGGATTGTTTTGCTCCTTAGATCAGGTAAGTTTATTTTACATTATTTTAATTGAGTCTTTAATTTTTGTTTTCTTCTTCTTCTTCTATTTTTTTCCGAAATTTTCTTAAATTTTTTCAAAAATATTTTTTATTTTCTTTTCTTTGTTTAATTTTTGTGTTCTTAGTTTGAGTCTTTGAGTCTTTAATTTTTATTTTTATTTTCCTCTTCTCTAAATTTTTGAAAATTTCAAAACCCTTTTCAAAAATATTTTTTTCTTTTTGTTGTTTAATCTGTGTTATTTGTTTAAGTTTTGAGGTCTTAAATCTTTTAATTTTGTTCTTGTTAAGTTTTTCATTTTCTTTAAGTCTTTCTTTCTAAAAATTTTTCAAAAATAATTTTTCTTTGTTTAATATTGTGTCAAGTCTTTAATTTTGGTGTTTTCTTGTCTATTTTCTTGTAATTTTCGAAAATCTTGTGTTCTTTGAGTCTTTAAATTTTGTTCTTTGTGTTCTTGTTCATCTTCAAAGTGTTCTTGAGTCTTGTGTGTGTCTTGATCTTAAAATTTTTAAGTTTGGTGTTCCCTTGTGTTTCCCTCCAAATTTTCGAAAATTTGGGTGCACTAGAACTAAAAATTTTAAGTCTTGTGTCTTTTTTGTGTTTTTCTCTTTCATCATAAAATTCAAAAATAAAAAAATATCTTTCTTATCTTTATTTAATTATTATTTTCAAATTTTTTGATTAAAAATTCAGATTTTGATTTCAAAATTTTATCCTATCTTATCTTAGTTGTCAAATTTTCAAAAATCAAAATTTTCAAAATTAAAAATCATATCTTTTTCAAAATCTTATCTTTTTCATATCTTTTTCAAAATTTAAAAATCTTATTTTATCCTTTTCAAAATTTAAATTTTCAAAATCATATCTTTTTCAAATTCAAATTTTAAAAATCTTATCTTTTTAAAATCAATTTCAATTCTTTTTAATTTCCTATCTTATCTTTTTCTAAATTCAAATTTTGATTTCAAATATCTTCTTATCTTATCCTCTATCTCGTTTTTAAAATTCAAATCTTTTCTTGTTTTATCTTTTATTTTTATTTTTATTTTTATCTTTTCTTAATTAATATTTTATCTTCTCTCTCCTATTTTTCAAAACCACCTAACTAACTCTTTTCCCTCTTAAATTTTCGAAAATTTCTCTCTCTTCTCTCTCTTCTATTTTCGAAGATTTAACAAATAAATTTTAAATTCTTTTTAAATTAACTAACTTATTTTCGAAAATTAATTAATTATTAAAAATAAAAATATTTTAATTCTTATTCACCTCTTTTACTTCTATCTTCTTCCTTCTTCATCTTCTACCTTTCTTAATCTTGAACCCAAGTGAGAATAAAGAGTTCAAGAGAACTCTGGGATCTTATACAACTCCCACTGCTGACTTCTATAAAAGAAGTATCAGCATACCTCAATTCAGAGCTAGTAGCTTTGAATTAAACCCTCAACTTATTACTCTGTTGCAGTAGAATTGCCAGAATCGTGGGCTTCCTCAGGAAGAACCTACAAAATTCTTTGCAGATTTCTTAAGAATTCCTAACACAGTACACAGTGAGGAAGTAGACCAAGAGATCTACAGGTTACTGCTCTTTCCTTTTACTTTAAAGGATCAAGCAAAAAGGTGGTTGAATAACCAGCCTAGAGATAGTTTAAAAACTTAGAAATAGTTGGTGGACAAGTTTTTAAACCATTACTTTTCCCCTAGAAAGATGACCCAGCTTAGGCTGGACATCCAAGGCTTCAAACAAGGAGACAGTGAATCTCTTTATGATGCTTGGGGAAGGTATAAGAGGATGCTAAAGAAATGTCCCACCGAAATATTTTCAGAATGGGTATAATTAGACATCTTCTACTATGGGCTTTCAGACATGGCTAGAATGGCCTTGGACCACTCTACAGGTGGTTCCATATACATGAGAAAGACCATAGGAGAGGTTCAAGAGCTTATTGAGACAGTTGCCACTAATTAGCATTTGTACTCATCTCCTGAGACCACCATAAAAAGAGAGGTTAAGGCAGTAGCTGCTGAACCTAACCCTCCAGAGCAGGATGGCCCATTGACTCAGTAAATGCACACCCTTGCCCAGCAAATGCTGGAACTGCAAGAGGCTCTATGAGTAACTCAGGCTTCTAACAAGAATATAGAAGCCCAGTTGAGCCAAGCAAGGCAGCAGTTATCTAAGCAGATAACAGATGAATGCCAGACTGTCCAATTAAGGAGTGGAAAAACCCTAAATACTCAACCTCAGTATAATAAAAACAAAAAGCCCATAGAGGACAACCAGAAAGGTGGTGCTCCTGGCATTGAACGCCATAAACGGGCAGAGAATGGGTGTTCAAACGCCCAGGAGGATAATCCTACTGGCGTTGAATGCCAAGAAAAGGGAGAGATTGGGCATATAAACGCCCAAGGTGACAGCAGCATGGGTGTTGAGTGCCCATACAAGGGAGGACAGTCGTTCATTGATAATAACCCTCCTAAGCAAGCTGGTAACCCTCCTCCCAACTAATTTGGCATTCAGCCTCCTTCAACCAAGGTTGATGAGTACAAGGCTAAAATTCCATTTCCTCAGAAACTCTGTTATAAACAGTATGCCTGCTTTGCAGAGTATCTCAGAACATTAGAAATAAAGATCCCTTTTGTAGAAGCTCTTGAACATATACCTTTTTATGCAAAGTTCAAGAAGGACATTCTAAGTCATAAGAAGGATTGGAGAGAGACACAAATAGTCCTCCTCACTGAGGAATACAGTGCAATCATTCAGAACAGCTTGCCAGAGAAGCTTAAAGATCCTGGAAGCTTTATGATACCATACACTCTAGGTGATGCTTATACAAGGACAGTTCTATGTGACCTTGGAGCAAGTATCAACCTAATACCAGCTTCACTAATAGAGAAGCTCCGCTTGACTAATGAAGTCAAACCAACCCGCATGTGCCTTCAACTTGCTGATGGGTCTATTAAGATACCATCAGGGGTAATAGAGGACATGATTGTCAAGGTTGGACCTTTTGCCTTTCCCACTAACTTTGTGGTGTTGGACATAGAAGGACATAAGAGTACATCTCTCATCCTAGGAAGACCTTTCCTAGTCACAGGACGAACCCTCATTAATGTTGAAAAAGAGGAAGTAACCCTAAGAGTCAATGAGGAGAAGTTCGTACTGAATGCTGTGAAAGCTATACAGCATCCAGACATTCCTGAGGAATGTCTGAGCATTGACTTCATTAATTCACTGGTGGAGGAAGTCAACAGGGCCGAAAGCTCGAAGGACAGGCTTGATGATATCCTAGATGATACTCAGCCTGATTCAGAGGAACCTCTAGAAACCTCTGACGAAAAGGAGAAGCCTCCTAAGCTTGAGCTTAAGCCATTACCCCCCTCCTTGAAATATGTATTTCTGGGAGCGGGAGATACTTATCCTGTGATTATAAGTTCTACATTAGAGCCACAGGAAGAAGAAGCACTAGTTCAGGTGCTTAAAACCCATAGGACCGCCCTTAGGTGGTCTATCAGTGACCACAAGGGCATTAGCCGTGTCCGATGCATGCATAAAATCTGGCTGGAGGATAATGCCACACCAGTGGTACAACCACAAAGGCGATTGAACCCAGCCATGAAGGAAGTAGTGCAGAAGGAGGTCACTAAACTCTATGAGGCTAGGATTATTTATCCCATTTCTGATAGCCCATGGGTGAGCCCTGTCCATGTTGTTCCTAAGAAGGGAGGAATGACAGTGATTCACAATGAAAAGAATGAACTGATCCCGAAAAGGACAGTTACAGGGTGACGTATGTGCATTGATTACAGAAAATTCAATGACGCCACTGATGCCAGGAAATCTTAGGCTAGTTTCACTAGCCTTTTTCTATGTTTTTAATAGGTTTTATGCACTTTCTTAAGTTATAAGTAAGCAATTGGATTAGAAATTCATGTATGCCTAGATTCATCCAACCATGGTTAATTTGATGCAATTTCATGAGAATTATGCTATAATTACTTGGGTGCTAAGAATGATGATAATTCCCATGACTTTAGCAAGAATTTGATGCATGTATTGGTTGGTGACAGGTGAAGGAAAGCATGGAAGGAAGTTGAAGAATAAACATGGAAAGAATGAAGAAGAAGCAACATTGGTGGCCAAGTTGGACCACTAACGTTGCCTGAAATGTTGAGAGGGAGGCAGAGCAACTTTCTGCATAATTTGCTGGTGCTCACGTTGGAGGGAATGTTGGCAAGCCAACGTTACCCCCAACATTGTGATAAAATGTGCTTTCTGGAAAATTGAGAAATCTGTAGCAACGCGCATGCGTGCTAGAAGTGCACCATGGATTGGAAATTTTGACAATCCACGCACACGCGTGAGTGATGCGTACGCGTGGAAAGGTAACGTTGGACCAACAACACTGCCTCAAATGTGGGTGGCCAACGTGCGCGATCTTGATCTCAAAATGGGAGGGGCTTTAATTCTAATTTCTGCTCATGGCCAAGCTCTGGATCATCTGGAGCTGGTGATAATGGTGCAGTGCTCTCATTGTCCTCTGAGAATGTCCCCACACTTGGACCTTGCCCTATGTACTTCTCTTCTAATTCCTCCTGGTGAACTTCAGCCACGGTTTCATCTATGATGTCACACTGGGAGATAGAATGATCATCCGGAGGGTGCTTCATAGCTTCATTTAAACTGAATTTCACTATTCTGCCATCTATTTCAAAAGAATAAGTTTCTGAAAATGCGTCCAGCTTGAACTTTGAAGTCTTCAGGAATGGTCTCCCAAGCAGGATTGATGATGGCCTTCCTGAGTCATTAGGGGGTATTTCTAGGATATAGAAGTCAATGGGAAATGTGAGCTCCTTAATGCTCACTAATACATCTTCAGCAATTCCAACCACTGTAATAATGCTTTTATCTACTAACACAAAATAAGCTGCCGACCTTTTTAAGGGAGGGAGCCTTAAAGTATCATATATAGACAAAGGCATTATACTAACACACGCTCCTAAATCACACATGCAGTCTGAAAATATCACATCTCCAATAGTACAATTAACCATACATGAATTTAGATTACTACACTTCTCAGGTATATACCTCCCATTAAAGCAGATATAGAACTACCTAAAGGAATAGTTTCTAATTCATTAATTTTGTCTTTATGTATACATAAATCTTTTAGAAACTTTGTGTATTTAGGTACCTGCTGAATAACATCAAAAAGGGGAACAGTTACCTCAACCTTTTTGAATATTTCTACCATTTTGGGATCAAGTTCCATCTGCTTCCTGGGCTTCCTTGCAATTCGTGGAAATGGAATAGGAAGGGTGTTTTCTGCAGCGTCTGCAACCCTTGGTGCTTCTTTCTGTGGTTGAGCTTCTTCTTCTTTAACCATGTCTTGTATGTCCTCTTCCTCTTCAGCATCCTCTACTTCCACCACCTCTTCAGCTGGGGCGTGTTCTGGTGGGTTTGGCTCCTCCTGATTCCTCTCTTGCAGTGTGGTTCCTAAACTTAGGGTGATGGCATTGATGCCACCCTTTGGATTGGGTAAGGGTTGAGAAGGAATTCCACTGGAGCTTGCATGTTGAGTGTTTGAAGTATTGGATGATCCTATCTGAGAGATGAGAGCTTGTATAGCGGATGTTAGACCGTTAAGTGAACTTTCCATGTTCTTTTGTCCTTGCACAATGGATTGAAACATCTCGTCATTCGGAGAGGAATTGGAATAAGTGATTTGAGAAACTTGTTGTTGGTTGTGCTATAGTCCTTGGGATTGCCTCAGGTGAGGTGCTCTGTAAGGCTGGTTCTGGTTCTGCTGCCTGTTGTTGTTATTATTCCACCTCTAATTTCCTTGATTGTCTCTGCCTCCTCTGTTATTGTTGTCCCTCCAGCCCTGGTTAAAATTATTTCTCCAACCTTGGTTGGAATTGTCCTGCCATCCATGGTTGTAGCTGCCACCTTGATTGGGGCGGTCATAAAAGTTATGAGTGGCTGCTACAGTATTGTCTTCCTATTGGAGCAGCGGACATTCGTCAGTATAATGACTATAATCAACACAGATCCCGCATACTCTTTGTGGAACCAACTGTTGGCTTTGCTGTGGTGGAGAGGGCTGAGCTTGCTGAGCTTGTTGTTGACTCAACTGCATCTGCTTCAGTAAGTTGGTCATTTCACATATACTCTGAGTTAGGTCAGCAGTCTCTCTGCTAGAGGATACCTCTACAACAGCTTTTGACCGGCTTTGTTTCTGCCTGTGATTCCGAGTAGATTCAGCTAAGTCGCTGATCAATTGCCATGCCTCATCAGTGGTCCTGTACTTTTTTATAGACCCATTGCTAGCACTTTCCAATGTGATCTTATCTTGAGGCCTCATGCCCTATGTGACGTAGCCGAGCAACACTATCTTGTCAATCATATGGTGGGGGCATGCTTCTAGAAGATTGTTGAAGCGCTCCCAGTATTCGTAGAGAGTCTCAGATTCGTCCTGAACAATCATGGAAATGTCTTTCCTCAGTTTATAAGTAACTTCAGCTGGAAAGAATTTTTCCAAAAATTCTCTTCTAAGTGTATCCCAGTTAGAAACAATTGCTGCGGGTTGAGTGTAGTACCACTCTCTCGCCTTTCCCTCAAGAGAGAATGGGAAGGCTTTTAACAAAATAGAAGTTTCATCTGCACCATCACGCCTGACAGTAGAACAGGTTGCCTGGAAATTCTTAAGGTGCTTGATAGGCTCTTGATCAGGTAAGCCATGAAACTTAGGCATCAAGTTGAGTAGTGCAGTCTTGAGTTCAAAATCTACAGCCACCGCTGGGTGATGTACTTGATACAGTTGCAGTGTAAAATCGGGGGCTCCAGCTTCCTGGATAGTAACTCTCCTAGGTGCTGTCATGTCACCTGCACGTAAATCAACTGAATCAGTAGAAAGGGAGCTTATTTCTTCCTCAAGTGACATTTCAGATTCGCCCTCGGAGAGGGCTAACCAACGCCGAACTTGCCTTATAGGTGAAATAGTTCTTTCAATCTCAGGATCAAATACTGGCAAGCTTGGATCAGGAAGTGAACGCGTCATTTAATGAAAGAAACATGCAGCTCATAGTAGCAAAATAAAATAAAATACAAATAAATAAATTCCAATCAATAACTTAGCACTCTATTGCAACTCCCCGGCAACGGCGCCAAAAATTGATGTGGCGGAAATTGGCAGATTAAGAAATTAATGTAAGAGATACGTTGCAAGTACAGTTCTTAACCAACAAAAATCTGCTTATCAATTTAGAAGGGTTGTCACAAAATTAGAATTAAAATACTGGGAGTATGAATACCAGGTCGTCTTCCAACGAGTTGCAGAAAGATGTGCTATTTTATTAATCAGATGTTTTCGAAAATGGTTTTGAGTTTGATACACAGGAAATTAAATCAGAGAATTTATGTAATTTAAATAAAAATCTTGACCGGAAGTAGATTAGTCGGAAAGTCTATCCTTGTTGGAGTTCTCCCAAGATTAATTGATAATTGAAGGTTGTTCTGCTTAGTTATCCTTTACCAGGTAGAGGAAAGTCAAGCAAGTTAGAAGTCTATTTCTATTCACAAGTTCTAATCCTCTCCCTTGGGAAGGATTAATGTCAGTGACTAGAGGGCAATCCAACAATAAACCCAATTACAATTTTACTCTTGAGCATTCCAACTCAAGGTTCTCCTTTCAATCAACTCCCAATCAAGTTATGGAACTACTCGCTCATTATGAATGTAAACTTCACAAAATAAGAAAGGGAAATAAAGGAAGACATGATAAATAATAATCCAAAAGACCAATTAAAAATAAAAATAGTTCTTGTATTAATAAATTCTAAAAATAATCCAATAGTAATTCTGAACAAATTAAGGATATGAAAGAGTAAGTGACAAGTAAGGAAAACAAACTAGAATGATGAAGTCTTGGTGGAGGTAATAACTCTTCTCGATATCCCAATCCAAAAAGCAATAAAAATAAAATCCTAAGAACTATGAATGTGTGATGTGTGGAAAACGATCCAACATAAAACTCACCGGCAAGTGTACCGGGTCGCATCAAGTAATAATAACTCACATGAGTGAGGTCGATCCCACAGGGATTGAAGGATTGAGCAATTTTAGTTAGGTGATTGATTTAGTCAAACAAACAAGGATTGATTTGAGTGATTTGTATCCAACAGAAGCTAAATTGCATGAAATTTAAAGGGAGAGGGATAATTGACAAGAACTTAAAGTGCAGGAGAATTAAAAGAGTTGAATCTTAAGGTGCAAGTAATGTAAATCGCAAAAACTTAGATTGCAAGAAATGTAAATAACTGAAACTTAAAGTGCAAGAAACGTAAATGGCTTGAATTATAAAAGGACTTGGGCACTAGGATTGCAGAAGTTTAAACAAACAATTAATAAAGCAGTAGAAAGTGAATTTAGATGCAGCAGATCTAAACAAGAAAGGAAGAATTGCTTAAGAAACTAAACAAAAAATAAAATGCAGTTAAATTGTAATAGCAAAATGGAAGTTAAAGATCTCAGGGCGGAGGAGACTAGAAAACAAGTCTAGATCTCAAGTCCTTCCTTGATCCAACAAGAGAATGATTGCAGAAAATTAAAAGACAGCTTGCAGAAGAAGTAAAGTTGAAAACAGTAGAGAAACTTAGATCCAAATCACAATTCCTTCAATTATGCAGTAAAATAAACAGAAGGAGAGTTCAAGGTGAGATTGAAACAAAATTTCTTCAATTCTCCATGCAAGACTCAAAACAAAGAGTAGAAAATGTAGAAGCAAGAACAAAGAAGAAGAGAGATCAATTCTCCTTCCCAATTCCCAAACTCCCAAAGCTAGAAAATAAAATTCAGAATTCCAAAGTAAGCAAAAAGGTCAGCTAATATGGAAAAAAAGTTTTTTTCTAACTCAAACTAGCTTCTATTTATACACTTCCTATTTTTGGATTTTAGAATTTAGAGTGGGCTTTTTAATTTTGTGAAGAATTGGATTTTATTTCATTTTTGGACTTAAAATTGAGTCATGGTGCACTCCCAGGGCACGGCTCAGTTGGAAAACCAAACTGAGCGCCCAAACTTGTCTTTTGCTTGCCCAATTTGTGCGCGTCCAGCCTTGTTCATGTTGCACTTCAGTAGAGCTCAGTTGGAAAATTGAACTGAGCTCTATGTTTTGCCTTGGGTGTGTCAAGCGCGCATTCTAGCCCCCTTGTCCGTGTCAATTTGTGCGCCTCACTTGCTCCTTGGCATGTTAAAGTGTGAAGAGTGGGGGGAGAGTAGTGCTCAGTTGGGAAAGCAAACTAAGCTCCCCATTGTAGCGCCTAGTTGTGGGCTTCATGCTTCCAAGTTCGATCCTTGGTGGAAGGAAATTGGTGTTGATTTCCTTGGAAGAGTGGAGCGCTCCTTCCTTGCCTTTCATGAAGCTCCCTAGTTCGAACCTTGGGGGAGCCATTTTGGCTCATTTTCTTTGCGCTCCTCCCTTGTTCTCCATGGAGCTCCCAGGTTCGAATCCTTGCCAAATCATTTTGGCTTATTTTCCTTGCAAGCTAGGTAGCGTGAGGTTCCTTGTTCGAACCTTGGGGAAAGCTTTTTGGCCAATTTTTCTTGTTTTCCTTGCAAGGAGCGTTCCTTGCTTCCCTTGGGTAATGAGTTCGAAACTTGGTGGCTTCATTCCTTGAAATTTTACTTTGAATTTATTCTTGAAGGAGCCCGATAAAGCTCACTTGGTGAACTGAGCTTTATGTCCTTGCCTTGCCTTCTTTGATGCTCAGTTCATTAAGTTAACTGAGCTTTGTGCCTTGTTTCCTCCTTTTGTTCTTTGTGAAGCTCGGTTCACTCACCCAATCTAGCTTTCCTTCTTTCTCAATGATGCCACGCTTTCTCTTCTCCTTTGGCTAGGCTTCTTAGCCCACGCTTTTCTTATTTTTTTTTCTTTTCTTCACCTACAAGTAATCAAAACAACCAATCAAAGTATCACGAAATTCACAAGGTTTAAAGTTCATTCATAATTTAATTAATTTTAGCTTAAACCTCATGATTTTGTGTCAATTAAAGGGTGGTTGATTGATTCAACAAAACATGCAATTCCACTCCAAATTACTTACTTACAATGCAAGAAAGTGCATAAAACCTAATGAAACAAGTGAAAATTGCTTGAAAAGCTAGCATAAGATGACTTGTCATCACAACACCAAACTTAAAACTTGCTTGTCTCCAAGCAAGCACTAATCATAAGAGAAAATGAAATAAAATAGAGAAGTATGCATGTTCTTATTTAGCAGATAGTTGAATTTGGTTCATGGGATTTTATGCAGACAATGGTAGCTCATTTATTATTTGTTGTTACATAAGATATGTTTCTTCAAAGATTCACTAGGGTTGCTGCTATAATGCTTCACATTTTGCTTAATCCCTTGCTAGCTTTTCCTTTTTTATTTTTGCTTAAAGCTTATTGTTCATTGAAGGCTTGGTGGTAAATGTTGCAGCAGCCTTTGGCTTAGTTTTGCTCAACATTTCTTCACCACAGACACATGGCTCACATTTTCTTCCTAGGATCATTGATGCCCAGCATCTCTTTGGATTACTAAATATTTTGTAGCTAGGTTGCTCTTTATTGTGGACTTTCAGTTGGCAATCCCAAATCAGTTGATCTAAGTGGCCAAGTTTTGAAATAATCCTTAGAACTTACTTGTCCAAGCATATCCTAGTACAAAAACACCACAGGCATGTGTCCTAGGGTCCAAGCTATTGGTGTCTAGCCTTATTGTTTATTTCTTTGAGACTTTTTGGCTTTTCTCTTCCTTTTTCTTTCTGTTTTGATTCATTTTCAAGGGACTTTTCATTAATTGAAAGATTATAGCAGCAAACTAACTTAGGATTCAAAGAACATGTTATTATGCAGCATTTATTTTGTGATCTAACAATTGAATCAAACATATACCACCACTAACTTTCATTCTAACTTTTGCAACATTGAACAATTACTTTTCTAAATCAAACATTTTTTTTCTTTTATTCAAGCAGCAAGGACACAAAACAAAATACTCAAGCTAATGAAGGATGACAAGATTATGCAGATAGCTTATTCTAGCAAAAAAAATTATGCAGAACAAAGAGCACTTGGAGGCATATCATGTTTCAGATATACATCTTCCTTATTTAATTTGAAATTATGAAAGAACTTCACCACCTTTTAGTTGTTGTGCTCCTGGCTTTTGCTTGATTCTTCCTTCTTCTTCTTTCTTTTCCCGAGCTTGGAATAGTCTCGAACTTCTTCACTAGGGCACCTTCTATCCCAGATAGGATCTATGAGACCTGAGAGCCCAGCTGCCTCCAATCTTTGATACATCATTTATGTATAATGCTGGGTCTTTGCTTTTTGTCGGTCTCTTAAGTCTTGGCATAGCTCAAATGGTTTGATTTGTAAATTTAGTCCTGGCATACAGTGGGTCAAATAATCCAACTTTGCTTGTGTATTTTCATAATGCTCTATTCGCTGTACTTGTCTAGTCTCTCCAATGGTATGATGAATGTTCTTCCGCTAATACAAGTTGTGAGTATATTCCCCATATTTGGCCTGGCTCAGGTACAATTTATCATATGATTCTTGGAATTCTGTCGATTGTTCCTTTTGTCCTCCAAGAATCCTTGCTTGAAACTTTTGTTGTTGAGCCATCATTTGTTGATGCCAGCTTGCTTGTGTTTCCTCCATTTGGTGCTGCCAAGCTTCATTTTACTCTCTATCTTTCAAATATTGCTCCCTGTGCTCTAGATATTGCTCTTGTTATTGCAAATATAGCTCCTGTTGCCTTGAATACTGCTCTTGTGCTCTCATATTTTGTTGTGATATCTCATCAAGAGCTCCTTGCAATTGACTCATGTCTATGGCACCAGGAACTTGCTCATCCCTCTTTTGTGATCTTCTTCTTCTGTGAGTTCTTTCTTCCTCTTGATCATCCTCTTCCTCTTCATTGAGACCCTCCATTTTTTTCTTTGTAATTCCTCTGGTTCCTCTCACCTTCTTTGTGTCTTCATCTTCGAAGAGTACTCCAGCTTTGTTACACAATCTCAGAATCGTGTTTGGGTGTCCGAGCCTACCCGATTTGTATGTGTCTTCAGCCATCTCCTGGATACTGTCTGCTATGAGTTGGGAGAGGTTGATTTCTCCTCCATGTAAGATGCAGTATGTCAAGAGGGCTCTCTTGATTATGACCGATGAGGTATTCGCAGTAGGGAGTATTGATCCCCTTACTACCTCATACCACCCCTTGGCCTCACGTGTGAGATCAAATCTTCTCAGACAACTTAGGATTCCCTTTGAATCTCTTTCCCAGTCTCTTCCTTCAATACATAACCCTTCCAATATTTCATCAGGGTCATTATCACCACGCAATCTATCTTCAAATCTAAGCTCCTCATAAGTTAAGGTTCTCAATTTTAGGGCTTTTGTGATTGATGGTGGACTAAAATCCACCTCAACACCTCTGACATAACTTTTATAAGGGGGGCTATCCTTGCTTTCTTTCACAACATTAGCGTAAAATTCCCTTATCATAACAGCACTAATATCAGTGAGAGGATGGCATAGGAGCTCCCATCTCCTTTCCTTGGTGATTTATCTCATGATGGGATACTCCCCCTCCCTCAGCTCGAAGCCCATTTCAGGAATGATATGCTTTGTTTTCATGAGCCTCTGGTATCTTGCTTCATGAAGCTGGGATTTGAACTTCTTTGTGCCATAGGATGGGGGTTCGGTCACCATTGGTTCCTTTCCTGATCTTCTCCTTGAACTTAAAGAAGCCATTGAATTTGGGTAAGAAGAAGAGACAGGTGGGGTTGTGTTTGGAGTGATGTTCGGTCTTGTTGTGAAAGGGAAGAAGAAATTATGTGCTGTTTAGAGAAAGGGGACTTGTTGGCTGTGTTTCTGGAGTAGAAGAAGAGTGAAGCTAAAGTTTTCAAGTGAAGGTAGCTTGTATGAATGTGTAAGCCATGTTGTGTTTGAGGCTATTTATAGACAAGGCTTCCAAGTTTTCTAGTAAGATCACAAGGGAAGAGGAAGTTCGGTTATGATAGTGAAGGGTGAAGATTGAATTGAATAATATAGAAAACTCATAAAATGAATGGCCTGCATGCATTGTTGAAGCTTGACGAGGATTCTCTTCTCATTGGTTGCATGCTTTTGGTGTCCAATGGTGCATGCATGCAAATTTTGCTTTCCAAGGGGCGCGCTTCACTAGGCACATGTGATCACTTCTCACTTGGCTTGTCATAGCCGTGGTCTTTCTTTTTTTTTTTCCTCTTCTCAATCTTCTCTTTCCTATTCAATCAAATCAACAAAATGGTGAGGTTTAGGATAGAACACGGTAGTGTAGTGGTGAACACTTAAACTAGCTATCATGTGCTTTATTCATAAAGAGCCCATTGTGTTCCTTAAATAATGGATCAGATTTGGTGAACACCAAACTTGTCCATTGCTAAGGAATTAATATAAACTGCACACGGTCCATCACAATTGGCATGTAATTCCTAAAGAACATTTTATTCCTAAAATGAAGACTATGTATGATCCACTCATGTATGACTTTAATTATATGAACAGAAGTTAGTTCCTCTAAAAATTAATGCATATGTAGACACCAAACTTACTGTTTGGCTATATACTTTATCCCAATGACTAAGCATATAGTCTAAGAGAGCTTGAAAAGCCAATTTGGAGTGCCTTGAGGCACACCAAACATAGAAATCTAACATATACTCCAAAGTAGTGCATGCAGCGATCAGATAAGTTCATGAGGAATCAAATTCATGCTAGAATGATCATAGATTATTGAATTTTAAAGACAAGACAAAAATCTTAGATCATGGGTTGCCTCCCATGGAGCGCTCTTTTATTGTCACTAGCTTGACATTGGCCCTCTCATTAGGGTGGTTGCTGACTATAATGTCTCAGCTTGTCTCCCCTTACTATGATCTTCCTTTTAGTGCCTTGATGCTCAATTTCAGCATGCTCCAGTGAGAGTATTTTGCTGACAGTATAGTAATCATCAGTCTGTTGGTTTGTTCCCAGTTGTTGATAGATTAACTGCACTTTATCCCCTTTTCGGAATCCTTCAGTTGGGACCTTTTTGTTCTTCCACCCCTTCTGAGTCTTTTTCTTGCTTTTCTTTCTTCTTTTTATTGATCTTTTTTCTTTGACAGTGGACTTTGTTTTTGGGATTTTCCTTCTCAGTGGTCAACACTTCAATTCCTTCTTGAGTTCTTTCATCACTCTGCATTATCTCATTCTCTTTTCTTCTTGTTGTGTTGTTTGTGTCTTGCTTTGGAAGGTAATTACTGGTTGTCTTGTTGATTCCTTCCTTCCACTACAAGTCTTCCTTGTCAGTTTTCATGCAATTCTTCTTTTCATCAATGAGCCGTGTTTCTGGAAATACATTCAAAGTGATGCTTTCATCATGCATCCTGAGAGTCAACTCTCCTTGCTCCACATCTATAATGGCCCAAGCTGTGGCCAAGAATGGTCTTCCAAGTATAATGGAATCACCTTCATCCTCATCTGAGTCTAAAACCACAAAATCTGCAGGGAATATGAATTTGTCCACCTTGACTAGAAGGTTTTCAATCACACCCCTGGGATATATCACTGACTTGTCCACCAATTCTAAAGACATCTGTATTGTCTTCACTTCCTCTATGCACAGCTTCTTCACCAAAGAAGAGGGCATATGATTGATACTCGCCCCTAAATCACACATTGCCTTATTGATGATCTTACTGCCAATGGTGCAAAGTAGAAAGAAACTCCCAGGGTCTTCAAGTTTAGGGGGGGTCCTTTCTGGATTAATGCCCTGCATTCTTCAGTGAGAAGTATGGTTTCATTCTCTTGCCAACTTCTCTTTTTATTGATGAGATCCTTCAAGAACTTTGCATATAGGGGCATTTACTCTAGTGCCTCAGCCACTGAGATGTTTATCTCCAATTTCTTGAAGACTTCAAGAAATTTAGGGAAGTGTTGGTCCTTAGTCTTCTTGTTGAACCTTTGGGGATATGGCAATGGAGGTGTGAAGTTTACTCCCTGCCTTTGTTCCTTGGTTGGTTCTTTAATAGCTTCCTTCCCTTTTCTTGAAATTTGTGGCTGGTCTTCCTTTTCTTGAGCCTGCTTTGAAGTTTGCTTGCTTGCTGTTACATCCTTATCATTGTCTTCCTCTTTTTCAACTTGCTTCTTGTCATTTTCCTTTGGCTTCTTGGTTGCTCCTTCATCTTTCACCAAGATCTTTCCACTCCTTAGCTGTATGGCTTTGCACTCTTCCTTCGGATTTGGAATGGTGTCACTTGGGAGTGAGCTTAAAGGTCTCTCAATAGTAATTTGCTTAGAAAGCTGTCCAATCTGCCTCTCCATATTCTTCATGGAAGCTTCCTGGTTCTTTGTTCTCATCTCTTGATACTTCATCATTTTCTCCATTAAGATCTCCAAGTTGGTGATCCTCTGAGAGTCTTGTGAGATTGGTGGGTTGTGAGATGTTGAGGGTTGGTGGTAAGTGTTTTGATTGGTGGCTTGGTTATTGGATGGATGATGGTTAGAGTTGGCGTAAGTATTTTGTGATTTTCTGTATGTGTTTTGGTTATTATTCTGCTGGTTGTTGTGGTTTGTATTTTTCCAACTGTTTTGATTTGAGTTCCTTTGCCATGGCTGTTGAGTTTGATTGTGATTGTCCCCCCATCTGAGGTTGGGGTGGTTCTTCCAATAGGGGTTGTAAGTGTCACCATAAATCTCATTTGGCCCAGAATTTTGGTTGTGCATATACTGGACTTGTTCTTGCTGTTGATCCTCTTAAGTTTCTTCATTTGTCCCCCATGTGGGTGATGGTTGGCTTGTGTTTACTGCTGCAACTTGGAGGCTATCAATCCTCTTGGCCATTTGCTCAAATTGTTGTTGAATCTACTATTGCATCATTTTATTTTGAGCTAGGATTGAGTCCACTCCTTCCAACTCCATCACTCCTTTCCTTTGTGATGGTTGGCATTGCTTTTGGTGAGCAAAGAAATATTGGTTGTTAGCCACCATATCAATGAGATTTTGGGCCTCCTCTGCAGTCTTCATCAATTGTAAAGAACCTCCTGCTGAGTGATCCAGAGCCTCCTGAAATTTCAATGTTAAGCCTTCATAAAAATTCTACAATATGTCCCATTCATTGAACATTTCAGGAGGGCACTTCCTGATTAGAGCCTTGTATCTCTCCCATGCCTCATAGATGGGTTCAGTATCCATTTGTGTGAATGTTTGTACTTCAGTCTTCAACCTGATAATCCTTTGAGGTGGGTAAAATTTGGCAAGGAACTTGCTCACTAGATCTTCCCAATTGTTGATGCTGTCTCTTGGAAAGGATTCCAACCATTGAGTAGCTTTGTCTCTGAGGGAAAATGGAAATAACAGCAGCTTGTAGATGTCAGGATGTACACCATTGGTTTTGACAGTATCAGAAATCCTCAGAAAGGTGGATAAGTGTTGGTTTGGGTCTTCATGTGGTCCTCTTCCATAGGAGCAGTTGTTTTGAACCAAGGTGATGAGTTATGGCTTTAGTTCAAAGTTGTTTGCATTGACATTTGGGGTAAGAATGCTACTCCCACAATGTCTAGGATTTGCAAATGTATAGGAAGCCAAAACTCTTCTCTGTGGTGGATTGTTGTTGTTGTTGTTGGCTGCTCCTCCTGGTGGATTTGTTGGGTTTGTTGAGTGTTCCTCCATATCTTGGAATTCTTCTTCTGAATCCTCTTCTCCAACAATGCCTTTCCATCTTTCTACTCTTCTCAACCTCCAAAGGGTTCTTTTGTCTTGTTCACAAAAAGTGGGTATAGCTCCCTTTGTCCTTGACATACAAACCAGTCATAAAAATCACAAAAAACCAGAAAAATCAGGAAAGCTCCACTCTATTGCTAAAATGAGGTTTCAGTTAGCTTAAGCAAAAATTCAAACAGTTAGTGTGTTAGTCAAAAAGTAAAGAAACATAAAAGAAAAAGTACTTGATCTAGACCTTCACCTTACTTAATCATTGTCAATCTAATCAATCCCCGGCAACGGCGCCAAAAACTTGTTGGGTTGAAAACGGAATTCCAACACCTAAAACTCACCGGCAAGTGTACCGGGTCACATCAAGTAGTAAAACTCACTTAGAGTGAGGTCGATCCCACAGGGATTGATGGATCAAGCAACTTTAGTGGGTGATTAGTTTAGTCAAGCTAACATTGATGTGAATTGAAGTGAAATTGAAGCAACAGAGAGTAAATTTGCAGGAATTATAAAGTGCATAAAGTAAATTGCATTGAAACTTAAAGAGCAAGAAATGTAAATTGCAGAAACTTAAATGACAAGAAATGTAAATTGCATCAAATGTAAAGGGGATTGGGTGCAAGAAATTTTAAGGAAAGCAATAAGCAGCACTTAGAACAATTGCAGAATAATTAAATTGCATGAAAAGTAAAAGGGATTGGGTGCTGGGAATTAAAACTTCAACAAAAAAATGTAAAGTGCAATCAAGCAGAGAAGTAAAAGATGAAGTAAGTGCAGCAGATTCAAACAGAAATGAAAAATTGCTTGAAGAACAAGACAGAAAGAAACTTAGCTCAATTGTAAAAATCTAAAAGAGAATTTGAGGATCCAAGAAGAGCAATGAACTCAGGAAGCAAATCTGGATCTCAATTCTCCTTTGCTCAGTCAGAAAATATATTTCAGAAGAAAATGAGGTTTAAAAATGGCAGAGACAATTAAAACCCAATCCTTAGATCAATTGAGAGGAAGAGTGGAAGATGATTCTCAGAATTTGAATCAATGGAGCTCTTCAACCTCAATTCAAGATCCAAAATAGAAAAGCTAAAGTTGCAGAAGAAGAAGATTTAAAACAGCAAATGAAATTTGAATTATGCAGTAAAAGAACAAGAGAGAATTCAAGGTGAGAATTGAAACAGAATTCCTTCAATTCTCCAATTCAAGTTAAGATGTAAAAGTGAGCTCTCTACTACTACTCTCTATTGGAGCCAGCCTTCTTAACAAAGATGAAAATCATGCCTTATATAGGCTTTACAAAATGAAAATAAAAATGAAATTGAAAAAAATTACAATTAAATGAAATTACTATTCTAACTTGTTCTTGTGCCTTTGAGTGATGATGTGGGCTTTGCTTGCTTTGGATTTGAAGAGAGATGGGTCTAGTTGGCCTTGGTTCAATTGGTGAAGAATTGAATCCAATTTGATTTTTAATTGAATTTTGGACCATAGGTGCTACTCCCAGGGAACGGCTCAGTTGAAATACCAAACTGAGCGCCCAAACTTGCTTTGTGGCGTGCCAATTTGTTGCGCAACAAGCCTTCCTTGGTGCAGGCCCGATAAGGCTCGGTTGATTAAGTGAACTGAGCACTCTTTGCTTGTTGATGAGCCCCAGCTTCGAACCTTGGTGGAAGCATTGTGGAGTAAATTCTTTGTGAATTAATGGAAGGTGCCGCCTTGCCTTGAGTGGAAGGCCTCAAGTTCGAATCCTTGCTGAGCCATTTTGCTTATTTTCCTTGCAAGAAGTGTAGCACTCCTTCCTTGCTTTCCTTGTGTCTCCCCCTTCGAATTTTGGTGAAGCCACTTTGGTCTATTTTTGCTTGTTTTTGGTTCTTAAAGATTCCTTTCACTTGTGCCCCAATTTCATGCCAAATATGGATTTTTATATATCGTTGGAAAGCTCTGAGTGTCAGCTTTCCAACGCAACTGGAAGCACATCAATTGGACATCTGTAACTCAAGTTATGGCTCTTTGAAGGAGGCATGGTCATGCTGTGAACGCCCAAATTTAACTTAGCGAAAATTTTTGCTTCCATGCTGAATTTTTCACGATCAAGCTAAGTTCACTTAGTGAACTGAGCTTTGTGAGTGCTGATTGTCAAGCTTCCTTGATTTGGTCATGGGCCACGCTTTTAAAAGCGTGGCCTAAGGCTCCAAAGTGTGTTCCAACTTCAAAGTGTGCCTCAAAACTCTTTTTTTCTCCTTTTTAGCTTTTTTTGTGCTTCTTTGCTTCTTTTTCCTACAAAATTTATCAAATCAAAAGATCAAAGAAATATAACATTTAAGCACAAAAGCATTGAATATTCAAGCACAAATAATCAATTTCTTATATGAAAAAGCATAGAAAAACATGACATGGTGACATGTCATCACAACACCAAACTTAAACCTTGCTTGTCCCCAAGCAAGAAAAGAATCATGCAATTAAGATTAACAATCCAAGGTAAGAAGAATAGCAAGTTAATGTTCATGGTAGGCTAGTTTCTTATGCATGCTACAATCACAAAAGAAATGTAAATGATTGATGCTTCTATCTAGCTCAATTTATGAAATCTTTTCCTTATACTTCTTCCTTGAAGCAAGCTTTTGATTTTCTTATTAGCTTCTCCTTTTGGGTGCTTTGTCCCATGAGTTGATAACAAAACTACGACTCTAAATGCTTTGTCTTCAAGTATTACCACTTGATACATAAGCACCATAAGCATTTAATTAGAGGACTTCATTAAGCTCATTTGTTTCGTTCCTTGACTCTCTAATCATTGATGCTCAGAGCCTTGAGCTTTGAGGGAGTGCTTTTGCACTTGAGCCTAGCCTTGACTTCTAAGTGTTTTGTTTTCAAGCATTTTACTTGATACATAAACACCACAAGTACTTAACAATGAAATTGTTATTGGTACTCAGAGCCTTCAGCTTTCTCATTCTTTCCCTTTTGCTTTTCTTGCCTTAATTGTATTTCCTTCTTCAAGGTTTTCATGATTTTCAAAAGATTTCACAAAATGTCCTAGATGAAAACTTCAATTAAATAAAATCCAATGCAATTGAGCAACAATTAACCATACTATCCTTCCAATACTTGTATGCACATGCTAAACTCTTCTTTAATTCCTTGTTTGTTTATGATCATGATGTTTTATTGCTTTTGAACTCACAAAACTCAAGTTGGTAGTCATAATGCCACAGCAACATATTACAAATCAAGATTCAAGCTATGCTTTATTCATACACACATGTAAACAAAGAAGATGAAGACAATCATGCAATTTAAGTGCTGGAAACAAATGAGAAGAAAAGGAACTCTATAACCTTGTAGTTCATCTTCATTATTATTGTCACTTTCCTCCCATTCTTCTCCTTCCCATACCAAACTCAGCATGCTTGCTCATCCTCAAGCAACAATTAGAACAATGGTGATGGGGCTAAGATAGATCATGATTGTCTTACACAATGAAATGTTAGTAGTGCATGTGTTCTAAGCAAGCAAAATTAAAGATAAAAATCAAGGCACAAGAGACAGAGACATTGTGATTGCAAATATAAGAAGGTGAGTACAATACATTGCATAAAAGATAAGTGGCACACCAAACTTAGTGTGACACTTTCACTTGAAATTAATGCAAGTATCCAGTAAAGATTGGAAGCAAATTTTGTTGCATAGCAACACCAAACTTAGAATGCAGTCATATGCCAATTTATTTGAATTAAAACTAAGCAAATGAAACTGTTATTTGTTAAGTACAATCACCAAGCTAAGAATCTGTCATGAATAAGGATCTCTTGGTGATGTACTAACAAAGACAGTTAATAAGCAAACTAGAGGAAAGCATTTAAAAACAGAAAAATAACTAAAGCAAGTAGAATGAAAAAGTGTTAAATCAAAAGAGAAAAATAAAACTGTAAAGGCATTGTGATTGTGCAAATAAGTGGTGCTGCTGGATGACTTGCATAGAAAATTAAGTGGCACACCAAACTTAGAATCTTAGTGTGACACTTTAAAATTGATGCAATCATCCAGGGGGATTGAAAACAAAGTGTTGCATGGCAACACAAACTTAGAATGTAACCATATGCCAATTTATTGAATTTAAACAAAGCAAAGAACGAAAACAAAGCAGAGAAGAGAAATTATACCTACAGTTGACATGTTGTTCACTTTCTTCCTCTTCTTCCAGTTTGTTAAGAGGAATAACCTCAAGGGGGGAGAAGATTCAGCTAGTGTCCCTTGTCTTGGCCTTTTCTCAGCAAGCTTCATTTTGTAAATAGTTTGATTGAGCTTGCTTGCTAGATTAGCGACAGAATTGGTGCTCTTGCTAGTTGCCTTCACTTTCTTGAATCCAAGTCTTGGTGGTTATGTGATTGTTGGAGTGTTCTCTTCATCAAGAGCTTTTTGAATTGATGGTTCAGTGGGCTCTTCCTTCCTGTAATTTTCTGCTTCAATTGAGTGTGAATTTCCTTGATTGGCTTCCTCCTCTTCTTTTACATGATCTTCCATTAAGTCTTTTGGGAGTGAAGTTTCAGGTTCCTCTATCACCTCAATTAGCTTCTGTGAATATGAAGCCACAGGTTCAAACACCTCTACAACCTCCTTTTCCATTGAAATTTCACTTGACACAGAGGCTTCCTCATCTTGCTTTTCCTCTTTGTTCTTTGCACTCAACAATTGAGCTAACAGCCCTTCCATGTTTGTGAGGAAGTTTTCAAATCTCTATGCCTCCTCCTTATATTTTTCAAACATGGTCTCAAGCTTTGAGAGGCCTTGGTTCATGGAAATTTGTGTGGGTGGTGAGTTTTGAAAGGGGCTTTCTGTTGAAGCATGGTCAAGTGATGATATCTTTGGATGAATATCATATGGAGCATTAGAATTCCCTTCCCAGCCACCATTAGAATCATGACTTACATCATTTTGTGGTGGAGGGAAATATCACATATGGTTTTCTTGCTCATCTTGTGTCTCTAAAGCAAATCTCCATGGATTGGAGTGCTTAGGATTTGTATTTTCTTGGTGATATTCCCAGCCACCATTAGAGATTGATGATGGTGGGTAATATCCCATAAAATTTTGTTAACCATAAGATGAGTTGAACTCCATTTGTATTTTGTAAAATTCAACATCAATGAAAATTGAAATTCATGTCATAGAGAAAGAATTTCTTAGTGAGGCAATAGCTCAAACACCTTGCTATCAACTTAAAACAGAGAACAAAAACAAAGAAAATGCTTGATCTAGACTTCTCACCCACTTAATCATTGTTGATCTAAATCAATCCCCGGCAACGGCGCTAAAAACTTGATGTGTGGAAAACGATCCAACACAAAACTCACCGGCAAGTGTACAGGGTCGCATCAAGTAATAATAACTCACATGAGTGAGGTCGATCCCACAGGGATTGAAGGATTGAGCAATTTTAGTTAGGTGATTGATTTAGTCAAGCGAACAAGGGTTGATTTGAGTGATTTGTATCCAACAGAAGCTAAATTGCATGAAATTTAAAGGGAGAGGGATAATTGACAAGAACTTAAAGTGCAAAAGAATTAAAAGAGCTGAATCTTAAGGTGCAAGTAATGTAAATTGCAGAAACTTAGATTGCAAGAAATGTAAATAACTGAAACTTAAAGTGCAAGAAACATAAATGGCTTGAATTATAAAAGGACTTGGGCACTGGGATTGCAGAAGTTTAAACAAGCAATTAATAAAGCAGTAGAAAGTGAATTTAGATGTAGCAGATCTAAACAAGAAAGGAAGAATTGCTTAAGAAACTAAACAGAAAACAAAATGCAGTTAAATTGTAGTAGCAAAATGGAAGTTGAAGATCTCAGGGTGGAGGAGACTAGAAAACAAGTCTAGATCTCAAGTCCTTCCTTGATCCAACAAGAGAATGATTGCAGAAAATTAAAAGACAGCTTGCAGAAGAAGTAAAGTTGAAAACGGTAGAGAAACTTAGATCCAAATCACAATTCCTTCAATTATGCAGTAAAATAAACAGAAGGAGAGTTCAAGGTGAGATTGAAACAGAATTTCTTCAATTCTCCACCCAAGACTCAAAACAAAGAGTAAAAAATGCAGAAGCAAGAACAAAGAAGAAGAGAGATCAATTCTCCTTCCCAATTCCCAAACTCCCGAAGCTAGAAAATAAAATTCAGAATTCCAAAGTAAGCAAAAAGGTCAGCTAATATGGAAAAAAAGTTTTTCTCTAACTCAAACTAGCTTCTATTTATACACTTCCTATTTTTGGATTTTAGAATTTAGAGTGGGCTTTTTAATTTTGTGAAGAATTGGATTTTATTTCATTTTTGGACTCAAAATTGAGTCATGGTGCACTCCCAGGGAACGACTCAGTTGGAAAACCAAACTGAGCACCCAAACTTGTCTTTTGCTTGCCCAATTCGTGCGTGTCCAGCCTTGTTCATGTTGCACTTCAGTAGAGCTCAGTTGGAAAATTGAACTGAGCTCTATGTTTTGCCTTGGGTGTGTCAAGCGCGCGTTCTAGCCCCCTTGTCCGTGTCAATTTGTGCACCTCACTTGCTCCTTGGCGTGTCAAAGTGTGAAGAGTAAGAGGAGAGTAGTGCTCAGTTGAGAAAACAAACTGAGCTCCCCATTGTAGCGCCTAGTTGTGGGCGTCATGCTTTCAAGTTCGATCCTTGGTGGAAGCAAATTGGTGTTGATTTCCTTGGAAGAGTGGAGCTCTCATTCCTTGCCTTTCATGAAGCTCCCTAGTTCAAACCTTGGGGGAGCCATTTTGGCTCATTTTCTTTGCACAAAGAGTAGCGCTCCTCCCTTGTTCTCCATGGAGCTCCCAGGTTCGAATCCTTGCCAAATCATTTTGGCTTATTTTCCTTGCAAGCTAGGTAGCGTGAGGTTCCTTGTTCGAACCTTGGGGAAGGCTTCTTGGCCAATTTTTCTTATTTTCCTTGCAAGGAGCGTTCCTTGATTCCCTTGGGTCATGAGTTCGAAACTTGGTGGCTTCATTCCTTGAAATTTGGCTTTGAATTTATTCTTGAAGGAGCCCGATAAAGCTCACTTAGTGAACTGAGCTTTATGTCCTTGCCTTGCCTTCTTTGATGCTTAGTTCATTAAGTTAACTGAGCTTTGTGCTTTGTTTCCTCCTTTTGTTCTTTGTGAAGCTCGGTTCACTCACCCAACCTAGCTTTCCTTCTTTCTCAATGATGCCACACTTTCTCTTCTCCTTTGGCTACGCTTCTTAGGCCACGCCTTTCTTATTTTTTTCTTTTCTTCACCTACAAGTAATCAAAACAACCAATCAAAGTATCACCAAATTCACAAGGTTTAAAGTTTATTCATAATTCAATTAATTTTAGCTTAAACCTCATGATTTTGTGTCAATTAAAGGGTGGTTGATTGATTCAAAAAAACATGCAATTACACTCCAAATTACTTACTTACAATGCAAGAAAATGCATAAAACATAATGAAACAAGTAAAAATTGCTTGAAAAGCTAGCATAAGATGACTTGTCATCAATGTGTAGAGAGAAAACCTAGAGGAGGACTAAAGTCAGGTCTAAAAACTAAAAATTGTGCGGAATGAATGTCTCTTCTCGTCTCTGCATGTTCCCTGGCTCTAATCTGCTTTTCTGGGCCGAAAACTAGGTCAAAACATGGCCCAAAATCGCCCCCAGCGAATTCTGCAAATTCTGCAGATCGCGCAAGTCACGCGATCGCGTCATCCACGCGTTTGCGTCATCCAACGTTTTGCCTTGCCACGCGTGCGCGTCGTCCACGCATTCGCGTCATCAGTGCATTTTCCAATCCACGCGTTCGTGTCAGGCACGCGAGCGCGTCACTACGATTTCTCCGTTTCGCGCGGTCGCATGAGCCATGTGTCCGCGTCGCTTCTCGCTGGTCATCTCCTTAATTTCTTGTGTTCCTTCCATTTTTGCAAGCCTCCTCTCCAATTTCCAAGTCATTCATGCCCTATAAAGCCTGAAACACTTAACACAGGGATCACGACATCGAATGGAATAAAGGAGAATTAAAATACATAATTAAAAGTCTCTAGGAAGCAAGTTTTCAACCATGGAGTAATTTTGGGAAGGAATTGTAAATACATGCTAATCATATGAATAAGTGGGTAAAGGTTTGATAAAACCACACAATTAAACACAATATAAACCATAAAATAATAGTTTATCAGTCACATAGAGTCAAGGGAGACCAAATCAACTAACTATTCTAATATATCAAACAAGAACGGACATCAATGACTCAAGGAACACCAAAGTCAACAATTCCAAGCCAAGAGTGGAGAAAAATTAAGTAAAGGCTAAGCCAAGCATTTTATCAAACACTTGGTGTGCATGAAAATAAAATAATATTAAAATGCATTAAAATAAATTCTAAAGCTACCAAAGCAAGAAGATAACAATAACAACCAAAGAAAGCAATAAATGACATGGAAACATAAATTGTATTAATTAACATTAAAATAACAAAAGTGTTCATAACATGAAAATTGACATAAAAGAGAAAATAACAAAAGAGATGAAGAAGATAAAGACAAGGAAGCATAGAAACATAAATGAAACTACACTAAAGCAAGAATTAAAGTGCTGAAATTAAAAGAAAACTAAGCTAAAAAAAACCCTAATTCTAGAGAGAGGGGGGAGCTTCTCTCTCTAGAGAACTACACTAAAACATGATAAAAGCTAACCCTAATTTCTCCCCCCCCCTTCACATGGAGTGAGGCCTTCTGATGCACGGAAACTTGTCTCTTAACAAATCTCCCTCGGCAAGTATACCGAATTGTCGTCAAGTAAAAACTCACAATAGAGTGAGGTCGAATCCCACAGGGATTGATTGGTCAAGCAACTTTAATTAGAGGAATGTTCTAGTTGAGCTAAGCAGAATTTGGTTTGAGAGTTGCAGGAAATTAAATGGCGGGAAAGTAAATAGCAGAAAATGTAAATGCTGGAAATAAAGAGCTGAAAATAGATGACGGAAAATAAATTGCAGAATCTTAAATGGGAATGGGGAAGATGATCATAAAAGTAATTGGCAGAAATTAAAAAGAATGGGTAAGATCAGAAATGGGGAGTTCATTGGGCTTAGGAGATGTTGCATCCTCCGGATCAAGTTTATTTTCATCTCTTCCCCAATCAATGCATTCATTGATCTCCTTGGCAATCTTAAGTGATTGAATTCCAATTCCTTGGTAATTCAATCTCTCAAATCTTGATCAATATCCAATTTCTTGGTCCAATTGCTCATGAGAAGAGATGAGGTATGGTCACTGATTATACCACATATATTTCCAAATCCAAGTGTTGGTAAGATTATATGTCACTATATCCATCCAAACCCCAATTTGGTCCAACATGAGAAAGCTTTTCTAGCATGATCTCTTCATTCCTCTTCCAAGGTTCTGAAGAGATCCAAGTATGAATAGCTTCTTTTCCAAGATAACTACTCAATTGGATGAAGATTGAAAGCTTTCTAGTAAAATCAAGAGAAAAGAAAGAAGAAGAATAATGAAAACTATTATTGATCCATCAAATTACAACAGAGCTCCCTAACCCAATGAAAGGGGTTTAGTTGTTTATAGCTCTGGGAATGGAAAACAAAGATGGACAATACATTCTGAAAAGTTAAACTAGAAGTTGTAGAGAAAGTAAAAAAATACAGAGAGTAATTCTAATAATGCCCAAAAGCTTCTTTCAAGTTCAAAGTTCTCCCTATTTATACTATTCTTCTAATCTTCTAGTTGCTTCCTCAAGTCTTAGATATGGGCCTTTGGATCTTGAGTTGAAGCAGTTATCTTCTTCAGTGGGCTTAGCTTTACTTGCAGAGAAAGTGTGCAGTAGGTATGGACTTTAGCTTGGGGCGTTAGTGGCGTTAACGTTAAGTGAAACTGTGGGGTCGAGAACGTTAGTGACAATCACCTTTTTCACTAACGTTCCTAACCCAAAAATGGTCCACGTTAACTTCAACGTTAGTGGCACTAACGTGACCACTAATGTTGCTTCTTGGCCCTTTGCAAACGTTACTGGGGTTCACCTTTTCCAATAACGTTGAGAGTACCCCTTTTTTCCTACGTTAGAGTTCACATTAGTATAGTTAACTTGGCCTTTAACGTAGGCTTGCCAAATCTTCGAGAGCGTTAGTAACACTTACCTTTGTCACTAACGCTTCAAAACGCCCCTTCTTCCCACGTTAGAGTTCACGTTAACTAGGTTAACGTGACTTCTAACGTGGTATTGATAGCCATCTCCAACGTTAGTGACAAAGGTGAGTGTCACTAACGTTAGTGATTCCTTGCTCCCTCCACGTTAGAGTCCACGTTAACTAGGTTAACGTGACTCTTAACGTGGCAAATATGAGCTTAGTCCAACATTAGTGACAAAGGTGAGTGTCACTAACATTGGCATTATCTTCCTCATCCACGTTAGAGTTCACATTAACTGAGTTAACGTGACTCTTAACGTGGCTAGTTGCCACTTTGGAACGTTAGTGGCACTTACTTTTACCACTAACGTTGGAGTTCTACTTCTCTTCCACGTTAGCTTCCACGTTAACATAGTTGACGTGGCAACTAACGTGGGCTATGATGGCTCACGAAGGCGTTAATGGCAATCACTTTTCTCATTAACGTTGCAAGCTAGCCTCCATTCCACGTTAGTGGTCACGTTAGCTAGATTAACGTGGCTACTAACGTGGTTCTTCCTTGCTTCTTTTGTCCTGAAATCAAGCAATAAAGTGTATCAAATCTCTAATCCAAGTTATGAGACATGCATCATTCAATTTTGTCATTTAATTCATGCATAATTCTCATGAAATCATGTAAAATTCACAATGTTTGCTTGAATCAAGATGTAAGTGATTATTTACCCAAAACTTGCTTATTTCCTAAGAAAGTGCATGAAACTACCCTAAAACCATAAAGAAAAGGTCAGTGAAACTGGCCAAAATGCCCTGGCATCACCTTCCTTCATATAGCACTCAATCAGCTTCAAAAAGTCCAAAAATTGGGCCCTGCAGGCCCAAAAATCGCCCCTAGCGATTTGCAATAAATGAGTCACGCGCTGGGACGTGTGCGGACGCACAGGTGTGTGCGTATGCACACATGCTGATTTTTTTCTTGTGCGTACGCACAGGATGTCGTGGGTATGCACACATGGTTTTGTGGCTTTTGTGTGTACACACAGGTAGTTGTGCGCACGCACACTCCAATGTGTGCTTCTCCTTTGTTTTCTTCATGCTTTCTCCCTTTGTACTTGCTTCCTTCCACTTTTGCCTTGCCAAACTTGCCTTTAGGACCTAAAATCACTAAACAAACATGTCATGACATCGAATGATATAAAAGTGGGATAAAAGTTATTAAAATAGGCACAAACTAGCATGTTTTCACATTTAGGCACAATCTAGAGAGAAAACACAAAAGCATGCTATTTTAGTGAATAAGTGTGAGTTTATATGATGAAATCCACTCAAATCAAACCAAAATATACTGGAAAATATAGACTCATCAGCAGCACAAATAGTTTCAGGTCTTTGTGGTGCTTGTTGTTTTGAAGCCATAGCCAAGTTCTCCTTTAAACCAATGTAACCACTTTTGAATGTTGCATCTGGACATTAAGGGAACAACATTTTTAATTACTTAGAATGGTTAAAATTGAATTTTAATGCTTTCTTCAGGATTTAGAATTGTTTATCTCAACTGTACGCCAAAGACATCACTCGTGATGATAAACAGGAGCTTGATGAGGCTTTGCAGTGGGAGGTAAGTGATGAAATCTTTCGAATCTTTCTCTTATTTCGGTTCTTGTTAGATAGAATGTTAGATTTCTAAACTATCTATAATCAATTCAATTGCACCTTTAGATATGAAATTACAATTTTCGCACTTAAAGTAAATTGGTAATTCATATGCTATCTGATCTTTTCCACTAGAACAGGACAAGTACATTTCAGCAATGCAAACTAGAAAGCAAATTTGGTGATTTCTTTTTCTTTCTTAATTTGTATAATTAAAGTGCTGGAAATATACTCATAAGATATTTATTCAATAAAGAATATAGACAATGGTATCAAGTGCTTCATTCTTTATAATTCAAAGATTTTTTTTTTTTTTGGAAAGAAAGAAAGAGCTCAACACTTATAGTGGAGCTTATTACAATTGAAGAATTAAAAAAAGAAACAAAGACAACTAAAGTAATTTTAAGATTCATTTTCTCACATGGTGAAGCATTTTTATTAATCATCTATGTTTAAAGTTGTTCTGCAGAGAATTATTTCTCCGATAAGCTTCTTACTTAACTTTTGTTTGTGTAGATTCAAGCTGCATTTCGAACGGATTCCAACACAAGATAAGATGAGAATAGAAGAAGATGGCTGCTAATTTGTATTATTCCCAGATAGAAGATCTTAGGTTTGAAGTAATTTATTTTTAGAGAAATAATTTCTATTATTCCCAAATAGAAATTCTTATGGCTGCTAATTTATTATGGCAACCTAAATTTTGTTTAAGGCTACACTTATATGCAGTAGCTATGGTATACAAAAAAAATGAAGGATCTAAGGCTACACTTATAAAGAGTAGCCATAGTATACAATGTGGCTACGCTTTACAAGTGATGCAGTAGCGTTGAAAAGCGTAGCCTATTCTAGTAAAAATGGAAGCTGAAAAGCGTAGCCTTTGGTCTTGGACAGCATCACTTGAAAAGTGCACCATATTCCCAAATGCCAAAAGCGTAGCCCTTGGTTCAGAAAAGCATAGCCTTTGAGAATAGGCAACGGCGGAATAGGCATCTTCCACTAAAGCATCTCCATAGCCTGAAAAGTGTAGCCTTAGCCTAAGGCATCATTTTTTTTTACTTTTGGCTACACTTTTCAAGTGTACCTGAATGGGTATTTTTCTTGTAGTGACGCTAGGAATGGGGCTGGTGGCTAGCATTGAATGCCAGTTTTGGGCCTTTAGTTCCGAAACAAAGTATGAACTATTATATATTTCTAGAAAGCCCTGGATGTTAGCTTTCCATAGCCATGAGAGCGTGCCATTTGGACTTCTATAGCTCTAGAAAAACTCCTTCGAGTGCACAGATGTCAGATCCTGACAACATTTGCAGTCCTTTCTCTGCTTCTGAATCAGACTTCTGCTCAAGCTCATCAATTTCAACCAGAAAATACCTGAAATCACTATAAAATACACAAACTTAAAGTAAAATAAAAAAATGTGAATTTTTCACTAAAACCTATGAAAACATAATAAAACTTAAACAAAACATAGTGAAAACTATATGAAAACAATACCAAAAAGCGTATAAAATATCCGCTCATCATCTATTCAACAAATTCATTCATACAATCTCACTATATCCAACACTAACCATTAACACTTCATATCAAATACATATATCAAATGCATATATCATATCTACTTCTAATCTCCAACCACGATGCACATTAGACTTCCACAATCATTTTCTATATCCACAGAACATGAAGAATTCACATAATTCAGTTTATCCTGCGGTCAACTAACCTAAGTTTTCACGTGACATTAAATATTAACTACAAGAAACCAAAATCATAACTTGGCCGATTTCTTCCAAGCATAAAACACCACAAAACCCCTCTTTGCAAGATTTCTGACCTCCAAATCAAATTCAACATGTCTCGGCCGCCAAAGCTTGATTCTAAGCCCTCTAATTCACTGATTCAATCTCCAATTCAACTTAAATTCAATCTAATCCATACAAATCACCACAATTAACACTAGGGTTCACAAAATTAGGCAAACCACAAGGGTTTATAGTTTTCTTACCTTACCCATTGATGATTGGGGTAAAATTCAATAATTACCCGCCACTAGATCCAACTTAAATCATGAAAAATATCAAAACCTTCAATACCCATAACCAAGATTCACTAATTCAATAGAAGCGAGAACTGAGCGTGAATAACAAAATTTCTTACCACTTTGTTCGAATAGAATTGAAGAGGATTGATGTGTGGTAGAAGTTAACCAATTTAGAGATTTCAATTAAGAGACAGCGTTGCACGTATAGCTCTTAACCAGCTAAAATCTGCCTCACCAATTTAAAAAGGGTTGTCACAAATTTTAGAAATAAAATACTGGGAGTATGAGTCCCAAGTCATCTCCCAACGAGTTGTAGGAAAGAGTGCTAATTTATTAATCAGAAAATTCCCAGAAAGTTGAGTTTGATGATGAGTAATTAAAATAATTGTAAATTGAGGTAATAAAAATAAACTAAAAATAATTATTGATATTCTGAATAAAAGGCCTTGACTGGGGGAATAATTAAGTGGAACTTCTATCCTTGTTGGGATCTTCTCAAGTGTGGTGTAAAAAGGTTGTTGTTCTCACTCGATTTTCCCTTACTAAATAAGGAAAGATATGGTGATTGAACTAACTTTTACCCTCAGATCCTAGCCCTCTCCCTTGGGGAGGTCTAGTGTTAGTAAGTATGAAGTTAGCTAACAACGTCCAGATTAACCAAGCACTTGAGAATTCCAACTCAAGTATCACCTCTTAATCAACCCCCATGTCAAGTAGAAATTCTACTCCATTGACATGAAATTAATAATCATAAAAATATGAGAAGACATAAATAATTAAAATAAAATAGAGAATTAAAATTAATTAAAATAAAAATAACTTCATATATTAATAAATTCAAAATGTAACATACTTAATTGAATAGGGTCAATGAGTAACTAATTAAAAATAAAGGAACAAGGAAACAAACTAAAGTAATGTCTTCAACGGAGGTAATGACTTTCAGCATCCAAAAATCCAAGCAAAAACATAAACTATCAATGCAACTCTAAAACCTCAGATCTGAAACTAAGTGTAATCCTAATGTGATGAATCTCAATATGTGTGGATGCGTGTTGAGTCTCTGCATGTTTTCTAGGTTTAATCTGTGTTTCTGGGCCAAAAACTGGGTCAAAAAGCGGCCCGAAATTGCCCCCAGCGTATTCTGTTATTTTTGCAGATCGCGTAGGTCACGCGTACGCGTCGTCTACGCGTTCGCGTCAGTCAGCGATTTTCCTTGTCACGCGTTCGTGTGGGTCATGCGCTCGCGTCATTGCTCGCTGGTCATCTCCTTAGTTTCTTGTGTTCCTTCAATTTTTGCAGCCTCCTCTCCAATTTCCAAGCCATTCATGCCCTATGAAGCCTGAAACACTTAACACACAAATCACGACATCGAATGGAATAAAGGAGAATTAAAATACATAATTAAAAGTCTCTAGGAAGCAAGTTTTCAACCAGAGAGTGATTTTGGAAAGGAATTGTAAATACATGCTTATCATATGAATAAGTGAGTAAAGATTTGATAAAACCACATAATTAAACACAATATGAATCATAAAATAATGGTTTATCAACCTCCCCACACTTAACATTAGCATGTCCTCATGCTTAGTTGAAGGAGATAAAGTAAATGAGTAGGGACATGTAAAACTCATGAAATGCAATGCAACCTATATATATATATGCAACTATATGCTTCTTGTCTACTTGGTTAAAAGTAAGTGAGCCCTTCAAGACAAATATAAATTAGATTTCACTAACTCAATTCATATAGTAAATATAGGTAACATTGTAAGAAGACAGCTCATGAAAGCAGGGAACATAGAATTAAGCACTGAACCCTCACTGATGATGTATGTGCACTCTATTCTCTCAAGTGTATAGGGTAATCACTCTACTCTTCTCTAGTCATGCTTTCTAAAATTTGTTCTTCACCTAACCAATCAACAATATTTAACATACCAATGCAAACATCATGAGGTCTTTTCAAGGTTGTAATGAGGCTAAGGTAAGGATAAGGGTATATGTATATGGCTAAGTGAGCTTTATAAATTGAATCTTTAATTAACCTAAGCTTTCACCTAACATACATACACTCTATATAACTCTAAAATCATGCCTAGCTACCTAAAATTCTCACTTTTACATTACATACTCATGTATCAACTTTTCTTTAATTTTGTCACATATGCATTGATTTTTCATTAACTTAACATTGGGATAATTTTGTCCTCTTATTTATTTATTTATTTATTTATTGAATATTTTTGGATTTTTTTATATATAAAAATAAACATAACATTATCAATGCACATGGATTTTTGAATTTTCATAGTTTCACATGAGTAGGTACCCAAATTCCCATTATTTTATCATGAAGCATTCCTTTATTAACCCTTGTTCCCACAATTTTTCTATACTCAATTAACACACCATTCCCATCTTAAGCTAACCAAAGATTCAATGGAGATATTTAATTATTTTTTCGCTTAAGGCTAGTAATGTGGTAAAATATAGAACAAATGGGATAAAAAGGCTCAAAGTGGCTGACAAAGGTGATTTAAAGGGTAGGCTTATTTGGGATAAGTGAGTTAAATAATTAATGGCCTCAATCATATGCATGCATATAACATATTAAACATTGGACATATAGAATGAAACAAAATAAAGATCACAATCATAGAGAAGTAAACACACAAGAATAAAATAATTATGGTTAAATAATGTAACCATGTAATTAAGCTCAAATCTCACAGGTTGTGTTCTTAGCTTTTTAAACTATGTACCAAATACAACTTCAAACAAGTTTATACAAAGGTTTTGATTTAAATTAGTGAAATTTTTCATAAAATAGGGTCTTAGAAGAAGCTTATTATTTTCAATCAAGTAGAACATGCATGCAATTAACCTATTATTATGCAATCTATTATATCCTAAATAAAAGAAAGATTAACTAGATATCCTATTTTATTAGTGTTTAGGGAAGAGAATTTACCTCCGGAAGTCAGGTACTGACCGACCTCCCCACACTTAAGGCTTTGCACCGTCCTCGGTGCCATCTGTCAGGAACAGAGGGGGGCTGGTAGCAGGGTCTCCACCATCGGGGCCGTCATGGCTCCCTGTGCTGGTAAATGAGGTGGAGTCTGGGGCGTCTAGGTCGTTAGATCTATATTTTCCCATAAATAGCTCCTTAAGGTATGTGAATCGATGCTTGTTACGGCGCTCTCTTAGCTTTGCTTTGTGTTCCTGCCGATCCAACCTTTCAAGTATTTGATGGAGCAGTTGGTTTGTTGTAGGTGCTTGTGGTGTTGAAGGAGGAATGTCTTCAGCCAGTTCTGTAGGCTGACTTGTAGTGGCTGCTGGTGGTCTGATATATTTCCCGTTAGGGACATACTGATCATTCCGTGGGAGTATGACTTTGGTATTCCCAGCTCTGTAGGGGACTCTGGCTACCGAGACGAGATCTGAAACCAAGACGAGAAAAGGTAAGTTGCCCGTAATTTGTACGTGTCCCATTGCGTTCCAGATGTGTCTTGGTAAATTAAGGTGCTAGTCTGTAAGGATACACCAGAGTAAAATAGCCATGTCTGCAGTGAAGAAGGACTCGTGAGTGCTCGAAAATGCATAATGGGACATGATCTGTGCCCATACTCGAGCCTCCAAGGTAAGTACTGAAGCCGAGATCCCTTTTGGTCGGGATCGATGGTATCCGTAGATCCATCTGTCGCCAGGTTGTGCTATAACTCTGAGAACGGCATCCCAGTCAAATTGGTATATCTGGCGCTTGAGTGAGGCTTCTTGGAATACGTCCAATCCTTCTGGAGCAGGGGGAAGATCTAAAGCTTGTTGAATGGCCTCTTCAGTTATAGGGACCTGCTTCTGGCGGACATAAATAGACTGCATGGTAGACACGTGAAAGTTGAAGTAGAATTCTACTACCCATGAGAGATTAACCTGCCATGGCTGTCTTTGTAGGAATTCCCATTGTCTTCGTTCAATTTGTGGCTCAACAAATTCAGCAATGCGGGTTGGGAGGATAAGAAGGTATTCATTGTTGTAATTCCTCTCTGCCAGGATGGGGAACATCTGCTCACAGTAGCAGTTAGGAAACCGCGCAGTGTCCTTTGCTGGAAAGGCTTTTTCTTTTTCATCAACCTTGATGATCCTCTTGATTCTTTTTGTTGTGGGCTTTACTGTTGTTGAAGATGGCTCAGCCACTAATGCTCTTTTTGTTCCTCTCCTTGCTAGTGGTTTAGAAATAGCTTTCTCTTTTCTTTTCTTGGTGGCCATCCTGAAAAAGGAAAGAGGTAAGTACATGTAACGTTAAGGGTTCGAGCAAAGGAGCGAATATTATGAGTGCTAATCAATGCATGGGAAAGAGGGATGTCGTTAACACATGGTCTAGACTACATGTGAAAAGTACATCAAAGGTAAGATAGGAAATGCATGTGATGGCAATTAAATGCAAGATGTTTATTGGCATGCCGGCAAAGGCGTGAGTAGCATAGATCAAGCATTCAATGTCCAAGTTAGATTACCACATCATTCAAACTAACAATCTGTTTGTATGGACAATTATATTTTAATCAATCAAATATAAAAGGGGTTTTGTGAAAAGCAGGCATTAAAGTAGTGGAATAGAATAAATGATAATAATTTGTAATGCCATACGGGCATTTTTACAAACACTTGGCATGCATGATGAAGATGTTATAGAAAGTAGGAAATTTGAACATGCAAGCAACCCTTATGAAAAGTAATATATAATTGTCAAACAAATCCATGATAATCCACAAGCAAAATATGGAAAATAAAAACTGAAATAAATTTCAACACCAATAAGAAGGGATAAGAAGAAAGAAAAATAAGGGAAAATATAGATAATGAAGGTGAAAAGAAAAATTTAAAACATAAATAAAATTGATAAGGGAAGGTAAAAAGTAAAGAAAGAAAGAAAAGAACCTTGGTGATGGGTGTGAAAAGTAAGGATGGAGAAGGTAAAAAGTGAGAATGAATAGAGAAGGAAGAAGGGGGAAGAAAGAAATAACAAAGGAAAAGAAAAATAAGGATTTGGGAGAAGAAAAGATAAGATATTTTGGCTGATCTGAATATTCTGTGCGCTACATGCGACGCAGACGCGTGGGTCACGCGGTCGCGTGGCATGTGAATGTTTCAAGTGACGCGGATGCGTGGGTCACGCGGTCGCGTGACTTGAATTGCGCGAATGGCGCGAGAGCAGCCGCGCGTTCGCGCGACTCTCTGTTTCAAACTCTAATTGCCAAATTTTTAAGGTGACGCGATCGCGTGGTTAACGCGATCGCGTGAATCGCCATGCTAGGAGGTCGACGCAGCCGCGTGGGGCACGCGGTCGCGTAACAGGGCTGGTGCTTCTAGCATCATTCCAGCCCAGTTCCATCGCAACTTGCTGCCATACACGTCTTTTACGTCGATTTTTAGGGTCACGCATTCGCGTGAGTGATGCAAACGCGTGGGTGGCTTATTTTCCAAATGATGCGGCCGCGTAGGGTACGCGGACGTGTGGGCATATTTGTGCCTAAGGCACGCCTCCAGCCACGCTTTCGTGTGACTTACTGGTTTCCTTTTCTTAACATTGCACTGGTGACGCGGACGCGTCAGCGACGCTGCCGCGTCGCGTGCTCTTTTCTCTTCTTCTTTTTTTTTAACTAATATGCAAAATGCACATGCATACTGTATGTAGCTAAATGCAGGGATGATGAGAAGAGTTATTAACATCATAAAAATAAAGGAAAAATAAAACTAAGACTGAAACGGAACGATCATACCATGGTGGGTTGTCTCCCACCTAGCACTTTGCTTTTACGTCCTTAAGTTGGACGCTTATTAGGCTCATTCAGCCTCTCTTGGTGGATCTTCCAAGAGGAAAATCTCTAGTTTCTTTTGATTCTTCATCTTCTCACCATGGTAAGGCTTTAGGCGATGTCCATTGACCTTTAGAAATTTGGAGTTAATAGGATGACGCAGGTGGAAAACTCCGTATGGCTCTACCTTTTCTACTCTGTATGGTCCTTCCCATCATGATCTCAATTTACCTGACATGAACCTCAGTCTGGAGTTATATAGTAGGACTAACTCCCCTGGTCTAAATTCTCTCCTTTTAATGTACTTGTCATGGACAGCCTTCATTTTCTCCTTGTAATGCCTGGAGTTGTCATATGCTTCTAGGCGAAGAGTCTCTAGTCCTGCTAGTTGCAGCTTTCTTTCAGCACCATCTTTTGTAGGATTCATGTTGCACTCCTTCACAGCCCAGAAAGCCTTGTGTTCTACCTCTACGGGGAGGTGGCAAGCCTTTCCGTATACCAAGCGGAAGGGGCTCATCCCAATGGGTGTCTTGATGCTGTTCTATATGCCCAGAGTGCATCTTGTAGCCTGGCACTCCAATCCTTCCTATGAGGTTTTACTATCTTCTTCAGAATATGTTTTATCTCTCTGTTAGAGACTTCTGCTTGCCCATTGGTCTGGGGATGATAAGCTGTTGCTACTTTGTGAATTATCCCATGTTTTTTCAGTAATCCTGTTAGTCTCCTGTTACAAAAATGGGTGCCTTGATCGGTCACGATTGCTCGTGGTGATCCAAAGCGATAGATAATATGGTTTCTAATAAAGGAAACAACAGTGTTAGCATCATCAGTGCGGGTGGAAATTGCTTCCACCCACTTAGAAACATAATCAACGGCTAACAGTATATAAGAGTAACCGCTAGAATTTGGAAATAGACCCATGAAGTCAATGCCCCAAACATCAAAAATTTCACAGAAAAGCATAAACTGTTGAGGCATCTCATCCCTCTTGGATATATTACCAAACCTTTGGCATGGGGAACAAGATTTACAAAATTCAGCAGCATCTTTAAAAAGAGTAGGCCACCAGAATCCACAGTCTATAATTTTTCTAGCTGTTCTTTGAGGGCCAAAATGTCCTCCACTCTCAGATGAATGGCAGGCCTCTAAAATAAACTGGAATTCTAATTGAGGCACACACCGTCTAATTACCTGGTCAGCGCCACACCTCCATAAATATGGATCATCCCATATATAATATTTGGACTCGCTTTTTAGCTTGTCCCTTTGGTGCTTAGTAAAGTTTGGAGGAAAAGTGTGGCTAACTAGATAATTAGCTACAGGTGCATACCAAGGAACTACTGTAGATACTGCCTGTAAGTTATCAAATGGAAAATTATCATTTATAGGAGTGGAGTCACCCTTAATGTGATCAAGGTGACTCAGGTGGTCTGCCACTAAATTCTGGTTACCACTCATATCTTTAATTTCTAAATCAAATTCTTGTAACAGCAGTATCCAACGTATTAGCCTTGGTTTGGACTCCTTTTTCGCTAATAAGTATTTTAGAGCTGCATGGTCTGAGTACACTACTACCTTAGTACCAAGTAAATAGGCTCAGAATTTATCCAGAGCAAAAACAATAGCTAGAAGCTCTTTTTCAGTAGTAGTATAATTAGACTGAGGAGCATCTAAAGTCTTAGATGCATAAGAAATTACAAAAGGGTCCTTACCTTCGCGATGAGCCAGCGCTGCTCCTACTGCATGGTTGGAAGCATCGCACATGATTTCAAATGGCTGGCTCCAGTCTAGTCCTCTCACAATTGGAGCTTGAGTTAGGGCGGTTTTCAGCTTATCAAACGCTTGCATACAGCTTTCACTAAACTCGAACGCAATTTCCTTCTGCAGCAATTGGATAAAGGTAATGCTACCTTACTGAAGTCCTTAATAAATCTCCTGTAAAAACCTGCGTGGCCAAGGAACGAACGGACTTCCCTCACGGAGGAGGGGTAAGGTAAACTAGAAATAACATCCACCTTTGCTGGATCTACAGAGATGCCAGTATTAGATACAACATGTCCTAGTACAATTCCTTGTTTGACCATAAAGTGACATTTTTCAAAATTTAATACAAGGTTTGTACTAACACATTTGTCTAACACTCTAGATAAACTATCCAAGCAAAGGCTAAATGTATATGCTGAAATCATCCATACAAATTTCCATACAATTCTCAATAAGATCAGAGAAAAGACTCATCATGCATCTTTAGAAAGTAGCAGGTGCATTACATAAGCCAAAGGGCATTCTCTTATAGGCATAAGTCCCAAAAGGACATGTAAAAGTAGTCTTTTCTTGATCTTCAGGAGCTATATGAATTTGAAAGTAGCCTGTATAACCATCTAAGAAACAATAATGAGATTTACCTGATAGGTGATCAAGCATTTGATCAATGACTGGCAAGGGGTAATGATCCTTGCAAGTGGCTTGGTTGATTGAGACGCCTATAGTCAATGCAAACTCTCTATGAGTTCTGCACTCTAGTTGTCAGAAGCTCTCCATGCTCATTCTTTATTGTTGTGACTCCAGACTTCTTGGGCACTACTTGTACTGGGCTGACCCATTCACTATCTGAGATCGGGTAGATAATATCTGCTTCAAGTAGCCTGGTCACTTCCTTATTGACAACTTCTAAGATGGTGGGATTCAATCTTCTTTGAGGCTGACGGACAGGCTTTGCTCCCTCTTCTAAGAATATTCTGTGTTCGCAAACTTGAGGACTGATGCCTACTATATCCGCCAAGCTCCATCCAATTACTTTCTTATGTTTCCTCAGCACACTGAGTAGTTTTTCTTCTTGTTGAAAAGTGAGTTCCCTTGCAATTATGACTGGGAACTTCTACTTGTCTTCAAGGTAAGCATACATGAGGTGTGGAGGAAGGGGCTTTAACTTTAATTTCTTCTCATAGCTAGACTCTGGATCATTCGGGGCTGGTGATAATGGTAAAGTCTTCTCATGGTTTTCAGAAAGTATCCCCACACTTGGACCTTGCTCCATGTACTTTTCCTCTAATTCTTCCTGGTGAACTTCAGTTACAGTTTCATCAATAATGTCGCATTGAAAGATAGAATGATCTTCCGGAGGATGCTTCATAGCTTTATTTAAACTGAAACTTACTGTTCTGCCATCTATCTCAAAAGAGTAAGTTCCTGAGAATGCATCCAGCTTGAACTTTGAGGTCTTCAGGAATGGTCTTTGATGAACGGATAATTTATACGCTTTTTGGCATTGTTTTTAGTATGTTTTTAGTACATTTTAGTTAGTTTTTATTATGTTTTTATTAGTTTTTAAATAAAAATCACTTTTCTGGGCTTTACTATGATTTTGTGTGTTTTTCTGTGATTTCAGGTATTTTCTGGCTGAAATTGAGGGACCTGAGCAAAAGTCTGATTCAGAGGCTGAAAAATGACTGCAGATGCTGTTGGATTCTGACCTCCCTGCACTCAAAGTGACTTTTCTGGAGCTACAGAAGCCCAATTGGTGCGCTCTCAATTGCGTTAGAAAGTAGACATCCTGGGCTTTCCAGCAATATATAATAGTCCATACTTTGCCTGAGATTTGATGGCCCACACAGGCGTTCCAATTCAGCTCAAGAATTTTGGCGTTTAACTCCAAAACTGGCACAAAAGCTGGAGTTAAACGCCCAAACTGGCATAAAAGCTGGCGTTTAACTCCAGGAAATGTCTCTACACATAAAAGCTTCAATGCTCAGCCCAAGAACACACCAAGTGGGCCCTAGAAGTGGATTTTTACAATAAACACCCTAGCTTACTCATTTTCTGTAACCCTAGGTCACTAGTTTACTATAAATACTACTTTCAGTGATTCATCTTGTACCTCATGATACTCTACACGTTTCTTATTGTATTCTCTACGGCATGAGTCTCTAAACCCCATTGTTGGGGGTGAGGAGCTCTGCTGTTCTTCATGAAATAATGCAATTACTACTGTTTTCCATTCTATCACGCTTGCTTCTATTCTAAGATATTCATTCGCACTTCAACCTGATGAATGTGATGATCCGTGACAATCATCATCATTCTCACCTATGAATGCGTGCCTGACAACCACCTCCGTTCTACACGCAATCAAGCTTGAATGTGTATCTCTTGGGTTTCTAATCTAATATTGGAACCTTCGTGGTATAGGCTAGAATTATTGGCGGCCATTCCTGAGATCCGGAACGTCTAAACCTTGTCTGTGGTATTCTGAGTAGGATCTGGGAAGGGATGACTGTGACGAGCTTCAAACTCGCGATTGTGGGGCGTGTGACAGACGCAAAAGGATCAATGGATCCTATTCCGACATGATCGAGAACCGACAGATGATTAGCCGTGCGGTGACAGCGCATTTGGAACATTTTCACTGAGAGGACGGGAAGTAGCCATTGACAACGGTGATGCCCAACATAAAGCTTTCCATGGAAGAAGCCTTGCGTGCATGAAGAAGAAGATAGTAGGAAAGCAGAGATTCATAAGACAAAGCATCTCCAAAGCCTCAACATGTTCTTCATTACTGCATAACGAGTATTTACTTCATGTTCTTTTACTTTTTACAATTAAATCTGAGAATTATTGATATCCTGACTAAGAGTTACAAGATAACCATAGCTTGCTTCAAGCCGACAATCTCCGTGGGATCGACCTTTACTCACGTAAGGTATTACTTGGACGACCCAGTGCACTTGCTAGTTAGTTGTGCGGAGTTACAAAAGTGTGATTGTAATTTCGTGCACCAAGTTTTTGGCACCGTTGCCGGGGATTGTTCGAGTTTGGACAACTGACGGTTTATCTTGTTGCTTAGATTAGGACTAATTTATTTTTGTTGGTTTAGAGTCTTTTATTTGTGTTTAGTTTCATATTTTAAGTTTGGTGTCAATTGCATTCTTTTACTTTCTTTTATTTTTCAAAATTTGCATGTGTTTAGTACTTTCTTGATTTTTAAAATTTTAAGTTTAGTGTCTTCCTGTTGTTTTTCCTTAAAATTTTCAAAAATTTGTGTTTGATTTTCTAAAAATTTTAAGTTAGTGTCCCTTGTGCTTTTATTTACTTAAATTTTTTTTTCAAAAATTTGTTCTTGGTGTTCATCTTGATATTCAAAGTGTTCTTGGTGTTCATCTTGACATTCAAAATTTTCTTGTTTGTTTTCATTGTTTTGATTTAAAATTTCTAAGTTTAGAGTCATTTTGTTGTTTTTCTCTTTCCTCATTAAAATTCAAAAATCAAAAAAAAATATCTTTTCCTTATTTTACTCATAATTTTTGAAATTTTGAATTAATTTAGTCAAAGATTTTCAAAATCATATCTTTTTTTTAGTCAAGTCAATATTCTAATTTCAAAAATTGATCTTTTCAAATCTTTTTCAAAAATCATATCTTTTTTTTTATTTTGCAATCATATCTTCTAAATCATATCTTTTTCAAAATAATTTTCAATCATATCTCTTTAATTGCTAATTTCAAAATCTTTTTAATTGATTAATTAATTTAGTTTTCAATTTTCTTTTATTTTCTTTTTTTGAAATTTTATTTTATTTTCCATTTATTTTACTTATTATTTTCGGTTACTTTTAAAAATAATAATAATAATTCATATCAATTCCCTTTTCTCCATTATGGACATAAGTGGAAGTGAACAGTCCAGAAGGACTCTGGGGTCATATGCTAACCCCATTACAGCTGCATATGGGAGTAGCATCTGTATACCTCCCATCAAAGCAAGCAGCTTTGAGCTAAATCCTCAGCTCATTATCATGGTGCAGCAAAATTGCCAGTATTCCGATCTTCCACAGGAAGAACCTACTGAGTTTCTGGCACAGTTCTTACAAATTACTGGCACAGTACGTGATAAAGAAGTGGATCAGGATGTCTATAGATTATTATTGTTTCTATTTGCTGTAAAAGATCAAGCCAAGAGGTGGTTAAATAACCAACCCACAGCAAGCATATAAACATGGAGACAGTTATCAGACAAATTCCTGAATCAATTTTACCCTCCAAAAAGGATGACACAGCTAAGGCTGGACATCCAAGGCTTTAAACAAGAGGATTATGAATCCCTTTATAATGCCTGGGAGAGGTACAGAGGGATGCTAAGAAAATGCCCCTCTGAAATGTTTTCAGAGTGGGTACAGTTAGACATCTTCTACTATGGGCTTACAGAAAAAGCTCAGATGTCCCTAGACCACTCAGCTGGTGGATCTATACACATGAGAAAAACAATTGAAGAGGCTCAAGAACTCATAGATACAGTTGCTAGAAATTAACATCTGTACTCAAACAGTGAGTCCTCCATAAAAGAAGAGGCTATGGCAGTAACTACTGATCCCAATCCTCAAGAACAGATTGTTGAACTTAATCAGCAATTACTCCTTATCACAAAACAATTAGCAGAATTCAAAGAGATGCTCCAAGACACTAAAAATGCTAACAAGAATATAGAAGCACAATTGAATCAGACAAGACAGCAGCTATCTAAATAAATAACAGAAGAATGCCAAGCTGCCCAACTAAGGAGCGGGAAAACATTGAATAATTCAGTTCAAGGAAGCAAAAAGTCAAGAAAGGAACAAATGACAGAGGATGATCAACCCACTGCCTAAAATCCCTCTAAGGACAGCAATAGCCCAGAGAGGAATAATTCTGGCGTTCAAGCGCCAGAAAAGGGGGAAAAGTTGGCGTTAAACGCCCATTCCTTGCCCAGTTCTGGCGTTCAAACGCCAGAAAAGGGTGGGAAACTGGCGTTAAATGCCCATCCAGCACCCAATCCTGGCGTTCAAACGCCAATGAGGGATCAGACACCTGCAAGTGCTGATAGTAACCCCTCTAAGAAGGCTTCTCCAACCACTTCTGTAGGGAATAAACCTGCAGCAACTAAGGTTGAAGAATATAAAGACAAGATGCCTTATCCTCAGAAACTCCGCCAAGCGGAACAGGATAAATAATTTGCCCGCTTTGCAGACTATCTCAGGACTCTTGAAATAAGGATTCCATTTGCAGAGGCACTTGAGCAAATACCCTCTTATGCTAAGTTCATGAAAGAGATCTTAAGTCATAAGAAGGATTGGAGAGAAACTGAAAAAGTGTTTCTCACTGAAGAATGCAGTGCAGTCATTCTGAAAAGCTTACCAGAGAAGCTTTAAGATCCAGGAAGCTTTATGATACCATGCATATTAGAGGGTGTCTGTACCAAGACAGCCCTATGTGACCTTGGAGCAAGTATCAATCTAATACCTGCATCCACTATCAGAAAGCTTGGGTTGACTGAAGAAGTCAAACTAACCCGGATATGTCTTCAACTTGCTGATGGCTCCATTAAATATCCATCAGGCATCATTGAAGACATGATTGTCAAGGTTGGACCATTTGCCTTTCCCACTAACTTTGTAGTGCTGGAAATGGAGGAGCACAAGAGTACAACTCTCATTCTAGGAAGACCTTTCCTAGCAACTGGACGAACTCTTATTGATGTACAAAAAGGGGAAGTGACCCTGAGAGTCAATGAGGATGAGTTTAAGTTAAATGCTGTCAAAGCTATGCAGCATCTAGACACATCAAATGACTGCATGAGCACTGATATTATTGACTCTTTAGTGGAAGAGATCAATATGACTGCGAGTCTTGAATCAGAGCTAGAAGACATCTTTAAAGATGTTCAGCCTGATCTGGAGGAATCAGAGTAAATAAAAGTACCTCTAAAAATCCCTCAGGAAGAGGAGAAACCTCCTAAACCTGAGCTCAAACCACTACCACCATCCCTGAAATATGTATTTTTGGGAGAAGATGATACTTTTCCAATGATTATAAGCTCTGCTTTAAATCCACAGGAAGAGAAAGCACTAATTCAAGTGCTAAAGACACACAAGACAGCTCTTGGGTGGTCCATAAGTGATCTTAAGGGCATTAGCCCAGCAAGATGTATGCACAAGATCCTATTGGACGATGATGCTAAGCCAGTGGTTCAACCACAGAGGCGGCTAAATCCAGCCATGAAGGAAGTGGTGCAGAAAGAGGTCACTAAGTTGCTAGAGGCTGGGATTATTTATCCTATTTCTGATAGCCCTTGGGTGAGCCCTGTCCAAGTTGTTCCCAAGAAGGAAGGCATGACAGTGGTTCATAATGAAAAGAATGAACTGGTTCCCACAAGAACAGTTACAGGGTGGCGTATGTGTATTGATTACAGAAGGCTCAATACAGCCACCAGAAAGGATCATTTTCCTTTACCATTCATAGACCAAATGCTAGAAAGACTAGCAGGTCATGAATACTACTGCTTTTTGGATGGCTATTCAGGCTACAACCAAATTGCAGTGGATCCTCAAGACCAAGAGAAAACAGCATTCACATGTCCATCTGGAGTATTTACTTACAGAAGAATGCCTTTTGGTCTCTGCAATGCACCTGCAACCTTTCAGAGGTGCATGCTCTCTATTTTCTCTGATATAGTAGAGAAATTCTTGGAAGTCTTCATGGATGACTTCGCAGTATTTGGAGACTCATTCAGCTCCTGTCTTGATCATCTAGCACTTATCCTGAAAAGGTGCCTGATGAGCGGATAATTTATACGCTTTTTGACATTGTTTTTAGTATGTTTTTAGTAGAATCTAGTTACTTTTAGGGATGTTTTTAATAGATTTTGTGTTAAATTCACATTTCTGGACTTTACTATGAGTTTGTGTGTTTTTCTGTGATTTCAGGTATTTTCTGGCTGAAATTGAGGGACTTGAGCATAAATCAGATTCAGAGGTTGAAAAAGGACTGCTGATGCTGTTGGATTCTGACCTCCCTGCACTCAAAGTGGATTTTCTGGAGCTACAGAACTCGAAATGGCGCGCTTCCAATTGCGTTGGAAAGTAGACATCCAGGGCTTTCCAGAAATATATAATAGTCCATACTTTGGCCAAGAATAGACGACGTAAACTGGCGTTCAACGCCAGCCTTCTGCCCAATTCTGGCGTCCAGCGCCAGAAAAGGATCCAAAACCAGAGTTGAACGCCCAAACTGGCACAGAAACTAGCGTTCAACTCCACAAATGGCCTCTGCACGTGTAACACTCAAGCCCAAGCCCAAGCACACACCAAGTGGGCCCCGGAAGTGGATTTGTACATCAATTACTTACTCATGTAAACCCTAGTAGCTAGTTTATTATAAATAGGACCTTTTACTATTGTATTTGACATCTTTGGACGCCTGGTTCTTAGATCAGAGGGGCTGGCCATCTCGGCCATGCCTGGACCTTCACTTATGTATTTTCAAACGGTAGAGTTTCTACACTCCATAGATTAAGGTGTGGAGCTCTGCTGTTCCTCAAAGATTAATGCAAAGTACTACTGTTTTCTATTCAATTCTTCTTATTTCTCTTCTAAGATATCCATTCGCACCCAAGAACGTGATGAAGGTGATGATTATGTGTGACGCTCATTATCCTTCTCCCTTATGAACGCGTGCCTGACAAACACTTCTGTTCTACATGAATTAAGCTAGAATGAGTATCTCTTAGATCTCCTAACCAGAATCTTCATGGCGTAAGCTAGAATGATAGCGGCATTCAAGAGAATCCGGAAGGTCTAAACCTTGTCTGTGGTATTCCGAGTAGGATTCAATGATTGAATGACTGTGACGAGCTCCTAACTCGCGATTGCAGGGCGTTAGTGACAGACGCAAAAGGATAGTAAATCCTATTCCAGCATGATCGAGAACCGACAAATGAATAACCGACAGATGAACTCCCTTGTATTCAAAACTCAAGGACCTCCCTCTGCAACCATGGAGAGGAAGCAGGAAAAGCTTCTCTCCAAGCAGAGTCAACCAGAGCCCCCACAGTCAAACTCTAAGTTTGGTGTTGGAGAGTCTCAACAAAGCTCTGCACATCTGTGAGGCTCCATGAGAGCCCACTGTCAAGCTATTGACATTAAAGAAGCGCTTGTTGGGAGGCAACCCAATGTTTATCTAATTCTTATTTTTATTGTTTTTCATGTTTTCTTAGGTTCATGATCATGTGGAGTCACAAAATAAACAAAAAAAATCAAAAACGGAATCAAAAACAGCAGAAGAAAAATCACACCCTGGAGGAGCATCTGTCTGGCGTTCAAACGCCAGAACAGAGCATAGTTCTGGCGCTGAACGCCCAGAATGGGAGCATCCTGGCGCTGAACGCCCAGAACAAGCATGGTTCTGGCGTTCAACGCCAGAAATGGCAGCAAAGGGGCGTTGAACGCCCAAAATGGGCACCAACCTGGCGCTGAACGCCCAGAGTTGTGTGCAAGGGCATTTTGCATGCCTAAATTGGTGCAGGGATGTAAATGCCTTGACACCTCAAGATCTATGGACCTCACAGGATCACCTCAGGATCTGTGGACCCCACAGGATCCCCACCTACCTCCACTCACTCTCTTCTCTCTTCTCAATCATCTATTCCCAATAAACACTCTTCCCTATTAACTCTTTACCACTCACATCCAAACACCCACTTTCCTTCAAAATTCAACATCTCTTTCCCACCCAATCCCACCCATATGGCCGAATACACATCTCCCTCCATCTCCTCCATATCTTCTTCTTCTTCTATTCTTTCTTCTTTTGCTCGAGGGCGAGCAACATTCTAAGTTTGGTGTGGTAAAAAGCATAGCTTTTTTGTTTTTTTCCATAACCATTGATGGCACCTAAGGCCAGAGAAACCTCTAGAAAGAGGAAAGGGAAGACAAAAGCTTCCATCAAGGGTCTATAGCTCAGTGGTAGAACATTTGACTGCAAATCAAGAGATCCCTGAGATACCTCAGGGGATACATTTTCTTCCACACAATTATTGGAAGCAACTAAGGGTGGAACATCAAGAGCACTCCATCATCCTTCATGAAATCAAAGAAGATCTAAAAGCAATGAAGGAGGAGCAGCTAAGACAAGAAAGAGACATAGAAGAGCTCAAGGACATCACTAAGGTGGATTCATTCCTTGTTCTTATTTCTTCTGTTTTTCGTTTTCTATGTTATGTGCTTATCTGTGTTTGTGTCTTCATTACATGATCATTAGTAGTTAGTAACTTTGTCTTAAAGTTATGAATGTCCTATGAATCTATCACCTCTCTTAAATAAAAACTGTTTTAAAAGAACAAGAAGTACATGAGTTTTGAATTTATCCTTGAACTTAGTTTAATTATATTAATGTGGTGATAATGCTTCTTGTTTTCTGAATGTATGCTTGAACAGTGCATATGTCTTTTGAAGTTGTTGTTTAAGAATGTTAAATATGTTGGCTCTTGAAAGAATGATGACTAGGAGACACGTTATTTGATAATCTGAAAAATCATAAAAATGATTCTTGAAGCAAGAAAAAGCAGCAAAGAACAAAGCTTGCAGAAAAAAAAAATATAGGCGAAAAAAAATAGAAAGAAAAAGAAAAAGCAAGCAGAAAAAGCCAAAAGCTCTTAAAACCAAGAGGCAAGAGCAAAAAGCCAATAACCCTTAAAACCAAAAGGCAAGGGCAAATAAAAAGGATCCCAAGGCTTTGAGCATCAGTGGATAGGAGGGCCTAAAGGAATAAAATCCTGGTCTAAGCGGCTAAACCAAGCTGTCCCTAACCATGTGCTTGTGGCGTGTAGGTGTCAAGTGAAAACTTGAGACTGAGCGGTTAAAGTCAAGGTCCAAAGCAAAAAAAGAGTGTGCTTAAGAACCCTGGACACCTCTAATTGGGGACTTTAGCAAAGCTGAGTCACAATCTGAAAAGGTTCACCCAATTATGTGTCTGTGGCATTTATGTATCCGGTGGTAATACTGGAAAACAAAATGCTTAGGGCCACGGCCAAGACTCATAAAGAAGCTGTGTTCAAAAATCATCATACTGAACTAGGAGAGTCAATAACACTATTCGAAATCTGAAGTTCCTATAGATGCCAATCATTCTAAACTTCAATGGATAAAGTGAGATGCCAAAACTATTCAAGAGGCAAAAAGCTATAAGTCCCGCTCATATGATTGAAGCTCTGTTTCATTGATAGTTTGGAATTTATAGTATATTCTATTCTTTTTTTCCTATTTTGATTTTCAGTTGCTTGGGGACAAGCAACAATTTAAGTTTGGTGTTGTGATGAGCGGATAATTTATACGCTTTTTGACATTGTTTTTAGTATGTTTTTAGTAGAATCTAGTTACTTTTAGGGATGTTTTTAATAGATTTTGTGTTAAATTCATATTTCTGGACTTTACTATGAGTTTGTGTGTTTTTCTGTGATTTCAGGTATTTTCTAGCTGAAATTGAGGGACTTGAGCAGAAATCAGATTCAGAGGTTGAAAAAGGACTGCTGATGCTGTTGGATTCTGACCTCCCTGCACTCAAAGTAGATTTTCTGGAGCTACAGACCTTGAAATGGCGCGCTTCCAATTGCGTTGGAAAGTAGACATCCAGGGCTTTCCGGCAATATATAATAGTCCATACTTTGGCCAAGAATAGACGACGTAAACTGGCGTTCAACACCAGCCTTCTGCCCAATTCTGGCGTCCAGCGCCAGAAAAGGATCCAAAACCAGAGTTGAACGCCCAAACTGGCACAGAAACTGGCGTTCAACTCCACAAATGGCCTCTGCACGTGTAACACTCAAGCCCAAGCCCAAGCACACACCAAGTGGGCCCCGGAAGTGGATTTGTACATCAATTACTTACTCATGTAAACCCTAGTAGCTAGTTTATTATAAATAGGACCTTTTACTATTGTATTTGACATCTTTGGACGCCTGGTTCTTAGATCAGAGGGGCTGGCCATCTCGGCCATGCCTGGACCTTCACTTATGTATTTTCAAACGGTAGAGTTTCTACACTCCATAGATTAAGGTGTGGAGCTCTGCTGTTCCTCAAAGATTAATGCAAAGTACTACTGTTTTCTATTCAATTCTTCTTATTTCTCTTCTAAGATATCCATTCGCACCCAAGAACGTGATGAAGGTGATGATTATGTGTGACGCTCATTATCCTTCTCCCTTATAAACGCGTGCCTGACAAACACTTCTGTTCTACATGAATTAAGCTAGAATGAGTATCTCTTAGATCTCCTAACCAGAATCTTCGTGGCGTAAGCTAGAATGATGGCGGCATTCAAGAGAATCCGGAAGGTCTAAACCTTGTCTGTGGTATTCCGAGTAGGATTCAATGATTGAATGACTGTGACGAGCTCCTAACTCACGATTGCAGGGCGTTAGTGACAGACGCAAAAGGATAGTAAATCCTATTCCAGCATGATCGAGAACCGACAGATGAATAGCCGTGCCGTGACAGGGTGCATGAGCATATTATTCACTGAGAGGATAAGATGAAGCCATTGACAAGGGTGATGCCTCCAGACGATTAGCCGTGCCGTGACAGGGCATTGGATCATTTTCCCGAGAGATGACCGAAAGTAGCCATTGACAGTGGTGATGTATCACATAAAGCCAGCCATGGAAAGGAGTGAGACTGATTGGATGAAGATAGCAGGAAAGCAGAGGTCCAGAGGAACGAAAAGCATCTCCATTCACTTATCTGAAATTCCTACCAATGATTTACATAAGTATCTCTATCCCTATTTTATTATATAATATTCGAAAACACCATTATCACTTTATATCTGCCTGACTGAGATTTACAAGGTGACCATAGCTTGCTTCATACCAACAATCTCCGTGGGATTCGACCCTTACTCACGTAAGGTATTACTTGGACGACCCAGTGCACTTGCTGGTTAGTTGTATCGAAGTTGTGACAACTATGAATTAAGATCAGAGTACCAAGCTTTGGAGCCATTACCAGGATTTGTTCGAGCCTGGAGATCACAATTTCGTGCACCAAGTTTTTGGCGCCGTTGCCGGGGATTGTTTGAGTCTTCTGCAAGCTTTTGGTCCGGTAACATCAGTGCCAGATTCCCTTTTGATCCGGCAACAGCACCAAGTTTTTGGCGCCGTTGCCGGGGATTGTTTGAGTTTGGACAACTGACGGCTCATCTTGTTGCTCAGATTAGGTAATTTTCTTTTTCTTTTTCTTTTCAAAAAATTTTTCAAAAATATTTTCAAAATTTTATCATCTGTTTTCGAAAAAAAAAAATAAAAATGTTTTCAAAAATTTATTCAAAATTTTTAAGAATGAATTCTAGTGTTTCATGAAGCATGTGAAGCCTGGCTGGCTGTAAAGCCATGTCTAAATTCTTTTGGACTGAGGCTTCCAAACCATCAGAGGCAAGTTACATGCTTGGTAAATGATGAGCAGCAATTTGTTATCAAGAGCAATATACTCTGGTGTTACATGCTGAAGCTTGGCTGGCCATTGGCCATGTCTAGTGTTTTGGATTGGAGCTTTCTTTGAAAGCTTGGCTGGCTAGTGAGCCATGTCTAATTCCTGGACTGAAGCTTTAGACTAAGAATGCAAGATTCCTGGAATTCATATTAAAAATTTTGGAATCCTTATTTTCTTTTTCAATTAATTTTCGAAAATCCAAAAAAATTAGAAAATCATAAAAATCAAAAATATTTTATGTTTCTTGTTTGAGTCATGAGTCACATTATAAGTTTGGTGTCACTTGCATATGCATCTTGCATTTTTCGAAAATATCATGCATTCATAGTGTTCTTCATGATCTTCAAGTTGTTCTTGGTAAGTCTTCTTGTTTGATCTTGATGATTTTTTGTTTTGTGTTGTATGTTATTTTTCATATGCATTCTTGAATTCTTAGTGCGTAAGCATTAAAGAATTCTAAGTTTGGTGTCTTGCATGTTTTCTTTGCATTAAAAATTTTTCAAAAATGTGTTCTTGATGTTCATCATGATATTCATAATGTTCTTGGTGTTCATCTTGACATTCATAGCATTATTGCATGCATTCATTGTTTTGATCTAAAAATTTCATGCATTGCATAATTTTCATGTTTTTCATAAAAATTTCAAAAATCAAAAAATATCTTTCCTTTTTTCTCTCATCAAATTCGAAAATTGAGTTGACTTTTTCAAAAAATTTTTTAAATTCAAATTGTTTCTCATGAGTCAAATCAAATTTTCAATTTGAAAATCTTATCTTTTTCAAAATCTTTTTCAAAAATCAAACCTTTTTCAAAATTTTTAGTTATTTTCGAAAATTCCAAAAATATTTTCCAAAAATCTTTTTCTTATTTTTATAACTAATTTTCGAAAATAACAATAGCAATTAATGTTTTGATTCAAAAATTCCAAGTTTGTTACTTACTTGTTAAGAAAGATTCAAACTTTAAGTTCTAGAATCATATCTTGTGATTTCTTATGAATCAAGTCATTAATTGTGATTTTAAAAATCAAATCTTTTTCAAAACTAACTTCAATCATATCTTTTCAAAAATATCTTCTTATCTTATCTTTTTCAAAAATATCTTTTCAAAATATCTATTCTAACCTCCTAACTACTTATCTTTTCAAAATTGGTTTTCAAAATTTGTTTCAACTAACTAACTAACTTTTTGTTTGTTTCTTAACTTTTTCAAAACCACCTAACTAACTCTCCCTCTCAATTTTCGAAAATATCCTCCCCTTTTTCAAAAATTTCTTTTTAATTAACTAATTATTTTTATTTTTTATTTCAAAAAAAAATTTTCGAAAAATACTAACTAATTTTTCAAAAACCATTTTCAAAAATCACTAACCCCTTTTCAAAAATGATTTTCGAAAATTCCCTCCTTCTCTCTCATCCTATTCTATTTATTCATTCATTAACTAACATCTCTTCCTCACATCATCACCAAATTCGAACCCCCTCTTCTATCTGTGTTCAAATTTCTTCCTCTTTTCTTCTACTCACATAAGGGATCCCTATACTGTGGTATAAAGGATCTCTATTATTATTATTATTATTTTTCTGTCCATTCTTCCTTGTATTATGAGCAGGAGCAAGGATAAGAACATTCTTGTGGAAGCAGATCCAGAACCTGAAAGGATTCTGAAGAGAAAATTAAAGAGAAGCTAAAATACAACAATCCAGAGAAAACCTTTCAGAAATTTTCGAACAGGAAGAGGAGATGGCAGCCGAAAATAATAATAATGCAAGGAGGATGCTTGGTGACTTTACTGCACCTAATTCCAATTTACATGGAAGAAGCATCTCCATTCCTGCCATTGGAGCAAACAACTTTGAGCTGAAACCTCAATTAGTTTCTCTGATGCAGCAGAACTGCAAGTTTCATGGACTTCCATCTGAAGATCCTTTTCAGTTCTTAACTGAATTCTTGCAGATATGTGATACTGTTAAGACTAATGGAATAGATCCTGAAGTCTACAGGCTCATGCTTTTCCCTTTTGCTGTAAGAGACAGAGCTAGATTATGGTTGGATTCTCAACCTAAAGACAGCCTGAACTCTTGGGATAAGCTGGTCACGGCTTTCTTAGCCAAGTACTTTCCTCCTCAAAAGCTGAGCAAGCTTAGAGCTGATGTTCAAACCTTCAGACAGAAAGAAGGTGAATCTCTCTATGAAGCTTGGGAAAGATACAAACAGTTGACCAAAAAGTGTCCTTCTGACATGCTTTCAGAATGGACCATCCTGGATATATTCTATGATGGTTTATCTGAGCTATCAAAGATGTCACTGGACACTTCTGTAGGTGGATCCATTCACCTAAAGAAAACGCCTGCAGAAGCTCAAGAACTCATTGACATGGTTGCTAATAACCAGTTCATGTACACTTCTGAAAGGAATCCTGTAATCAATGGGACGCCTATGAAGAAGGGAGTTCTTGAGGTTGATACTCTGAATGCCATATTGGCACAGAACAAAATATTGACTCAGCAAGTCAATATGATCTCTCAGAGTCTGCATGGAATGCAAGCTGCATCCAACAGTACTCAAGAGGCATCTTCTAAAGAGGAAGCCTATGATCCTGAGAACCCTGCAATAGCAGAGGTAAATTATTTAGGTGAACCTTATGGAAACACCTATAACTCAACATGGAGAAATCATCCAAATTTCTCATGGAAGGATCAGAAGCCTCAACAAGGCTTTAATAATGGTGGAAGAAACAGGTTTAGCAATAGCAAGCCTTTTCCATCATCAACTCAGCAACAGACAGAGAACTCTGACCAAAATGCTTCCAATTTAGCAAATCTAGTCTCTGATCTATCTAAAGCCACTGTAAGTTTCATGAATGAAACAAGGTCTTCCATTAGAAATTTGGAAGCACAAGTGGGCCAGCTGAGTAAAAGGATCACTGAAATCCCTCCTAGTACTCTCCCAAGCAATACAGAAGAGAACCCAAAAGGAGAGTGCAAGGCCATTGACATAAGCGCCATGGCCGAACCTCTGAGGAGAGGAGAGGACGTGAATCCCAAGGAGGAAGACCTCCAGGGACGTCCAGTGATCAATAAGGAGCTTCCCTCTGAGGAACCAAAGGACTCTGAGGCTCATCTAGAGACCATAGAGATTCCATTGAACCTCCTTATGCCCTTCATGAGCTCTGATGAGTATTCCTCTTCTGAAGAGAATGAGGATGTCACTGAAGAGCAAACTGCCAAGTTTCTTGGTGCAATCATGAAGCTGAATGCCAAATTGTTTGGCATGGATGCTTGGGAAGTTGAACCTCCCTTGTTCATCAATGAACTAAGTGATCTGGATCAACTGACATTGCCTCAGAAGAGACAGGATCCTGGAAAGTTCATAATACCTTGTACCATAGGCACCATGATCTTTAAGGCTCTGTGTGACCTTGGTTCAGGTATAAACCTCATGCCCCTCTCTGTAATAGAGAAACTGGGAATCTATGGGGTGCAAGCTGCTAAAATCTCACTAGAGATGGCAGACAGCTCAAGAAGACAGGCTTATGGACAAGTAGAAGATGTATTAGTAAAGGTTGAGGGCCTTTACATACCTACTGATTTCATAGTCCTGGATACTGGAAAGGAAGAGGATGAATCCATCATCCTAGGAAGACCTTTCCTGGCCACAGCAAGAGCTGTGATTGATGTTGACAGAGGTGAAATAGTCTTTCAATGGAATGAGAACTCCCTTGTATTCAAAACTCAAGGACCTCCCTCTGCAACCATGGAGAGGAAGCAGGAAAAGCTTCTCTCCAAGCAGAGTCAACCAGAGCCCCCACAGTCAAACTCTAAGTTTGGTGTTGGGAGGCCACAACCAAACTCTAAGTTTGGTGTTGAACTCCCATATCCAAACTCTAAGTTTGGTGTTGGAGAGTCTCAACAAAGCTCTGCACATCTGTGAGGCTCCATGAGAGCCCACTGTCAAGCTATTGACATTAAAGAAGCGCTTGTTGGGAGGTAACCCAATGTTTATCTAATTCTTATTTTTATTGTTTTTCATGTTTTCTTAGGTTCATGATCATGTGGAGTCACAAAATAAACAAAAAAATCAAAAACGGAATCAAAAACAGCAGAAGAAAAATCACACCCTGGAGGAGCATCTGTCTGGCGTTCAAACGCCAGAACAGAGCATAGTTCTGGCGCTGAACGCCCAGAATGGGAGCATCCTGGCGCTGAACGCCCAGAACAAGCATGGTTCTGGCGTTCAACGCCAGAAATGGCAGCAAAGGGGCGTTGAACGCCCAAAATGGGCACCAACCTGGCGCTGAACGCCCAGAGTTGTGTGCAAGGGCATTTTGCATGCCTAAATTGGTGCAGGGATGTAAATGCCTTGACACCTCAAGATCTATGGACCTCACAGGATCACCTCAGGATCTGTGGACCCCACAGGATCCCCACCTACCTCCACTCACTCTCTTCTCTCTTCTCAATCATCTATTCCCAATAAACACTCTTCCCTATTAACTCTTTACCACTCACATCCAAACACCCACTTTCCTTCAAAATTCAACATCTCTTTCCCACCCAATCCCACCCATATGGCCGAATACACATCTCCCTCCATCTCCTCCATATCTTCTTCTTCTTCTATTCTTTCTTCTTTTGCTCGAGGGCGAGCAACATTCTAAGTTTGGTGTGGTAAAAAGCATAGCTTTTTTGTTTTTTTCCATAACCATTGATGGCACCTAAGGCCAGAGAAACCTCTAGAAAGAGGAAAGGGAAGACAAAAGCTTCCATCAAGGGTCTATAGCTCAGTGGTAGAACATTTGACTGCAAATCAAGAGATCCCTGAGATACCTCAGGGGATACATTTTCTTCCACACAATTATTGGAAGCAACTAAGGGTGGAACATCAAGAGCACTCCATCATCCTTCATGAAATCAAAGAAGATCTAAAAGCAATGAAGGAGGAGCAGCTAAGACAAGAAAGAGACATAGAAGAGCTCAAGGACATCACTAAGGTGGATTCATTCCTTGTTCTTATTTCTTCTGTTTTTCGTTTTCTATGTTATGTGCTTATCTGTGTTTGTGTCTTCATTACATGATCATTAGTAGTTAGTAACTTTGTCTTAAAGTTATGAATGTCCTATGAATCTATCACCTCTCTTAAATAAAAACTGTTTTAAAAGAACAAGAAGTACATGAGTTTTGAATTTATCCTTGAACTTAGTTTAATTATATTAATGTGGTGATAATGCTTCTTGTTTTCTGAATGTATGCTTGAACAGTGCATATGTCTTTTGAAGTTGTTGTTTAAGAATGTTAAATATGTTGGCTCTTGAAAGAATGATGACTAGGAGACACGTTATTTGATAATCTGAAAAATCATAAAAATGATTCTTGAAGCAAGAAAAAGCAGCAAAGAACAAAGCTTGCAGAAAAAAAAAATATAGGCGAAAAAAAAATAGAAAGAAAAAGAAAAAGCAAGCAGAAAAAGCCAAAAGCTCTTAAAACCAAGAGGCAAGAGCAAAAAGCCAATAACCCTTAAAACCAAAAGGCAAGGGCAAATAAAAAGGATCCCAAGGCTTTGAGCATCAGTGGATAGGAGGGCCTAAAGGAATAAAATCCTGGTCTAAGCGGCTAAACCAAGCTGTCCCTAACCATGTGCTTGTGGCGTGTAGGTGTCAAGTGAAAACTTGAGACTGAGCGGTTAAAGTCAAGGTCCAAAGCAAAAAAAGAGTGTGCTTAAGAACCCTGGACACCTCTAATTGGGGACTTTAGCAAAGCTGAGTCACAATCTGAAAAGGTTCACCCAATTATGTGTCTGTGGCATTTATGTATCCGGTGGTAATACTGGAAAACAAAATGCTTAGGGCCACGGCCAAGACTCATAAAGAAGCTGTGTTCAAAAATCATCATACTGAACTAGGAGAGTCAATAACACTATTCGAAATCTGAAGTTCCTATAGATGCCAATCATTCTAAACTTCAATGGATAAAGTGAGATGCCAAAACTATTCAAGAGGCAAAAAGCTATAAGTCCCGCTCATATGATTGAAGCTCTGTTTCATTGATAGTTTGGAATTTATAGTATATTCTATTCTTTTTTTCCTATTTTGATTTTCAGTTGCTTGGGGACAAGCAACAATTTAAGTTTGGTGTTGTGATGAGCGGATAATTTATACGCTTTTTGACATTGTTTTTAGTATGTTTTTAGTAGAATCTAGTTACTTTTAGGGATGTTTTTAATAGATTTTGTGTTAAATTCATATTTCTGGACTTTACTATGAGTTTGTGTGTTTTTCTGTGATTTCAGGTATTTTCTAGCTGAAATTGAGGGACTTGAGCAGAAATCAGATTCAGAGGTTGAAAAAGGACTGCTGATGCTGTTGGATTCTGACCTCCCTGCACTCAAAGTAGATTTTCTGGAGCTACAGACCTTGAAATGGCGCGCTTCCAATTGCGTTGGAAAGTAGACATCCAGGGCTTTCCGGCAATATATAATAGTCCATACTTTGGCCAAGAATAGACGACGTAAACTGGCGTTCAACACCAGCCTTCTGCCCAATTCTGGCGTCCAGCGCCAGAAAAGGATCCAAAACCAGAGTTGAACGCCCAAACTGGCACAGAAACTGGCGTTCAACTCCACAAATGGCCTCTGCACGTGTAACACTCAAGCCCAAGCCCAAGCACACACCAAGTGGGCCCCGGAAGTGGATTTGTACATCAATTACTTACTCATGTAAACCCTAGTAGCTAGTTTATTATAAATAGGACCTTTTACTATTGTATTTGACATCTTTGGATGCCTGGTTCTTAGATCAGAGGGGCTGGCCATCTCGGCCATGCCTGGACCTTCACTTATGTATTTTCAAACGGTAGAGTTTCTACACTCCATAGATTAAGGTGTGGAGCTCTGCTGTTCCTCAAAGATTAATGCAAAGTACTACTGTTTTCTATTCAATTCTTCTTATTTCTCTTCTAAGATATCCATTCGCACCCAAGAACGTGATGAAGGTGATGATTATGTGTGACGCTCATTATCCTTCTCCCTTATGAACGCGTGCCTGACAAACACTTCTGTTCTACATGAATTAAGCTAGAATGAGTATCTCTTAGATCTCCTAACCAGAATCTTCGTGGCGTAAGCTAGAATGATGGCGGCATTCAAGAGAATCCGGAAGGTCTAAACCTTGTCTGTGGTATTCCGAGTAGGATTCAATGATTGAATGACTGTGACGAGCTCCTAACTCACGATTGCAGGGCGTTAGTGACAGACGCAAAAGGATAGTAAATCCTATTCCAGCATGATCGAGAACCGACAGATGAATAGCCGTGCCGTGACAGGGTGCATGAGCATATTATTCACTGAGAGGATAAGATGAAGCCATTGACAAGGGTGATGCCTCCAGACGATTAGCCGTGCCGTGACAGGGCATTGGATCATTTTCCCGAAAGATGACCGAAAGTAGCCATTGACAGTGGTGATGTATCACATAAAGCCAGCCATGGAAAGGAGTGAGACTGATTGGATGAAGATAGCAGGAAAGCAGAGGTCCAGAGGAACGAAAAGCATCTCCATTCGCTTATCTGAAATTCCTACCAATGATTTACATAAGTATCTCTATCCCTATTTTATTATATAATATTCGAAAACACCATTATCACTTTATATCTGCCTGACTGAGATTTACAAGGTGACCATAGCTTGCTTCATACCAACAATCTCCGTGGGATTCGACCCTTACTCACGTAAGGTATTACTTGGACGACCCAGTGCACTTGCTGGTTAGTTGTATCGAAGTTGTGACAATTATGAATTAAGATCAGAGCACCAAGCTTTGGAGCCATTACCAGGATTTGTTCGAGCCTGGAGATCACAATTTCGTGCACCAGTGCCAAGAAACTAACCTGGTCTTAAACTGGGAAAAATGTCACTTTATGGTGACTGAAGGAATTGTCCTTGGGCACAAAATTTCAAGCAAGGGAATAGAGGTAGATCAAGCCAAGGTAGAGGTAATTGAAAAATTACCGCCACCTGCCAATATAAAGGCAATCAGAAGCTTTCTGGGGCATGCAGGATTCTATAGGAGGTTCATAAAGGACTTTTCAAAAATTGCAAAACCTCTGAGCAACCTGCTAGCTGCTGACACGCCATTTGTGTTTGACACAGAGTGTCTGCAGGCGTTTAAAACCCTGAAAGCCAAGCTGGTCACAACACCAGTCATCTCTGCACCTGACTGGACATTACCATTCGAATTAATATGTGATGCCAGTGACCATGCCATTGGTGCAGTGTTGGGACAAAGGCATAACAAGCTTCTGCACGTCATTTACTATGCCAGTCGTGTTCTAAATGACGCACAGAAGAATTACACAACCACAGAAAAAGAGCTGCTTGCAGTGGTTTATGCCATCGACAAGTTTAGATCCTATTTAGTAGGATCAAAAGTGATTGTGTACACTGACCATGCTGCTCTTAAATATCTACTCACAAAGCAGGATTCAAAACCCCGGCTCATAAGATGGGTGTTGCTGCTGCAAGAGTTTGATATAGAAATAAGAGACAAAAAAGGGACAGAGAACCAGGTACTGATCACCTATCCCGGTTAGAACCAGTGGCTGGGGCGTCTCTCCCTTCCACTAAGATCTCTGAGACCTTTCCGGATGAGCAACTTTTTGCCATTCAGGAGGTACCATGGTTTGCAGACATTGCAAATTATAAAGCTGTGAGGTTCATACCCCAGGAGTACAGCAGGATACAAAAGAAAAAACTAATTTCTGATGTAAAGTACTACTTATGGGATGAACCATATCTCTTTAAGAGATGCGCTGACGGAATGATCCGCAGATGCGTCCCTAGAGAAGAGGCACAAAGGATCATGTGGCATTACCATGGATCACAGTATGGAGGGCATTTCGGAAGTGAGCGAACAGCCACTAAAGTCCTCCAATGTGGATTCTATTGGCCTACTCTCTATAGAGATGCCCAAGAGTTCATGCGTAACTGTGACAGTTGCCAAAGAGCTGGTAACTTGCCTCATGGTTATGCCAAGCCTCGACAAGGGATCTTAGAGATTGAGTTGTTTGATGTATGGGATATTGACTTCATGGGTCCTTTCCCACCATCATACTCAAACACTTATATTCTAGTGGCAGTAAACTATGTATCTAAATGGGTAGAGGCAATTGCCACACCCACTAATGATACCAAGACTGTGCTGAAGTTCCTCTAGAAACATATTTTCAGCAGATTTGGTGTTCCCAGAGTACTAATCAGTGATGGGGGTACCCATTTCTGCAATAAACAGCTTGACTCTGCTATGGTCAGATATGGAATTAGCCACAAAGTAGCTACTCCATATCATCCACAGACAAATAGGCAGGCTGAAGTCTCTAATAGAGAACTAAAGAGAATCCTGGAACGGACTGTAATTGCCCGTAGAAAGGATTGGGCAAAGAGCTTGGATGATGCTCTGTGGGCATACAGAACAGCATTCAAGACTCCTATAGGAACCTCTCCATACCAGCTTGTGTATGGCAAGGCTTGCCATCTGCCCGTGGAACTGGAACATAAAGCCTACTGGGCAACCAGATTCCTAAACATGGATGCTAAGTTAGCTGGTGAGAAAAGATTGCTCCAGCTAAATGAGCTAGAGAAGTTCAGACTCAATGCTTTTGAAAATGCAAAAATTTATAAGGAAAAAGCAAAAAAGTGGCATGACAAGAAATTGTCATCCAGAGTCTTTGAGCCAGGACAAAAAGTCCTACTATTCAACTCTAGGCTCAAACTATTCCCTGGGAAATTAAAATCCCGGTGGAGGGGACCATATGTGATTACAGGAGTGTCACCATATGGATATGTTGAGCTTCAAGATATTGATTCTGACAAAAAGTTCATTGTTAATGGACAGAGAATCAAACATTATCTTGAAAGCAATTTTGAGCAAGAAGGCTCAAAACTGAGGCTTGAATGAAGCTCAGTAAGAGTCCAGCTAAAGACAATAAAGAAGCGCTTGCTTGGAGGCAACCCAGCCATTAGCAAGTTATTTATTTTAATTAATACTTGTAGAGGTTTGATATACATTTTCATCAAAGGCTAGGCATCAAAATTGAAGGATTCAGTACAAAAAGCAGAGAAAAGGAGCTTGCTGGCAAGAAAACGCCAGTAAAGGTACCATTTTGGGTGTTAAACACCAGAATGGGTACCATTCTGGGCGTTTAACGCCAGATTTGCAGTATCCTGGGCGTTCAGTAAAACGCCCAGTGATAAAGGAGTTTTTGGCATTTAACGCCAGCCAGGGTGGGCATTAAACGCCCATAATGGCCAACAACTGGGCGTTTAACGCCAGATAGACAGGGGGAGGAGATTTTGTTTCCAACTTCAATGTTTTTCAAATTCTCATGTTTTGACTCATAATTTTCTGCATAAACATATTTCAAACTTTCATCATTCACCCTCAATTCTCATCATTCAATAATTTTCTAAATTATTTCTCAAAATTCTTTCAAATCCTTTTCAAATCTTCTTCAAAAACTCAAATATCTTCTCAAATTCTTTCCATATCTTTTCATATCTCTCTCAAATTTTTTGAAAGCCATCCCCTCCTCCTATAAATATAGTTTCGTCCATCCCCTCCTCTACACCATTCGAATTTACCTCTTCTCCTCTCTCCTCCCTTTCCTTTCTTTTGCTTGAGGGCAAGCAAACCTCTAAGTTTAGTGTGCTTTTCCGTGATCACTAAGCTAAGACTCATCAAGATCATGGCAACTAAGGGAAAACAAACCAAATTAAGAGGCAAGAAAGAGAATACTCCAAAGAGTCTTTGGAATCAAGAGAGGTTCCTAACCAAAGAACATGCAGACCATTACTACAAAATAATGAGTCTGAGGTCAGTGATCCCGGAAGTTAAATTCAATCTGAAAGAAGATGAATATCCGGAGATCCAAGAGCAAATTCGAAACAGAGGATGGGAAATTCTAGCCAATCCTGAAAGAAAGGTTGGAAGAAACATGGTTCAGGAATTCTACTCAAATCTGTGACTGACAGATAAGCAGAGAATGACTGGAACCACCTTTCATACTTATAGAACCATGGTCAGAGGAAGAATTATTTACTTCCATCTGGACAAAATAAGAGAGGTCTTCAAACTGCCTCAACTACAAGATGATCCTGAATCCTTTAATAGGAGAATGGTGAGAGTAGATAAGGGGCTTGATCAAGTTCTAGAGGACATATGCCTCCCTGGAACTAAGTGGATAACCAATTCCAAAGGTGTCCCAAACCAACTCAGGAGAGGAGATCTCAAACCAGTTGCAAGAGGCTGGCTGGACTTCATGGGGCGTTCTATATTGCCCACTAGCAACCGCTCTGAGGTCACTGTCAAAAGAGCAGTGATAATTCATTGTATTATACTTGGAAAGGAAGTGGAGATTCATCATCTGATTTCTTGTGAGATTTACACAATTGCAAACAAGAACTCCACTGAAGCCAAACTGGCCTACCCAAGCTTAATTTCTCTGCTATGTAAAGATGCTGGGGTGAGGATGGGAGTAGATGAATTCATCCCAATTGAGCACCCAATCACCAAGAAGTCAATGGAAGGACACGTGCAAGACAACTCCATCAAAAAGAGGGTGCAGGAGTTCCTCCCAGAAATTCCTGAAATTGACTACTAGACCCGCCTGGAAGCATCTGTTACCAAGCTGCAAGAAGCTATGGAACAACTTAAGGAAGAACAGCAGAATCAAAATGGCATGCTCTGCAAGCTGCTGAAGGAACAGGAGAAGCAGGGGCGTGAGCTACAAGAGCTGAAGCGCCAAAAGCTCTCCCTTGAAGGACCAAGCACCCCACAGATTGAGGGAGCATCCACTTCTCAAAATCAAGGTTGTTGAGTCCTAACTCTGTGATAACCTTTATTATTAAGAGTCTATTTTAAGAGTCATTTATTTTTCTGCTTTTAATTTTCTGTCTTCTATTATTATGGGTCTGCTCTTATATTTATCTTTGAGTCTTATTTTTATTCCATAATCAATAAAATTAGAGTTTATGTCTTAAAGCTATGAATGTCCTATGAATTCATCACCTTTCTTAAATAAAAAGTGTTTTTAACTGAAAAAGAAAAAGAAATACATGAATTTCGAATTTTAAAATAGTTTAATTATTTTGATATAGTGGCAATACTCTTGTTCTCTGAATGAATGCTTGAACAGTGCATATTTTTGAATTTGATTGTTTATGAATGTTAAAATTGTTGGCTCTTGAAAGAATGAAATAAAAAGGAGAAATGTTATTTGATGATCTGAAAAATCATAAAATTGATTCTTGAAGCAAGAAAAAGCAGTGAATAGAAAGCTTGCATGAAAAAAAAAAAATATATATATATATATATATGCGAAAAAAAAAGAGAAAAGCAAGCAGAAAAAGCCAATACCCCTTTAAACCAAAAGGCAAGGGTGATAAAAAGGATCCAAGGCTTTGAGCATCAGTGGATAGGAGGGCCTAAAGGAATAAAATCCTGGCCTAAGTGGCTAAACCAAGCTGTCCCTAACCATGTGCTTGTGGCGTGAAGGTGTCAAGTGAAAACTTGAGACTGAGCGGTTAAAGTCGTGGTCCAAAGCAAAAAAAAAAAAGAGTGTGCTTAAGAGCTCTGGACACCTCTAATTGGGGACTTTAGCAAAGCTGAGTCACAATCTGAAAAGGTTCACCCAGTTATGTGTCTGTGGCATTTATGTATCCGGTGGTAATACTGGAAAACAAAGTGCTTAGGGTCACGGCCAAGACTCATAAAGTAACTGTGTTCAAGAACATACTTAACTAGGAGAATCAATAACACTATCTGGATTCTGAGTTCCTATAGAAGCCAATCATTCTGAACTTCAAAGGATAAAGTGAGATGCCAAAACTGTTCAGAGGCAAAAAGCTAAAAGCCCCGCTCATCTAATTAATACTGATCTTTATAGATGTTTTTGGAATTCATTGTATATTTTCTTCTTTTTACCCTATTTTATTTTTAGTTGCTTGGGGACAAGCAACAATTTAAGTTTGGTGTTGTGATGAGCGGATAATTTATACGCTTTTTGGCATTGTTTTTAGTATGTTTTTAGTATATTTTAATTAGTTTTTATTATGTTTTTATTAGTTTTTAAATAAAAATCACTTTTCTAGGCTTTACTATGAGTTTGTGTGTTTTTCTGTGATTTCAGGTATTTTCTGGCTGAAATTGAGGGACCTGAGCAAAAATCTGATTCAGAGGCTGAAAAAGAACTGCAGATGCTGTTGGATTCTGACCTCCCTGCATTCAAAGTAGATTTTCTGGAGCTACAGAAGCCCAATTGGTGCGCTCTCAATTGCGTTGAAAAGTAGACATCCTGGGCTTTCCAGCAATATATAATAGTTCATACTTTTCCCGAGATTTGATGGCCCAAACAGGCGTTCCAAGTCAGCTCAAGAATTCTGGTGTTTAACTCCAAAAATTGGCACAAAAGCTGGAGTTAAACGCCCAAACTGGCATAAAAGCTGGCGTTTAACTCCAGGAAATGTCTCTACACATAAAAGCTTCAATGCTCAGCCCAAGCACACACCAAGTTGGCCCCGGAAGTGGATTTTTACAATAAACACCCTAGCTTACTCATTTTCTGTAACCCTAGGTCACTAGTTTACTATAAATACTACTTTCAGTGATTCATCTTGTACCTCATGACACTCTACACGTTTCTTATTGTATTCTCTACGGCATGAGTCTCTAAACCCCATTGTTGGGGGTGAGGAGCTCTGCTGTTCTTCATGAATTAATGCAATTACTACTGTTTTTCATTCTATCACGCTTGCTTCTATTCTAAGATATTCATTCGCACTTCAACCTGATGAATGTGATGATCCATGACAATCATCATCATTCTCACCTATGAACGCGTGCCTGACAACCACCTCCGTTCTACACGCAATCAAGCTTGAATGTGTATCTCTTGGGTTTCTAATCTAAGATTAGAACCTTCGTGGTATAGGCTAGAATTATTGGCGGCCATTCCTGTGATCCGGAACGTCTAAATCTTGTTTGTGGTATTTTGAGTAGGATCTGGGAAGGGATGACTGTGACGAGCTTCAAACTCGCGATTGTGGGGCGTGTGACAGACGCAAAAGGATCAATGGATCCTATTCCAACATGATCGAGAACCGACAGATGATTAGCCGTGCGGTGACAGTGCATTTGGAACATTTTCACTGAGAGGACGGGAAGTAGCCATTGACAACGGTGATGCCCAACATAAAGCTTGCCATGGAAGGAGCCTTGCGTGCATGAAGAAGAAGATAGTAGGAAAGCAGAGATTCAGAAGACAAAGCATCTCCAAAGCCTCAACATGTTCTTCATTACTGCATAACAAGTATTTACTTCATGTTCTTTTACTTTTTACAATTAAATCTGAGAATTATTGATATCCTGACTAAGAGTTATAAGATAACCATAGCTTGTTTCAAGCCGACAATCTCCGTGGGATCGACCCTTACTCACGTAAGGTATTACTTGGACGACCCAGTGCACCTACTGGTTAGTTGTGTGGAGTTACAAAAGTGTGATTGTAATTTTGTGCACCAGTCTTCCAAGCAGGATTGATGATGGTCTTCCTGAGTTATTAGGAGGCATTTCCAGGATGTAGAAATCAATGGGAAACGTGAGCCCCTTAATGCTCACTAGTACATCTTCAGCAATTCCAACTACTGTAATAATGCTTTTATCTGCTAACACAAAACGAGTTGCCGACCTTTTTAAGGGAGGGAGCCTCAAAGTATCATATATAGACAAAGGCATTATGCTAACACATGCTCCTAAATCACACATACAGTCAAAAAATATCACACCTCCAATGGTACAGCTAACCATACATGGGCATGGATCACTACATTTTTTAGGTATATTTTCCATTAAAGCAGATATAGAACTACCTAAAAGAATAGTTTCTAATTCATTAATTTTATCTTTATGTATGCACAAATCTTTTAGAAACTTTGCGTATTTAGGTACCTGTTGAATAACATCAAAAAGGGGAACAGTTACCTCGACCTTTTTGAATATTTCTACCATTTTGGGGTCAAGTTCCATCTATTTTCTGGGCTTCCTTACAAGTTGTGGAAATGGAATAGGAGGGGCGCAATTTGTAGCTTCAGCATCCCTTGGTGCTTCATTCTGCGGCTGAGCTTCTTCTTCTTCAACTATGTTTTGTGCGTCCTCTTCTTCTTCAGCTTCTTCCACTTCCACCACATCCTCTGTTGGCACGTTTTCTGGTGGGTTTGGCTCCTCATGGTTCCTCTCCTGCAGTGTAGTTTCGGACCTTAGAGTGATGGCATTGATGCCACCCTTGGGATTAAGCAGTGGTTGAGAAGGAATTCCATTAGAGCTTGAAGGTTGATGTGTGGAATTAAGTGAGGAATCCATCCGGGAGACGAGAGCTTGTAAAGTGGCAGTTAAGCCATTCAGACTAGAATTCAGCTGAGCATGTATGTCTTGTTGTCCCTGTGCAAGAGAACAGAGCATCTCGTCAATTGATGAGGAACTAGAATAAGCAGTCTGAGAAACTTGTTGTGGGGTTTGCTGAGGTCCTTGTGATTGTCTTAGGTGAGGTGCTCTGTAAGGTTGGTTCTGATTCTGCTGTCTATTATTGTTATTATTATTCTACCTCTGGTTTCCATTATTGTCTCTGCCTCCTCTGTTAAAATTATCCCTCCAGGTATAGTTAGAGTTATCTCTCCAACCTTGGTTGGAGTTGTCTTGCCATCCATGGCTATTGTTGCCACCTTGGTTGTAGTTGCCGCCTTGTTGATTGTATCCTTGATTCGGGCAGTCATAGAAGTTGTGAGTGGCTGCCACAGTGTTGTCTTCCTGGAGCTGTGGGCATTCATCAGTATAATGACTATAATCAGCACAGATCCCGCATACTCTTTGTGGAACTAACTGTTAGCTCTGTTGTGGTGAAGGCTGAGCTTGTTGTGCTTGTTGTTGATTCAACTGCATCTACTTCAGTAGGTTGGTCATTTCACATATACTCTGGGTAAGAGCAGTAGTCTCTTTGCTAGTGGAAATCTCTGCAACAGCTTTGGGATTGTGCCTCTGTCTGTGGTTCCTAGTGGACTCAGCTAAGTCGATGATCAGCTGCCATGCTTCATCTGCGGTTTTGTACTTTTTCAGAGAACCATTACTGGAACCTTCCAGTGTAGTCTCATCCTGGGGGTTCATGCCTTGGGTGAAGTAACTGATCAATACTAGTTTACCAATCATGTGATGGGGACATGCGTCCAGGAGATTGTTGAAGCGCTCCCAATATTCAAAGAGAGTCTCTGATTCACCTTGAACAATGCAGGAGATCTCTTTTCTCAGTCTATCTGTAACTTCAGCTGGGAAGTATTTTTCCAAAAATTCTCTCCTGAGTGTATCCCAGTTGGTAACAGTTGCTTCAGGTTGGGAGTAGTACCACTCCCTCGCCTTTTCCTCAAGAGAGAACGGAAAAGCGGTTAACAGGATATAAGTTTCATCTGCACCATGACGCCTAACAGTAGAACAGGTTGTCTGGAAATCCCTAAGGTGCTTGATAGGCTCTTGAGCAGGTAAGCCATGAAACTTGGACATCAAGTTGATCAGTGCGGTTTTTAGTTCAAAATCTACAGCTACAATTGGGTGATGTACTTGATATGGCTGCAGTGTAAAATCTGGGGCTCCTGCTTCCTGGAGAGTGATTCTCCTAGGTTCTGCCATGTTTCCTGCACGTAAATCAACTGGATCAGTAGTAAATGAGCTTGTCTTGCTCTCAGATGGCGGTTCAGATTCGCCCTTAGATGAGACTGGTGAATTGATAATAACCACTTCACCACCCTCGGAGGCTAACCGACGTCGAGTTCGTCTAATATGTGAAAGAGTTCTTTCAATTTCAGGATCAAATGGAACTAAACTCGGATCAGACAATGAACGCATCATTCAATAAGAAAGACATGTAACTCATGGTAACAGAAATAAAAAAAATAAAATATGCAAATAAAATAAAATATATACACTAATTAATAATTTATCACACTATTGCAACTCCCCGGCGATGGCGCCAAAAATTGATGCGTGGCAGAAGTTAACCAATTTAGAGATTTCAATTAAGAGACAGCGTTGCACGTATAGCTCTTAACCAGCTAAAATCTGCCTCACCAATTTAAAAAGGGTTGTCACAAATTTTAGAAATAAAATACTGGGAGTATGAGTCCCAGGTCGTCTCCCAACGAGTTGCAGAAAAGAGTGCTAATTTATTAATCAGAAAATTCCCAGAAAGTTGAGGGTGATGATGAGTAATTAAAATAATTGTAAATTGAGGCAATAAAAATAAACTAAAAATAACTATTGATATTCTGAATAAAAGGCCTTGACTGGGGGAATAATTAAGTGGAACTTCTATCCTTGTTGGGATCTTCTCAAGTGTGGTGTAAAAAAGTTGTTGTTCTCACTCAATTTTTCCTTACTAAATAAGAAAAGATATGGTGATTGAACTAACTCTTACCCTCAGATCCTAGCCCTCTCCCTTGGGGAGGTCTAGTGTTAGTAAGTATGAAGTTAGCTAACAACGTCCAGATTAACCAAGCACTTGAGCATTCCAACTCAAGTATCACCTCTTAATCAACCCCCATGTCAAGTAGAAATTCTACTCCATTGACATGAAATTAATAATCATAAAAATATGAGAAGACGTAATTGATTAAAATAAAATAGAGAATTAAAATTAATTAAAATAAAAATAACTTTATATATTAATAAATTCAAAATGTAACATACTTAATTGAATAGGGTCAATGGGTAACTAATTAAATATAAAGAAACAAGGAAACAAACTAAAGTAATGTCTTCAACGGAGGTAATGACTTTCAGCATCCAAAAATCCAAGCAAAAATATAAACTATCAATGCAACTCTAAAAACTCAGATCTGAAACTAAGTGTAATCCTAATGTGATGAATCTCAATGTGTGTGGATGCGTGTTGAGTCTCTGCATGTTCCCTAGGTTTAATCTGTGTTTCTGGGCCAAAAACTGGGTCAAAAAGCAGCCCGAAATCGCCCCCAGCGTATTCTGTTATTTTTGCAGATCGCGCAGGTCACGCGTACGCGTTGTCCACGCGTTCGCGTCAGTCAGTGATTTTTCTTGTCACGCGTTCGCGTCGTTCACGTGTTCGCGTCACTCGTGCAGACTCCAATCCACGCGTTCGCATCAGGCACGCGTCCGCGTCGCTGTGAATTCTTCACTTCGCGCGTTCGCGTGGGCCATGCGCTCGCGTCATTGCTCGCTGGTCATCTCCTTAGTTTCTTGTGTTCCTTCCATTTTTGCAAGCCTCCTCTCCAATTTCTAAGCCATTCATGCCCTATGAAGCGTGAAACACTTAACACACAAATCACGGCATCGAATGGGATAAAGGAAAATTTACATAATTAAAAATCTCTAGGAAGCAAGTTTTCAACCATGGAGTGATTTTGCGAAGGAATTGTAAATACATGCTTATCATATCAATAAGTGGGTAAAGATTTGATAAAATCACACAATTAAACACAATATGAATCATAAAATAATGATTTATCAAGGATTCTGAGACGAAATACGTGGCCGCAAACAGCTCGTCAATCGAAGCTCCATATCGGAAGTTAGAAGGATTTGAAATTGAGAATGAATTTTGGGGGTTAGGGTTGCTCTTCAATTTCTTCCTCAGCGTGTTTTTGCTGAATGGAGGGGATGAGTTGCTGGGTTTGCTATTTATATGTTGGGCCTTGGACCTGGTTCAACCCGATTCGGCCCGTTAACCTGATTTTGGATCAAAATCTTTAAAATTAATGTTAAAAATTTGTATTTTAATTATTTTTACATTTTTAAACTATAAAATTTACTTTTTCTATTTTTTTAAATAATAATTAATTTATTAATTAATTATTTATTTATTTTGCGAAATTTACAACAAATATTTATTTGATTTGTTTAATTGAAAATTATGGTGTAATTGATTTTGCTATAAAGTCTTAGATTTGGCTTTGGTATTAATGCCGATTTAATTGAAAAAGAATCAACCATTAAGAGTAAGATACCAAGAGAATATGAAAGAGATTGTTACTACCAAATATAAAAGGAAACACAATCATTATAATTATGAGAGAGATTGGACAGCAATGACTAGTGTAAGTGGTTTCATTGTGTTTAAAAATAATCAACTAACAAAAACAAAATTTGAAGAAAATATAGAAACGTTTGTTGCTGCATATAGAAAGGAAAGTATCATATCATTAAGAAGAAAGATTAGCTGCAATGGCTAAGAACATTGAATTTTTTATATAAGAAGAAGAATCAGGTTTCAAGAAATTTAAGGAGAAAATTTAGAAAACAAAGACAACACGTTGAATATCATTCTTCTTCACTTTAGTCTCAATTTAATACATTTAGTTTTAGTTTAAATCTTCCTAGTATACAAAAGGCTTATGATTCAGTGAGAGACTATTTGAAAAAGCCTAAGAACGAAAAATTATAAACTAGAAAGATTAGCCAACACAACTTCAGATTAAGTTTGAGTCTTCGTCATTGGTTTTTGTTTGGTCTTGGCGTTTGTTTGTAAAGATCAGAATTGTAGTTTCGTTTGTGTTGGTGTAGAACCGATTTGATTTGTTTATTTTTGTCTTGGTCTTAATTTTGGTATTGGTGATTGTAATCTTAAAATTGATATAGTGAAATTTCGCCATTATTGTGGTGGATATTGAAAATATATTTCATTACACTTTGAGGTTGAACTAGGATACATGCTGGTGTTATTCTCTTTACTTTTTCCTCTTTTATCTTCTCCTGTTGCAAGGGTCTAAAACAAAAAAAAAATTTGTTTACTAAGATTCATGTTTAAATTTCAAAATAGTTCCTTGATTCAAACCCCTACTTTCTCAAGGCATATAAAACCTTCATTTTTAAACAGGAGTCACCTTGTCCTTCGAGAAAATAGACAGGGTCGAGTTAGATCTTTACTCTAAAAAAAATAATTATTGATTTGGTAGTAACATAACCATAAAATAGATACAACCTATCAGTCAATAAGTATCAAACAATTAATTGAGAGATAAAGTCAGAGAGGTTACAAATATAATTTTTTAAAATCTTGTTCCATTAGGTTCAACATATCTTCATCTGGAATAAGCCAATAGACATAAACATGTTCAGCTTTAGCACCATTCTTGGCTAGTAGATCTTCATCAAGTTCGCTACTCTCTGAATGAAAGAAAACTTGATTAACCAATTTCTTTGCTTGAGCTCAAAGATTTTCTTAAGAACTCTTGTCTCAATATGATCTGTTGCAAGATGCCAAATTTTAACCAAATTGAATGTTTCAACACAGTTAGTTTCACATTCAACCATCTAAATCCTGCTTCACAAACTTTTATAAGACCCCACCAAATTCTAAACAATTCAGCTTTCAAGGCATTGATTTCTGAAACACGTCCAAAGGGTCCTTGCAACCATCTTTCCAAGTTATCGCATATAACATAACCAAAGCCTACCACACTCCAATCCACAAATACACTTTCATCACAATTCAACTTGACATATTCCTCTTTAGGCCGTCTAAGTAAAATTTGAAGTAGTCACAACTTTAAGAACAAAAAAAGCTACAAAACTCTTCTTTTACAATATCAAAAAATAAACATTGAAACTCTCTTGAAAGAGTGGATGGTTACAAATTAAGCTTATGAATCAAACTTTGTGTATCTCACAAATTTGTGTAAAATCACTTTGTAAATATGTAGAAATCAGTATGTATGAATTTAGAAAAGTCTTGATTAATTTATTATATAACTCATTTTCCTATATTTATAGGCCTCCAAAAACTTTGTATCAATTGTAAAGTTGGTAGAAATGAGCCATTTGTCATACCCATTTGACTATAAGAGAATCGTATCTCTAAGACTCTAACTAACCGTTATAAGCTGAAATTTGAATTCTTAGCTTGAAGAATCGATTTTCTAAACTTAGAATAACATTTATTATGTAAATAAGAGAATCTTATCTCTAATTTAGAAAATTCCTATTTCTTGAAAACAATTGGAGAATCATATCTCCACTAGAGAATAATTTCTCTAGCTATGTTGTCATGTTTAGTGATTTAATCATATTTCATTTATATATTTTTGATATATATTCAAATGGAACAAAAGCCCGGAAGCGAAGCTAGAAATATAATTTCTGGAGGGAGTCTCATGAAAGAAAGCCCTGCACCATACATAATGGAGCCATATAATAATAAGAGAAGAAGAAAATTGACCCTATATATGAAGCCCAATAAAATGCAGCAAACAAAACAATGTATCTTTCATGCTACACATGTTTGGAAAACTTATTAATATATATACCTTGTAATAAAATTCAAAATAATTAAACAATAAAGTAAAAGTTCCAAGTTAATTTAAATATGTCTCCAAGATCTTTCTGCTAGCCTTACACATTGATTGTGTCTATAACAATCCAAAAGATGATCGTTGGTTAACCCTGCAGCCTGCATGAAAGAGTAGACTATGACTGGACTCAAGAATCTGAATCCACGCTTTATGAGATCCTTGCTTATCGTATCTGCTTTGGGAGTCCTTGGTGGAACATCTCTTGGCAATTTGTATTTGTTGTTTAATGGCTTGTGATTTACATGACCCCATATGTAACTACTGAATGATCCACGTTCCTTCACAATCTGTGGAGAATCAAAAGCAGAATAACTATAAATGTAAATTCATCAAATCAAAGTAATTGAAGATATTATTTGTCTTCACATGAATTTAACAAATTACATTTAAACATATTTATGGCATTATACAGGGAAAACAAAAAAAAAAAGAAATTCACTTCTAGAATAGGTTCTCCATTTTTTTTTTTCAAGATTATTTTATTATACTATAAGACCTTATAGTTTGACTTAATTTTTAATTATGCTTCTTTAATTTAATTTAATATTTTTCATCAAGTTATCTTGAATAAAATTTTGTAATCTAATGGTTGAAACAACCAAATATTACAACTTTTTAAATTTTTTTTATATAATTTCCCCTAAAATAGTCATGAAATACTACCAAAACGTATCAAAGCACCAAGTGAAAATATGAAAAATAATTATTCTTAAGAATTTGGAAATAAAAAATATAGGATAAATTATTAATATGGTATTCAAAAATTTATATTATTGTCAAAAATAATTCTTAAAGATACAAATAACATATAAGCCATTGAATAATTTGAAAATGCAACATAACTAACCAATAGATATTATATTTTTTATAAATGGCTGAAAAAGTTTTTGTATTTAGCAAGTAATTTATCCATTTTAAATATAGAGCAAATTTTGATCTCTAAATTTTCTTTTTTATTTTTCAAAAAAGCTTGGTCATTCACTATATTTTTTTATTTTAAAAAAATCACTTGATGTAAAATTACCAAATTTTAAAAATGAAAAGATCATATTTTTAAATAATATTTGTAAAAAATTACATCAAAATCTAATCTCTAAAATTTTTTAATATATATTCGATATCTAGTTATTTTTGTCTCATTTTAAGATTTTCGAAAACTTATTTGTTATTCGTATCTATTGGAATTGTTGATGTCAGTGATTGTGAACTTTTGTGTACCATTTTAGTAGTTTACCCTAAAAATATATAATTAACAATTTGATTTAATTACTTTGTCTATCTCTATAGTTTTTTACCAAATTTGTATTTAAGTCTCCATAGTTTAAAAGCTTTTAATAGGTCCCTATGTCATTTTGAATTTTGTAATTAGGTCTATATTATATTAATAGAATATTTTTTAAAAAAATATATGGTCAAAGATCTAATTATATCCTTAATTGTAGATTTTTTTAATTTGCAAAAAAATATTTTATTAATTCTTATATTTTTTAATATAGCAAGGATCTAATTACAAAATTAAAAATAGTGTAGAGATATAATTAAAAGTTTTTAAAATATAAGTATTCAATTACAAATTTAGTAAAACTATAACATTAACAGAATAATTAAACATAATTTATTTCAATTAGAAGAAGGTTCACTAAAGCAATCATTAGTAGTCATAGTAGTGGTTTTAGTAATTTAAAAGTGAAAGTAAAAGATAATATGAATAAGAAGATCATAATAAAGAAAAAAATATTTTTGAAAGAAAAAATTTAATTTTGATTAAAGGACAAAAATAAAACGAAATAAAATATTTTGGACAAAAATAAGACTCCGCACTATAGATAAAGTTATAATTTAACCGAAATATTAGAGAATAAAATAATATTTTATCCATTAAAATCATAAAATGATAATGAGAAGAAGTGTTAATTATTGTAAGGATATATGAATAATTTTTCTTTTTTAATGGCACAATCACTTTGTACTTTATCGAGAATAAAATCTAAAATTTGCATAGATCGGGGGTTGATTTGTACTAGCCTTGATGATGCATTTGGCATTGTCTACAATGCACCTAACTCTGCATTCCGCTGAGAAAGTTGCTTTGTTTGAAGCTATCTCCCTGATTTCGGTCTCCTCCATCTTGGCAACAATATTAGGATCAAATCCACCAAAAACTGCTCTGTTTTTTGCAATCATTAATTATATAGACAAGTTAGTGTAATTAAGAATCAAACAGCACATGCATACATACAAATCATTTACCTAAGAATTTCCCTTCTTTTCAGAATTTCTGTCCAATTGTAATCCATAAGCAACCCTGACAATACAAGCAGCTCGAACAATTTGCTGTGTCCATGATTCAAGAAATTAAGAATTTTGTATGAAGAACCATGTGTGAGTTGTTTTAGAAGTCCGGTGAGTTGTAGAAATAGCATTTACAAGCAGCTACAACGGTTACAAATTTTGCTCTTCCCCTAACTTCACTTAAAAATTAAAAAAAAAAAAAAAATTCCCTTTTTGAAAGACACAAAAGTTGTAGCATAATGCAGAAATGCTACTTACTTGTCATCATAGGTTGGAACTCCCCACCACACATCATGAAATTCTATGTAAGCCTTATCTGCACAAGCTAAGATCTCTATATTAATTCCGATCTTGCTTCTCTTGGCGAAAATATTAAACCAAAAAAAATAAAAAAAAAAACCAAAGTAAAAGATTATTAAGATGTATCTGGTTTGTGTTTTTATTTTTTTTATTTTTAGTATTTTTTATTTTTTTGATTTTATAAAAAAAATAACAAAAATAATAAAATTATATTTTCTCTATTTACCTCATATTTTTTTTATTCTTCACAAAATTTTAAAAATAAAAATAAAAAATAAAAATGTAAGTCAAATGCATCTTTACTTTTTCTTCTTGAATAAACATATATGTTTTGGTCAAAATCTCCAAATTAGGTGGCATAATAAAGCATTGCAAGAGTTTAGTTATTTCAAAGTAAAACACTAACTCCTTGTTTGGACATCATTATTTTGGTAAAAAAATATATATTTTAATAAAATTTTTTTTTATTTTTTAATGTGTTTGACAAATTTTTAATAGTAAAAGTAAAAGTATTAGAAAAATAAAAAAAATATATTTTTTTGAAAAATTGTAATTTATATTTTTTTTAAAAGATCTTTTTTCCTTAAAAAAATATTTTTCATATAATAAATAAACAAAAAAATACTTTTATATTGTTATATCCAAACATAATTGATAAATAAAAAGATCTTTTTGAATGAAATATCTAAACATAAAATTACTTTTACTTTTCTATAAGATCTTTTAAAAAAATAACTCGAAAAAAGATTTTAAACAAGCCTAAGGCAATAATAAAACTATTAGTAAAATATTTATAAATTGAAAACTAGATGTCATCAGTTTTGAAGTATCCGTGCAACAAATTAAATTAAACGAAATGAAAGAGAATATTAAATCAAATAAGCTAAAGAATGAAATTGATCTATCATACCACAGTTGTTTGTGATCCAGTTGCACCTTTTCAATTCACCAGATTCATTCTTATTGATCTGTTGTGGTGGACTTAGCTGAACTTCATGTTCATTAATTACCATTCTTTGGTATGGAGAAGCCAAATGCAGAGTCAATGAAATATTCTCATCAAGTAGGGACAAAGAATCATCTGAGTTTTGTGATGACAACAACGATGGAGATGGAGAAGAGCTTCTCTGAAGCTTAATTGGGTGCACTTTGTTGTGGTGTTTGGGGAAAAATCTTTGGTGGTTCAACAATGATTTCTGTGACTCTTTGTTACTACTATTATTGCTCTTCTCCATTAGATTTCCATTCACATTATTTGCTTTGGACATAGTTGACAATAAGAGAGGACAAAAACAGGCTTACTATTATAAGTAGGAATGAGTTATGTTGTTCACTAAATTGGTATTCATAAAACGTAGGGATTTGACTAAAGAGTGCAACACCAAGCAGAAGCAATATTCTTATTAAGTTGGTTGGTGAAATGTGAATTTCAAGTTTATGAAACAATTTTAAATTTTTAATTGCTTCTTACTTCTTAAGAAATATATATTGGGCTAGACATTTTTCCGAAATGAAGATTTAAATATTGAGAAAAAATAGTTAAGGTTATCTTATTATTTAATTTAATATTTATTATTTTTTATATATAATATTTATAATTATATATTTATTATATCTAAAATTATATAATTATAATAATTAATAAATACTAAATAAAATAATTTTAAATTGATTGAACTGATCTTTTATTATCTTTAAAACATTATTGATTTGAGAAACAAGATTCTACTAATACAAGTGATTCTATATTTAAAATTCAAACTAAATGATTGAATAAGAGAGAGAAATCTCTGTCATTCTAGTATATAAAGTGAATTCTATAATACTTATTATAGGATGCTTTTTGTTTTAATTTATTTTTATATTTTTAAAATTAAATATTAATTTTTAATTTTTTTAATAAGTTAGACGTTACTTTTAGACATTGGCAAACTTAAAACTTTATCAATGTTAATTTCATCACTGATATTTTCTAGTTACAAAACAAAAATGAGAAAAACAGCTTACCAAATTCGTTGGACTGCTCTTCTTGCCGAATGCATACACATAAAAGTACTAACAAAATTTAACGAATATTTGTTTATTATTTCATTTATGAATTACGAAGACAGGTAAAAGCTTACGAATTGAGTAACTCGATTTTGTTTCCTTCAAACTTAGCTGGTTTGTATTGCAAGAAAACTCATCACAATATTAGGGAATGAGATATTTATATTAGTAATAAAGATGTCAATTTAGGAAGAACTATTTGTATATTATATATAAAAATCATATCATATCAATTATACTACATGAACAATAAAAATTAACAAATCAGATATTAATATAAACAGGCCTACTAATCTACTATACATACAAGTCTTTTTGGCTTACAAATTCTACAAGTTGGCCCAAATCCAACAAAAACAACGTGCACCACACTTCCCATACTCGAGCGTAAAAACCACGCGCCTTACTCAACCATTTCGTCTTTCCAAAGCGCGCTCATTATGAAAGACTCTTCCTTTTCTTCCTCAATCAATACCCAAACCCTCGAGATTCAAGCCACGTTCAAAACCAAACAAAGTTCTGAAGAAACCGTCTAACTCCTCACGAAAAGTAGAAGAAATCAAGAAGAAAACATACAAATCTCCATCAAAAAAGACCAAAAAGAAGGAACAAACATTATTGAAGGTACTATTTCATTTTTTTCTAGGTTTTTCACATTTCTGTTTCTGATTTCGAAATCGAAGCACTATATCGTCGTATTTCTCTCTCTGTTTCACTATTCTTGGTTTAGATCTCATATTACTGTTCTGATGAAACTCTTCAAGTCGTTTACGCTGTTTTACGTACTTCTAGTGAAATAATTTTTGGGTGTATACATACAAACTCTGTTTTGTGCATGTTTGGATTTTTTTAAGTAGGTTTGTATACATATAAACTCTGTATGATGCATTTCTTGGTGTATATATCAGTATTGAATGTGACTGGTGCTTCTAGTGGCATTTTGAACTTAAATATTATTTTGAACTCGTATAATGTCGTTTTATGCATGTTTGGTTGAGTTGAATATGATTTTGAACTCATTTAATTTCGTTTAATTGAAAAATCAAAATGTGTATAGGACTGGATTTGGGTGTATGTGCCTGGTATTTAGGTGTACGTGACTAGTTTTTGGGTGTATGTCTCTGATATTTGGGTATATATTTTATGTATTGACAGTATTTCTTTTTTCTTGCAGTAAAAATGACAACCAAGAATCAAGGTGGAAAAAAATACAATGTAAGCGCATATATATATCTTAGAACAAGTCAAGTTTTCCTAATACAAATATAGGTTATTTAAATGAGACTAATTTTGCTTTGTTTACAGCAAACCAAAGACTTGAAGTGTGCCACCAGACTATTGAGTAAAAATTTTGAAAAGATGAGCAAGCCAAAGAAAGCGATCATTCGTTCGTGAATTAGGTTTTGGTTGACTCATGCACATCCTGCCAATGAATGTGCTTTACAAACTATTAAAGGAGTTGGCTAACTCCTTTAAATTGGGCAAAAACACACTGAAAACAAGCTATGGTTCCTTTAAAGTTAAACCCAAAATAATAGGGGCTGCCCTTAGCCTTAATGCATCAGGTAACTGATTACAGAAAATCTTTATAGTTCCATTTTCTGTAATATATTCTTCGTAATATCTTATTCTGATCTCATGTAATCAAGTAATAAATTTAGGTGTATATGAGTCATATTTGGGTAAATATGAGTGATATTTGGGTGTATTTCAAGTAATAAATTATTTTTTTTTTGTAGGAGATCTACTTCCTGATAAAGTGAGTTATAAGAATATTTCTAACGAGAAGAACTGATTTTTAGAAGGTTCCAGGGCAACACTCTAAAGAAGCTGACCGATGACATGATGAGTATTGGTGTTGAAAATGAACAAGATTGCCTGATGTTCAAGAGGATTTTTATCCTCTATATTCAGATGGCGTTCTTGTTGCCAACTAAAATAAGCAAAGTATCTCCCGTGCACATAGCTCCAATTTTTGAGATGAAGAAAATAACGGAGGGTAACTGGGGAGCCCATGTGCTGAATTTCATCATCAAAGGCATAACAAATTACCGTTTGAAAAAGAAAAAATCAATCGAAGGTTGCCTCTATGCCTTGATGATAATCTATTTCCATCTGGCAAAAAACAAGGACAAGAAAGGAGAAGAAAACCCTGGATTGCCCTGGGTAGCAACTGGAATAGAGAGCAGCTGGTTACCAGGATGAGAGCAGAGATAGATGGTCATATGGTAAGCGAACAGAATACCTTCTCTAATTTGGGTGTGTTTTATTTATGTAGATGCTGTAAACTAACATTTCTACTATTTCAAGGCATCGTCAAGATGGCAGAAACAAAAAAGAAATTGAAAGAAATGAAAAAAAAGAAAAGAAAGAAGAAAAGAAAAAAACAAAAAAAGAAGCCAAGCTCATCGTCTGAGAGTGATCCATCAGAGACTGAAATTAATTTTTCCTCTGAGTCTGAGTCGGAAGAAGACTCAGAGGAACCTAGAAGGAAACAACCCAAAAGGACGGCCAAAAAGTAAGTTGTATTTTTGGGTTTATTTTGTCAGTTTTAGTGTATTATTTCCTAATGATTGTTTGCTTTCCAAAATAGAATCCAGAAAGAGGAAGTAGATTTTAGAGGATTCCAATTCAGAAAGCAAAAGTGAATCCAATGATGAGTAAGATTCTGAAATTATCATCACTTTCTTTCCTGTTTCTACCAAAATTTAATGTATTAATAGAGGGTTTCTCATTTAATTTCAGGAGTGAAGAATCATTACCAATTAAAAAACAAAAATCAAAGAAAAAAATTCACACTCCTGCCAAAAAGTATGCCCTATTTTTTAGAGTATCTCATCATCAATATTGTTGTATTTGTCTGATTCATAATTTTTTGATTTTCAAGACACAATACAAAAAAAGAAAGCACATAATTGAGGATTCATCTTCAGAAGAAGAAATTCATTCCTATGATGGGTAAGATACTTTCTAAAGCTATCTTACACTCTGTAATCAAAACTATATTTTGTTAACATGTACTTTTGAATGTACTGTCAGAACTGAAATTGGAACTAAAATAATAGAAGAATTTTAAGACAATCAAAAAAGAAGAAAATAAATGAAGAGGCTGCTGCACATTTATTTTCTTCTTTTTTGATTGTCTTAAAAATTCTTCTATTATTTTAGTTCTAATTTCAGTTCCAACAGTACATTCAAAAATACATGTTAACAAAATATTGTTTTGATTACAGAGTGTAAGATAGCTTTAGAAAGTATCTTACCCATCATAGTAATGAATTTCTTCTTCTGAAGATGAATCCTCAATTATGTGCTTTCTTTTTTTTGGATTGTGTCCTGAAAATCAAAAAATTATGAATTAGACAAATACAACAATATTGATGACGAGATACTCTCGAAAATAGTGCACACTTTTTGGCGGGAGTGTGAATTTTTTCTTTGATTTTTGTTTTTTAATTGGCAACGATTCTTCACTCCTTAAATTAAATGAGAAACCCTCTATTAATACATTAAATTTTGGTAGAAACAGGAAAGAAAGTGATGATAATTTCAGAATCTTACTCATCATTGGATTCACTTTTGCTTTGTGAATTGGAATCCTCTAAAATTTGCTTCCTCTTTCTGGATTCTATTCTGGAAAGCAAATAATCATTAGGAAAAAACACCCTAAAACTGACAAAATAGACCCAAAGAAACAATATACTTTTTGGCCGTCCTTTTGGGTTGTTTCCTTCTAGGTTCCTTTGAGTCTTCTTGCGACTCAGACTCAAAGGAAAAATCAACTTCAGTCTCTGATGGATCACTCTTAGACAATGAACTTGGCTTCTTTTTTTTTTTCTTTTCTTCTTTCTTTTCTTTCTTTTTCATTTCTTTCAATTTCTTTTTTGTTTCTGCCATCTTGACGATGCCATGAAACAGTAGAAATGTTAGTTTACAGCATCTACATAAATAAAACACACCCAAATTAGAGAAGGTATTCTGTTCGCTTACCATATGGCCATCTATCTCTGCTCTCATCCTTGCAATCAGTTGCTCTCTATTCCAGTTGCTAACCCATGGCAGTCCGGGGTTTTCTTCTCCTTTCTTGTCCTTGTTTTTTGCCAGATGAAAATAGATTATCATCAAGGTATAGAGGAATCCATCGATTGATTTTTTCTTTTTCAGATGGTAATTTGTTTTGCCTTTGATGATGAAATTCAGCACATGGGCTCCCCAGTTACCCTCCGTTATTTTCTTCATCTCAAAAATTGGAGCTGCACGGGAGATACTTTGCTTATTGTAGTTGGCAACAAGAACGCCATCTGAATATAGAGGATGAAAATCCTCTTGAACATCAGGCAATCTTGTTCATTTTCAATACCAGTACTCATCATGTCATCGGTCAGCTTCTTTAGAGTGTTGCCCTGGAACCTTCTAAAAATCAGTTTGTTCTCTTCAGAAAGATTCTTATAACTCACTTTATCAGGAAATAGATCTCCTACAAAAAAGAAAATAATTTATTACTTGAAATACACCCAAATATCACTCATATTTACCCAAATATGACTCATATACACCTAAATTTATTACTTGATTACATGAGATCAGAATAAGATATTACGAAGAATATATTACAGAAAAAGGAACTATAAAGGTTTTCTGTAATCAATTACCTGATGCATTAAGGCTAAGGGCAGCCCCTATTATTTTGGGTTTAACTTTAAAGGAACCATAGCTTGTTTTCAGTGTGTTTTTGCCCAATTTAAAGGAGTTAGCCAACTCCTTTAATAGTTTGTGAGGCACATTCATTGGCGGGATGTGCATGAGTAAACCAAAACCTAATTCACGAACGAACAATCACTTTCTTTGGCTCGCCCATCTTTTCAAATTTTTCACTCAATAGTCTGGTTGCACACTTCAAGTCTTTGGTTTGCTATAAACAAAGCAAAATTAGTGTCATTTAAATAACCTATATTTGTATTAGGAAAAATTAACTTGTTCTAAGATATATATATATATGCACTTACATTGTATTTTTTTCCACCTTGGTTCTTGGTTGTCATTTTTACTGCAAGAAAAAAGAAATACTGTCAATACACAAAAAATACACCCAAATATCAGAGACATACACCCAAAAACCAGTCACGTACACCTAAATACTAGCCATATACCCCCAAATCCAGTCCTATACACATTTTGTTTTTCAATTAAATGAAATTAAATGAGTTCAAAATCATATTCAACTCAACCAAACATGTATAAAATGATATTATACGAGTTCAGAATGATATTTAAGTTTAAAATGCCACTAGAAGCACCAGTCATATTCAATACTGACATATACATCCATAAATACGCCATACAGAGTTTATATGTATACAAACCTAGTTAAAAAAACATCCAAACATGCACAAAACAGAGTTTATATGTATACACCTAAAAATCGTTTCACTAGAAGTACGTAAAACAGCGTAAACGACTTGAAGAGTTTCATCAGAACAGTAATATGAGATCTAAACTAAGAACAGTGAAACAGAGAGAGATATATGACAATATAGTGCTTCAATTTCGAATTCAGAAACAGAAATGTGAAAAACCTAGAAGAAAAATGAAATAGTACCTTGAATAATGTTTGTTCCTTCTTTTTGGTCTTTTTTTTATGGAGATTTGCATGTTTTCTTCTTGATTTCTTCTACTTTTTGCGAGGAGTTGGACGGTTTCTTCAGAACTTTGTTTGGTTTTGAACGTGGCTTGAATCTCAAGGGTTTGAGTATTGATTGAGGAAGAAGAGGAAGAGTCTTTCATAATGAGCGCGCTTTGGAAAAACGAAACTGTTGAGTAAGGCGCGTGGTTTTTAGGCTCGAGTGTGGGAATTGTGGTGTGCGTCGTTTTTGTTGGGTTTGGACCAACTTGTAGAACTTGTAAGCCAAAAAGACTTGTATGTGTAGTAGCCCTATTAATTTATTGTGTTTGTATATTAGACATATTTTAGATATAATATTTATTATCAGTATTTATTTCATACGTATGGCTTTTTAATAAAAAATAATTTTATTTTTTGGATATATTTAGACATATCTAAATACCATCACGTATCAGTATATCTAATCTTATTCTTAACATGTATTCTTAAAATGAGTTTAAAAATAATATATATATATATATATATATATATTAATTATTAAAATAAAAATATTTTAAATAGTTTATATAATTAAAAAAAGACAATATAAATAATTAAAAAATTATTTTCTGTTTTAATATCAACAAAATACGACTAAAATATTATTATAATTTATTTAAAAAATATTTTATATTTCATATATATATCGTACATATTCCCGTATCTTATAAAAATTTTAAATTTGTATCTTTGTATATCGCATATTATATTGTGTTTTGTATTCGTATCAATATCCATGCATCATAGATAATAAAAGTATCTAAAAGGACATAAATACAAAAAGGAAAAGTATAGGTGAACAATAATCCTAGTGAACAATATGAACAATGGGGTTACAAATATAAATTACTTATAAATTTAATTAATGATGTAATTAATTTAATTATAATAATAATCATTTTTTAAAATTTAAAATATTAGATTTTTGAAATAGGGAACTGTAACACGTTTCATATCCTCATACCATATCTCCTCTCTCTTGCAGTGGTCCTTCCCAATAAAGAAGGCTCACTTCCCAGGCCACCCACAGCCCACGCTGCCCCCTATGACAACGTCCGACACCACCGCCATCACTACCGGCGACCACCGTCTCTTCCCTCTCTTCTCTTTTTCTTCCCTGTTTCTCCATTTCTCCTCAATCCCATGTACGTTACCCCTGGTCTCTGTGCAAAGTCCAACCCCGCGCGAGAAACCCCAGTGCAACCCAACAGCGGCTGAGCTCTGTGCCGCTGCAATACCGCCTCTGTTACCCCTCTCTTTCCATTCTTCCCCTTTCACCAACGCAGGTTCCATGCTTTTTCCTGCTCGTGTTATTTCGTTTATTTATTTTAACTAATTTTTAATTCTGCTTTTAGTGTTTAGATTAGGTTTAGATTAATGGATTGATACCTTTTGGATTCCAAAATGTTTGATGGCTAATTTTTCTAGATTGATTGCTGCTTAAATTGAGTTTAAAATCCCTGTTTACATATTGTGCACACCATATGCTCGATGAAATACCTGAGTGAAACTTTTTGTTTAATTCTTATGTTTTGCCAGCATTTGTCTTAAATTTTGTTATCTTTAGGCATTATAATTCAAAATTGTATAATGTTATGCTATTTTTAATGATGTTTAGATTGAGTTTTGACATGGCACTTGATTATTAGTTTTGTTTAAACACCAAATTGGTTTAAAATTTTAAATTTAGTCATTTGATTAGTGTAATTTAAGAAATGCATATCATGTTTAGTTAAGTGAATTGAATGAAACTACCAATTCAGGTATGCTTTAAACATTCCACATGGTTGCCATTAGATTATTTTAAATTCTCATCCTTATGCTTCCATGCCATGCATGCACAAACAAATTTGGTCACAACTCACTTTACAGATGGAAATATATGCTCTAAGTGGAGATGCTGTTCATTTTAGATGCTCACTAAATGTGTTTTTTTGTTTTTGCATTCTTTTTTATTTTTTCACGCTATATAATATTGCTAGAAAATATATGTACAGTTGTGCATAAGATACAATATAGTATTCAAAGGTCCCAAAATTCTAATTAGTAAGTCCATAATACATACAACACTGATTACTACTATAAGAAAAATAAATTAATTAATAAACAAATAAGGAGAAGAAGAAATAAGAGAGGATTGACAAGGAAGGAATTGAAGAAACGAAAATGGAGAATGGGAATGTATCATTCACATCAAAGAAGAAATAATGAGCTTTTTGACTTTTTAAAGCATAGAAATGGACTTGGTTTTAGATTGTGTAGGTGTGATTCAGATGTAGCACATCCATGCATGCTCTATTCAAATACTTAATATAAGCCTAACTAATTAGGTGAGATTTTTTATGAGTACACTTTTCATTGTTATTATTTCTTGTAAGTTATGTATAGTAATAAATTTTTAATGATATTTTTGGAAAAAGTATTAATAAAATCTTTTTAGTTGAAACTTGTTTAATAGTACGGTATCTAATTAGTTTGTGTATGTTTGATTGTAGGTCATAGAATGTACGGATATTACTGGAAGTGATGACACGGATCTTGTTGATGAGGTTTGGTCTCTAGTATATTGCTGTTTTTTCGTGAACTGCATATTTGAATCAACCATTAATCCTCATGTTCATCGAATGATGTATGTTTTGAACTGATTTGCAGTTACCGGATCATAGTTGCCTTGTCGAAGACGAAATACCAAGAGTTGGGATGCGATTTGAGCATTTAAAGCTGGCTTAGGATTTTTATGCAACATATACAAAGAAAGTCGGTTTCGATTCAATAGCGTAGCGGATGGTTATTTGGTACCCAGATGGTTATTTTGTAATAGCCTTGGTGTGGTGTGTATAATTAGTTACAATTATTTTAAACTGGATATTCTATTTAATAGGATAGTGAATGTTTATTTCTATTGTTACCCAGATGGTTATTTTGAATAGTTTGGGTGTAGTGTGTGTGATTCGTTTAAAGTATTATAAACTGGATGTTCGATTTAATAGGAAAGCGAATGGTTATTTTTTTTGTTACCCAGATAGTTATTTCGAATAATCTGGGTGTAGTGTGTGTGATCAGTTGCAAGTATTTTAATATGGATGTTCGATTCAATAGGATAGCGGATGGTTATTTTTACTGGTACCCAGATGGTTATTCGTAATAGTCTTGGTGTATAGTATATGGTCAATTACAAGTAATAAAGGTTGGATGTTCGATTCTATAGGCTATCAGATGGTTATCTCTATTGTCACCCAAATGGTTATTTAGAAGAGTCTTGGTGTAGTGTGTAAATAGTAACAAATAGTAGAGGCTGGATGCTCGATTCCATATGATAGCGGATGGTTATTTTTGTTGGTACTAGATGGTTATTCTTAACTAATAACTTTTACACCTCGCTAATATCTTGAAACAGAATCAAAGTAGTTAGAGAACTAAAAATGTTATTCACCATGGAAATTTATCATTTCTGTTGTAACAAAATTCCACCACGAAAACACGTAAACAATGTGAAAAAGGTATTTGTGGTCTTAAGACTAAGGTCCAATTTGGGTTAACAACTTAAATAAGCTCTTTTGAAAAAAGAGCTTAAAGTAGAAGGACTTTTATTAATAGCAACTTATAAATAAGTTAATTTGTGTTGATTTTTAGTTATAAAAGTACTTATTTTAAAGTTTTAGTGTTTGGATAAATAACTGAAAAAATACAATTTTTTAACATAAGAGAATGGATATTAAAATTCTAATTCATAATAATCTTGATGGCAATACAAAAGAAATTATTGTATAGTTAGTACTTGTTATTTTATTGTGCATGATATGGTAGGTGAAAATAAAAAATGAATCATTATCGTTTGCTTGACTGCCCAGCGAGGAATCTGCTTCACAAAGCCAAACCCAATAGCATCGATCTCTGCTAGCTTCGCATCGGCATTAATTTCTTTTAAGTGGGTTATCATTCCGTGATGTAGCATGGAGAACATCGCGTCTCCACTAATTTCTATTAATAAACACAATACAAATTATGAGTAATAAAAAAGAATAAAAAATTTGTTAATACAAAACACTGCTTACATTTTTTCCCATTAAAATGCTATTGAGCAAGTTAAAGTCAGAGCAGGTTTTTGCCTGTCAGAAAACATTCAAGCATAAGTCTTGATACGAAACACACATTATCATCTAACTATAATTGCAAACACAGCCAACAATCCGAAGCTCTGGACACACACAACATCATTTACCAAGACGGATTAAAAAATAAAAACGTTGCCATGAACAATCAAGCTGCCATTGCAATGACTCCCATATTAATAAAGTTTTCTATTATCCACCAGAAAAAAACCTACGTCATTTAGGTATGAAGTTTTCTAACAAAATTGAACAGTGCATGGTGTCTAGAGTACAAATTCAATCACATGAACCAAAAAAAAAAAACAGCATAAAGGAAAAAAATTAATCAGCAAATGCAACAAATTTGATATGATTTGCTATAATTCAACCATCCGTGCACAGTGTGATATTACTAACTATGTTGTAATTTAAGAAAAAAATGGAAATCAATTGCAGAACAATAGAATGTCCTCCGCAATTCAAGTAAACATCAAATAACATGACATCGGTCATAACAAGCTCAATAGATAGGAATGAGTTAAAAAATTGGCCTTCCGATTATGGAATGAACGAATGCAATTCCTGGTAACAATTGCTTATTATTATTAGTACTAGAAATTATTAACAGAAAAAAATTCCTTCATAAATGCTGTAGTTCAGCTCAGAAACGTTAAATTTTTTACCTTCATATAGTATAATAGTCCTGTCGCAGCATTTAGCAAAATTTCACGCGGAAACAAAATTTGTTTCTGTATAACTATGAATTATTATTTAAATTTTAAAACGAGTCTCTACAACATCCAATAGTGATAATAATATATTCATATCTACATGATGCAACTATAGTATTTACAACCAATTTTACTCATATCTACATCAGCCACCGCTAAGAACCATGACATTATTGCATCCATCTTTTCTTACAAAATTGAACATCCGTCATTTATAGAAATTAAAGATCAATCAAATGAACCGGAAACAGATAAAGAATTCACAAATAAAATATCAATTCCAGGCTCCATCAAATTTCAAACATGTTTTGCTTTATTCCAGGTATCCATGAACCATATGATATTACTATCAATGCTGTAATTTAAAAAAAATGTGAAAATCAATAGCATAACACCCACAGTCATGTGCAGTAAGAGTATATAGACAGTTTAAAAAAAATCAAATTAAACAAGGTCCTTGGAAGCATACCTATAAAAAATTGAACTTCTAATTACCTAAGTCACCAAAACAAGTCCTAATATAACCAGCTTGCTAGGCTCCAGAGATTTGCAACATCAGAAATTGCTACCTAAATGATGTAGATCATGTCACATTTTTCTCATCCATCTTTTCTTACAAAACTAAACATCCGTCATTTATAGAAATTAAAGGTCAATCAAATGAATCAGATATAGATAAAGAATTAACTACTCAATTATCAAGCCGAGGCTCTATCAAATTTCAAACATGTTTGCTTTAATCGAAGGTTCCATGAGCCATGTGATATTACTATCCATGCTTTAATTTAAAAAAAAATCATATCAAAATGAACAGCATAACACCCACAGTCGTGTGCAGTAAGAGTACATAGGCAGTTAAAAAAAAAACAAGTTAAACAAGGTCCTTGGAAGTATAGCTGTTAAAAATTAAACTTCTAACTACGTTAGTCAGCAAAACAAGTACTAATATAACCAGCTTGGTAGGCTCCATAGATTTGCAACATCAGAAATTGCTACCTAAATGATGTAGATCATGTAACATTTTTTCATCCATCTTTTCTTACAACATTGAACATCCGTCATTTATAGAAATTAAAGGTCAACCAAATAAACCAGAAACAGATAAAGAATTAACTACTAAATTATCAAGCCGAGGCTCCATCAAATTTCAAACATGTTTGCTTTGATCTAAGGATCCATGAACCATGTGATATTACTATCCATGCTTTAATTTAAAAAAAAAATTGAGAATCAACAGCATAACACCGACAGTCGTGTAGAGTAAGAGTACAAAGGCAATTTAAAAAAAATCAAGCTAAACAAGTTACTAGGAAGCATTGCTATTACAAATTGAATTTCTAATTATGTAAGTAACGAAAATAAGTCCTAATATAACCAGCTTGCTAGGCTCCATAGATTCCCAACATTAGAAATTCCTACCTAAATGATGTAGAGAATGTAACATTTTTTCATCCATCTTTTCTTACAAAATTGAACATCCGTCATTTATAGAAATTAAAGGTCAATCAAATGAACCAGAAACAGATAAAGAATTCACAACTAAAATATCAAGCCTAGGCTCCATCAAATATTTACCATCCTCAACCTAATTTCAAACACTTGTAAAAAATATTCAACTATCTATTCATGTATAAAAATGACCATCCGATTTAGATTCGTTAAACAACTCACAAATCAACATATTCATAGCACGTGCTTCACACGAACTGCTGACTTACTAACACCCGGAGCCAAAACAAACCCAAATACGGTAAATTATTAAAAAACAAGACGCAAAAAACTCGGATGCTCAGAAACATGTACGTGTCATTATTCATTCCTTTCAACTTCCATATGTTCACAAAGACTTGCAGAACTCAAACAGGGCCAGAAATTTGCGCAACCAGCAAAACCATTATATGCATCCAGAACATAAAAGTAACTATGAACATCTTAAACATTCAATTAACGGTTATTGGGTTACCGACCTTCAATCTGGGAAGGGAGAAACAGCCCACGGCTACTCTTGTTGTATTCGAGGATGACTCCAAGCGACGCAAACATGTAAGGGCTATAACCTACGGAGCTTGTGGGTAAAGGACAACACCGGTGGTTTTCTGGCCAACTTCCACGCGACGGGGCTACGGATGCTCGCCTGCTGCTTCACGTCTTCACAATGGAGGCGCCGGTGGATGGTCGGTTCGGCGGGTGGCAGGGTGGACGACGGGTTACAATGAAAAAGAAGCGGCTAACGTGGGAAGGTCTCCCTTCGTCAATGCCGTTTCAAATGGCTGTGAGAGAAGGCTAATGTTTCCTTTCCTTAATGGTGCTCAAAACGTAAGAAAGGAGAAAGGTTTTTACTATTGTGTCAAAGAAGGGGGGAGTGGATGGGGTGATTACGATGGAAGTAATTAAGATAATTAAAATTAGGATTTAGAGAATGTGAATGTTTACGAAAATACCTATGTTAATAAATTAATTGGGCTAATTTCGGGCCGTTGTTCATATTGTTCACCAAATTCGTTGTCCCCTAACATTCTCCATACAAAAATACTAAGAAAAACACATGGTTAATTTCTATTTCTGTCTTCTTTGTATTCTTTTCCAACTACTAAACATCGCGCGTTAACGTGTGCCTTAGGAATATTTTTAAAGCATGCATGCATTATTATCCATATATACAATTTCTCTGAAAATTTAATAATTTAAAGTGTTTTTGAGTTAAGAACCATATAATAGTTTTTTCATATATTATATAGTTCACTCATCAATTTGATTGTGCACAATATTCTTTTCCCTATTTTTATCAAGCAAACCTAATCATCAATCCTAATCATAAAATAGGAGACATGAAAAATCAAGAGTCAGCTTCTAGTTAGAACGGTAATAGAACAGCTGTAGTCATATATATATAATCAAAAGAGAGAATACCTTAATCAAAGTAGTTATGCTGTTTGTCTCAATGCCATTTCATTCTTAACCCTTACTCCTTTACCTTCAAATTTCTGATACATACATGGAGCCAACATAGACAAAGATATCTCATCCTTTTTTTCTTCTTAGTCAATGTGGCTTATTTCATTACTTTCAAAATTATAAGGTACTTCACGCATGCATGTATAAAATTAAAAAAAAAAATGCTAAAAAACCATCAGAATTTATTGTTTTTATCATTAATTAGTTATTAATATTTAAAAATATAAAATAAAATATATTATTAAATTACTAGACTAAAAAAAATAAATTAAAAATTAAATTAATGATTAAGTAATAAAAAACAATAAATTTTAATATCCTTAATATTTCTCTAAAATTAATTTGATCTTGATCTTGTACCTGCATTCTCAAAAGAGAATGTCTAGTTCCAACAACGCGTGCTTCTATATATTACTTTTTTTCGGACTTATTAATTTTTATATATTAAGAAAAAATCACGAATGAAATATCCAATTATATACTGCTATTAGCAATTGATCCGTGCAAAACTGCAAATAGCCAAATACACGGAACTATAGAACTTATTTTCACCACAAAAAAATATTTATTCTAGATAATATTTTTAATTTTTTATTATATCAAAATTTTGTATATAGGTATAATTTTAAAATCTGATATGAGTTGGTTACATGGTAATAAAATATTCTATTGTACTAAAGATTTTTAATCTTAGTCTAACTATAAATTAAGCACAAAATAAAAAAAGGTTAGATGTGTTATAGAATAATATTTTTGGTTCATAAAAGTAAAACTAAACTACACTTAAGATTTAAATTACATTTTCTCTCCTTAATTAAAATTATTTTAATGACTCGTTCTTCCATAAAAAAATCTTAAAAAGCAAATCTTTTTTCTTTACTCTACACATTTTGCAAAATTTTTTCAACCAGTAATAAATTTATATTCTTTTTTTATTTTTCCTTTTCGAAACATTAAGACTCAATTCGTTTACATTACTTGATGATGACATTATGAAATTTTAAGTAGGACTGTTAAATTGAACTAAATCCATTGAGATTAGCCCATTTAACGACTTTAAATATGTGAACTTTTGAATTGGTTAACGTGTTTAGCCCAACAGTTGGATGGTCTGCGAAATAAATGAATTGACCTATTTACTCATTTAAATTTTTTTTATTCTTTTTTCCTATTTTTGTTATTTTTTAACAATTTTTTTAACAATCTAATCTAAATTTCTTTACTTAAAATTTAATAAATATAAATATTATTTGAAAATAATAAAAAAAAACCACCAAAACTATTTTAGTATTTTTCAAACATAATATTTTTAAGTTTAATGGAAGAGCTACTTCTACGAGTTATTTAATGAGGGACAGAAGACTCTTTCGAACCTTGGTCGATTATGCACAAGGGAAGAAGATCAAAACTTTGACTACTATCGAAGAATTCGAGACTTCGAGGTAAAAGAGGCTCTAAAGCAGATGAAAAATGGCAGGACAGTAGGACCTGATAATATCCCGATTGAGGTTTGGAAGGGTCTTAGAGAAAAACGCATCAACCGGTTAACCAAGCTTTTTATTGAGATTTTAAGGTCAAAGAAGATGCCTGATGAGTGGAGAAAGAGCACTTTGGTACCTATCTATAAGAATAAGGTGTATATACAAAGTTGCAGAAACTATAGAGGGATCAAGCTTATGAGTCATACCATGAAGTTATGGGAAAGGGTGATAGAACAGAGGTTGAGAAAAGAGATACAAGTAACAAAGAACCAATTTGGATTCATGTCAGGCAGATCTACCACTGAAGCGGTATACCTTTTAAGAAGGATGATGGAGAGATATCGTAGTAATAAAAGGGATCTACATATGGTGTTTATTGATTTGGAAAAAGCGTATGATAGGGTACCAAGGGAGGTCTTATGGAAGGTTTTAGAAAAGAGGAGGGTAAGGATCGCATATATTCGTGCAATTAAAGACATGTATGATGGGCCACAACTAGTGTGAAGACTCAAAGTGGTGTGACAGAGGAATTTTCTATTGGTATAGGATTACACCAGGGATCATCCTTAAGTCCATACCTTTTCACATTAGTCTTGGAAGTACTCATAGAGCACATCCAAGAGCTTGTGCCATGGTGCATGCTTTTTGCCGATGATATCGTCCTTATGGGAGAGTCAAGGGAAGACCTAAATAAGAAGTTGGAGTTATGGAGAGAAGCTTTAGAAGTGTATGGTCTGCGCATAAGCCGTAGCAAGATAGAATATATGGAATGTAAATTCAGTTCGAGAAGGGAAAACTCTAATATAGAGGTGAAGATTGGAGAAAACACCCTACGAAAAGTTAAAAGTTTTAGGTATCTTGGGTGCATCATACAGGATAATGGAGAGATTGAACAGGATGTAAATCATAGGATCCAAGCAGGGTGGTCAAAATAGCGGAGTGCATCTGGTTTTATATGGACAAAAAAGTGCATTTAAAACTTAAAGGTAAATTCTATCGCACCGCTATAAGACCGGCTATGCTTTATGGTACGGAGTGTTGGGCGGCTAAAGGGGAGCACGAACATAACCTGAGTGTGGCAGAGATGAAGATGTTGAGATGGATGAGTGGTCATACGCGATTGGATAAAATAAGGAATGAAGATATAAGGGAGAGAGTTGGAGTAGCACCAATTGTGGAAAAGATGGTTGAATCGCGTCTTAGGTGGTTTGGACATGTGAGAAGAAGACAGATAGAACATCCAGTCAGGAGGGTGGATGAGATGGAAGATGGACAAGGGGCGAAAGGCAGAGGAAGACCTAAGAAGACCATCCATGAGGTGGTCAAACGAGATCTACATGTAAATGGTCTCTTTGTAGACATGACACATGACAGAGCACAATAGCATCGTTTGATTCATGTAGCCAACCCCATTTAGTGGGACAAGGCTTTGTTATTGTTTGTTTGTTTAATATTTTTAAATTTAATAATACATGACTTTATTAACATAGTGAACTTAAGTTATTATATATTTAGTCTCTTTATATAGAAAATAAATCTAGCAAGATAAATTATCAATTGAACATTACTGATATTAGAAAATTGTATTTGAAGTATAACAACTACAAAGTAGCATACATTGACTTTATGCCAAACAATTTGAAAAAAAAAATCAAAAGCAATATTCATCCATTATAATTTATTTGTGAAACTCAATAGACAATATTCTAGATTTGAATTTTAAATTATTTGTAAATCTCTTTAAAAAAAATCAAATTTTATTTATTGCTCAAATAAATTGAACAAAAGATTAGATACCTAATTAAGTCCTAAATTTAGGAAGAAAAAAACTTTGTCAAAAATCTGACTAGTTAATATATAAATCAAAATGATGAAAATTTAAATTAGTATAACAACATAGGAATTATATAATTAACTTAATGAAAATGAGTCCACTTGCAACAAAATTCATTAGCCCTTTGCCCTGTTGGCCTATCGTAGTAATTGATGACATGTCACCATGTCATGTTTTTCTATGCCTTTTTCCTTTGTTTTCAATAGGTTTTATGCACTTTCTTGAGCCATAAGCAAGCCAAGTGGGTAGATTTTCATGCTTCCTTTGATTTAATCAACCATGTATGAATTTATGCTATTTCATGAAGTTTTATGCTAAAATTGTCACATATTATAAAAGAATGAATATCTCATGATTTTGAGCATAGCTTTGATGTGTTTGGTTGATTAATGATAGGTGAAGAAGGCTTGGAGAAAGGGTGAAGCAAGAAGGAATGGCTAGGAGTAAAGAGAGGACAATGGAATAAGTTGAACCAGGAAGCAAAAACTTTTGGGTGAAAAGTTAGCCTCAAAGTTAGACCCCTAACTTGGAGGCTAACGTTGGCACATGAAATTCACCCCTGGGCACCAAAAGTTTGCGCCAACGTTAGCCCCCTAACTTTGAGGCTAACGTTGGCATGAAGAGAACCTCCCTGGGCACCAAAAGTTTGCGCCAACGTTAGCCCCCTAACTTGGTGGCTAACGTTGGCACATGAAATTCACAAGGGGAGGAGCAAAAGTTTGCGCCAACGTTAGCCCCCTAACTTTGAGGCTAACGTTGGCGCCACACACCACAACAGCTTGAAGGGGTATACTTCCAACAAGAATAACTTGAGCTACAGAGCTCCAAATGAGGTGATTCAAGAAGCATTGGAAAGTAGGAATCAAGAGCTTTCCAAGCATATATGGCACTGCATGGTGGACACTAAAATTGAGGGAGAAAACTGCCCCGCAATGTGCATAAACGAACATGGTGGAAACTTGCAGTGAGGCCAACTGACCTCTGCACCTTCAACGGAGTATAACTCGAGCTGTAGAGCTCCAAATAATGTGCTCCCAACGGCATTGGAAAGTCGACATCCAGGGCTTTCCAACAATGTATAATAGTATGGGGTGGATAATACGTTTGAGCCTCCAGAACTGGCATTTTCGCCAACGTTTGAGGCAAACGTTACCTCAAACGCTGCACACCAAAGCCAGCGACCATGCCCTCTTCAAATGATCATAACTTGAGTTGTAGATGTCCAATTGAAGTGATTCCAAGTGGGTTAGAAAGCTGACATTCAGAGCTTTCCAACCATATATGATAGTCTATATTGGGCATAAAATTGGCAACATGACAAGAGGACAAAGTTGGCGCCATAAATGTGCATAAGGGAGGCCAACGTTAGGGTCAAAGTTAGACCCCTAACGTTGGCACCAACGTTCATACCAGCAAGTTTTGTGGGCTGCTATGAAAAGTTGGAGCCAAAGTTAGACCCCTAACTTTAGCTCCAACTTTTGGTCCAACTTTTGCAAACTCAACCCGGTTCAATTCGGTTCCTCTTCAAACTCCAAGAGCAATCAACCAAGGCCTTTATCAACCCAATTCCATCAAGAGCAAGGGCCCAAATGATCATCACTCAAAGGCACAAGAAATAGATAAAATAGGAATTTCATTTAATTGTAATTTGTTTTTAATTTCATTTTCATTTTGTAGAAATGCCTATAAATAGGCATCTGTTTCATATTTGTAAAGGGGGGCTGGCTCCAAGAGGGAGCATTAGGATTTGAGAGCTCTCTCTTAGTTTTCAATTTCGTTTTGAATCTTGGGTTGAGAATTGAAGAAATTCTGTTTCAATCTCACCTTGAGAATTTTCTTGTTTACTTTCTCTGCACAATTGAATTTCCATTCCTGTTTACTACTTCACCTTCTCTTGGCTTCTGCAATTTACTTTTCTTTAATTTCCTTGCAATTGTTCTAAGCTTTGATTTACTGCTTTCATTTAATTTCCCTGCACCCAATCCCTTTTACTTTCATGCAATTTACATTTCTTGCTCTTTAAGTTTCATTGCAATTTACTTTCTGCACTTTAATTTTCCTTGTCATTTACATTCTGTTGGCTTCAATGGTCACTCAAATCACTCAATGTTAGCTTGACTAAACTAATCACCCACTAAAATTGCTTGATCCATCAATCCCTGTGGGATCGACCTCACTCCCGTGAGTTATTATTACTTGATGCGACCCGGTGCACTTGCCGGTTAGATTTGTGTGTTTTGGGAGAAATTTATTTTTCACCAAAATACTCATCAAGTTTTTGGCGCCGTTGCCGGGGATTGATTAGATCAACAATGATTATGTGGGTGAGAAGTCTAGATCAAGCATTTTCTTTATTTTTGTTTTCTGTTTCAAAGTGAAACCAAGGTGTTTGAGTTTTTGCCTCACTAAGAAATTCTCATCTCTGATATGAGTAATTTCAATTTTCCTTGGTTGTGTGTTTTACAAAACTCAAATGGAGTTCAACTCATCTTATGATCAAACAAATTCTATGGGATATCAACCACCATCACCAATCTCTAATGATGGCTGGGGATATCACCAAGAAACTTCAAATTCTGGGCACTCCAATTCATGGAGCTATGCTTCAGAACCACAAGATGAGAAAGAAAATCATATGGGATATTTCTCTCCACCACAAAATAATGCAAGTCATGATTCTAATGGTGGCTGGGAAGAGAATTCTAGTGCTCCATATGATATTCATCCAGAGATATCATCACTTGACCATACTTCAACCGAAAGCCCCTTTCAAAACTCACCACCCACACAAACTTCCATGAACCACTGATGAGCGGATAATTTATACGCTTTTTGACATTGTTTTTAGTATGTTTTTAGTAGGATCTAGTTACTTTTAGGGATGTTTTCATTAGTTTTTATGTTAAATTCACATTTCTGGACTTTACTATGAGTTTGTGTGTTTTTCTGTGATTTCAGGTATTTTCTGGCTGAAATTGAGGGACTTGAGCAAAAATCAGATTCAGAGGTTGAAAAAGGACTGCTGATGCTGTTGGATTCTGACCTCCCTGCACTCAAAGTGGATTTTCTGGAGCTACAGAACTCGAAATCGTGCGCTTCCAATTGCGTTGGAAAGTAGACATCCATGGCTTTCCAGAAATATATAATAGTCCATACTTTGGCCATGAATTGATGACGTAAACTGGCGTTCAACGCCAGCTTTCTACCCAAATCTGGCGTCCAGCGCCAGAAAAGGATTCAAAACCAGAGTTGAAGGCCCAAACTGGCACAAAAACTGGCGTTCAACTCCACAAATGGCCTCTGCACGTGCAACACTTAAGCTCAGCCCAAACACACACCAAGTGGGCCCCGGAAGTGGATTTATACATCAAATACTTACTCATGTAAACCCTAGCAGCTAGTTTATTATAAATAGGACCTCTTACTATTGTATTAGGCATCTTGGGATTACCTTATGATCCTTTGATCACGTTTTAGGGGGCTGGCCATCTCGGCCATGCCTGGACCTTCACTTATGTATTTTCATACGGTAGAGTTTCTACACTCCATAGATTAAGGTGTGGAGCTCTGCTGTTCCTCAAAGATTAATGCAAAGTACTACTGTTTTCTATTCAATTCTTCTTATTTCGCTTCTAAGATATCCATTCGGATCCAAGAACGTGATGAAGGTGATGATTATGTGTGACGCTCATCATCCTTCTCCCTTATGAACGCGTGCCTGACAAACACTTCTGTTCTCCATGAAATAAGCTAGAATGAGTATCTCTTAGATCTCCTAACCAGAATCTTCGTGGCGTAAGCTAGAATGATGGTGGCATTCAAGAGAATCCGGAAGGTCTAACCTTGTTTGTGGTATTCTGAGTAGGATTCAATGATTGAATGACTGTGACGAGCTTCAAACTCGCGAGTGCTGGGCGTTAGTGACAGACGCAAAAGGAGGGTGAATCCTATTCCAGCATGATCGGGAACCGACAGATGAATAGCCGTGCCGTGACAGGGTGCGTGAGCATATTATTCACTGAGAGGAGGGGATGTAGCCACTGACAACGGTGATGCCCTTGCATAAAGCCAGCCATGGAAAGGAGTAAGACTGATTGGATGAAGATAGCAGGAAAGCAGAGGTTCAGAGGAACGAAAAGCATCTCCATTCGCTCATCTGAAATTCCTACCAATAATTTACATAAGTATCTCTATCCCTATTTTATTATATAATATTCGAAAACTCCATGATTATTTTATATCCGCCTGACTGAGATTTACAAGGTGACCATAGCTTGCTTCATACCAACAATCTCCGTGGGATTCGACCCTTACTCACGTAAGGTATTACTTGGACGACCCAGTGCACTTGCTGGTTAGTTGTATCGAAGTTGTGACTATTATGAATTCAGATCAAAGCACCAAGCTTTGGAGCCATTACCAGGGATTGTTCGAGCCTGGACATCACAATTTCGTGCACCAAGTTTTTGGCGCCGTTGCCGGGGATTGTTCGTGTTTGGACAACTGACGGTTCATCTTGTTGCTCAGATTAGGTAATTTTATTTTTATTTTATTTTCAAAAATTTTTCAAAAATATTTCTAAAATTTTCTCATCTGTTTTCGAAAAAAAAATGTTTTCAAAAAAAAAAAAATTTATTCAAAATTTTTAAGAATGAATTCTAGTGTTTCATGATGATTTGTTGAATCCTGGCTGGCTGTAAGCCATGTCTAATCTTTTGGACTGGGGTTTCAACTTACCATCACAAAAAGAAGAGATTCTCACACACTTAGTTGTTCTATACTTGAAAAGTATCCATATCTGCTGAAGCTTGGCTGGCCATTGGCCATGTCTAGTGTTTTGGACTGGAGCTTTCTTTGAAAGCTTGGCTGGCTAGTGAGCCATGTCTAAATTCCTGGACTGAAGCTTTAGACTAACATGGCAAGATTCCTGGAATTCATATTAAAAATTTTGGAATCCTTAATTTTCTTTTTCATATAATTTTCGAAAAATATAAAATAAAAATCCAAAAAAAAAATTAGAAAATCATAAAAATTAAAAATATTTTCTGTTTCTTGTTTGAGTCTTGAGTCATGTTATAAGTTTGGTGTCACTTGCATATGCATCTTGCATTTTTCGAAAATTTCATGCATTCATGGTGTTCTTCATGATCTTCAAGTTGTTCTTTGTAAGTCTTCTTGTTTGATCTTGATGATTTTTTGTTTTGTGTCTTTTCATGTTTATCATATGCATTCTTGAATTCTTAGTGTCTAAGCATTAAAGAATTCTAAGTTTGGTGTCTTGCATGTTTTCTTTGCATTAAAAATTTTTCAAAAATATGTTCTTGATGTTCATCATGACATTCAAAGTGTTCTTGGTGTTCATCTTGACATTCATAGCATTCTTGCATGCATTCATTGTTTTGATCTAAAAATTTCATGCATTGCATATTTTTCATGTTTTTCATAAAAATTTCAAAAATCAAAAAAATATCTTTCCCTTTTTCTCTCATCAAATTCGAAAATTTGGATTGACTTTTTCAAAAATTTTTAAAATCAAATTGTTTCTCATGAGTCAAATCAAATTTTCAATTTGAAAATCTTATCTTTTTCAAAATCTTTTTCAAAAATCAAATCTTTTTCAAAATTCTTAGTTATTTTCGAAAATTCCAAAAATATTTTTCAAAAATCTTTTTCTTATTTTTAAAATCAATTTTTCGAAAATAACATAATCAATTAATGTTTTGATTAAAAAATTTGAAGTTTGTTACTTGCTTGTTAAGAAAGATTCAAACTTTAAGTTCTAGAATCATATCTTGTGATTTTTTTTTGAATCAAGTCATTAATTGAGATTTTAAAAATCAAATCTTTTTCAAAAACTAATTTCTATCATATCTTTTCAAAAATATCTTCTTATCTTATCTTTTTCAAAAATATCTTTTCTAACCTCCTAACTTCTTATCTTTTCAAAATTTGTTTCAACTAACTAACTAACTTTTTGTTTGTTTCTTAACTTTTTCAAAACCACCTAACTAATTCTCTCTTTCTAATTTTCGAAAATATCTCCCCCTTTTTCAAAAATTTCTTTTTAATTAACTAATTATTTTTATTTTTATTTTTGATTTCAAAATTTTCGAAAAATACTAACAAATTTTCAAAAACCAATTTTCAAAAATCACTAACTCCTTTTCAAAATAATTTTCGAAAATTATACCTCCCCCATCCTATTCTATTTATTCATTCATATCCTAACATCTCATCTCACATCTCTTCCATTCTCACAGTTGTGTTTCTTCCTTTATATTACATTCTTTGTCTCCCCCTTTTCTTCCACTCACAAAGGGATCCCTATACTGTGGTATAAAGGATCTCTATTATTATTATTATTATTTTTCTGCGCCTTCTTCTTTGTCATATGAGCAGGAGCAAGGATAAGAACATTCTTGTGGAAGCAGATCCAGAACCTGAAAGGACTCTGAAGAGAAAATTAAGAGAAGCTAAAATACAACAATCCAGAGATAACCTTTCAGAAATTTTTGAACAGGCAGAGGAGATGGCAGCCGAAAACAATAATAATGTAAGGAAGATGCTTGGTGAATTTACTGCACCTAATTCCAATTTACATGGAAGAAGCATCTCCATTCCTGCCATTGGAGCAAACAACTTTGAGCTGAAACCTCAATTAGTTTCTCTGATGCAGCAAAACTGCAAGTTTCATGGACTTCCATCTAAAGATCCTTTTCAGTTCTTAACTGAATTCTTGCAGATATGTGATACTGTTAAGACTAATGGAGTAGATCCTGAAGTCTACAGGCTCATGCTTTTCCCTTTTGCTGTAAGAGACAGAGCTAGATTATGGTTGGATTCTCAACCCAAAGACAGCCTGAACTCTTGGGATAAGCTGGTCACGGCTTTCTTAGCCAAGTACTTTCCTCCTCAAAAGCTGAGCAAGCTTAGAGCTGATGTTCAAACCTTCAGACAGAAAGAAGGTGAATCTCTCTATGAAGCTTGGGAAAGATACAAACAGTTGACCAAAAAGTGTCCTTCTGACATGCTTTCTGAATGGACCATCCTGGATATATTCTATGATGGTTTATCTTAGCTATCAAAGATGTCACTGGACACTTCTGCAGGTGGATCCATTCACCTAAAGAAAACGCCTGCAGAAGCTCAAGAACTCATTGACATGGTTGCTAATAACCAGTTCATGTACACTTCTGAAAGGAATCCTGTGAGTAATGGGACGCCTATGAAGAAGGGAGTTCTTGAAGTTAATACTCTGAATGCCATATTGGCTCAGAATAAAATATTGACTCAGCAAGTCAATATGATCTCTCAGAGTCTGCATGGAATGCAAGCTGCATCCAACAGTACTCAAGAGGCATCTTCTGAAGAAGAAGCTTATGATCCTGAGAACCCTGCAATAGCAGAGGTAAATTACTTAGGTGAACCTTATGGAAACACCTATAACTCAACATGGAGAAATCATCCAAATTTCTCATGGAAGGATCAAAAGCCCCAACAAGGCTTTAATAATGGTGGAAGAAACAGGTTTAGCAATAGCAAACCTTTTCCATCATCAACTCAGCAACAGACAGAGAACTCTGAACAAAATGCTTCTAATTTAGCAAATCTAGTCTCTGATCTATCTAAGGCCACTGTAAGTTTCATGAATGAAACAAGGTCTTCCATTAGAAATCTGGAAGCACAAGTGGGCCAGTTGAGTAAAAGGATCACTGAAATCCCTCCTAGTACTCTCCCAAGCAATACAGAAGAGAATCCAAAAGGAGAGTGCAAGGCCATTGACATAAGTGCCATGGCCGAACCTGTGAGGAGAGGAGAGGACGTGAATCCCAAGGAGGAAGACCTCCTGGGACGTTCAGTGGTCAAATAAGGAGCTTCCCTCTGAGGAACCAAGGGAATCTGAGGCTCATCTAGAGACCATAGAGATTTCATTGAACCTCCTTATGCCCTTCATGAGCTCTGATGAGTATTCCTCTTCTGAAGAGAATGAGGATGTTACTGAAGAGCAAACTGCCAAGTTTCTTGGTGTAATCATGAAGCTGAATGCCAAATTATTTGGCATTGATACTTGGGAAGTTGAACCTCCCTTGTTCATCAATGAACTAAGTGATCTGGATCAACTGACATTGCCTCAGAAGAGACAGAATCCTGGAAAGTTCATATTACCTTGTACCATAGGCACCATGATCTTTAAAGCTCTGTGTGACCTTGGTTCAGGTATAAACCTCATGCCCCTCTCTGTAATAGAGAAACTGGGAATCTATGGGGTGCAAGCTGCTAAAATCTCACTAGAGATGGCAGACAGCTCAAGAAAACAGGCTTATGGACAAGTAGAAGATGTATTAGTAAAGGTTGAGGGCCTTTACATACCTACTGATTTCATAGTCCTGGATACTGGAAAGGACGAGGATGAATCCATCATCCTAGGAAGACCTTTCCTGGCCACAGCAAGAGCTGTGATTGATGTTGACAGAGGTGAAATAGTCCTTCAATGGAATGAGAACTCCCTTGTATTCAAAACTCAAGGATCTCCCTCTGCAACCATGGAGAGGAAGCTTGAAAAGCTTCTCTCAAAGCAGAGTCAACCAGAGCCCCCACAGTCAAACTCTAAGTTTGGTGTTTGGAGGCCACAACCAAACTCTAAGTTTAGTGTTGAACTCCCATATCCAAACTCTAAGTTTGGTGTTGGAGAGTCTCAACAAAGCTCTGCACATCTGTAAGGCTCCATGAGAGCCCACTGTCAAGCTATTGACATTAAAGAAGCGCTTGTTGGGAGGCAACCCAATGTTTATTTATCTAACTATATTTTTCTTAGTTATGTGTCTTTATAGGTTCATGATCATGAAGAGTCACAAAATAAATATAAAAATTGAAAACGGAATAAAAAACAGCAGAAGAAAAATCACACCCTGGAGGAGCATCTGCCTGGCGTTCAAACGCCAGAACAGAGCATGGTTCTGGCGCTGAACGCCCAAAATGGGCAGCTTCTGGGCGCTGAACGCTAGAACAGGCATGGTTCTGGCGTTCAACGCCAGAAATGGCACACAAATGGGCGTTGAACGCCCAAAATGGCCACCAACCTGGCGCTGAACGCCCAAAGTTGGATACAAAGGCATTTTTACATGCCTAATGGTGCAGGGATGTAAATGCCTTGACACCTCAGGATCTGTGGACCCCACAGGATCCACTCAGGATCTGTGGACCCCACAGGATCCACTCAGGATCTGTGGACCCCACAGGATCCCCACCTACCTCCACTCACTTCTTCTCACCACTCTCTTTCACACAACCCCATAAACACTCTTCCCTAAAAGCCCTTCACCAATCACCTCAAACTTTCTTCCCCATCACCTCTTTACCACTCACATCCATCCACTCTTCCCCATAAACCTACCTCATAAACTCCACCTACCTTCGAAATTCAAAACCAATTTCCCACCCAAACCCACCCATATGGCCGAACCAATACCCCCCCTCCCTTCCCTATATAAAGACCTCCATTCTTCATCAAATTCACACAACACACCCCTCTACACTCCTCTTAGCCGAAACCTCATCTCCTTCTCCCTCTCCATATTTCTTCTTCTTCTTCTTGTATTCTTTTGTTTATTGCTCCAGGACGAGCAATATTCTAAGTTTGGTGTGGTAAAAGCATAGCTTTTTTTGTTTTTCCATTACCATTGATGGCATCAAAGACCGGAGAATCCTCTAGAAGAGGGAAAGGGAAGATAAAAGCTTCCACATCCGAGTCATGGGAGATGGAAAGGTTCATCTCCAAAGCCCATCAAGACCACTTCTATGATGTTGTGGCCAAGAAAAAGGTGATCCCTGAGGTCCCTTTTAAACTCAAAAGAAATGAGTATCCGGAGATCCGACATGAAATTCAAAGAAGAGGTTGGGAAGTTCTAACAAATCCCATCCAACAAGTCGGCATCCTAATGGTTCAAGAGTTCTATGCCAATGTATGGATCACCAAGAACCATGATCAAAGTAAGAACCCGGATCCAAAAAACTATGTTACAATGGTTCGGGGGAAATACTTAGATTTTAGTCCAGAGAATGTGAGGTTGGCGTTCAACTTGCCATACATGGAAGAGAACGCACGCCCCTACACAAGGAGAGTCAACTTTGATCAAAGGTTGGACCAAGTCCTTATGGACATATGTGTAGAAGGAGCTCAATGAAAGATTGACTCCAAAGGCAAGCCGGTTCAACTAAGAAGATTGGACCTCAAGCCTATAGCTAGAGGATGATTGGAGTTTATTCAATGCTCAATCATTCCCACTAGCAACCGGTCTGAAGTTACTATAGACCGGGCCATCATGATCCATAGCATCATGATTGGAGAAGAGGTGGAAGTTCATGAGATTATACCTCAAGAACTCTACAAGGTGGCTGACAAGTCCTCCACCATGGCAAGGTTAGCCTTTCCTCACCTCATTTGCCACCTATGCAATTCAGCTGGAATTGACATAGAGGGAGATATCCTCATTAAAGAGGAAAAGCCCATCACTAAGAAAAAGATGGAGCAAGCAAGAGAGCCCAGTCATGGAGCTCAAGAGGCGCAAGAAGCTCATCACCATGAGATTCCGGAAATGCCTCAAATGCACTTTCCTCCACAAAACTATTGGGAGCAAATCAACACCTCCCTAGGAGAATTGAATTCCAATATGGGACAACTAAGGGTGGAACATCAAGAGCACTCCATCATGCTTCATGAAATAAGAGAAGATCAAAAAGCAATGAGGGAGGAGCAACAAAGACAAGGAAGAGACATAGAAGAGCTCAAGGACATCATTGGTTCCTCAAGAAGGAAACGCCACCATCACTAAGGTGGATTCATTCCTTGTTCTTCTTTCTTCTGTTTTTCGTTTTCTATGTTATGTGCCTATCTATGTTTGTGTCTTCACTACATGATCATTAGTAGTAGTAACTATGTCTTAAAGTTATGAATGTCCTATGAATCCATCACCTCTCTTAAAATAAAAACTGTTTTAATTCAAAAGAACAAGAAGTACATGAGTTTTGAATTTATCCTTGAACTTAGTTTAATTATATTGATGTGGTGACAATGCTTCTTGTTTTCTGAATGTATGCTTGAACAGTGCATATGTCTTTTGAAGTTGTTGTTTAAGAATGTTAAATATGTTGGCTCTTGAAAGAATGATGACTAGGAGACATGTTATTTGATAATCTGAAAAATCATAAAAATGATTCTTGAAGTAAGAAAAAGCAGCAAAGAACAAAGCTTGCAGAAAAAAAAAATAGGCGAAAAAAAAATAGAAAGAAAAAGAAAAAGCAAGCAGAAAAAGCCAAAGCTCTTAAAACCAAGAGGCAAGAGAAAAAAGCCAATAACCCTTAAAACCAAAAGGCAAGGGAAATAAAAAGGATCCCAAGGCTTTGAGCATCAGTGGATAGGAGGGCCTAAAGGAATAAAATCCTGGTCTAAGCGGCTAAACCAAGCTGTCCCTAACCATGTGCTTGTGGCGTGTAGGTGTCAAGTGAAAACTTGAGACTGAGCGGTTAAAGTCAAGGTCCAAAGCAAAAAAAAAAGAGTGTGCTTAAGAACCCTGGACACCTCTAATTGGGGACTTTAGCAAAGCTGAGTCACAATCTGAAAGGGTTCACCCAATTATGTGTCTGTGGCATTTATGTATCCGGTGGTAATACTGGAAAACAAAGTGCTTAGGGCCACGGCCAAGACTCATAAAGAAGCTGTGTTCAAGAATCATCATACTGAACTAAGAGAGTCAATAACACTATTCGAAATCTGAAGTTCCTATAGATGCCAATCATTCTGAACCTCAATGGATAAAGTGAGATGCCAAAACTATTCAAGAGGCAAAAAGCTATAAGTCCCGCTCATATGATTGAAGCTCTGTTTCATTGATAGTTTGGAATTTATAGTATATTCTATTCTTTTTATCCTATTTTGATTTTCAGTTGCTTGGAGACAAGCAACAATTTAAGTTTGGTGTTGTGATGAGCGGATAATTTATACGCTTTTTGACATTGTTTTTAGTATGTTTTTAGTAGGATCTAGTTACTTTTAGGGATGTTTTCATTAGTTTTTATGTTAAATTCACATTTCTGGACTTTACTATGAGTTTGTGTGTTTTTCTGTGATTTCAGGTATTTTCTGGCTGAAATTGAGGGACTTGAGCAAAAATCAGATTCAGAGGTTGAAAAAGGACTGCTGATGCTGTTGGATTCTGACCTCCCTGCACTCAAAGTGGATTTTCTGGAGCTACAGAACTCGAAATGGCACTCTTCCAATTGCGTTGGAAAGTAGACATCCAGGGCTTTCCAGAAATATATAATAGTCCATACTTTGGCCAAGAATTGACGACGTAAACTGGCGTTCAACGCCAGCTTTCTACCCAAATCTGGCGTCCAGCGCCAGAAAAGGATTCAAAACCAGAGTTGAACGCCCAAACTGGCACAAAAACTGGCGTTCAACTCCACAAATGACCTCTGCACGTGCAACACTTAAGCTCAGCCCAAACACACACCAAGTGGGCCCCGGAAGTGGATTTATACATCAAATACTTACTCATGTAAACCCTAGCAGCTAGTTTATTATAAATAGGACCTCTTACTATTGTATTAGGCATCTTGGGATTACCTTATGATCCTTTGATCACGTTTTAGGGGGCTGGCCATCTCGGCCATGCCTGGACCTTCACTTATGTATTTTCATACGGTAGAGTTTTTACACTCCATATATTAAGGTGTGGAGCTCTGCTGTTCCTCAAAGATTAATGCAAAGTACTACTGTTTTCTATTCAATTCTTCTTATTTCGCTTCTAAGATATCCATTCGCATCCAAGAACGTGATGAAGGTGATGATTATGTGTGACGCTCATCATCCTTCTCCCTTATGAACGCGTGCCTGACAAACACTTCTGTTCTACATGAAATAAGCTAGAATGAGTATCTCTTAGATCTCCTAACCAGAATCTTCGTGGCGTAAGCTAGAATGATGGCGGCATTCAAGAGAATCCGGAAGGTCTAACCTTGTCTGTGGTATTCTGAGTAGGATTCAATGATTGAATGACTGTGACGAGCTTCAAACTCGCGAGTGCTGGGCGTTAGTGACAGACGCAAAAGGAGGGTGAATCCTATTCCAGCATGATCGGGAACTGACAGATGAATAGCCGTGCTGTGACAGGGTGCGTGAGCATATTATTCACTGAGAGGAGGGGATGTAGCCACTGACAACAGTGATGCCCTTGCATAAAGCCAGCCATGGAAAGGAGTAAGACTGATTGGATGAAGATAGCAGGAAAGCAGAGGTTCAGAGGAACGAAAAGCATCTCCATTCGCTCATCTGAAATTCCTACCAATAATTTACATAAGTATCTCTATCCCTATTTTATTATATAATATTCGAAAACTCCATGATTATTTTATATCCGCCTGACTGAGATTTACAAGGTGACCATAGCTTGCTTCATACCAACAATCTCCGTGGGATTCGACCCTTACTCACGTAAGGTATTACTTGGACGACCCAGTGCACTTGCTGGTTAGTTGTATCGAAGTTGTGACTATTATGAATTCAGATCAAAGCACCAAGCTTTGGAGCCATTACCAGGGATTGTTCGAGCCTGGACATCACAATTTCGTGCACCAACCACTCATGGTTTTCAGAATTTGAGTCTAGGTTCAACAGAATGGCGGAGGAATATCAACAATCCCGGAGGGAACTAGAAATCCTTTCTCAGGAGACAGATAAGCAATTGGAGGACACAGATAAACGCTTAGAACTACTAAGCAAGGAAAATGAAGACCAATTGATGGATGTGAAGGATAAAGTGGAAGAGCAAGATGAGGAGGCCACTGCATCAAGTGAACTTTCAATGAAGAATGAGGTGGTTGAACCTGAAACTGCACTTGAGATGACAAGAGAACATGAAGACTCACAACTTTCACAAACCTCCCCCATGATAGAGCTATTAAAACAAATGTTGGGTGTAAAAGAGGAAGTGGAGGAGCAAGAAAGTGAAGAAGTCATTCCAAACTCAAGTGAGGCAGAGAAGTACATAAAGGAGGAGTTCATAGAACCACAAATACAAAAGGCTCTGGATGAATGCAAAACTCCAATAATCACACAGCAACCAAGACTTGGATTCAAAGAAGTGAAGGCAACTAACAAAAGCACCAATCCTGTCCCTAATCCAGTAAGCAAGATCAATCAAGCCATTTGCAAAAGGAAGCTTGCTGAGGAAAAGCCAAGGCAAGGGACAGTAGCTGAAACTTCTCCTCCTTTGAAGTCATTTCTCTTAACAAATTGGAAGAAGAGGAAGAAAGTAAAGAACAGGTAGACAGTAGGTACATTTCTTCTCCTTGCTTTGTTTAAATTTCAATAAATTGGCATATGATCACATTATAAGTTTGGTGTTGCCCTGCAACAAACTGTTTTCCATCTTCATGGATGATTGCATCAATTTTACATGAAAGTGACACACCAAGATTCTAAGTTTTGTGTGCCACCTATTTTTCTATGCAAATCAATCCAGCAACATCACTTGTCTGTATAATCATATTGCCTTTTACAGTGTTATTTTTCTTCTTAGTTGGATAATTTTTGTTTTCTCTTTGTTTCATTTATTTACTTGTTTTTAATGCTTTCCTTCATTAACTTTTTTTGTTAATACATCACCAAGACATCCTAATTCATAACAGACTCTTCATTTGGTGATTGTATTTAACATATAACAGTTTCTTTTGTTTAGTTTTAGTTCAAATAAATTGACATATGGTTGCATTCTAAGTTTGGTGTTGCTATGCAACAAAATTTAGTTCCAATTCTTACAAGATACTTGCATTAATTCCAAGTGAAAGTGTCACACTAAGTTTGGTGTGCCACTTATCTTCTATGCAAAGTATTATGCTCACCTTCTTAAGTATGCAATCACAATGTCTCTGTCTCTTGTGCCTTGATTATTATCTTTAATTTTGCTTGCTTGAAACACATGTACTACTAACATTCCTTGTGTAAGACATTCATGATCCATCTTAGCCCCATAGCCACGGTTCTAATAGTTGCTTGAGGATGAGCAAGCATTCTGAGTTTGGTATGGGAAGGAGGAGAATAAAAGGAAAATGACAACAATAGAGAAGATGAACTACAAGGTTGTAAAGTTCCTTTTCCTCTCATTTGTTTCAAGCACTATAAACTGCATGATTGTCTTTATCTTCTCTGTATGCATGTGTGTATGAAAAGGCATAATTTGATTTCTAATTTGCAACATGGTGCTGTGTCATTATGATTACCAACATGAGTTTTGTGAATTCAAAAGCAACAAAGTATCATGATCATAAACAAACAAGGCATTAAAGAAGATTTTAGCATGTGCATAAAAGTATTGGAAAGCTAGTATGATTGATTGTTGCTCAATTGCATTGGATTTTATTTAATTAAAGTTTTCATCTAGAACATTTTGTGAAATCTTTTAAAATCATGAAAACCTTGAAGAAGCAAATGCAAAATAAAGCAAGAAAAGAAAAAGGGAAAGAATGAGAAAGCTGAAGGCTCTGAGTACCAATGGCAATTCATTTGTTAAGTACTTGTGGTGTTTATGTATCAAGCCAAATGCTTGAAAACAAAACACTTAGAAGTCAAGGTTAGGCTCAAAGTGCAAAAGCACTCCCTCAAAGCTCAAGGCTCTGAGCATCAATGATTAGAGGGTCAAGAAAAGAAAAGAAAAATGAGCTTAATGAAGTCCTCTAATCAAATGCTTGTGGTGCTTATGTATCAAGTGGTAATACTTGAAAACAAAGCATTTAGAAGTCGTAGCTTTGTTATTAACTCATGGGGCAAAGCACCCAAAAGGAGAAGCTAAATAAAAAAAAATCAAAAGCTTGTTTCAAGGAAGAAATATAAAAGAAAGATTTCATAAATTGAGCTAGATGGAAGCATCAATCATTTACATTTCTTTTGTGATTGAAGCATGCTTAGAAAACTAGCTTACCATGAACATTGAGTTGCTATTCTTCTTACCTTGGATTGTCAAATCTTTATTGCATGATTCTTTTCTTGCTTGGGGACAAGCAAGGTTTAAGTTTGGTGTTGTGATGACATGTCACCATGTCATGTTTTTCTATGCCTTTTTCCTTTGTTTTCAATAGGTTTTATGCACTTTCTTGAGCCATAAGCAAGCCAAGTGGGTAGATTTTCATGCTTCCTTTGATTTAATCAACCATGTATGAATTCATGCTATTTCATAAGGTTTTATGCTAAAATTGTCACATATTATGAAAGAATGAATATCTCATGATTTTGAGCATAGCTTTGATGTGTTTGGTTGATTAATGATAGGTGAAGAAGGCTTGGAGAAAGGGTGAAGCAAGAAGGAATGGCTAGGAGTAAAGAGAGGACAATGGAATAAGTTGAACCAGGAAGCAAAAACTTTTGGATGAAAAGTTAGCCTCAAAGTTAGACCCCTAACTTGGAGGCTAACGTTGGCACATGAAATTCACCCCTGGGCACCAAAAGTTTGCGCCAACGTTAGCCCCCTAACTTTGAGGCTAACGTTGGCATGAAGAGAACCTCCCTGGGCACCAAAAGTTTGCGCCAACGTTAGCCCCCTAACTTGGTGGCTAACGTTGGCACATGAAATTCACAAGGGGAGGAGCAAAAGTTTGCGCCAACGTTAGCCCCCTAACTTTGAGGCTAACGTTGGCGCCACACACCACAACAGCTTGAAGGGGTATACTTCCAACAAGAATAACTTGAGCTACAGAGCTCCAAATGAGGTGATTCAAGAAGCATTGGAAAGTAGGAATCAAGAGCTTTCCAAGAATATATGGCACTGCATGGTGGACACTAAAATTGAGGGAGAAAACTGCCCCGCAATGTGCATAAACGAACATGGTGGCAACTTGCAGTGAGGCCAACTGACCTCTGCACCTTCAACGGAGTATAACTCGAGCTGTAGAGCTCCAAATAATGTGCTCCCAACGGCATTGGAATGTAGACATCCAGGGCTTTCCAACAATATATAATAGTATGGGGTGGACAATACGTTTGAGCCTCCAGAACTGGCGTTTTTGCCAACGTTTGAGGCAAACGTTACCTCAAACGCTGCACACCAAAGCCAGCGACCATGCCCTCTTCAAATGATCATAACTTGAGTTGTAGATGTCCAATTGAAGTGATTCCAAGTGGGTTAGAAAGCTGACATTCAGAGCTTTCCAGCCATATATGATAGTCTATATTGGGCATAAAATTGGCAACATGACAAGAGGACAAAGTTGGCGCCATAAATGTGCATAAGGGAGGCCAACGTTAGGGTCAAAGTTAGACCCCTAACGTTGGCACCAACGTTCATACCAGCAAGTTTTGTGGGCTGCTATGAAAAGTTGGAGCCAAAGTTAGACCCCTAACTTTAGCTCCAACTTTTGGTCCAACTTTTGCAAACTCAACCCGGTTCAATTCGGTTCCTCTTCAAACTCCAAGAGCAATCAACCAAGGCCTTTATCAACCCAATTCCATCAAGAGCAAGGGCCCAAATGATCATCACTCAAAGGCACAAGAAATAGATAAAATAGGAATTTCATTTAATTGTAATTTGTTTTTAATTTCATTTTCATTTTGTAGAAATGCCTATAAATAGGCATCTGTTTCATATTTGTAAAGGGGGGCTGGCTCCAAGAGGGAGCATTAGGATTTGAGAGCTCTCTCTTAGTTTTCAATTTCGTTTTGAATCTTGGGTTGAGAATTGAAGAAATTCTGTTTCAATCTCACCTTGAGAATTTTCTTGTTTACTTTCTCTGCACAATTGAATTTCCATTCCTGTTTACTACTTCACCTTCTCTTGGCTTCTGCAATTTACTTTTCTTTAATTTCCTTGCAATTGTTCTAAGCTTTGATTTACTGCTTTCATTTAATTTCCCTGCACCCAATCCCCTTTACTTTCATGCAATTTACATTTCTTGCTCTTTAAGTTTCATTGCAATTTACTTTCTGCACTTTAATTTTCCTTGTCATTTACATTCTGTTGGCTTCAATGGTCACTCAAATCACTCAATGTTAGCTTGACTAAACTAATCACCCACTAAAATTGCTTGATCCATCAATCCCTGTGGGATCGACCTCACTCCCGTGAATTATTATTACTTGATGCGACCCGGTGCACTTGCCGGTTAGATTTGTGTGTTTTGGGAGAAATTTATTTTTCACCAAAATACTCATCAGTAATACAATAGGTTCAAGAGGCAGGAGTACCAAAAAGCTATGCTCTAAACTTAGTTTGAAAAATTACTTATAAATACAAAATTATATAATTTAAAAAGAATTTGCATACATTAAAATTAAAAAAAAATAAATGATAGCTTCAACAAAATAAATGTATTTCGAAAGTATTTTATGAATAAATTATTTTTTTTCTACTTTTAGATAAAGTTCTAATTCTATTAGAGAGAATATAAGGTATTATTTTTTTTTTAATTTTTGCTAAGGAAATAAGAAATGACAAGAAACCTCTAAACTAATATAAAAAGAAAAAATTTGTGAAAAATATGAAATTAAAGCATTGACATGATAAAAAGAAGTATATTGTGTTTTTTTGGTGCATTAGTACTTTTGGCGAATGTAAAATTCATGCAATTTTATGAAAAAATATTTTAAATCCCAATCTGAAGATTTTAAGTAGATTTTAAGTAGCGTAACAAATCAAATAGTAAAAATTACTCTGTTTAAAAAAAAGGTGCATGCATGATGAAATGATTAAGTATGATGCAAAGAAAAATAAAAGAATAATAGTTACCAACTCTTTTTTAAATTTTTTGTGTATAAATATCTTAGAAAAACTTGTTAAATGAGATTGATATGACAGTATATATAGTTACAAAATTGAAATTATATTTGTTTACCAAAAAACTAAAAAGGGTTACTAAATCTATAAGCACAATAACTTTTAATACATTCGAGGCTGTAATTTAATTTTTAATTTTAGAGATTAATACGATAGTAGATATTAATTCTAAAGTTGAGCTACAATTTATTTTTCAATCGTAACATACATTAATTGAATTTTATAGTAATTTATTGACCTAATTTTGATAGATTTAGAGTGAACGTGAGTTTGGTAATTTTATTTTTGTACCTTTACATCAAGACAAAAACAATTTATGATAGTAATGGGATAAAATACAATATAAGACCCCAAATTTTAAAAATTAAACTATTTATGGTTTATTTTATTTATTCGAGAATATATTCTCGGAGATTTTTTTATATTAGTTAAGTACTTTTTTATTATTGATTTAAATTTTAGTGATTGAAAAAAATAATGATGATTTTATCTGCTTTAATTTGAATAAATTAAATTTTGAATTAAAATATTTATTTAAAAATAAATTTATAAATTGGTAATTAATATAATATTTTAATAAATATTAGTATTGGATTAAAATCAATTTTTGATATACTCTACTATCTCTAATTTGTATTAAAATTACCTCAACTACCCTAATCCTAACCTAATTTCAAAACATATACACAAAACCCTAAAATTTCCACCGCTTCACCGCTTCACCACCGCCATCCCACCCTTTTTCAGCTGCAGTGCACAAACACAAAATAAACGAAAGAGAGAGCGAGATCTCAGAGACCAGAGGAGTTGAAGACGAGAATCAGGGAAGAGAAGGAGTTGTTCTGCGAGGGACAAGAAAGGGAGAGGAAGGAGGAAGCCGCGCCATCATCGCGCCCCAGCTTGCCGCCGCCGTATCCTGCTGCTGCCACCATCGCAAATCAGAACTGAGACGAGTGACAGACGCGAAGGAGGAGGGAAAACTGCGCGTTGCCGCTGCGCCTAATTGCAACCTCGCCGCGAAGTCACCATCGCTGTTGAGGAGCAGATCCGCAAAGAGAGAGAATGTGCGAAGAGAGAGAGAGAAAGAGAGAGACCGATGAAAGGGTGTACGCACGAGAGGAAGCCACCTGTGGAGCTGCCTTCGCGTTTAGCCGTCACCGCTGCCACACCCTCAACAGCTCTTCTGGATGCGAGTTGGAGGAGCTCGTCCTCGCCGTTCTGCCGCCCTCATCGCGCTCTGTCGCCACGCCAGGTCAGAAGCCATTGCCATTAAGTATGCCGTTCTGCTCGTTGAAGAACACCGGCATCATAGCCTCTGTTATACGGTCAGCTCAGCCTTCCCCGTTCTAGTTTTGGTTCTGGTCCAGTTCATTTAGGTTGGTTTTGATTCTTTTGAGTGTCAGAGCTGCCGCTGCCGCTCTGTTTCCCTTCTTCCTTTTGTTACAGTATGTACCCCTGTTTAGAAACCCTTACAGCTTGCATATACATATTCTGTTATAAGTTATTGAGTTTTATGTAACGTTAATGTCTTGGGGCTGAGCTATGATTCTTGCGTGCTGTGTTTAGAGGCTGTACTGCTGTGGCTGTGATTATTGAAAACCTGTCATATGAGTAATGGATGAATTGAGTTTGGGTTATGGTTGTGATTATGACTGGTTACGTTGTTGTGGGTGATTAACTGGTGAGATTGGTTTTGGTTTGATTTTGTTGGTATTGAATTGAGATTTGAAAATGATTCTGATATTGGAATTAGTTTGAGTTATTGGAAATGATTGAGAAAAAGTTGAGAATAGTTCGGTTGGAATCCAAAAATGGTGGCAAAGTCCGAGTTTTATGGGAGATGCTGTCGGAATTTTTTTATGAAACTTAAGACTTTGTTTGAAATATTTAGAAAAAGGTTGGATTTGAGAAATTGTGTTATTTGGTTTTTGATTTATTAAGAAAAGATTTATGTTTGGGTTTGATTTGTTAAAAAAAGCTTTATGTTTTGAATGTGATTTAATAAGAAAAGATCACGTATTGAGTTTTGACTTATTAAGAAAGACTTTATGTTTTGAGTTTGATTAAAGAACTACATTTTAAGGAATTATGATTCAAGGAGTTTATTAATTTTAAAGAACTAGTTTGATTGTCGCCCTCCCTAAAGTCTCGAGATTTTGCCGTGAGATTTACTTAATAAATGATTCTTTTAGTCTTTTGAAAGAGGTTTAAACATGAAATGGTTTTGAAGTTGATTTGGAAAAATCATGGTTAAGTAAGAATTGATTTTTGTATGAAAGAAGAAATTGTTGTAAATAAAGTGATTTCAGAGGTTTGGAAAAGGTTATAAGGAGTGGGGTTGGTTTTAAATAAAAATGATTTGAGTTCGGTTTGTTAAGAGAAAGAAAGAAAGAGAAAAGATAACACGGCACGGGTAATTATGAAATGAATAAAAGGCCACGAGAGGGTGACGGAAAGTAAGTAGTTATGGTACCGATGTGAGAATGTTAAGCCGTGGACTTTATATGTGAATGATTGTGCGGGAATGCCCGTGTGTATGGAATGGCTTCTAGGAGAAAGGGGCACATGCTTCGGCTGGAGAAATAGCGCCTGCAAGTACTTGCAGAGGTAATGTTCGGCATACTTCAGCTGGAGAATCAGCGCTTGCAAGAAGTAGAAACTTGCAGAGGTTTTGCCGCTGGAATGCCTTATCTGACTTGCGAGTCGGATTCCATCGGGTGCAGGTCGAAACCGACAAATGAGCTCATTACCTGCGATAGGACAAGACATGCATCATCTTTGTTTGCGCATTTGCATTTGATTGTGTTTGTTTATCTTGTTTCTCTATGATTGTGATGTTCTTCTTATTGCTATTTGATTGTGTGTTGATTTGTTTCCTGTGCTATTAGTTTGTGTATTGAGGTGACTGAGAACTGTGGTTGTGATTGAGATTTGTGTTAAGTTTGGAAATTTAAAGAAGGTAATAAATTATATAAAGTAAAAGTAAAAAGTATTTTTAAAGGTTTAACAAAATAATTTTATTGAGTAAGTTAACTATTTGCATTATATTCGTTACTTTTACGGCATTTCCATTCCCGACTGAGAACGTGTGGTTTGTTCTCACCCCAAAATCTTCCACCCTTTCAGGGACACAGGTTCAAAGACTCAGTTTGAAGCTGCGGGCGATTACTAGTCTAATTTGAGTTAAGTTTATGTGTTGAGTTTCTTTTATAGAATTTTCTCGCCTTTTGTAAGACCCAGAACCTTTGAAAAGTCTTTTTATGATCAAGTCTCAAATTATGTGGTTATTTATAGCCTTAATTTCAGAAATTATTTTATTAAAGGTAATTAAGGCAAGTTTCGATTTATTGGATTTGAGATAAGTTATGATTATTATCCAATTTTATAATTATTGGATTATTTTCTATATTTGAATTATAAGGTTGATAGTTATGAAATAATAAGGATTTTATACGATTTGGATTAGATAAGTAATATTTTAAATATTACTATTGCTATTTTGGAAAATGAAGAAATCAAGTATATTATTTCTAATTATTTGGTTGGGACATTTTATTGAGAATAATTTGTGAAATTGATGAGCAAATAGTATTTTTATACATTATTATTGTTGGGTTAAAATTCATTTCTAGTTACTACTATATTGTCCCTATTTTCATTTGAAATTACAAAAGTAACCCTAACCCTAATTTTTGAAAATGAAATCTTAACCCTGAAAAACCTAACCCGACCCATTTCACCCAGTTCCCTAATGCTACAGCAGCAGCTGCTGCTGCCCCTCTCTACCCTAGACACACAAACACAAGCAAACAGTGAGACCCAAGGGGGAGAAAGAAAACGAAATAGAGGGAGAAGAAGGGAAGAGTTCGCTGGCGGGGGAGGTGAGGAGAGCGATGCAGCCGCCGAGCTCATCACCATGCCGATCGTCTTCATCGCCGCCAGCTGAAGAGAGATGTGATGGAGAGGGAGGGTCTGCGGACGGAGGTGTCGCCGCCCCCTGAGGTCGCTTTGTCGCCACTGCTTCTCCCAACGACGTTGCTGCACGACCCAGAGGAACTCGTCTCTGTTGGAACTGCCGCACCTAATCCACCCGCGCCGCCGTCGCAGAGCATATTTGAGGCTAGGGAGAGGGTCGTGATGGGGGAAAGGGTCGCACTGCCCAGTCGCCGGTCTGCTCGTCGCCAGCGTTGCCGCAAGCTTGCTGCCGCTGTTGTGAAGGATCCGCCATTCCCTTGTTGCTGCTGGAGAGAGGGAGATCGGAACGAGTAAGGAGGAGGAGGGTTGTGTCCGCCACCATCTGAGCTCGCTGATGCAGGTGATGGCAAGCTGAACTGGAGCCAAAAGAGTGTTCAGGCCGCCGTAGGTGCCGCTGCCGGACAAGGGAGTTACGTCTCCGTGATACTGACCGCCGGGAGTGGTTCTGTGACTTCCGGGACCACCGCCAGAGCCTCTGGTTACTTCTGCCGTCGCCGAAAAACTCTACCGGTAAGGGCTTTGAACTTGGTTTTCATTCGTTTAAGATTCCGAAAGCTTTATCGCCTCTGTATGTGGGTTTCAGTTACCAACGCCGGGGTCCGATCACCGCTGTCATTTGAGGTGGCTGCCGAGCTACCGCCGAACCAGTTCAGAGACCGCCGCTGTTCGGTTCAGCCGTTCCTTCTTCGTTTTGGTAAGTAAGTATGTTTCGGAAAGCCTCGCGTTAGTATTTCGTTGTGTTTGGTTAATGAATATGAATTTTGGTAACGTGGGGTCGAGTCCTGATTAATGTATGTTGCAATTAGTGTCGCTATGGTTATTGCGGATGATGCTTGAAGCTGAGGTTGCGGTTGTTGATGATTCGGGTTGAGGCGGAAAGGACTCTGTGACGCGTTTGGGTTATGGAATTTGCGTTTTGAGGTAGGGGCACTTTCCAAAAACTATGTTTTAAGTATTGGAATTATTACATATGGATACTGTTGTGAGATATTGTATATTTGGTGATTGTATCTGCCTTATGTGTTATTTGATTGACTCGAGTGATTATGGACGTTGGTTTGGTTGAATTGTTGTGTGGCTTTGTGAAATGTAATGTTTTGAAGTGATTCTTTAAAGATTTGAAATCTGAGTTTAATCCGTTGAAGATTGATTTGATTTGAGTCAATTATTTGATGATGTGAAAAGTCGAATGCACTTTTGAATTCAGCCTGGTTTACTTTAATTGACTTGATCTTGGACAAATGATTTGTTACTGAACCATTTCTTTAAAGCTTTGGAAATGAGTTAAATCGATTGATATTGAGTTGACTTTGAAATGGTTTTCTTGAGATATGCCACTGAGGCGACTGTTGGATTTAGCTTGCTTTGAATTGATTTCTGGTTTTGAGCTGTTGAAAAGGAATGAGAAACGGTTTAGTTGGGACCCGAACCGGGTGACAAAAGTCCAAGTTTTAGGGGAGGTGCTGTCGAAATTTCTACAAAATCTCAGTCTTGTTTAAAAAGTTATTTAAAAAGGATTGGATTTGAGAAGTTGTATTATTTGATTTATTAAGAGAATATTTATATTTTCAAGCTTAATTTATTTAGTGAACTTTATGCCTTGAGTTTGACTTATTTAGAAATGAACTATTTTTACCGTTTGAATCACTGAAGGAAAGAATGATGCTCTAATATTGATTTCAATATAAAAAGGAGCTTTTAGTGATTTCAAATGAATCTAGACTTTTGATTGAGTAATTAAGTTTGAGGCATTTTGGAAGAGTTAGAAAAATGGATTCCAAAAAGAAACCTGAAAGTGGTTTGATTCAAATGAACTGGTTCCTTTTCAAATGAGTTGATTTTTGGACCGGGTTGGAACTTGTGATTTTGTATGGTCGGTTTCATAATAAATTCAGTTTTATTTACTTGAACCGAGAATCCATGATTTTAAGAGTTTCAATAAATTTTAAGGAATTGATATAGGTTGACCTTCCCTAAAGACTTGGGACTTTGCCGTGAAACTTTTGTTATGAAATCTCATTGTTGTATGGGTGATTTTGAATACTTTGAAATAAATCCTTAACTTGCCATGGTTTTGGAAGTTTTGGAAAGAGAATGCTGAGAGTGGCTTTGTTTTAAAAAGGAAACTCACTTTGAGTAAATTTGGCTTATGAGCCTGAGATGATTTGAGAAATGAGATCTTTAAAGCCAAGGCTGAAAAGAGTTGAAATTTGATTTCAAAGTGAAATGGCTTGAGAAAAGTGATTTGTGGCTTAAATGCCGGTTTTATGAATTTGATGATGTTGAATGGTGGAAGTGCTGTTTTGTTATGGGCCGGAATGACTGTGTATGATTATGAATATTGGCTGGTTCTAGATTGAACCGTGAGCCGGAATGGCTGTGTATGATATTAATTTATGGCTGATTGCCGAATGAGTTATGGGCCGTATGGCTGACTATGAATTACGAATTTAAGCCAGATGGCTGAGATGGATGTTGATCCATGGCTGGTACTGAATGAATATATGCTTGAGATACCTGGGTAGTAGCAAGGGTTGTGGTTCGTCCCACTTGCTCCAGGTCAGAGACTGTGACGCCTGGGTAGTAGCGGTAGTAGTGGTGATTCCACTCGCTCCAGGTTGAGCTTTGAAACACCCGCCTGGGTAGTAGCCACAGTAGTGGTTATTCCACTGGCTCTGGGTTGAGCGAGTAGTAGCAATGGGGTTGTAGCTCAAACCTACTTGCTCCGCGATGGGTGTTTCTGTCCATGGTTAGCTACCAGGACGTGTCGGGTTGGCTATATAACCGACAGATGATATCATCAGCCACTAGGGACAGGCATGCATCATATGCATTCATGTGACATTGTTTGGGTGTGCATATTATACTTGGTTTGCCTATGTGATTAATTGCTAACTGTTCTACTTGCAATAACTGTTTGTTTGTGCTTGCATCTTCTTATTTGTGTTTGCTACTGGGACTCTATTGAACTGTGGTGATTGGTTGTTATTGGATTGTTTGGGCCTAGGGCCGTGGTTGGAATGAGATGAACTGATGGTTGATTTCGGTTTTGTGTTTCTGGTTTGGAATAAAATATGAAAGGCTATTTTGGTTCCGCATAGATAAACCGTTTTGAAAGGCTTTTGAGTTTTTGAAAATTGAATGGTTTTTCTTTCAGAAAAGATTTCCGACTTTACTTTTATTGTAAACCGTTGTTTTTGAAAAGAGGCATAAGTCAGTTATTAATCACTGGTACAGTTTATCTTCACGTATCCTATTACAGTAATTCCCAAAAACCCTCTACTGAGAACCCTTTCGAGGATGATGTTCTCACCCCCCCTACATTTTTCCCCTTTCAGGATATGGGCACAGAAGTTACGAAGAGTTTATTTAGTTATTGTTAAGATGCTCTGTATTGTTTTAGTTATGGTTTATTGAACCCTCGCCATTATCTTGATATATTCTGTAAGAGGGATAGGAATTGTATTGGATAATGATTGTAATATTATATATGTATATATATGGATGTACTCTTTATGAGTTTTGTAAGTTGTATGGTATCTATGGATGTATGTTATCGGATGAAAGTATTTTGGGAGCGGTTTCACAGTTTAAAGTTTTAAACAGGCTCATATTTTAATATTAAATAGTATAAGTGTCGTCGTAATGTCTGAGCTATCAGGGAAGCGCAGCCGGAAGCGTGAACTTTGGTAGTTAGGGTGTTACATTATGGTATCAGAGTAGTCCTTCCTTTAGAGCCTGAGGAATGGACCGACTATGCTTCAATTGCATACTCTGAGCGTTTGTCATGTACTAAGTCTTGTCGAATGACGAGAATTAGAGCTTTATGCACATGACGGTCTATTGATTAACGCTGTTAGTCTTGCATTGCAAAATTCTTGGTATTAAGTTTGGCCGGCTTAATACTAGTGAATTATGTATGTGAAAGCACTGATGGGTTATCATAGATGATATACGAGTTTCGAGTAAAGCGAATTGCGGGTTTTGGGAATGTTGGAAACTATTTCTCGAGGCTATTCAGTTGTGTGTCTTGAATTCTGTTCGAGTCGACCTGTTCTTTCGTATCGTAACTTGAAGTTCTTGTTTGCTAATCCTTTTAAAAAGTAGTTTGATTTTTTTAACTCTATTCCTCTATTCATATGCATTCTTGTTTGATCTCAATTGCATATGCTTGTTTGGAATCCTTGTTGCATATGTCCTTTCTCTGTTTGAGTTCTTCCTGATTCAAATATTCCTTGATATAGCTTTGAACTTGTCTTAATGTGCTGTGCCTTTTAACTCCGGATTCCGAGTCCATTCTTGAGAAATTATTGATAAGGTTTTTCTCTTGTTTGACAGTGATTATAGCCAATTTTGATATTTTTATAAAAATTTGCTGTTGATTATATATACACTTATATATATGTGGAACTTTGAAAATTCCTTATACAGTTTAATAACTATTTAATTCTAAGGCCCCGTCCGTATTTTTACTGGTTTATGGAATTGCATTTACTTTAAATTACAATTGACTTTCTAGTGATTTTACTATAGTTCCAATGCACATCTTCATTTGATTATGTATTTGGATTTTTTTTCAAAATTTTGAAAAGAAAGGATTTTTGACTTTTATTCTGGTTGAGTTTCGTTTGATAAGCGTTACTTAAATTATTTTGAATTGAGTTTGATTTAGCATGCTATATGGTTTATGCCATTGCTGTTCTTTTGAAAATGTTGGACTCATAGCTTTCTCCTTATGAACGGACTAAAGTTTCTCTTAAGCCTTCCATCTCCATAGGTGTCGTGCTTGGCTTTGTTTTTAACTAATCTTTTACATCTTGTGAACATTACCATTGATCTTGGTTTTTCTTCTCTGGTGAACCTCATTCTTATATGAGTCAGTTTGATTTGTTTCAAAACAGTGCATCGTTTAATCTCTCATTATCTTTACAAGAGTTTTTAGTCAAAGATTTATCCTTGGGAAATTACTAATGATTGGGTTGTATTTTCCTATGACTTTCGTATTCTTTTGAATCAATTAAAAGCTTGTTTGATGCCTCATGCCTAGTGGATCTTGTTTGAACTACTTTGATTTAAGATTCTTTCTTGTATGGCTTGACTCCTTTTCAAGTACATCCTAATATCCTTGAATATCCTTTTGAAATGGTGATTTCAAGTATACTTTTGGAGTCTTGTTTTGAACTTTTAAAGAAGTTTTGAATTCTCTTGTAAGAAGTTTTAAACGGAATTTATTTTCTGTTGCTTGATTTAGATTGAAACCATGGTTCAATTTTGACGAAGTTAATTTAAAGTTGGGATGCACTATTTTAAATGAAGTTTTGAAAAACTTCCTTGTTTAGTGAAAACCGGTTCGTTTGTAACGCACCACTTATTTCCTTTACCAATTTGTAAGCAAACTTTTACCTTGGATTTTCTTTTCCAAATAGAGTTTAATTTTCTCTTTCGACCTTGCTAAGATTTTTATACACGCTTGTTTGAATATGGACTTTGGAGATTTTTGAACAAGCATTTGATTACTTCCGAGTTTTTATGAACTGCGTTTGGTTAGGCTGTACACCTAATTATCTTTCTAAGATATTTGAGGAAATATTTTAGCTCTTAGCCAAACTTGTGTGCATTTTGTTTTTAAAACTTTACGTAATCTGGTTCAACATGAAATTATATTGAAGTAAAGCCACGTTTATGCTTTTGCTACTCTCTTGAAGAATGTTTGTTGCTCAACTTTTTTTCTAGACTGTAAAGTGGTTTTTTCGCAAGTTTTTGACTCTTTCATGAACAATGTATCCGAAAGTATTTGTAATCGTGCTCTTGAGTTCTGTGAGCTTTGTCTTGGGTTCGAGATATTCTTTCCTGTAAACCTCCTACTTCTTCGACTCAATTTGAATTTGTTTCGAACTAAGGCGCTGGTTCTCTTCTTATTGGTCCTATTAAATTTCTTGGATCCAAGGGTTATCTTTGAAGTTGTCAATTGATTTATTTCTAGCAAACTTCATTGCTTGAGCGTCTTTGTTTATCTGGGAATTGGATACATTCTCTTAAATCTATGAGCATTATCCTTGATATTGTTTCTCCGTTCTAAATCTTGTATCCTTCTGAGTAGACTCGAGAATGGTTTGATATCACGTGTGACTTGTAGACATATACGTAACGCGACGCGTTAGTTCTTTAAGACGTGATGTGTATATGGAAGGTGAAGCGGTAGGTGTGTAACGTTATGATGAGTTGTGGGTGTTTTGTCCCTTGCAAAAGAGCTTGCGGGTGTTAGGCTTATGATTGGCTATGAGGTTGAAAAGTGTTTGACGAAGTTAGAAAGTTGAAGCCTTGAGGTTGATATGAGATTAGTGTGCGGATGTTAAGCACGTCGTTTTAACCCCATCATGTTTTATAGCCTTCGATGCCTTGCTTTACTATCACATGTTTGAACCATGTCATATTTGCTTTGTGAACACCTATCTTGATTTGCACCCTATTTTGGCACCTCAAGTTTTTGTGAGGCATTGAGATCATATGACCTTGTGCATTGAGCCTATCTTATAACGTTTGCTTTACAATCACACTCCTGCCTTTATATCTTTATGCATACGACCATCCAAGTATTTGAAAACTGTATATATGTTTATATGTTGAGATATTTTTGCTTCTTCTTTAAATGTGTTAAAGGGTGAACTGTTATGAGATTTCTTTCATTTTGTATCAATTTTCGAGGACGAAAATTTTTTTAAGGTGGGTAGAATGTAAGACCCAGAACCTTTGAAAAGTTTTATGATCAAGTCTCAAATCATATGGTTATTTATAGCCTTAATTTCAGAAATTATTTTATTAAACGTAATTAAGGCAAGTTTCGATTTATTGAATTTGAGATAAGTTATGATTATTATTCAATTTTATAATTATTGGATTATTTTCTATATTTGAATTATAAAGTTGATAGTTATGAAATAATAAGGATTTTATACGATTTGGATTAGATAAGTAATATTTTAAATATTACTATTGCTATTTTGGAAAATGAAGAAATCAAGTATATTATTTCTAATTATTTGGTTGGGACATTTTATTGAGAATAATTTGTGAAATTGATGAGCAAATAGTATTTTTATACATTATTATTGTTGGGTTAAAATTCATTTCTAGTTACTACTATATTGTCCCTATTTTCATTTGAAAATACAAAAGTAACCCTAACCCTAATTTTTGAAAATGAAACCTTAACCCTGAAAACCCTAACCCGACCCGTTTCACCCAGTTCCCTAATACTACAGCAGCAACAGCTGTTGCTGCCCCTCTCTACCCTAGACACACAAACACACGCACACAGTGAGACCCAAGGGGGAGAAAGAAAACGAAATAGAGGGAGAAGAATGGAAGAGTTCGCTGGTGGGGGAGGTGAGGAGAGCGACGTAGCCGCCGAGCCCATCACCATGCCGATCGTCTTCATCGCCGCCAGTTGAAGAGAGATGTGATGGAGAGGGAGGGTCTGCGGACGGAGGTGTCGCCGCCCCCCTGAGGTCGCTTTGTCGCCACTGCTTCTCCCAACGATGCTGCTGCACGACCCAGAGGAACTCGTCTCCGTTGGAACTGCCGCACCTAATCCACCCGCGCTGTCATCACAGAGCATATTTGAGGCGAGGGAGAGGGTCGTGATGGGGGAAAGGGTCGCACTGCCTAGTCGCCGGTCTGTTCGTCGCCAGCGTTGCCGCGAGCTTGCCGCCGCCGTTGTGAAGGATCCACCATTCCCTTGTTGCCGCTGGAGAGAGGGAGATTAGAACGAGTAAGGAGGAGGAGGGTTGTGTCCGCCACCATCTGAGCTCGCTGTTGCGGGTCATGGCAAGCTGAACTGGAGCCAAAAGAGTGTTCAGGCCGCCGTAGGTGCCGCTGCCGGACAAGGGAGTTACGTCTCCGTGATACTGACGGCCGGGAGTGGTTCTGTGACTTCCGGGACCACCGCTAGAGCCTCTGGTAACTTCTGCCGTCGCCGAAAAACTCTACCGGTAAGGGCTTTGAACTTGGTTTTCATTCGTTTAAGATTCCAGAAGCTTTATCGCCTCTGTATGTGGGTTTCAGTTACCAACGCCGGGGTCCGGTCGCCGCTGTCGTTTGAGGTGGCTGCCGGGCTGCCGCCGAACCAGTTCAGAGACCGCCGCTGTTCGGTTCAGCCGTTCCTTCTTCGTTTTGGTAAGTAAGTATGTTTCGGAAAGCCTCGCGTTAGTATTTCGTTGTGTTTGGTTAATGAATATGAATTTTGGTAACGTGGGGTCGAGTTCTGATTATTGTATGTTGCGATTAGTGTCGCTATGGTTATTGCGGATGTGGCTTGAAGCTGAGGTTGCGGTTGTTGATGATTCGGGTTGAGGCGGAAAGGACTCTGTGACGCGTTTGGGTTATGGAATTTGCGTTTTGAGGTAGGGGCGCTTTCCAAAAACTATGTTTTAGGTATTGGAATTATTACATATGGATACTGTTGTGAGATATTGTGTATTTGGTGATTGTATCTGCCTTATGTGTTATTTGATTGACTCGAGTGATTATGGACGTTGGTTTGGTTGAATTGTTGTGTGGCTTTGTGAAATGTAATGTTTTGAAGTGATTCTTTAAAGATTTGAAATCTGAGTTTAATCCGTTGAAGATTGATTTGATTTGAGTCAATTATTTGATGATGTGAAAAGTCGAATGCACTTTTGAATTCAGCCTGGTTTACTTTAATTGACTTGATCTTGGACAAATGATTTGTTACTGAACCGTTTCTTTAAAGCTTTGGAAATGAGTTAAATCGGTGGATATTGAGTTGACTTTGAAATGGTTTTCTTGAGATATGCCACTGAGGCGACTGTTGGATTTAGCTTGCTTTGAATTGATTTCTGGTTTTGAGCTGTTGAAAAGGAATGAGAAACGGTTTAGTTGGGACCCGAACCGGGTGGCAAAAGTCCAAGTTTTAGGGGAGGTGCTGTCGAAATTTCTACAAAATCCCAGTCTTGTTTAAAAAGTTATTTAAAAAGGATTGGATTTGAGAAGTTGTATTATTTGATTTATTAAGAGAATATTTATATTTTCAAGCTTAATTTATTTAGTGAACTTTATGCCTTGAGTTTGACTTATTTAGAAATGAACTATTTTTACCGTTTGAATCACTGAAGGAAAGAATGATGCTCTAATATTGATTTCAATATAAAAAGGAGCTTTTAGTGATTTTAAAGGAATCTAGACTTTTGATTGAGTAATTAAGTTTGAGGCATTTTGGAAGAGTTAAAAAAATGGATTCCAAAAAGAAACCTGAAAGTGGTTTGATTCAAATGAACCGGTTCCTTTTCAAATGAGTTGATTTTTGGACCGGGTTGGAACTTGTGATTTTGTATGGTCGGTTTCATAATAAATTCAGTTTTATTTACTTGAACCGAGAATCCATGATTTTAAGAGTTTCAATGAATTTTAAGGAATTGATATAGGTTGACCTTCCCTAAAGACTTGGGACTTTGTCGAGAAACTTTTGTTATGAAATCTCATTGTTGTATAGGTGATTTTGAATACTTTGAAATAAATCCTTAACTTGCCATGGTTTTGGAAGTTTTGGAAAGAGAATGCCGATAGTGGCTTTGTTTTAAAAAGGGAACTCACTTTGAGTAAATTTGGCTTATGAGCCTGAGATGATTTGAGAAATGAGATCTTTAAAGCCAAGGCTGAAAAGAGTTGAAATTTGATTTCAAAGTGAAATGGCTTGAGAAAAGTGATTTGTGGCTTAAATGCCGGTTTTATGAATTTGATGATGTTGAATGGTGGAAGTGCTGTTTTGTTATGGGCTGGAATGGCTGTGTATGATTATGAATATTGGCTGGTTCTGGATTGAACCGTGAGCCGGAATGGCTGTGTATGATATTAATTTATGGCTGATTGTCGAATGAGTTATGGGCCGTATGGCTGACTATGAATTATGAATTTAAGCCGGATGGATGAGATGGATGTTGATCCATGGCTGGGATTTAATGAATATATGCTTGAGATACCTGGGTAGTAGCAAGGGTCGTGGTTCGTCCCACTTGCTCCAGGTCAGAGACTGTGACGCCTGGGTAGCAGCAGTAGTAGTGGTGATTCCACTCGCTCCAGGTTGAGCTTTTAAACACCCGCCTGGGTAGTAGCCGCAGTAGTGGTTATTCCACTGGCTCTGGGTTGAGCGGGTAGTAGCAATGGGGTTGTAGCTCAAACCTACTTGCTCCGCGATGGGTGTTTCTGTCCATGGTTAGCTACCAGGACGTGTCGGGTTGGCTATATAACCGACAGATGATATCATCAGCCACTAGGGACAGGCATGCATCATATGCATTTATGTGACATTGTTTGGGTGTGCATATTATACTTGGTTTGCCTATGTGATTAATTGCTAACTGTTCTACTTGCAATAACTGTTTGTTTGTGCTTGCATCTTCCTATTTGTGTTTGCTACTAGGACTCTATTGAACTGTGGTGATTGGTTGTTGTTGGATTGTTTGGGCCTAGGGCCGTGGTTGGAATGAGATGAACTGATGGTTGATTTCGGTTTTGTGTTTCTGGTTTGGAATAAAATATGAAATGCTATTTTGGTTCCGCATAGATAAACCGTTTTGAACGGCTTTTGTGTTTTTGAAAATTGAACGGTTCTTCTTTCAGAAAAGATTTCCGACTTTACTTTTATTGTAAACCGTTGTTTTTGAAAAGAGGCATAAGTCAGTTATTAATCACTGGTACAGTTTATCTTCACGTATCCTATTACAGTAATTCCCAAAAACCCTCTATTGAGAACCCTTTCGAGGATGATGTTCTCACCCCCCTACATTTTTCCCCTTTCAGGATATGGGCACAGAAGTTACGAAGAGTTTATTTAGTTGTTGTTAAGATGCTCTGTATTGTTTTAGTTATGGTTTATTGAACCCTCGCCATTATCTTGATATATTCTGTAAGAGGGATAGGAATTGTATTGGATAATGATTGTAATATTATATATGTATATATATGGATGTACTCTTTATGAGTTTTGTAAGTTGTATGGTATCTATGGATGTATGTTATCGGATGAAAGTATTTTGGGAGCGGTTTCACAGTTTAAAGTTTTAAACAGGCTCATATTTTAATATTAAATAGTATAAGTGTCGTCGTAATGTCCGAGCTACGAGCTATCAAGGAAGCGCAGCCGGAAGCGTGAACTTTGGTAGTTAGGGTGTTACACCTTTGTTATTTAAGATATATTTTATACAAAGGGATAGGAATTATATCTGAGTTTCTTTTGAATTCTTTTGTACAATATTTATTATAATTAATAATTATGTGATTATTATTACTTGGTGTTCTTTGATGAATGAGTTTGACTAAAATAGAAACTGTAAACCCCGCTAAATTAGTAAATAGTTAGTTAATAAATTAAATTTTAATACAAAAAATTAAAAATGTGAATATTAAACTAAAATAGGATAGAGCTAATTAAAACAAAAATTTTGACACCAATTTCAAAGAATTTGGCCCAAAATTGGGGAGAACGGGCCGAACCAGACAAATTGGGCCTAAAATGGGCTTAAAGCCCAATCTAACCCAGCCATAAATGAACAAACACACCCCCCTTCTCCCTTCATCCTTATTTTCATGCTGGAAACCTCTAGGAAAGGGGGAAGAACCTTGAAAGCTCCAAAACCTCACTCATATACTCAAATGCACGTAACTTTTGATTCGGAGCTCCGATTGACGATCCGTTTGCGGTCACACATTTGGGTTGTCAAGCTCTACAAAGCCCAGAACATTTTAAGGTGAGGACGTCATATTTTCTTCCTTAATTCCTTCATTCTCAGTTTCTAAATTCATGAGCTATAATGTTGAAAATTGTTCAATTATGATGTTTAGGATCAAATTAACTTGAGGAAAACATCCGCCCTCGCTTGTGTGATGCTTGGATAAGGTGAGAATTCGAGAATCCTAGTTAATTTCTTGAATTTGGGTATTGGGTATTAAATTAGTGTATGGATATGTGAACTTAGGTGTTTATGCACATATTGGAATTTGATTTTGGACAATTGAGGCTTGGTGGAGGATTGGCGTCAATGCTTTGGTAATTCTAGGACTTTTGGGGCTGTATTTGGCTTTGGATAATATGTGAAAAAGCGGCAAAGGTATGGTTTAGATTTCACGTATTTAATATATAATGTTCTGTGAAGACTTAGGCTAGTCGAGTATAAGATAGAGATGAATGTACAAGCATGTAAATTGATTAGTGTTTGATGATAAATGTTGAATTTTGGGTTAATTTGTTGTTGCTGAACTTGGAATGCTAATTAAAGATGTATTGGTGCTTGTGAAGTGGAGAAGGCAAATGAATATGAATTGTAGTGGTTTGATGGTGTTTATTGTGACTAGGGTAATGAGTTATTAATAAAGGGTTTATGTATGTATTAGTGTGTAATTGACTAAAGTAAAGTGATAGAAGCTTGGGTATTATAGTTGGTAAGGATATGATGTGAATGATGAGTAAATGAATGATGAATTGATGATGCCATATATATATATATATGTTGAATAGATAAAATGATATCCTATTGATGAATTGAGAGGTTGGAGTATGATGTTGTTGAATGGAAAAATGGTAGAATTGTGATGATTGTTGTGGTATTGATGGTTATGGCATGTTGAGTTGAGTGAAAATGAGTTTTGGAAAGGAAAATGTGGTTTTGGTAAGAAAATGAGGTTTGGCAAAGTTTGGTAAAAAGTGGGTTTTAATGAACTTTGGAAGTCCATAACTTGCTCCTTAAATTTTGAATAAAATGAGATTTGTTCTAAATTAAAGAGTATTTAATAAGTTTGAAATTGATATAAAGTTTGAGAAAAACAGAAACTTGTAGAGGAAGTTATGGACGATTGAAATTTAGGGTGAAAACTGTGTTTGCAGGATATCAAAACTGAGTTTTAGCAGCTTTCTGAGCAATCTGCCATTTTTTTGGAAAAACATACGTCTACGCGTACACGTGGCCCACGCGTACGCATGGCGTGGTATTTTAAACGGCGCATGCGCGGGTAGCCATGCATGCGTGTGAGAAGCCAATGCGCATGATCACGTGTACGCATGACTCACGCGTATGCGTGACGTGTTATTGTCACCACGCGTGCGCGTGCGTGACCTCTGTTTGCTGCAAAACTAGATTTTTGGGTGTTTTAAACCAAATTTTCACTTCTAAATCTCCATTTTCCTTCCTTTTAGACTTAAGGTATAGTACTAAGTCCAATAGCTAGTTGAAGCTAGGAAAATAAGATAATTTGGAAGTGAAGTAAAGGTTAAAATGATGGATTATGAATAAAAAGGGTGGAAATGTTATGAAAATGATGAACATTATGATAATGATATGTTGATAGATAATTGAACTCATTTGGAATAAGAGAATGTATGCTTGAGATACCTGGGTAGTAGCAAGGATGGTGGCTCGTCCCGCTTGCTTTAGGTTAATGTTTGAGAATTGATAATGATCATGCTTAATTCAAATTGAATAAATGTATGTTTATGATGCCTGGGTAGTAGCAGCAGTAGTGATTATTCTAGTGGCTCTGGGTTAAGCAGGTAGTAGTAAGGGGGTTGTAGCTCAAACCCACTTGCTCTGCATGGGTGTTTCAGTCCATGGTTAGCTACCAGGACATGTCGGGTTGGCTATATAACCGACAAATGATATCATTAGCCATAGGATAGGCATACATCATGTGCATTCTGTTTGTTTTGTTTGCTTTGCATTACTTGGGATTGCCTACCTGAACATATATACTATGCTAATTGTTATATTTGCTACCTGCCCTACCTGTTCTCTACTTGTGCTTGAAATTGTTTGGTTGTTTGTCTCTATTAAATCATTGATGATCGAGGACCGGAGGAAAGGTGGACTGGTTTACTGACAAAGCTAGGTTTAAGTAAGTTTAGATTTCCTTAGAACCCCTACCTTTTTATGATTTCTGTTTAGTATTCGAACCTTTATAATCTGATTATCGGTGTTCTAGGATTGCCTCTGGCATTCCCAGGACCTTATATATTAAGTGCATGGCACCTTTACCATGCTGAGAACCTCCGGTTCTCATTCCATATTGTGTTATGTTTTTCAGATGCAGGTTGGAAGGTTCCTCAATAAGCATTTGGATTCCTGAAGTGGAGTAGTTCCTGGGATATTTTGGTTTATCAGCTTATGTATATATGTACTTAGTTACTTAGCTTTCTCTCCAAGAAACTTAATTATTTTGTTCCTCATAGAGGTTACAGGAGAGATAGGGTCTTAATTCTATATTTTGGGTACTTGGGATACACGTATATGTATATAAATATTCTCCGGCCAGCCTTGGCTTCGTAGGCTGAGTTAGGAGCTCGTTATTTTGTATTATTGACCCTCTACTCGTGTTATATATATATATATATATATTTGAGCTTTAGTTTTCTTCTCACGCAAGTAACCACGTTTTCTGAGGGTTGCGCTTTTGAATTTTGCCAGTTTATATATATATATATATTTTCATTTTTAGAGGTCGTAATACCTTACTATTGATGACAAGTCATCTTAGCCTAGTTTCACTAGCCTTTTTCTTTTGTTTTCACTTGATTTATGCACTTTCTTGAACCATAAGCAAGCCAATTAGGTAGATTTCCATGTTTCCTTTGATTCAATCAACCATGTATGAATTAATGCAATTTCATGAGATTTTATGCTATAATTGTCATATATTATGAAAGAATAACAAACTCATGATTTTGAGCAAAGCTTTGATGTGTTTGGTTGATTAATGATAGGTGAAAAGAGTTTTGAAGAAGGTTGAAGAAAGAAGGAAGGGCTAGGAGCAAGAGAAAACAAAAAGTTTGAGCCAAAGTTTGACCTCAAACTTTAGCTCAAAATTTTAAAAGAGTTGAAAACACTCCAGAGAAAAAAAAGCTTGAGCAAAAGTTTGACCTCAAACTTTAGCTCAAACTTTTGGGATCACAAACTCAATACCCTGGAGAGAAAAGCTTGCGCCAATGTTTGAGGTCAAACTTTTGCTCAAACGTTGGCGCCACACTTGCACACCCTGGAGGAAAAAGCTTGCGCCAACGTTTGAGGTCAAACTTTTGCTCAAACGTTGGCGCCACTCTTGCACACCCCAGAGGAAAAAGCTTGCGCCAACGTTTGAGGTCAAACTTTTGCTCAAACATTGGCGCAACACACATTTACAAGGGGGCCAATGTTTGAGCAAAAGTTTGACCCCAAACTTTGGCTCAAACGTTGGTAGCAGCAAGGAAGCTTAGCTGATGCGAAAAGTTTGAGTAAAAGTTTGACCTCAAACTTTTACTCAAACTTTTACTCAAGCTTTTATGTTTTTCAACCCGGTTCACAATGGATCTTTCTCCAACTCCAAGAGCAATCAACCAAGGCCTTTATCAACCCAATTCCATCAAGAACAAAGGCCCAATTGAAGGCTTGAAGACCATTTGAAGAAAGTGTATAAATAGCTTAGGATTTAAGTTTTTAGGGATCTTCCTTTGAAAATTTTCATAACACTTACAGTAGAGAACTCACTTTACATTTTTGCTTTGTTATTTTAGAATTCTAGAGAATTAGGGAGGAGAATTGATCTCTCTTCTTCCTGGTTCTTGTTGAGCACTCTTTACTTTTCTTGCTTGGGATCTTAGGTGGAGAATTGAAGAACTTCTGTTTCAGTCTCACCTTTGGATCTTGTTTAATTTCTGCATAATCAAAATTCAATTTTTGTTCATTGCTTCTTCTTCTATTCTCTCTGCAATTTACATTTCCCTTGCAATTGTTCTTGCTGGATCTAGGAAGGCAGTGAGATCTAGACTTGGTTATCTAGTCTCTTGGGTCCTGAGATCTACAGCTTTAAAATTCAATTTCCCTGTTTCGTTGCTACACCAAGCTGATTTCCATTTTTGTCAAGATCCGGTTCAATTGAATCCATCTTCTACATTCCTGTTTGTTGCAATTTATTGTTCCTTGTTTAATTTCTGCAAATCCACTCCCCAATTCCCTTTATCATTCAAGCCATTTACATTTCTTGCACTTTAAGATTCTTTAATTTACATTTCTTGCAATATAAGTTTCTGCAATTTACATTACTTGTTCTTTAAGATTCAGCTTATTTACTTTCTTTGCTCTTTAATTTTCTGCAATCTACCCTTCTCCCTTTTTAATTTCATGCAATTTAGCTTCTGTCGAATACAAGCCACTCAAATCCATTCTTGATCCGCTTGACTAAATCAACCACTAAACTAAAATTGCTCAATCCTTCAATCCCTGTGGGATCGACCTCACTCCCGTGAGTTTTATTACTTGATACGACCCGGTGCACTTGCCGGTTAGTTTTGTGTGTTTGGAATTCGTTTTTCATTTTCCGAAAATACGCATCAAGTTTTTGGCGCCGTTGCCGGGGATTGAAATAGATTGACAATGATTACGTGAAGTGGAGATCTAGATCAAGCACTTTTTCTTTTCTGTTTCTCTAATTTTTGACGAACACGCTAACTGTTTGAAATTTTGCTTAAACTAAACTTCATTCTAGCAATAGATTGAAGAGTTACTGGTGGTGTTTCTTTTGTTGTGTTTGTATGTCAGGTACAGGGAGATCCATTCCTGTTTTATCTAAAACTGACCAGAGAACTCTTAGAAGGTTAAGAAGAGCTGAAAGAGGGAAAAATATTGTTGGAGAGGAAGAATCTGAGGAAGAATATCACAAGATGGAAGGAGATCCATATAATCCAAAAGGAGGGGTTAACAATAACCCACAGCAGAGGAGAGTATTGGCCTCCTATACCTTTGCAAATGCTAGACATTGTGGAAGCAGCATTCTCACCCCTAATGTCAATGCAAATAACTTTGAACTGAAGCCACAACTCATTACATTGGTCCAAAACAACTGCTCGTTTGGGGGAGGAACATTGGAGGATCCAAATCAACATCTATCTACCTTCTTAAGGATTTGTGACACTGTCAAGTCCAATGGTGTGAATCCTGAAACTTACATGCTTCTGCTGTTCCCGTTCTCATTAAGGGACAAGGCCGCACAATGGCTTGAAACTTTTTCCCAAGGAAGCATCACTATTTGGGATGACTTGGTGACTAAATTTCTAGCCAAATTCTATCCACCCCAAAGAGTCATTAGGCTGAAGACTGAGGTGCAAACATTCACGCAATTGGATGCTGAAAATCTGTATGAAGCATGGGAGAGATACAAGGCTTTGCTGAGGAAATGTCCACCAGAAATGTTCACTGAGTGGGACAAGCTACAGAACTTCTATGAAGGACTCACTCTAAAGGCTCAAGAATCACTTGACCACTCAGCTGGAGGATCATTGCAACTGATGAAAACAGCAGAAGAAGCTCAAAATCTTATTGACATGGTGGCCAACAATCAATATTTTTTCGCTCATCAAAGAAATCGCCAACCATCACAAAGGAGAGGAGTAATGGAGCTAGAAGGAGTGGACTCAATCTTGGCTCAAAACAAGATGATGCAGCAGCAAATTCAACAACAATTTGAGCAAATGGCCAAGAGGATTGATAGCCTCCAAGTTGCAGCAGTTAACACAAGCCAACCGTCTTCCACATGGGGGCAGAATGAGGAGAACCAAGACGAACAACAACAAGAGCAAGTGCAGTATATGCACAACCAAGGACCAAATGAAGTGTATGGTGATACATACAATCCATCCTGGAAGAACCACCCAAACCTCAGATGGGGAGATAATCACACCCAGAACCAACAACCATGGCAGAGGAACTCAAACCAAAACACTTCAAGAAACAACCAAAACCGTAACCAGCAGCAAACTAACCAAAACCCCTACAGAAAGCCTCAAAACAACTACCCCTACCCCAACCATTACCAATCTAATAACCAACCCACCAACCAAAATACCCACCATCCACCATCCACATCTCACAACCCACCACAAGCATCACCTGAATCTCAAAGACTCACCAACTTGGAAACCTTGATAGACAAAATGTGGAAACAACAAGAAATGACAACCAAGAACCATGAAGCCTCCATGAAGAGTCTAGAGAGGCAAATTGGGCAAATCACCAAACAGATTTCTGTTGAGAGACCTTCAAGCTCACTGCCGAGTGACACAATCCCAAATCCTAAGGAAGAATGCAAGGCAATACAATTAAGGAGTGGGAGAACATTGATGAGCAACAATGACACTACAAAGAAGCAAGTAGAGAGCAGCAAAAGACCAATAGAAGAGGAACAACCAACACACACAGAGGAAGCCAATGATGATGATGCAATGGCAAGCAAGCAAGCTTCAAAGCAACCTCAAGAAAAGGAGGAACAATAAAAAATTCCAAAAAAGGGGAATGAAGCAATTGAAGAGCCAACCAAAAATCAAAAGCAACAAGCAGAGAAGACCTTTGTACCTCCACTGCCATATCCCCAGAGATTCAACAAGGAGGCAAAGGACCAACAATTTCACAAGTTCCTTAAGACTTTCAAAAAGCTGAAAATCAATATTCCCTTGGCTGAGGCACTGGAGCAGATGCCCCTATATGCCAAGTTCATGAAGGAGCTAATCAACAAGAAGAGAAGTTGGCAAGAAAAGGAAACTATCATGCTCACTGAAGAATGTAGCGCGGTGATCCAGATGGGTATCCCACCAAAGCTCAAAGATCCAAGGAGTTTTGTAGTCTCATGCACCATAGGCAAGATAACATTGGAAAACTCCCTGTGTGATCTAGGTGCCAGCATCAACTTGATGCCTCTATCATTGATGAGAAAGCTTGCCATAGAAGAAACTAAACCCACCAGGATGTCACTAGTCATGGCCGATAGATCAATCAAGACACCCAATGGTATTGTGGAGAATTTACTAGTGAAGGTCGGGAAGTTTATCTTCCCTGCAGACTTCGTAATCTTAGACACAGAAGGGGAAGGAAGCAGCTCAATCATCTTGGGGAGACCATTTCTAGCCACAGCAAGAACCACTATTGATGTGGAGAAGGGAGAAATGACCTTCAGGGTGCATAATGAACAAATGGTAATCAATGTCTTCAAATCAATGCAACACCCCTCAGAGCAAGAGAACTACATAAATGTGGATATGATAGAAGGGCTGGTAGAAGAAATGTTTGAAGACGACTATCTGGAGCATCAGAAAGAACAAGGAGAGGAAGTGATAGAAATACTCATTAAAGACAAGAAAGAGGATAAACCAAAACAGGAGTTGAAACCTCTCCCTCCTCACCTCAAATACGTGTTTCTTGGGGAAGCAGAGGCATTACCAGTGATTATAAATTCCTTCTTGAACATGGATGAGGAAGCAAGGTTGATTGAAGTATTAAAAACTCACAAAACAGCCTTGGGGTGGACAATTGAGGACATCAAAGGCATCAGCCCTGCTATTTGCATGCATAAAATTTTATTGGAGGAAGAATCAAAACCTGTGGTTCAACCTCAAAGAAGACTCAACCCAACCATGAAAGAGGTGATTCAAAAAGAAGTGATGAAGCTATGGAATACAGGGATAATTTTCCCAATCTCAGACAGCTCTTGGGTGAGTTCGGTTCAAGTTGTGCCAAAAAAGGGAGGAATGACAGTCATCACCAATGAAAAGAATGAGTTGATCCCTGATGACAAGTCATCTTAGCCTAGTTTCACTAGCCTTTTTCTTTTGTTTTCAACTGAATTATGCACTTTCTTGAGCCATAAGCAAGCCAATTGGGTAGATTTTCATGCTTCCTTTGATTTAATCAACCATGTATGAATTCATGCTATTTCATGAGGTTTTATGCTATAATTGTCACATATTATGAAAGAATGAATATATCATGATTTTGAGCATAGCTTTGATGTGTTTGGTTGATTAATGATAGGTGAAGAAAGCTTGGAGAAAGGTTGAAGCAAGAAGGAATGGCTAGGAGGAAGAGAGGACAAAAAGTTTGAGCAAAAGTTTGCCTCAAACTTTAGCTCAAACTTTTGGATTAATTGAAAATGAACCAGGGAGCAAAAAGCTGGACCAAAAGTTAGCCTCAAACTTTTGTGCAAACCTTTGGGCAAAAAGCTGGAGCAAAAGTTAGCCTCAAACTTTTTGGCTAACTTTTGGCATCACAAATCAACACCCTGGAGAGCAAAAATTTGCGCCAACGTTAGCCCCTAACTTTTTGGCTAACGTTGGCGCATGAAAAACACACCCTGGAGAGCAAAAGTTTGCACCAACGTTAGCCTCTAACTTTTTGGCTAACGTTGGCGCCATGAGTGTGCAAGGGGAGGCCAACGTTGGAGCAAAAGTTAGACCCCTAACTTTTGCCCCAACGTTGGTATCAGCAAAGGAGGGTGGCTGATGTGAAAAGTTGGAGTAAAAGTTAGCCTCAAACTTTTACTCCAACTTTTACTCAAGCTTTCATGATTCCAACCCGGTTCAATTCGGTTCTTCTCCAAACTCCAAGAGCAATCAACCAAGCCCTCTATCAACCCAATTCCATCAAGAGGAAAGGCCCAATTGAAGGCTTGAAGACCATTTGAAGAAAGTGTATAAATAGCATAGGATTTAAGTTTTTCGGAGAGCTTTTCCTTGGAGTTTTCAGAGAGAGTTTTCAGAGAGTTTTGGTGTTGAGTGAATTTTAAATTTCTAAGTCTTGGGGAAGGAGAATTGAATTCCCTTCCTCTTAGTTTTCTTGCTTTCAATTTCAATTACAATTGTCTTGGATCTTGGGTGGAGAATTGAAGAACTTCTGTTTCAATCTCACCTTGGGATCTTGTTTAATTTTCTGCTTAATTGAATTTCAGTTTCGGTTAATTGCTTTTCATCTACTTTCTTTGCAATCTACATTTCCTTTGCAATTGTTCTTGTTGGATCTAGGAAGGCATTGAGATCTAGACTTGGTTTTCTAGTCTCTTGGGTCCTGAGATCCGGATTTCCCATTTCCCATTCCCTGTTTACTGTTTTCATGCTCATTTACATTTCTGTTTTAAGATCCGGTTCGATTCAAGACATCCTTTACTTCTCTGTTTGTTGCAATTTACTTTTCCTTGTTTAATTTCTGCAAATCCAACTCCCAATTCCCTTTACAATTTAAGCCATTTACATTTCTTGCACTTTAAGATTCTGCAATTTACATTTCTTGCGTTCTAAGTTTCTGCCATTTAATTTCTTGCTCTTTAAGATTCAGCACTTTAAATTCCAGTTCTCTTTAATTTCATGTAATTCACCCATTTCCTTTACTTTCTATGCAATTTAAATTCTGCAAATCACAAATCTCTCAACCAAATCTTGATTCGCTTGACTAAATCAACCACTAAACTAAAATTGCTCAATCCTTCAATCCCTGTGGGATCGACCTCACTCCCGTGAGTTATTATTACTTGATGCGACCCGGTGCACTTGCCGGTTAGATTTGGGTGTTTTGGAGAAATTTGTTTCTCCACAGAAATATCCCATCAATCCCCACTAGGACAGTGACTGGGTGGAGAATGTGCATAGACTACAGGAGATTGAATGATGCAACAAGAAAAGATCATTTTCCTTTGCCGTTCATCGATCAAATGTTGGAGAGACTAGCAGGCCATGCTTATTATTGCTTCCTGGATGGGTATTTTGGTTACAATCAAATAGTGGTGGACCCCAAGGATCAAGAGAAGACATCCTTTACATGCCCATTTGGAGTTTTTGCCTATAGAAGGATGCCCTTTGGGCTGTGCAACGCCCTAGCCACTTTTCAAAGGTGTATGCTTTCTATCTTTTCTGATATGGTGGAAAAATTCTTAGAAGTCTTCATGGATGATTTTTCTGTTTTTGGCAATTCATTTAACACTTGCTTGCATAACTTAACTCTTGTTTTGCAAAGATGCTAAGAAACTAATTTGGTGTTGAATTGGAAAAAATGCCATTTCATGGTTCCGGAAGGAATAGTTCTTGGGCATAAAGTGTCATGTAGAGGTATAGAAGTTGATAAAGCTAAAATAGAAGTTATTGAAAAACTTCCTATACCTGTTAATGTGAAAGCAGTAAGAAGTTTTCTTGGGCATGCTGGCTTCTACAGAAGGTTCATCAAGGACTTTTCAAAAATAGCAAAACCATTGAGCAATTTACTAATGAATGATGTTCCATTCATTTTTGATGATAACTGTAAACAAGCCTTTGAAACTCTCAAGAGAAAGCTCATCAACTATCTCAGTCTTATGACTTAAGCATAAGATTAAGTATGGTAGGGTGTTATAGAAACAAAATTTTCCAGCATGTTATCCGATATAATTGAAAGGCGGATCGAACTAAAGTCTCAATATTAAATAGTAAATAAGGAAAATAGGTTAGTAACACCTCACTTTTGGTACGATCATGACGTGCTAAAAGTTAGGGTGTTACATTATGGTATCAGAGCGGTTCATCCTGATTAGAGCCTTGGGAATGGACTGACTATGCTTCATTGCATACTCTGAGTGTCTGTCATGTAGTAGGTCTTGTTCGAATAACAAGAATTAGAGCTTTAAGCACATGACTGTCTGTTGATTAATGCTGTTAGCTTACTGTTGCATACCTGTTAATGTTACGTCTGGCCAACTTAATGTTGATGGTTTATGTATACAGAAAAGTTAACGGGTTATCATAGGCAAAATAGAAGTAATAGGTAACACGAATTGTGGGTTTTAGGAATGTTAGAAGTTAATTTCTTGATGTTACTCGGTTACGTATCTATTCTTTCACGGTTTGCCTGGAGGTTTTTATTCGAGATTTCTTTCTTGAAGACTTAATTGATTATTTTCCAACCCGGTTCCCTGTAAATACGCTTTCTCATTTGATCCTAAATGCATATGCTTTCTTAAATTTCTTGGATATCTAACTTGTGTTGTTTAAACTCCTCTTCTTGACTCGTACATTCTTTGATGTATGTAATTTTTGGATTTGTTTAATTCATCAAAGTGAATCGTTGAAATCCTTGTGAACCTTGTCCAAGTTGCTTGAGTTTTCTCTGAGGTCTTGTATCTTTTTGAGTGACTTGAGATTTGTTTTGGTGTCTCGTGTGACCGTTACACATAGCAAGTGGTGCGTTAGTTCTTTAGGATTCGTTCGTGAACGCGAAAGGTGGAGCTTGTAAGCATGCGACATCACAGGATGTTTGGGGGTTTTTGAGTCCCGTGAAGAAGTTTGAGGAAGTTAGATTTTTTGACCAGTATTGGGTTGCGAAGTGTTTGACGAGGTTGAAAAATTCATGAATAGTCTCTTTGTTAAAGTACATTTTGGAATGGTGAATAAACGTCAGGAGTTGAAGTTTGGAAAGTTGAAGCTCTGAAGTTAGTACAAGTTTGGGGTGCAGACGATATACCATTGTTTTAATACCATCTTGCCTTATAACCTTTTTGCATTGAGCCTATCTTGGTATTTGAAACTGTATGTGTCTATATGTTGAGACTTTTTATCTTTCCATAAGATGTCTAAAAGTAAAGTGCTGAGATTATGTGACGTTTTGGATACTAAGTTAATTTTCGAGGGCGAAAATTTTTATAAGTGGGGTAGTATATAAGACCCCAGATTACAAAAATTAAACTATTTATGATTTATTTTATTTATTCGAGAATATATATTCTCAGAGATTTTTTATATTAATTAAGTACTTTTTTATTATTGATTTAAAATTTTATTGATTGAAAAAAATAATGATAGTTTTATCTGCTTTAATTTGAATAATTAGATTTTGAATTTTATTTTATTTTATGATTTAAAAAAATTAATTTAAATATCTCTAATTATTGAAGTAGAATATTTATTTGAAAATAAATTTGTAAATTGATAACTAATATAGTATTTTCATAAATATTAGTGTTGGACTAAAATCAATTTTTAATTTACTCTACTATCCCTAATTTTTATTAAAATTACCTCAGCTACCTTAATCCTAACCCTAATTTCAAAACATATACACAAAACCCTAAAACTCCCACCACCTCACTGCCTCACTACCACCATCCCACCCTTTTTCAGCTGCAATGGACAAACACAAAATAAACAAAAGAGAGAGCGAGATCTAAGAGACTATAGGAGATGAAGATCGAGAATTAGGGAAGAGAGGGAGTTGTGCTGTGAGGGAGAAGAAAGGAGGAGGAAGGAGGAAGCCGCGCCATGGTCGCGCCCCAGCTCACCGCTGCCGTATCCTGCTGCTGCCACCATCACGAATCAGAACTGAGGCGAGAGACAGATGCAAATGAGGAGGGAAAACCGCTCATTGCTGCCGTGCCCAGTTGCATCCTCACCGCGAAGTCACCATCGCTATTGAGGAGCAGATCTACGGAGAGAGAGAGAGAGAGAGAGAGAGAGAGAGAGAGAGAGAGAGAGAGAGAGAGAGAGAGAGAGAGAGAGAGAGAGAGAGAGAGAGAGAGAGACTAATGAAAGGGCGTACGCACGAGAGGAAGCTGCCTGTGGAGCTGCCTTCGCGTGTAGCCATCACCGCTGTGGTGCACGAATCCCACACTTTCGTTCAGCTGTACTAGCAAGTGCACTGGGTCGTCCAAGTAATACCTGAGCGAGTCAAGGTCGATCCCACGAGGATTGTGGCTTGAAGCAAGCTATGGTTGTCTTACAGGTCTTAGTTAGGCGGAATTAGAAGTTTTATGTTTAGATGCAGTTTGATTATGAAATTGAAAGGGATAAAACCAATTCGATTAAATGATAGGAATTATATGATGGGAATAGAGTTGAGAGTCAGAATTGCTTTGTCATTCTGAAGTAACTCTGGTACTACTGTTCTCCTTGCTTGTGAGTGATTTTTTCAGTGGCAGGCTATATGTGATTGACACTGGTTTGAGCAGCTGCCAATACTCCTCCAGATCTAAACCCAGGTTTAGTGCGGATCCATTCTGATTGAGGGTGAAGTTCCTGCAGGCTATTCTCCTTAATGATCCTATTCAAAACGCCACAGACAAGGGTGAATCTTCCGGATCAGAGAATGCTGCTTATATGGATTCTAACCTCTACCACAGAGAACCAAATCTCCCCGTACCTCGGCTGAACTGGTGTCTCGAGAAGTCCCCAACGAAGTCGTGGATTAGCCGTCTGAGAGACGTATATTCAAGCCGGTGGTTCACCATTGTCCGATGAAAGATGCACGCTGAACCCATGTAGAATGTGATAACCTTATGCCAGTTCAACACATTCATATTGATGAAGAACGAATATTACATCTTAGAATCAATCAAACACGGATCGAAGAGAAATAGTAATACTTTTATTAATTCATAGGACTCAACAGGCCTCCTCCCCTCAACCTAGGAGGTTTAGAAACTCATACTGAGGTGGAATACAATGATAAAACAAAAATAATGCTGAATAATGGAAAGATGTTCGTGAACTATGTAAAATACACTTTAAATACTAAACAGATGACTAGTAAGGGTAAAGCAGTCTATTTAGTCCTAAAATTCACTTCTAGGGCCCACTTGGTGAGTGTTTTGGCTGTGCTTTGAGAGCGCTTTATTTGGACTTCTGTAACTCCAGAAAAGCTCTTCCGAATGCAGACAGGTCAGATCTGGATAGCATCTGCAGTGCTTTCTCTGTCTCTGAATCAGACTTCTGCTCTATCTCCTCAATTTCAGCTAGAAAATACCTGAAATTGCCCAAAAACACAAAGACTCATAGTAGAATCCAAAAATATGATTTTAACATTAAAACCTATAAAAACTCAATAAAAACTAAATAAAAACTACTAACAACTATATGAAAGTGATGTCAAAAAGCGTATAAAATATCCGCTCATCACAACACCAAACTTAAATTGTTACTTGTCCCCAAGCAACAAAAAACATAGTGGGATAAAAAGAAAATTAAGATACAATAAATTTCTAAGTTTCAAATGAAGCTTAGTTAAAATCAGATGAGCGGGACTTAATAGCTTTTTGCTTCTGAATAGTTTTGGCATCTCACTATCCATTGAAACTCAAAGATGTTGGCATCCTTAGGAACTTAGAATCCAGATGATTTTATTGACTCTCCTTGTTAAGCTTATTTTGATTCTTAAACACAGCTTTTTGAGTCTTGGCCGTGACCTTAAGCACTCTGTTTTCTAGTATTACCACCGGATACATTCATGCCACAGACACTTTAACTGGGTGAACCTTTTCAGATTGTGACTCAGCTTTGCTAGAGTCCCCAAATAGAGGTGTCCAGAGTTCTTAAGCACACTCTTTTTGCTTTGGAGCACGACTTTAACTGCTCAGTCTCAAGTTTTTCACCTGACACCTTCACGCCACAAGCACATGGTTAGGGACAGCTTGGTTGAGCCGCTTAGGCCAGGATTTTATTCCTTTGGTCCCTTTTTACCACTGATGCTCAAAGCCTTGGGCCCTTTTACCCTTGCCTTTTAGTTTAAAGGGTTACTGGCTTCTTCAATCTGCCCTCCTTTCCTGCATTTTTGGGCAGTAATGGATTTTTCTGCTTTTTATTCTTTTTTTCTTTTTCTTTTGCACCATTTTTTTTCTTGCATGCATATATATATATTTTGCAACATGCTTTTTCTTTTTTCTTTTTGCTGCTTTTTCTTGCTTCAAGAATCAATTTTTAGATTTTTCAAATTATCAATAATACTTTTCTTTTTTCCTTATTATTTCAAGAGCCAACATTCTAAAGTTACAACTTCAGATACGCACTGTTCATTCATACATTCAGAAAATAAAAGCAAATGACACCACATCAAACTAATTAAACTAATCTTATTTTAAACTTGAAATTCATGCATCTCTCAGTTCTTTTCAAATAAATTTTTTTTTCTTTATTTAAGCAGGATGAGAGATATATGGAATATTTTACATCTTTAAGACATCTATGCAAATGATCATGAAACTAGAACAAGAGAACAAATAAACAGACAAAAAATAGAAAAATAACAGGAAAGGAGTAAAAGAGAACGAATCCACCTGAATAATGGTGGCCAGTGCTCCTCCTTGAGGATCCCATGTAGTGCTTGATCTCTTCTATGTCACTCCTTTTTCTTTGTTGACGCGGCTGCACAGGCTCATGTGCATGCTCTCTAGTTTCCTCCATCCTTTTCTTCTATACTTAAGAGTGGTAGAAGACACAAAGCAAAGCTTTTGCAACACCAAACTTAAGAGTTTTGCTCGCCCTCGAGCAAATATGATCAATGGGAAAGAAGAAGGTGGGGTAGGTGGAACTTCTGTGGGACCTCTTGGTCCTGAGAGGCTAGGGAATTTCAGATTCCTTGCTTCTCTGCATTGGCGTTTGAACGCCCAGCAGGGATACCCTGGCTGGCGTTCAACTTTGACACTCTTTCTGGAGTGTTCTGTTTTCACTGCTGTGAATGCTATCTCTTGACCGGTGCACATGATCATAACTCTGACACTGAAAGGAAAAATAAAATAAAGAAAAATAACTATGGTTGAATAAGGTTGGGTTGCCTCCTAACAAGTGCTTCTTTAATGTCTTTTGCTGGACTTCACTGTACTTAACTTAGTAACAGTGTTGAGCCTCCTGGCTCTATTTCTCCTTCAAGGTAATGCTTAACTCTCTGTCCATTGACAGTGAATATGTTTTCAAGATCTTTACCTTGAAGTTCTATGTGTCCCTAAGGTGATACTCTTGTAATCACATACGGTCCTTTCTACCGAGACTTGAGTTTCCCAGGGAATAATTTGAGCCTTGAGTTGAAGAGCAGGACTTTCTGTCCTGGTTCAAAGAATCTGGAAGCTATCTTCCTGTCATGCCACCTCTTTTCCTTTTCCTATAGATTTTTGCATTTTCAAATGCTTCTAAGCGGAATTCATCCAACTCATTTAGTTGGAGCAGCCATTTTCCCCCTGCTGCTTTAGCATCAAGGTTGAGGAATCTTGTAGCCCAATAGGCTTTATGTTCTAGTTCCACTGGAGAATGACATGACTTTCCATATAAAAGCTGTTCTGTATGCCCACAAAGCATCATAAAGTTTTCTAGCCCAATCCTTTCTAGAGGCACTTACTATCTTTTCTAGGATTCGCTTTAGTTCTCTATTTGAGACTTCAGTTTGCCCATTTGTTTGGGAATGATACGGTGATGCTACTTTATGGTGAACTCCATATCGGCTCAAGACAGAATTTAGCTGTCTGTTGCAGAAATGAGTTCTTCCATCACTTATTAGTGTCTTAGGGACACCAAATCTGCTGAAAATGTTCTTCTAAAGGAACTTCATTACTACATTTGTGTCATTAGTGGGTGTTGCTATTGCTTTAACCCATTTAGACATGTAATCTATAGCCACAAGGATGTAGGTGTTTGAGTATGAGGGCGGGAATGGTCCCATGAAATCTATGCCCCATACATCAAATAACTCAATCTCTAGGAATCTTTGCTGAGGCATGCTATGACCATGAGGAAGATTGCCAGCCCTCTGGCAACTATCATAGTTACAGACGAACTCTCTAGAATCCTTAAAGAGAGTAGGCCAGTAAAAGCCACTTTGGAGTACCTTAGTGGCTGTCCGCTCACCTCCAAAGTGTCCTCCATAGTTAGAGCCATGGCAATGCCATAGGATTCTCTGTGTCTCTTCTTCAGACACTGATGAGCGGATAATTTATACGCTTTTTGGCAGTATTTTTACATAGTTTTTAGTATGATTTAGTTAGTTTAGACGACACAAACTGGCGTTCAACGCCAGCTCTCTGCCCTATTCTGGAGTTAAACGCCAGAAACAGGTTACAAACTGGCGTTTAACTCTAAGGAAGACCTCTGCACGTGAAAGCTTCAATGCTCAGCCCAAGCACACACCAAGTGGGCCCAAAAGTAGATTTCTGCATTATTTACTCATTTTTGTAACCCTAGTAACTAGTTTAGTATAAATAGAACTTTTTACTATCATTATAAGCATCTAATCTTTGATTAGTTTTATGCTATCTTAGACCTTTATGGGGGCTGGCCATTCGGCCATGCCTGGACCTTCATCACTTATGTATTTTCAACGGTAGAGTTTTTACACACCATAGATTAAGGTGTGGAGCTCTGCTGTTCCTCATGAATTAATGCAAAGTACTATTGTTTTTCTATTCAATTCAAGCCTATTTCTTCTCTAGGATATCTATTCGCACACAAGAACATGATGAATGTGATGATTATGTATCGCTCATCATCATTCTCTCTTATGAACGCGTGCCTGACAAACACTTCCGTTCTACATGCAAACAAGCTTGAATGTCTATCTCTTAGCCTTCTGATCGTGAGATTAGAGTCTTCGTGGTATAGGCTAGAACTATTGGTAGCCATTCTTGAGATCCAGAAAGTCTAAACCTTGTCTGTGGTATTCCGAGTAGGATCCGGAAAGGGATAGCTGTGACAAGCTTCAAACTCGCGAGTGCTAGGTGTAGTGACAGATGCAAAAGGATTACTGAATCCTATTCCAGTATGATCGAGAACCGACAGATGATTAGCCGTGCGGTGACAGCGCATTTTGGACCATTTTCACTGAGAGGACGGGAAGTAGCCATTGACAACGGTGATGCCCTACATAAAGCTTGCCATAGAAAGGAGTATGAAGGATTGGATGAAGACAGCAGGAAAGCAGAGGTTCAGAAGGAACAAAAGCATCTCCATACGCTTATCTGAAATTCTCATTAATGAATTACATAAGTATCTCTATCTTTATTTTATATTTTAATTATATTTTAATTATTAAAACTCTATGACCATTTGAATCCGCCTGACTGAGATTTACAAGGTGACCATAGCTTGCTTCAAGCCGACAATCTCCGTGAGATCGACCCTTACTCACGTAAGGTTTATTACTTGGACGACCCAGTGCACTTGCTGGTTAGTTGTGCGAAGTTGTGACAAAGTGTGTGAATTACGTTCCGAGCACCAAGTTTTTGGCACTGTTGTTAAGGATCACAATTTCGTGCACCAAGTTTTTGGCGCCGTTGCCGGGGATTATTCGAGTTTGGACAACTGACGGTTCATCTTGTTGCTCAGATTAGGTAATTTTATTTTATTTTTAAGCTTTTTATTTCTTATTTTTGAAAATAATACAAAAAAAATTTTCTTCTTTTTCGTTTTTCCCAAATTAATTTTCGAAAAAAAAAACCAAAAAAATCTTATAAAATCATAAAAACCAAATATTTTGTGTTTCTTGTTTGAGTCTAGTGTCAATTTTTAAGTTTGGTGTCAATTGCATCTTTTTAATTTTTCTTAAAATTTTTGGAAATTCATGCATGTGTTCTTCATGATCTTCAAGTTGTTCTTGATGATTTTATATGTTTGATCTTTAATTTTTCTTGTTTTGTGTCTTTTCTTGTTTTTCATATACATTTTAGAATTATTAGAGTCTAAATATTGAAAATTTCTATGTTTGGTGTCTTGCATGTTTTAAAAATTTTCAAAAATAAGTCTTGATGTTCATCTTGATCTTTCAAAATTGATTTTCAAATCTTTTTCAATTTACCACTTAACTTTTTGTTTGAATTTTAAAATTCTTATCTTTTTCAAAAATATCTAACTACTTTTCTCTCTCTAATTTTCAAAAATGCCTCACTTCTTTTTCAAAACTTCTTTTTAATTAACTAATTGTTTTAAATTTTAATTTTATTTCTTTTAACAAATTCGAATTTTAACTTAAAATTAAAATAAAAACAAAAATATTTTCCTTTTCCTTTTAATTATTTTCAAATTTCTTCTCCTTTTCATCTCTTTCTATTTAATTTATTTAATTACTAACACTTCTCTTCTTAAAATTCGAACCCCCTCCCTCTATCTGTGTTCGAATTCTTCTTATTCTCTTTCTACCTCATTCTTCTCTTCTTCTACTCACATAAAGGAATCTCTATACTGTGACATAGAGGATTCCTCTTCTTTTCTGTTCTCTTCTTTTTCACATGAGCAGGAACAGGGATAAAGACATTCTTATTGAAGCTGATCCTGAACCTGAAAGGACTCTTAAGAGGAAACTAAGGGAAGCTAAAGCACAACTCTCTGGAGAAAACCTGACAGAAATTTTCGAAAAAGAAATAGAGATGGCCGAAACCAATAACAATGGTGGATGTGCAAGGAAGATGCTTGGTGACTTTACTGCACCAAATTCCAACTTACATGGAAGAAGCATCTCAATCCCTGCCATTGGAGCAAACAATTTTGAGCTAAAGCCTCAATTAGTTTCTCTGATGCAACAGAATTGCAAGTTTCATGGACTTCCATCAGAAGATCCTTTTCAGTTTTTAACTGAATTCTTGCAAATCTGTGATACTGTTAAGACCAATGGGGTTGATCCCGAGATCTACAGGCTTATGCTTTTCCTGTTTGCTGTAAGAGATAGAGCTAGAATATAGTTGGACTCTCAACCTAAAGATAGTCTGAACTCTTGGGATAAGCTGGTCACGACTTTCTTAGCCAAGTTCTTTCCTCCTCAAAAGCTTAGTAAGCTTAGAGTGGATGTTCAAACCTTCAAACAGAAAGAAGGTGAATCCCTCTATGAAGCTTGGGAGAGGTACAAGCAACTGACCAAAAAGTGTCCTTCTGACATGCTTTTAGAATGGACCATCCTGGATATATTCTATGATGGTCTGTTAGAATTATCAAAGATGTCATTGGACCATTCTGTAGGTGGATCCATTCACCTAAAGAAAACACCTGCAGAAGCTCAGGAACTCATTGACATGGTTACAAATAACCAGTTCATGTACATTTCTGAAAGGAATCCTGTGAGTAATGGGACGCCTCAGAGGAAGGGAGTTCTTGAAATTGATACTCTGAATGCCATATTGGCTCAGAACAAAATATTGACTAAGCAAGTCAATATGATTTCTCAAAGTCTGAATGGATTGCAAGCTGCATCCAACAGTACTAAAGAAGCATCTTCTGAAGAAGAAGCTTATGATCCTGAGAACCCTGCAATAGCAGAGGTGAATTACATGGGTGAAGCCTATGGTAACACCTATAATTCCTCATGGAAAAATCATCCAAATTTCTCATGGAAGGATCAACAAAAGCCTCAACAAGGCTTTAACAATGGTAGAAGAAACAGGTTTAGCAATAGCAAGCCTTTTCCATCATCCATTCAGCAACAGACAGAGAATTTTGAGCAGAATTCATCTAGCTTAGCAAATATAGTCTCTGATCTATCTAAGGCCACTCTAAGTTTCATGAATGAAACAAGGTCCTCCATTAGAAATTTAGAGGCACAAGTGGGCTAGCTGAGTAAAAGAGTCACTAAAACCCCTCCTAGTACTCTCCCAAGCAATACAGAAGAGAATCCAAAAAGAGAGTGCAAGGCCATTACCTTACTTGGTGTGGTCGAACCCAAAGAGGAGGAGGAGGACGTGAATCCTAGTGAGGAAGACCTCCTGGGACGTTCACTGACCAATAAGGAGTTTCCCTTTGAGGAACCAAAGGAATCTGAGGCTCATCTAGAGACCATAGAGATTCCATTGAACCTCCTTTTACCATTCATGAGCTCTGATGACTATTCATCTTCTAAAGAAGATGAAGACATTGCTGAAGAGCAAGTTGCTCAATATTTAGGAGCAATCATGAAGCTGAATGCCAAATTATTTGGTAATGAGACTTGGGAGGATGAACCTCCATTGCTCATCAAGGAACTAAATGCCTTGGTTCAGCAAACTCTACCTCAAAAGAAACAGGATCCTGGTAAATTCCTAATTCCCTGTAACATAGGTACCATGACCTTTGAGAAGGCTCTGTGTGACCTGGGGTCAAGAATAAACTTAATGCCACTCTCTGTAATGGAGAAACTTGGGATCTTTGAGGTGCAAGCTGCCAGAATCTCATTAGAGATGACAGAAAACTCAAGAAAATAGGCTTATAGACTAGTAGAGGACGTGTTAGTAAAGGTTGAAGGCCTTTACATCCCTGCTGATTTCATAATCCTAGACACTGAGAAGGATGAGGATGAATCCATCATCCTTAGAAGACCCTTCCTAGCCACAGCAAGAGCTGTGATTGATGTGGACAAAGGAGAGTTGGTCCTTCAACTGAATGAGGACAACCTTGTGTTTAAAACTCAAGGATCTCCTTCTGTAACCATGGAGAGTAAGCATGAAAAGCTTCTCTCACTGCAGAGTCAACCAAAGCCCCCACAGTAAAACTCTAAGTTTGGTGTTGGGAGGCCACAACCAAACTCTAAGTTTGGTGTTGAACCACCACATTCAGACTCCAAGTTTGGTGTTGGGAGGTCCCAACATTACTCTGAACATCTGTGAGGCTCCATGAGAGCTCACTGTCAAGCTATTGACTTTAAAGAAGCACTTGTTGGGAGGCAACCCAATGTTATTTAATTATATCTATTTATTTTCTATTGTTATTTTATGTTTTTTTAGGTTGATGATCATGTGGAGTCACAAAAGCTACTGAAAAATCAAAAACAAAATGAAAAACAGCTTTAAAAATAGCTCACTTTGGAGGAAGAACTTACTGGCGTTTAAACGCCAGTAAGAAGCATCAAACTGGCGTTTAACGCCAGAAAGAAGCACCAAGCTGGCGTTAAACGCCAGAAACAAGCATCAGACTGGCGTTTAACGCCAGAACAGAGCATGGAAGTGGCGTTAAACACCAGAAACAGGCTACATTTGGGCGTTTAATGCCAAAAACAAGCAGCAAGCTAGCGTTTAACGCCAGACATGCATGCTAAGGGCGTTTTACATGCTTAATTGGAGCAGGGATGTTAAGTCCTTGACCCCACTGGATCTGTGGACCCCACAGGATCCCCACCTACCACACCTTTTCTTCTCTCCTCTTCACACCTTCTCATAACACTCTTCCCCGAAATAACCTCCACCAATCACCTCCATTACTCCTCCAAAACCATCATACAACCCACCTACACCCACCCACTCAAATTCAAACCATCACTCCTTCCTTTTCACACATCATAACCACCTAAAACCCCCCTTGACCGAACCACTCATACCTCTCCATCTCATCTATTTTCTTCTTTTTCTACTCCCTCTTCTCTTCTTTTGCTCGAGGACGAGCAAACCTTCTAAGTTTGGTGTGGTAAAAGCATTGCTTTTTGATTTTTCATAACCATTTATGACACCTAAGGCCAGAGAAACCTCTAGAAAGAGGAAAGGGAAGGCAAAAGCTTCCACCTCTGAGTCATGGGAGATGGAGAGATTCATCTCAAAAGCTCATCACTAAGAAAATGATGGAGTAAACAAGAGAGTCAACTTATGGACCTCAACAAGAACATGAGAAAATTCCTCACCATGAAATCCCTGAGATGCCTCAAGGGATGCACTTCCCTCCATAAAACTATTGGGAGCAAATCAACACCTCCCTAGGAGAATTAAGTTCCAACATGGGACAACTAAGGATGGAACACCAAGAGCACTCCATCATTCTCCATGAGATTAGAAGATCAAAGAGCTATGAGGGAGGAGCAACAAAGACAAGGAAGAGACATAGAAGAGCTCAAGAGCACCATTGGTTCTTCAAGAAGAGGAAGACGCCACCCTCACTAAGGTGGACCCGTTCCTTAATCTCCTTGTTCTTATTTTCCTATTTTTTGTTTACTATGCTTCATGTTTAATTATGTTTGTATCTTTATTACATGATCATTAGTGTTTAAGTGTCTATGTCTTAAAGCTATGAATGTCCTATGAATCCATCACCTCTCTTAATTGAAAACTGTTCTAAAAACAAAAGAACAAGAAGTACATGATTTCGAATTCATCCTTGAAACTAGTTTAATTATTTTGATGTGGTGACAATACTTTTTGTTTTCTGAATGAATGCTTGAACAGTGCATATGTCTTTTGATATTATGGTTTATGAATGTTAAAGATGTTGGCTCTTGAAAGAATGATTAAAAAGGAGAGATGTTATTGATAATCTGAAAAATCATAAAATTGATTCTTGAAGCAAGAAAAAGCAGTGAATACAAAAGCTTGTGAAAAAAAAGAGAAGAGAAAAAAATGGCGAAAATAAATATAAAAGAAAGAAAAAGAAAAAGCAAGCAGAAAAAGCCAAGAGCTCTTTAAACCAAAAGGCAAGAGCAAAAAGCCAATAGCCCTTAAAACCAAAAAGCAAGGGTAATAAAAAGGATCCAAGGCTTTGAGCATCAGTGGATAGGAGGACCTAAAGGAATAAAATCCTGGTCTAAGTGGCTAAACCAAGCTGTCCCTAACCATGTGCTTGTGGCGTGAAGGTGTCAAGTGAAAACTTGAGACTGAGCGGTTAAAGTCAAGGTCCAAAGCAAAAAAAAGAGTGTGCTTAATAACCCTGGACACCTCTAATTGGGGACTCTAGCAAAGCTGAGTCACAATCTGAAAAGGTTCACCTAGTTATGTGTCTGTGGCATTTATGTATCCGGTGGTAATACTGGAAAACAAAGTGCTTAGGGCCACGGCCAAGACTCATAAAGTAGTTGTGTTCAAGAATCAACATACTAAACTAGGAGAATCAATAACACTATCTAAATTCTAAGTTCCTATAGATGCCAATCATTCTGAACTTCAAAGGATAAAGTGAGATACCAAAACTATTCAAGAGGCAAAAAGCTACTAGTCCCGCTCATCTGATTGGAGCTAAGTTTCATTGATATTTTGGAATTTATAGTATATTCTCTTTTTTTTTTATCCTATTTGATTTTCAGTTGCTTGGGGACAAGCAACAATTTAAGTTTGGTGTTGTGATGAGCGGATAATTTATACGCTTTTTGGCAGTATTTTTACATAGTTTTTAGTATATTTTTATTAGTTTTTAAATAAAAATCACATTTCTGGACTTTACTATGAGTTTGTGTGTTTTTCTATGATTTCAGGTATTTTCTGGCTAAAATTGAGGGACCTGAGCAAAAATCTGATTCAGAGGCTGAAGAAGGACTGCAGATGCTGTTGGATTCTGACCTCCCTACACTCAAAGTGGATTTTCTGGAGCTACAAGAGTCCAAATGGCGCTCTCTTAATAGCATTGGAAAGTAGACATCCAGGGCTTTCCAGAAATATATAATAGTTCATACTTTGCCCGAGTTTAGACGACGCAAACTGGCATTCAACGCCAGCTCTCTGCCCTATTCTGGAGTTAAACGCCAGAAATAGGTTGCAAAGCAGAGTTAAATGCCAGAAATAGGTTACAAACTGGCGTTTAACTCCAAGAAAGACCTCTGCACATGAAAGCTTCAATGCTCAGCCCAAGCACACACCAAGTGGGCCCAGAAGTGGATTTCTGCATCATTTACTCATTTCTGTAACCCTAGTAACTAGTTTAGTATAAATAGAACTTTTTACTATCATGTTAAGCATCTGATCTTTGATTAGTTTTATGCTATCTTAGACCTTTATGGGGGCTGGCCATTCGGCCATGCCTGGACCTTCATCACTTATGTATTTTCAACGGTAGAGTTTCGACACACCATAGATTAAGGTGTGGAGCTCTGCTGTTCCTCATGAATTAATGCAAAGTACTATTGTTTTTCTATTCAATTCAAGCCTATTTCTTCTCTAAGATATCCATTCGCACACAAGAACATGATGAATATGATGATTATGTGACGCTCATCATCATTCTCACTTATGAACGCGTGCCTGACAAATACTTCTGTTCTACATGCAAACAAGCTTGAATGTGTATCTCTTAGCCTTCTGATCGTGAGATCAGAGTCTTTGTGGTATAGGCTAGAACTATTGGCAGCCATTCTTGAGATCCAGAAAGTCTAAACCTTGTCTGTAGTATTCCGAGTAGGATCCGGGAAGGGATGGCTGTGACGAGCTTCAAACTCGCGAGTGCTGGGCGTAGTGACAAACGCAAATGGATTACTGAATCCTATTCCAGTATGATCGAGAACCGACAGATGATTAGCCGTGCGGTGACAGCGCATTTTGGACCATTTTCACTGAGAGGACGGGAAGTAGCCATTGACAATGGTGATGCCCTACATAAAGCTTCCCATGGAAAGGAGTATGAAGGATTGGATGAAGACAGCAGGAATGCAGAGGTTTAGAAGGAACAAAAGCATCTCCATACGCTTATCTGGAATTCTCACCAATGAATTACATAAGTATCTCTATCTTTATTTTATATTTAATTATATTTTAATTATTAAAACTCTATAACTATTTGAATCTGCCTGACTGAGATTTACAAGGTGACCATAGCTTGCTTCAAGCCGACAATCTCCGTGGGATCGACCCTTACTCCCGTAAGGTTTATTACTTGGACGACCCAGTGCACTTGCTGGTTAATTGTGCGAAATTGTGACAAAGTGTGTGAATTATGTTCCGAGCACCAAGTTTTTGGCACCGTTGTTAAGGATCACAATTTCATGCACCAGACACACAGCGTCAGATTATTCCATCCAAGCATCTCTTAAAGAGATATGGCTCATCCCATAGGTAATATTTTGCATCATGCATGAGTTTTCGGGCTTGCTGCCTAGTAAACTCCTTGGGAATGAACCGTATAGCCTTGTAGTTTGCAATGTCTGCAAACCAAGGTATTGTCTGGATGGCATAGAGTTGCTCATTTGGAAAGGATTCGGATATGTCAGTAGAGGAAGAAGAAGTCTCTGCTACTGGCTCAATCTGGGACAAGTGATTAGCCACCTGATTTTTTGCCCCTTTTCTGCCTCTAATTTCTATCAAACTCTTGCAAGAGTAATAACCATCTTATAAGTCTGGGTTTAGAATCTTGCTTAGTGAGTAGATACTTTAGAGCAGCATGGTCAGAATAAATAATGACCTTAGATCCTACTAGGTAGGATCTGAACTTGTCAATGGCATAAACCACTGCAAGTAGCTATTTTTCTGTAATAGTGTAGTTTTTCTGCGCATCATTTAATACGCGGCTAGCATAGTAAATGACATTTAGAAGCTTGTCATGTCTCTAACCTAGGACTGCACCAATTGCATGATCACTTGCATCATACATTAGCTCAAATGGTAAGTCTCAGTTGGGTGAAGAGATGATAGGAGCAGTGACAAGCTTGGCCTTCAGAGTTTCAAAAGCATGCAGGCATTCTTGGTCAAAGACGAATGGAACATCAATGGAAAAGAGATTACACAGGGGTTTGGCGATTTTTGAAAAATTTTTTATGAACCGCCTGTAGAATCCTGCATGTCCTAGGAAGCTTCTGATTACCTTAACACTAGTAGGTGGAGGCAAGTGTTCGATCACTTCCACCTTAGCTTGATCCACCTCTATCCCCTTATTTGAGATCCGATGACCAAGAACAATGCCTTCAGTTACTATGAAGTGACATTTCTCCCAGTTTAGAACCAGATTTGTTTCTTAGCATCTTTTCAGAACGAGGGTCAGATGATCAAGAGAGGAGTCAAATGAGTTTCCATAAATAGAGAAGTCATCCATGAATACTTCAAGGAATTTCTCTATCATATCAGAGAAGATGGATAGCATACATCTCTGAAAGGTGGCAGGCGCATTGCACAGGCCAAATGGCATTCGTCTATAGGCGAACACGCCAGATGGACATGTGAATGTTGTCTTCTCTTGATCCTGTAGATCTACTGCTATTTTATTGTACCCGAAATAACCATCTAGGAAATAATAAAAAGCATGACCTGCAAGTCTTTCTAGCATTTGGTTAATGCAGGGTAAAGGAAAGTGATCTTTCTTGCTGGCGTCATTAAGTCTTCTGTAGTCAATGCACATACGCCATCCTGTAACTGTCCTTTTTACGATCAGCTCATTCTTTTCATTGTGAACCACTGTCGTTCCTCCCTTCTTAGGAACAACCTGGACAGGGCTCACCCATGGGCTGTCAGAAATGGGATAAATAATTCTAGCCTCATAGAGCTTAGTGACTTCCTTCTGCACTACTTCCTTCATAGCTGGATTCAACCACCTCTGTGGTTGCACCACTGGTTTGGCACTATTCTCTAGTAGGATTTTATGCATGCATCGGGTAGAGCTAATTCCCTTAAGGTCACTTATAGTCCACCCAAGGGCGGTCCTATGTGTTTTAAGCACCTGAATCAGTGCTTCTTCTTCCTGTGGCTCTAGTGTAGAGCTTATGATGACAATATAGGTATATCCCTCTCCCAGAAATGCATATTTCAGGGAGGAGGGTAATGGCTTAAGCTCAAGCTTAGGAGGCTTCTACTTTTCCTCAGAGGTTTTCATAGGTTCCTTTGAATCAGGCTGAGTATCATCAAGGATATCCTCTAGCCCTTCCTTGAGACTTTCAGCCATGTTGACCTCTTCCACCAGGGAATCAATGAGGTCAATGTTCATACATTCCTTAGGAATGTCTGGGTGCTGCATAGCTTTGACGACATTTAGGACGAACTTTTTCTCATTGACTCTTAGGGTTACTTCCCCTTTTTCAACATCAAAGAGGGTCTGCCCTGTAACTAGCAAAGGCCTTCCTAGGATAAGGGATGCACTCTTGTGCCCCTCCATGTCCAATACCACAAAGTCAGTGGGAAGGGCCAAGGGTCCAACCCTGACAATCATGTCTTCAACTACTCTTGATGGTATCTTAATAGAACCATCAACAAGTTGAAGGCACATGCAGGTTGGTTTGACTTCATTAGTCAAAGTAAGCTTCTTTATTAGTGAAGCAGGTATTAGGTTGATGCTTGATCCAAAGTTACATAGAGTTGTCCCTGTACAAGCATCACCTAGAGTGCATGGTATCATAAAGCTTCCAGGATCTTTAAGCTTTTCTGGTAAGCTATTTTGAATGATTACACTGCACTCCTCAGTGAGAAAGACTGCTTGTGTCTCTCTCGAATCCTTCTTATGACTTAGAATATCCTTCATGAACTTTGCATAAGAAGGTATCTGTTCAAGAGCTTCTGCAAAAAGGGATCTTTATCTCTAATGTTCCGAGAAACTTCGCAAAGCGCGCAAACTGTTTATCCTTTTTCTCTTGACAGAGTTTCTGAGGAAATGACATCTTAGCCTTATAATCATCAACCTTGGTTGATGGAGGCCGAATGCCATGTGTGCTGGAAGGGGGGTTACTACCTTGTTTAGCAGGGTTGTTGTCATTAGGTGACTTACTTCCCTTGCTTGGGCGTTCAACGCCCAAGCTGCTGCCCCTTTGGGCGTTTGAACGCCCATTCTCTGCCCTTTCCTGGCGTTCAACACCAGGAGGGATACCTCTCTGGGCATTTGAACGCCTAGTTTCATTTTGTGCAGAGACCTGGGTATCGTCAATGGGCTTTTCATTTTTATTTTATTGAGGTTGGGTGCTTAAGGTTTTTCCACTCTTCAGTTGGATAGCCTGGCATTCATCTGTTATTTGCTTAGATAACTGCTGCCTTGTTTGACTCAATTGGGCTTCTATATTTCTGTTAGAAGCCTGAGTTTCTTGCAGAACCTCTTGCGGTTCCAGCATTTGCTGGGCAAGGATTTACAGTTGCTGAGTGAATGGGCCATCCTACTCTAGAGGGTTAGGTTCAGCAACTACTGCCTTAACCTCTCCTTTTATAGAGGTCTCAGGAGATGAGTACAAATGCTGATTAGTGGCAAATGTCTCAATAAGCTCTCGAGCCTCTCCAATGGTCTTTCTCATGTTCATGGAACCACCAGGCGAGTGGTCCAAGGACATTTTATCCATGTCTGAAAGCCCATAGTAGAAGATGTCTAACTGTACCATTTTAGAAATATTTCAGTGGGACATTTTCTTAGCATCCTTTTATACCTTGATAAACTACTATTTTATGGTTTATCTTGTGCTAATTTGAGTGGTTTTTATCAACTCTTTACTCACTTATTCATATAATTTGCATGATTTTACAATTCCTTCCTAATTTTGTGCTATGATTGAAAACATGCTTCTTTAGGCCTTAAATTTGTTATGTTTAATCCTCTCTTATTACCATTCGATGCCTTGATATGTGTGTTAAGTGATTTCAGAGTTTATAGGGTAGGAATGTCTTAGAGGATGGAAAGGAAGCATGCAAAAGTGGAAGGAATACAAGAAATTGAAGGAACTGCTAAGCTGTCCAGCCTGACCTCTTCGCACTCAAACGATCATAACTTGAGCTACAGAGGTCCAAATGAGGCGGTTTCAGTTGCGTTGGAAAGCTAACATCTGGAGATTCGAAATGATATATAATTCGCCATAGTGGCCATACAGATAAATGATGTGCATGCGTGCATCACGCGCACGCATCGTTCTATAGAAAATTCAGCGTAGCAGAATTCACCCCCAGCAATTTTTGGGCTGTTTTTTTCCCAGTTCTCGGCCTAGAAAACAGACATTAAAGGCTACAAAGTGGGGGAATCAAGGAGACATTCACACAACTTCTTATTATTCACAATTTTAGGTTTTAGATGTAGTTTTCTAGAGAGAGAGGCTCTCTCCTCTCTCTTAGGTTTTAGGATTTAGGATTTCTCTTAGTTTTAGGTTTATTTCTTCTCAGATCCAGGTTCAATGTTCCTTTAATTTAACTTCTCTTCTACTTTTAATTGTTCTAGCTTTCTAATTTATTTATTTCCTTTATTGATTACTTTATGTTGCTATTTGGTTTATGAATTCTCATGTTTAATTTGACTTTCTATTTAATACAATTTGAGGTATTTCAGATTTATGATTGCTTTCTTCAAATTATGTTATTGACGCTTTCAATTTAATTTAGATTTCTCCCCTTTTGGCTTTGGTTGAGTAATTGGTGACACTTGAGTTATCAAACTCCTTGTTGATTGAAAATTGGAATTTGCTGATTGATTTGGATCCCTCTATAGCTAGTCTTTCCATAGGAGTTAACTAGGACTTGAGGAATCCCATTGATTAGTCCCCTTGACTTTCCTTTATTTAATAAGGGTTTACTATGTCGGAGCAATAAACAATTCTCATCACAATTGATAAGGATAACTAGGATGAGATTTCCAGTTCTTATACCTTGCAAGGGTTTTCATGATTATTAATTTACTTTCCTGCCAATTTATTTTCCTTGTTCCCTATTTTAAAAACCTAAAAAGATACTTTTCCATAACCAATAATAAATCATACCTCCCTGCAATTCCTTGAGAGATGACCCGAGGTTTAAATACTTCGGTTATTATTTTTATTGGGTTTGTTATTTGTGATAACCAAACTTTTGTACAAAAGGATTCTTTGTTGGTTTTGAAACTATACTTACAACAGGAATTTATTTGTGAAATTCTTTACCGAGAGAAAAACTGTTCGTCAAAATAGCACCGTTGCCGGGGAATTGCAAACGTGTGCCTTATTATTGGTTATTGTAAATAATTTTTCTTTTTGTTTCTTTGTTAGTATTTCTAGTTTTGGGAGTTTATTTTCTTTAATTTTTATTAGTTTTTATTTTTACTTGCTACTATGAATTCTCACCCCTTTGGCTTTAAGTTTGGTTCCAATGTTGTTGTAAGGAATGGAAGCTATAATGAGAACAGGCATCAAGGTTGGAAGAATCAAAGATGGGAGGAGCCACAAGGATTTGATCAACCCTCTTGGCAACAACCCCCTCCAATGCGCTATCACCAACAACCATTCTGTGATGCATACCAGGACAATAGTTATGGTGGACCCTTTCGTGACAACCCACCTCCACCAAATTACTATGGTCAAGAGCCATTCTAGGGAGCGTACCAAGATGATGAATATGGTGGACCCGCTTGTAGTTACCAACAAGCCCCGCCATATGCTTATGAACTGCCTCCCCAACATACCTTTGAACCACCATACTCACAAGCACCTTACCACCAAACACCCCATATGACCCTAACCCACATCTACCATACCAACCACCACATGAACCACACCCAGAACCACCACCTCAATATTCACCATATCCATATCCTTATCAAGAAGAACCACCTCCGTATTATGAGCCCTATCTCCCAACAAATGAACCCTTCTATCCACCCCAACCTCCATTGTATAACAACACACTCATCTCTAATATTATTGGTCTCATCTCTACACTCAAAAATCTTATATCCTGCATGAACCAACCCTCTACCTTCAATATTCAACCCTCAAGCTTTAGTGTGCTTCCTTTTCAACCACATAATGATCTTTCCATCCCATCACCACCCTCCATGGAAGAGCACCTACATCCATCAATCCAAGAGCAAGATGATCCCAGCTATGCTATTGACAAGGAACAAGAGAAAAAGGATCGTCTTCGCGAATTCATACTTCATAAGAAGCTAGAGGAGGCCCTACAAGTGGAGGCAGTGGAGACCCTTAAAGTCGAAAGAGTGGTTGAAGAATTAGTGAAAGAAGACATCAATGAGGAGTCTGATTTTGTCTTAGAGCAAGAGGAGGCCCAAAAAGTGGAGGTAGGAGAGACCCTTGCAAATGAAGGAGTAGTTGAAGGGAGTTATCATGGAAAGGAAATCATGAAAGAGGAGTACGATTTTATACTAAAACAACTGGACAAAGTAGCAATTATTGAAGAGGAAGAAGAGGTTGCAGACTTAGGAGATGCTGAACCCCATGGGAAAGTCCAGTCATAGAGCCTCTTTCCAAGATGTTTGATGTTGATGTTGAGGAGGGTGTACAACCTCCAAGGCATATCATGGTTGAGGCCTTTGAAGAGGTTGATCAAGAGATGGAGATTAAAGAAAAATAAGCACAACCCCCATGCCCTTGGTAAGCAATGAAGAAGAGTTTGAATTGGAAGAAAGCTACCAAGAGGAAGAGGTTGAAACTGAAGAAGCTCGCAAGGAGGTGGAAGTTGCCAAGGGAAAGCACAAGGGAATGGAGCTTGGAATCACCTTTCCAAAGCTGTTTGAGACCTCTCCCTCAAAGCCGTTACCATCCAATACAACATTCAAGTGGGTAAAATTCTACTTTCCCACTTGAATATGGTTTACTTGAGACAGATGGTCAGCTTAGAGCTCTTTGTGGCTTTAAGAGTAAGAGGGAGATGGTTAGTGGTTGGCAACACAATCCTAGGTTCGTTGTGGTTGGGAGCTCAAGGTCTAAATGTAAGGGTTAGTGTAGACCTCGAATGAATAGGTCTAGGAAGCTGTTTGGATTCCTTAGTGAGAATTCGGATTGCTTATCACCCGGATGGAATCATCATGTTCCACTTGAAGACGGGTGCAGAAACAAAATTTGGGATCCAGGCATACATGAAGATCGACTTTGGGAGCTCAAAGCTTGTGAAGAACTCCATCAAAGCTTAGGGAATGTATCTAGAATTGATAGAGAATGTTGGAAGTCCAAGCATTGGTGGAAGTTTCAAGATGAGTTCAAGCACAAGCCACCATAACACGGAGCTCACCAAATGTCCAACTTAAGGACAATAACTAAAAGTGCTAGGTGGGAGACAACCCACCATGGTATAATCGTTCCTTTTTATTCTTAATCTTATTTTATTTTATTTTTACTAGTGTTCATTCATAATTTCTGCATATTCACCTGCATTCTGTATTTTGCATTCTGCATACACATAAAAAAGGGCCAACCCACGCGTGCGTGTATGCCACGCGTGGGCGTCGATAGCAATTTTGCTCCCCCATCCAACGAACAGAAAGTTGTGATGGAATCATGCGGCTGGTGTGCTCTGCGCACAACTCGACCCACGCGTACGCGTCTATGACGCGTCCGTGTCATCTGCCACAAGTGAAATCCACGCGTACGCGTCAAGCACGCGCACACGTGGATAGGGAAATCGGCGTAAAAAGCATGTTGGATAGAAGGTTGTGCTGCCCCCACGCTGGAACTGTGATAGAGGCACAAGGTCATCCACGTGTACGCGTCCCTGAGGCGTGCATGTCCTTTTGCTTCCAAGACCACCCACACATACGCGTGGGCAATGCATACGCGTCACATGGTGAATACAGTTCTCTCGCGCACACGTGCCTTGCGTGCGCGCGTCGCGTTCCGACTTTTCATTCCCTTCTCCTTTCTTCCTTCATTCTTTTTATTTGCATTTAATTACTTTTCTTTCTTCAAAAATTTTTCTCTTTCATGCTTAGTTATTTATGGTTTCTTTTTCATTCTTTTCCTTTTCTTTATGCATTTTTATGTTGGTGTTGGAGCTTTATTTGGGTCTTATATTATTATAATTGAGCTTGTGGATATCATCAAGAGTGATTTGACAATTAATATTAATTTTTGGATTGCATGCATGTTGGAATTCTTAATTTCCCTAGCATATTTTACATGCATACCAAGTGTTTGTGAAAAACCCGTATAGCATTATGAATTCTTACTTATTCTATCCTTCTACTCTAATGCCTATTTTTCACAAAACCCTTCCAATATTTTATTAATTAAATATAATTGTCAATACAAACGTTATTGTTAGTTTGTTATGAGTGATAATATATTTTGGCTTTTAATGCTTGATCTACGCTACTCATGCCTTTGCTAGCATGCCAATAAATATCTTGCATTTAATGGCCTCAATTTATCATGCTATATTTCTATTGATGTCCTAATTGCATGGAGTTGCGACCATGTGTTAACGACATTCTTCTTTACCTTGGCATGATTATCACTCGTACTGCCTTCTTCCTTGCTCTATCCCTTTGAATTCATGCCCCTTTCTCTTCTCCCTTTTCAGGATGGCCACCAGAAAGGGTAAAGAGAAATCTTCTAACAAGCCACCGGTAAGGAGAAGAAGGAAAAAGCACAAGCACCTTTAGCAAATCAGCTGCTCCTTCAGTTACTTCATAGATTTGACTGGCTATACCGACAGACAAAGCGAATGGAATGCCGTAACAAGCGCCAACTTACATACCTCAAGGAGCTGATTATTGGCAACCACCCACTTGAAGAAGATCCAGACACTCCGGACTCCACTTCATCCACCAGCACAGGGAGCCATGACAATCCCAACTGTGGAGATGTTGCTACCAGCCCCCCTTTGCTCCTGACTGATGGCACCGAGGACGGTGCCAAGCTTTAAGTGTGGGGAGGTCGGTCAGTACCTGACTTCCAGATGTAACTTTCTATCTTTTAACACCAACATTTTTAGTTTTTCTTTCTTTTGTTAGATAGGATAGATTGCATAATAATAAGTGTTTGCATGTATGTTCTACTTGGTTGAAAAATAATAAGTTTCTTTTAAGACCGTATTTTTGAAAAAATTTCACTAATTTGAATTAAAAATTTTGTGTTAAATTTGTTTGAAGACTGTAAATTGGAACATGAATTATAGCAAACAACACACAACCTGTGAGACTTGAGCTTAATTGCATGGTTACACTATTTAACCATAATATTTTTTCCTTGTGTGTTTTCTTCTCTATGATTGCAATATTTTCTTTGTTCCACTCTATATGTCCATTGTTTAGTGTATTTATATGCTTGCATATGATTGAGGCCATTATTTGTTTATTAGCTCACTTATCCCAAATAGCCTACCCTTTTCAATCACCTTTGTTTGCCACCTTGAGCCTTTTAATCCCCGTTTGTTCTATATTTTACCACATCACTAGCCTTAAGCAGAAAAATAAATTAATTACCCCAAATTGAATCTTTTGTTAGCTTAAGATAGAGATTCTGTATCAATTAAGTGTGGGGAACCATGAGAACTTAGGTTGATAAGAAAGTGTTGAATTGAATTGATAAAATATTGAAAATTTGGGTACCTACTCATGTGAAAACAGAAAAATTAAAAATCCATGTGCATTGATATGTTATGTTTACTTTTATATTTTTTATCAAAAAAAAAAGAGAAAAAAGAAAAGAAAAAAGAAAAAAAATATATATAAATAGATAAATAAGGGGACAAAATTACCCCAATGCTGAGTTTAATAAAAGATCAATGCATATGTGATAAAATTATAGAAAAGTTGATACATGAGTATGTGAAAAATACAAAAGTGGGAATTTTGGGTAGCTAGGCATAATTTTAGAGTATGTGTGTATGTTAGGTGATAGCTTAGGTTAATCAAGGATTCAATTTATAGCTCACTTACCCATACATATATCCTCACCCTTACCTTAGCCCTATTACAACCTTGAAAAGACCTCATGATATTTGCATTGGTACATTAAATATTTGTTGATTGGTTAGGTGAAGAACAAAGTTTAGAAAGTATGACTAGAGAAGACTAGAGTGAATTACCCCATATACTTGAGTGATTAAAGTGCATATACACCATCAGTGAGGGTTCAATGCTTGATTCTATGTTCCCTGCTTTTATGAGCTATCTTCTCACAAGTTTACTTATCTTTTATTATATGATTTGAATTAGTGGAATTTGAATTATTTTTGTCTTGGAGAACTTGTTTACTTTTAACCCAGTAGATAGAAATATCTTAGCATATAGTTACATTCATATATATAGGTTGCATTATATTGCATGAGTCTTACTTTTCCCTACTCATTTATTTTATCTCCTTGAGCTTAGCATGAGGACATGCTAATGTTTAAGTGTGGGGATTTTGATAAGCCACTATTTCATGGTTTATCTTGTGCTAATTTGAGTGGTTTTTATCAACTCTTTACTCACTTATTCATATGATTTGCATGATTTTACAATTCCTTCCTAATTTTGTGCTATGATTGAAAATATGCCTCTTTAGGCCTTAAATTTGCTATGTTTAATCCTCTCTTATTACCATTCGATGCCTTGATAGGTGTGTTAAGTGATTTCAGAGTTTATAGGGTAGGAATGGCTTAGAGGATGGAAAGGAAGCATGCAAAAGTGGAAGGAATACAAGAAATTGAAGGAACTGCTAAGCTGTCCAGCCTGACCTCTTCGCACTCAAACGGTCATAACTTGAGCTACAGAGGTCCAAATGAGGCGATTCTAGTTGTGTTGGAAAGCTAACATCTGGGGCTTCGAAATGATATATATTTCACCATAGTGGCCGTACAGATAAATGACACGCACGCGTGCATCACGTGCACGCATCATTCTGCAGAAAATCCAGCGTAGCAGAATTCGGCCCCAACGATTTCTGGGCTATTTTTTACCCAGTTCTCAGCCCAGAAAACAATTAGAAGCTACAAAGTGGGGAAATCAAGGAGACATTCACACAACTTCTTATTATTCACAATTTTAGATTTTAGATATAGTTTTCTAGAGAGAGGTTCTCTCATCTCTCTTAGGTTTTAGGATTTAGGATTTCTCTTAGTTTTAGGTTTATTTCTTCTTAGATCCAGGTTCAATGTTCCTTTAATTTAACTTCTCTTCTACTTTTAATTATTCTAGCTTTCTAGTTTATTTTTTTTCTTTATTGATTACTTTATGTTGCTATTTGGTTTATGAATTCTCATGTTTAATTTGACTTTCTATTTAATACAATTTAAGGTATTTCAGATTTATGATTGCTTTCTTCAAATTATGTTATTGATGCTTTCAATTTAATTTAGATTTCTCCCCTTTTGGTTTTGGTTGAGTAATTAGTGACACTTGAGTTATCAAACTCCTTGTTGATTAAAAATTGGAATTTGCTGATTGATTTGGATCTCTCTAAAGCTAGTCTTTCCATAGGAGTTGACTAGGACTTGAGGAATCCATTGATTAGTCCACCTGACTTTCCTTTATTTAGTAAGGGTTAACTAAGTGGGAGTAATAAACAATTCTCATCACAATTGATAAGGATAACTAGGATGGGATTTCCAGTTCTTATACCTTGCAAGGGTTTTCATGATTATTAATTTACTTTCCTGCCAATTTATTTTCCTTGTTCCCTATTTCAAAAACCCAAAAAGATACTTTTCCATAACCAATAATAAATCATACCTCCCTATAATTCCTTGAGAGACGACCCGAGGTTTAAATACTTCGGTTATTATTTTTATTGGGTTTGTTACTTGTGACAACCAAACTTTTGTACGAAAGGATTCTTTGTTGGTTTAGAAACTATACTTACAACGGAAATTTATTTGTGAAATTCTTTACCGACAGAAAAAATATTCGTCAACCTCTCCTAGGCATCATAAATAGATTCACCATCTCTTTGTTTGAAGCCCTGGATGTCCAATTTTCTTGGGGGAGAAGTATTGGTTTAAAAACTTGTCCACTAACTGTTTCCAAGTTTTTAAACTAGCTTTAGGCTGGTTATCCAACCACCTTTTTGCTTGATACTTTAAAGCAAAAGGAAAGAGCAATAACCTGTAGACCTCTTGGTTTACTCCCTCACTGTGTACTGTGTCAGCAATCCTTAAGAAATCTGCAAGAGATTCTGTAGGTTCTTCCTGAGGAAGTCCAGAATAATACTGGTAGTTCTGCTGCACCAGAGTAATAAGTTGGGGGTTTAATTCAAAGCTACTAGCTCTGATTTGAGGTATGCTGATGCTTCTTTCATAGAAGTCAGAGGTAGGTATGGTGAAGTCACCAAGGACCTTTCTAGGCTCCCCTTGAGGTTTGGCCATGTCACCTTGTTCTTGTTCAAAATTTTCTAAAAGGTCTCTTCCAGAGTGTTGTGCTTTATCTTGTTGTAAATGCCTCCTCAGAGTCTTTTCAGATTTAGTATCAGGAGTCAAGAGGGGTTCTTTATCCCTGTTCCTGGTTATAAACAAGAAGACAAAAAAAAGAAAGAAAAGAAAGAGACTTCCAATAGACAAGAACCTCCTCCTTAAAGTCAGAAGTAAAGAAAGAAGAAGAAGATAGAAAATAAAAAATAAAAGAAGTAAAAGAAAAATACCTTGGATATAGTAGATAAGAATAAATAAAGAAAGGAAATCACAAGAAAGCTTTTTGTGCCATTTGGCAAGAAGCTTCAAGTGACATGTGAAAGAAGAAAGGAAAGAAGATAAAGAATTGTAGGCAAAGAGTTGAAAGAAGTAGAGTTGAATGAATAGAGATGAGAAGAGAAGAAGTATAAATAGAGAAAGTAAATTAAAATATTTTTATTTTTATTTTATTAATTAATTAATTAATTTTCGAAAATATGGTTAATAATTTAAAAATATTTTAAAATTGGTTAGTGAATTTTCGAAAATAGAAGAGAGAGAAGAGAGAGAAATTTTTGAAAATTAAGAGAGAAGAGTTAGTTAGGAGGTTTTAAAAAATAAGAGAGAGAAGATAAGATAGATATTTTAAAAAATTTGAGAGGGAAAAATTAGTTAGGAGGTTTTGAAAAATATGAGAGAGAGAACACTTTGAAGACTCACAAGAACACAAAGAACAAAAATTTAAAGACCCAAAGAACTCAAGAACATAAAAAGGACACCAAACTTAAAATTTTTAGAAAACTCAACACAAATTTTTGGAAATCACAAGAAAATAAACAAGAAAATACCAAACTTAAAAATTGAAACAAGATTTAAAGAAAAAAATTATTTTTAAAATATTTTAGAAAGAAAGACTCCAAGAACACGAAAAATTCAACAAGAACAAGAACATAAGACTCAAACAAAGAACAAAAATTAAACGAAGAAAATAAAAAATATTTTTGAAAAGGTTTTTTTGATTTTTGAAAATTATAGAAAAAGAAAATAAAAAAAATCAAAGAATCAAAGACTCAAACCAAGAACACAAACAAAGACTCAAACAGAGAAAAGACAAATATTTTAAAAAGGGTAGGAAGAAGTTTTAAAATTTTTGGAATTGAAAAACAGGAAACAAGAACATGGAAGACTCAATACCAAGAACAAAAATTGAACAAAGAAAAGAAAAATAATATTTTTGAAAAATATTTTTAATTTTTTTGAAAAATTAGAAGAAGAAAATCAAAATCAAGGACTCAACAAAAATAAAAATTACCTGATCTAGGGAGCATGACAATCCGGCAGTTTGTCCAAACTCAACAAAATAATGATAGTTTTACCTACTTTAATTTGAATAATTAGATTTTGAATTTTATTTTATTTTATGATTTAAAGGAAATTAATTTAATTATCTCTAGTTATTGAATTAGAATATTTATTTGAAAATAAATTTGTAAATTGATAATTAATATAGTATTTTCATAAATATTAGTGTTGGATTAAAATTAATTTTTAATTTACTCTATTATCCCTAATTTTTATTAAAATTACCTCAACAACCCTAATCCTAACTCTAATTTGAAAATATATACAAAAAACCCTAAAACTCCTACCACCTCACCACTGCCATTCCACCCTTTTTCAGCTGCAATGCACAAACACAAAATAAACGAAAAAGAGAGCGAGATCTGAGAGACCATAGGAGATGAAGATCGAGAATTAGGGAAGAGAGGGAGTTGTGCTGCGAGGGAGAAGAAAGGTAGAGGAAGGAGGAAGCCGCGCCATGGTCGCGCCCCAGCTCACCGCTGCCCTATCCTGCTGCTGCCACCATCACGAATCAGAACTGAGGCGAGAGACAGGCACAAAGGAGGAGGGAAAACCACGCATTTCCGCTGTGGCAAGTTGCATTCTCACTGTGAAGTCACCATCACAATTGAGGAGTAGATCCACGAAGAGAGAGAATGTGCAAAGAGAGAGAGAGAGAGAGATCGACGAAAGGGTGTACGCACGAGAGGAAGCCGACTGTGGAGCTGCCTTGGCATGTAAGCGTCACCACTATGGTGCACAAATCACACACTTTCATACAGCTGTACCAGCAAGTGCACTGGGTCGTCCAAGTAATACATGAGCAAGTCAGTGTTGATCCTACGAGGATTGTGGCTTGAAACAAGCTATGGTTGTCTTGCAGGTCTTAGTCAGGCGGAATCAGAAGGTTTATGTTTAGATGCAGTTTGATTGTGAAATTGAAAGGGATAAAACCAATTGGATTAAATGATAGGAATTATATGATGGGAATTGAATTGAGAGTCGGAGTTGCTTTGTCTTTCTGAAGTAACTCTGGTACTATTGTTCTCCTTGCTTGTGAGTGATTTCTTCAATGGCAGGCTGTATGTGATTGACACTGGTTTGAGCTGCTGCCAATACTCCTCCAGATCTGAACTGCAGGTTTAGTGCGGATCCATTCTGATTGAGGGTGAAATTCCTGCAAGCTATTCTCTTTAATAATCCTACTCAAAACACCACAAACAAGGTCGAATCTTCCAAATCAGAGAATGCTGCTTATATGGATTCTAACCTCTACCACAGAGACCCAAACCTCCCCGTACTTCAGCTGAACTGGTGTCTCGAGAAGTCCCCAACGAAGTCATGGATTAGCCGTCTGAGAGACGTATATTCAAGCTGGTGGTTCATCATTGTCCGATGAAAGACGCACTCTGAACCCATGTAGAATGTGATAATCTTATGCCAGTTCAACGCATTCATATTGATGAAAAACGAATATACATCTTAGAATCAATCAAACACGGATCAAAGAGAAATAGTAATACTTTTATTAATTCATAGGAGTTAGCAGGGCTCCTCCTCTCAACCTAGGAGGTTTAGAAACTCATACTGAGGTCAAATACAATGATAAAACGAAAATAATGCTGAATAATGGAAAAATGTTTGTGAACTATGTAAAATACACTTTAAATACTAAACAGATGACTAGTAAAGGTAAAACAGTCTATTTAGTGCTAAAATCCACTTCTAAGGCCCACTTGGTGAGTGTTTGGGCTGAACTTTGATGATATCCACGTGCTATGAGGTTTCTTGGGGGTGGAACGCCAGCTAGGGGGTCCTCTCTGGGCCTTTGGACGCTGGGCTCTGCTCTTTGGGCACTGGACGCCTGGAAGGGAGCAGAAAGCTGGCGTTGGATGCCAGTTTTGGGCCTTGTACTCCAAAGAAAAGTAATGACAATTATATATTTCTGGAAGGATCTGGAAGTCAGCTTTCCATAGCCATTGAAAGCGCTCCATTTGGACTTATGTAGCTCCAGAAAAGCTCTTCCGAATGCAGGCAGGTCAGATCTGGACAACATCTGCAGTGCTTTCTCTATCTCTGAATCAGACTTCTACTCCAGCTCCTCAATTTTAGCCAAAAAATACCAGAAATTGCCCAAAAACACAAAGACTCATAGTAGAATCCAAAAATGTGATTTTAACACTAAAACCTATAAAAACTAAATAAAAACAACTAAAAACTATATGAAAGTGATGTCAAAAAGCGTATAAAATATCCACTTCTCACACTGCCACGCCCTCAACGGTGTTTTTGGATGCAAACTGGAGGAGCTCATCCTCACTGTTCTGCCGCCTTCATTGCACTCTGTCGCCACGCCAGGTCAGAAGCCATTGCCATCAAGTATGCCGTTCTGCTCGTTGAAGAACACCAGCACCGTAGCCTCTGTTATACGGTCAGCTTAGCCTTCCCGGTTCTAGTTTTGGTTCTGGTCCAGTTCGTTTAGGTTGGTTTCGATTCTTCTGAGTGTCGAAACTGTCACTACCGCTCTGTTTCCCTTCTTCCTTTTGTTACGGTAAGTACCCTTGTTTAGAAACCCTTACCGCTTATAAATACGTGTTCTGTTATAAGTTATTGAGTTTTATGTAACGTTAATGTCTTGGGGCTGAGCTATGATTCTTGCGTGCTGTGTTTAGAGGCTGTCACTGCTACGGTAAAGGGTTGGATTCGACGTCGTTGAGTTTGGGCCAAGAGAAAAGGTTTTTTAGACGCTTTTGGCTTTGTGGATTTCGGCTAATCGAGGTAGGGGATTTATTTCAAAATTAACTATTTTAATTTAGGAATGCCATTGAAGTTTAGTGAGTAACTGCCAATAATTTATAAATTCTCGTTTTATTAATTGATGAAATTGAGATTATAATTGAATGTGATAAAATTGGTTGAATTGTGGCTGTGAATGGTGATTAATCTGGTATTATTTATTAATTTGAATATGCTGAGTTGATTATTGAAAACCTGTCATATGAGTAATCGATGAATTGAGTTTGGGTTATGGCTGTGATTATGACTGGTTACATTATTGTGAGTGATTAACTGGTGAGATTGGTTTTGGTTTGATTTGTTGGTATTGAATTGAGATTTAAAAATGATTTTGATATTGGAATTAGTTTGAGTTATTGGAAATGATTGAAAAAAAGTTGAGAATGGTTCGGTTGGGACCTGAAAAGGATGGCAAAGTCCGAGTTTAGGGGAGATGCTATCGAAATTTTATTATGAAACTTAAGACTTTGTTTGAAATATTTAGAAAAAGGTTGGACTTGAGAAATTGTGTTATTTGGTTTTTGATTTATTAAGAAAAGATTTATGTTTGGGTTTGATTTATTAAGAAAAACTTTATGTTTTGAATATGATTTAATAAGAAAAGATCATGTATTGAGTTTTGACTTATTAAGAAAAACTTTATTTTTTGAGTTTGATTAAAGAACTACATTTTAAGAAATTATGATTCAAGGTGTTTATTAATTTTGAAGAACTAGTTTGATTGTCATGCTCCCTAAAGTTTCGAGACTCTGCCATGAGATTTACTTAATAAATGATTCTTTTAGTCTTTTGAAAAAGGTTTAAACATGAAATGGTTTTGAAGTTGATTTGGAAAAATCATGGTTAAGTAAGAATTAGTTTTGTATGAAAGAAGAACTTGTTGTAAATAAAGTGGTTTTGGAGGTTTGGAAAAGGTTATAAGGAGTGGGGTTGGTTTTAAATAAAAATGATTTGAGTTCGGTTTGTTAAGAGAAAGAAAGAAAGAGAAAAGAGATCACGGCATGTGTGATTATAAAATGAATAAAAGGTCACGAGAAGGTGACGAAAAGTAAGTAGTTATGGTATCGATGTGAGAATGTTAAGCCGTGGGCTTTATATGTGAATGATTGTGCGGGAATGTCCGTGTGTATGGAGTGGCTTCCAGGAGAAAGGGGCACATGCTTCAGCTGGAGAAACAGCACCTGCAAGTATTTGCAGAGGTCATGTCTGGCATACTTCAGCTGGAGAATCAGCTGCAAGAAGTAGAAACTTGCAGAGGTTATGCCGCTGGAATACCTTATCTGACTTGTGAGTCGGATTGTGTCGGGTGCGGGTCAAAACTGACAAATGAGCTCATTACCTGCGATAGGACAAGACATGCATCATCCTTGTTTGTGCATTTGTATTTGATTGTTGGTGCACGAAATTGTGATGTCCAGGCTCGAACAATCCCTGGTAATGGCTCCAAAGCTTGGTGCTTTGATCTTAATTCATAATTGTCACAACTTCGATACAACTAACCAGCAAGTGCACTGGGTCGTCCAAGTAATACCTTACGTGAGTAAGGGTCGAATCCCACGGAGATTGTTGGTATGAAGCAAGCTATGGTCACCTTGTAAATCTCAGTCAGGCAGATATAAAGTGATAATGGTGTTTTCGAATATGATATAATAAAATAGAGATAGAGATACTTATGTAAATCATTGGTAGGAATTTCAGATAAGCGAATGGAGATGCTTTTCGTTCCTCTGAACCTCTGCTTTCCTGCTATCTTCATCCAATCTGTCTTACTCCTTTCCATGGCTGGCTTTATGCAAGGGCATCACCGTTGTCAGTGGCTACATCCCCTCCTCTCAGTGAATAATATGCTCACGCACCCTGTCACGGCACGGCTATTCATCTGTCGGTTCCCGATCATGCTGGAATAGGATTCACCCTCCTTTTGCGTCTGTCACTAACGCCCAACAATCGCGAGTTTGAAGCTCGTCACAGTCATTCAATCATTGAATCCTACTCAGAATACCACAGACAAGGTTTAGACCTTCCGGATTCTCTTGAATGCCGCCATCATTCTAGCTTACGCCACGAAGATTCCGGTTAGGAGATCTAAGAGATATTCATTCTAGCTTATTTCATGTAGAACAGAAGTGTTTGTCAGGCACGCGTTCATAAGGGAGAAGGATGATGAGCATCACACATAATCATCACCTTTATCACGTTTTTGGGTGCGAATGGATATCTTAGAAGAGAAATAAGAAGAATTGAATAGAAAATAGTAGTACTTTGCATTAATCTTTGAGGAACAGCAGAGCTCCACACCTTAATCTATGGAGTGCAGAAACTCTACCGTTGAAAATACATAAGTGATAGGTCCAGGCATGGCCGAGATGGCCAGCCCCCTAAACGAGATCACAGGATCAAAATACAATCCAGGATCCAAAGATGATCAAAAGATGCCTAATACAATAGTAAGAGGTCTTATTTATAATAAACTAGTCACTAGGGTTTACATGAGTAAGTAGTTGATGCATAAATCCACTTCCGGGGCCCACTTGGTGTGTGTTTGGGCTGAGCTTAAGTGTTCCACGTGCAGAGGCCATTTGTGGAGTTGAACGCTAGTTTCTGTGCCAGTTTGGGCGTTCAACTCTGGTTTTGGATCCTTTTCTGGCGCTGGACGCCAGATTTGGGCAGAAGGCTGGCGTTGAACGCCAGTTTACGTCGTCAATTCTTTGCCAAAGTATAGACTATTATATATTGCTGGAAAGCCCTAGATGTCTACTTTCCAACGCAATTGGAATCGCGCCATTTCGAGTTCTGTAGCTCCAGAAAATCCACTTTGAGTGCAGGGAGGTCAGAATCCAACAGCATCAGCAGTCCTTTTTCAACCTCTGAATCTGATTTTTGCTCAAGTCCCTCAATTTCAGCCAGAAAATACCTGAAATCACAGAAAAATACACAAACTCATAGTAAAGTCCAGAAATGTGAATTTAACATAAAAACTAATGAAAACATCCCTAAAAGTAACTAGATCCTACTAAAAACATACTAAAAACAATGCCAAAAAGCGTATAAATTATCCGCTCATCACAACACCAAACTTAAATTGTTGCTTGTCCCCAAGCAACTGAAAATCAAATAGGATAAAAAGAAGAGAATATACTATAAATTCCAAACTATCAATGAAACAGAGCTTCAATCATATGAGCGGGACTTATAGCTTTTTGCCTCTTGAATAGTTTTGGCATCTCACTTTATCCATTGAGGTTCAGAATGATTGGCATCTATAGGAACTTCAGATTTCGAATAGTGTTATTGACTCTCCTAGTTCAGTATGATGATTCTTGAACACAGCTTCTTTATGAGTCTTGGCCGTGGCCCTAAGCACTTTGTTTTCCAGTGTTACCACCGGATACATAAATGCCACAGACACATAATTGGGTGAACCTTTTCAGATTGTGACTCAGCTTTGCTAAAGTCCCCAATTAGAGGTGTCCAGGGTTCTTAAGCACACTCTTCTTTTGCTTTGGACCTTGACTTTAACCGCTCAGTCTCATGTTTTCACTTGACACCTACACGCCACAAGCACATGGTTAGGGACAACTTGATTTAGCCGCTTAGACCAGGATTTTATTCCTTTAGGCCCTCCTATCCACTGATGCTCAAAGCCTTGGGATCCTTTTTATTTGCCCTTGCCTTTTGGTTTTAAGAGCTTTTGGCTTTTTCTGCTTGCTTTTTCTTTTTCTTTCTATTTTTTTTTCCTAATTTTTTTTCTTTTTTTCTTTTTTTTTTTTGCAAGCTTTGTTTTTTTTTTTTGCTACTTTTTCTTGCTTCAAGAATCATTTTTATGATTTTTCAGATTATCAAATAACATGTCTCCTAGTCATCATTCTTTCAAGAGCCAACATATTTAACATTCTTAAACAACAACTTCAAAAGACATATGCACTGTTCAAGCATATATTCAGAAAACAAGAAGCATTGTCACCACATCAATATAATTAAGCTAAGTTCAAGAATAAATTTGAAACTCATGTACTTCTTGTTCTTTTGAATTAAAACATTTTTCATTTAAGAGAGGTGATGGATTCATAGGACATTCATATCTTTAAGACAAAGTTACTAACTACTAATGATCATGTAATGAAGGCACAAACATAGATAAGCACGTAACATAGAAAACTAAAAACAGAGAAAGCAAAAACAAGGAATGAATCCACCTTAGTGATGGTGGCGTTTCCTTCTTGAGGAACCAATGATGTCCTTGAGCTCTTCTATGTCTCTTCCTTGTCTTTGTTGTTCCTCCCTCATTGCTTTCTGATCTTCTCTTATTTCATGGAGCATGATGGAGTGCTCTTGATGTTCCACCCTTAGTTGTCCCATATTGGAACTCAATTCTTCTAGGGAGGTGTTGATGTGCTCCCAATAGTTATGTGGAGGAAAGTGCATTTGAGGCATCTCCGGGATCTCATGGAAGTGAGCTTCTTGCGCCTCTTGAGCTCCATGATTGGGCTCTCTTGCTTGCTCCATCTTTTTCTTAGTGATGGGCTTGTCCTCTTTAATGAGGATATCTCCCTCTATGTCAATCCCAGCTGAATTGCATAGGTGGCAAATGAGGTGAGGAAAGGCTAACCTTGCCATAGTGGAGGACTTGTCAGCCACCTTGTAGAGTTCTCGAGGTATAATCTCATGAACTTCCACCTCTTCTCCAATCATGATGCTATGGATCATGATGGCCCGGTCTATAGTAACTTCAGACCGGTTGCTAGTGGGAATGATTGAGCATTGAATAAACTCCAACCATCCTCTAGCCACAGGCTTGAGGTCCAATCTTCTTAGTTGAACCGGCTTGCCTTTGGAGTCAACCTTCCATTGAGCTCCTTCTACACATATGTCCATAAGGACTTGGTCCAACCTTTGATCAAAGTTGACTCTCCTTGTGTAGGGGCGTGCGTTCTCTTCCATGTATGGCAAGTTAAACGCCAACCTCACATTTTCCGGACTAAAATCTAAGTATTTCCCCCGAACCATTGTAACATAGTTCTTTGGATCCGGGTTCTTACTTTGATCATGGTTCTTGGTGATCCATGCATTGGCATAGAACTCTTGAACCATTAGGATGCCGACTTGTTGGATGGGATTTGTTAGAACTTCCCAACCTCTTCTTTGAATTTCATGTCGGATCTCCGGATACTCATTTCTTTTGAGTTTAAAAGGGACCTCAGGGATCACCTTCTTCTTGGCCACAACATCATAGAAGTGGTCTTGATGGGCTTTGGAGATGAACCTTTCCATCTCCCATGACTCGGATGTGGAAGCTCTTGTCTTCCCTTTCCCTCTTCTAGAGGATTCTCCGGTCTTGGGTGCCATCAATGGTAATGGAAAAACAAAAAAGCTATGCTTTTACCACACCAAACTTAGAATATTGCTCGCCCTCGAGCAATAAACAAAAGAATAGAAGAAGAAGAAGAAGAAATATGGAGAGGGAGAGGGGGATGTGGTTTCGGCCAAGAGGAGTGTAGAGGGGTGTGTTGTGTGAATTTGAAGAAGAATGGATGGCTTTATATAGGGAAGGGAGGGGGGTTAAGGTTCGGCCATATGGGTGGGTTTGGGTGGGAAATTGGTTTTGAATTTTGAAGGTACATAGAGTTTATGAGGTAGGTTTATGGGGAAGAGGAGATGGATGTGAGTGGTGAAGGTTTAGTGGGGAAGAGAGATTGAGGTGATTGGTGAGGGGTTTTTTAGGGAAGAGTGTTTGTGGGGTTGTGTGAAAGAGAGTGGTGAGAAGAAGTGAGTGGAGGTAGGTGGGGATCCTGTGGGGTCTACAGATCCTGAGGTGTTCAAGGATTTACATCCCTGCACCCATTAGGCATGTAAAAATGCCTTTGTACCCAACTCTGGGCGTTCAGCGCCAGGTTGGTGGCCATTTTGGGCGTTCAACGCCCATTTGTGTGCCATTTCTGGCGTTGAACGCCAGAATCATGCCTGTTCTGGCGTTCAGCGCCCAGAAGCTGCCCATTTTGGGCGTTCAGCGCCAGAACCATGCTCTGTTCTGGCGCTGAACGCCAGACAGATGCTCCTCCAGGGTGTGATTTTTCTTCTGCTGTTTTTGATTCCGTTTTCAATTTTTCTATTTATTTTGTGACTCCACATGATCATGAACCTAAGAAAACATGAAAAACAATAAAAATAAGAATTAGATAAACATTGGGTTGCCTCCCAACAAGCGCTTCTTTAATGTCAATAGCTTGACAGTGGGCTCTCATGGAGCCTCACAGATGTGCAGAGCTTTGTTGAGACTTTCCAACACCAAACTTAGAGTTTGGATATGGGAGTTCAACACCAAACTTAGAGTTTGGGTGTGGCCTCCCAACACCAAACTTAGAGTTTGATTGTGGGGGCTCTGGTTGACTCTGCTTGGAGAGAAGCTTTTCAAGCTTCCTCTCCATGGTTGCAGAGGGAGATCCTTGAGTTTTGAATACAAGGGAGTTCTCATTCCATTGAAGGACTATTTCACCTCTGTCAACATCAATCACAGCTCTTGCTGTGGCCAGGAAAGGTCTTCCTAGGATGATGGATTCATCCTCTTCCTTTCCAGTATCCAGGACTATGAAATCAGCAGGGATGTAAAGGCCCTCAACCTTTACTAATACATCTTCTACTTGTCCATAAGCCTGTTTTCTTGAGCTGTCTGCCATCTCTAGTGAGATTTTAGCAGCTTGCACCCCATTGATACCCAGTTTCTCTATTACAGAGAGGGGCATGAGGTTTATTCCTGAACCAAGGTCACACAGAGCCTTAAAGATCATGGTGCCTATGGTACAGGGTATTATGAACTTTCCAGGATCCTGTCTCTTCTGAGGCAATGTCAGTTGATCCAGATCACTTAGTTCATTGATGAACAAGGGAGGTTCAACTTCCCAAGTATCAATGCCAAATAATTTGGCATTCAGCTTCATGATTGCACCAAGAAACTTGGCAGTTTGCTCTTCAGTAACATCCTCATTCTCTTCAGAAGAGGAGTACTCATCAGAGCTCATGAAGGGTATAAGGAGGTTCAATGGAATCTCTATGGTCTCTAGATGAGCCTCAGAGTCCTTTGGTTCCCCAGAGGGAAGCTCCTTATTGACCACTGGACGTCCCAGGAGGTCTTCCTCCTTGGGATTCACGTCCTCTCCTCTCCTCACAGGTTCGGCCATGGCGCTTATGTCAATGGCCTTGCACTCTCCTTTTGGATTCTCTTTTGTATTGCTTGGGAGAGTACTAGGAGGGATTTCAGTGATCCTTTTACTCAGCTGGCCCACTTGTGCTTCCAGATTTCTAATGGAAGACCTTGTTTCATTCATGAAACTTACAGTGGCCTTAGATAGATCAGAGACTAGATTTGCTAAATTAGAAGCATTTTGTTCAGAGTTCTCTGTCTGTTGCTGAGTTGATGATGGAAAAGGCTTGCTATTGCTAAACCTGTTTCTTCCACCATTATTAAAGCCTTGTTGGGGCTTTTGATCCTTCCATGAGAAATTTGGATGATTTCTCCATGTTGAGTTATAGGTGTTTCCATAAGGTTCACCTAAGTAATTTACCTCTGCTATTGCAGGGTTCTCAGGATCAAAAGCTTCTTCTTCAGAAGATGCCTCTTGAGTACTGTTGGATGCAGCTTGCATTCCATGCAGACTCTGAGAAATCATATTGACTTGCTGAGTCAATATTTTATTCTGAGCCAATATGGCATTCAGAGTATCAACCTCAAGAACTCCCTTCTTCATAGGTGTCCCATTACTCACAGGATTCCTTTCAGAGGTGTACATGAACTGGTTATTAGCAAACATGTCAATGAGTTCTTGAGCTTCTGCAGGCGTTTTCTTTAGGTGAATGGATCCACCTACAGAAGTGTCCAGTGACATTTTTGATAGCTCAGATAACCCATCATAGAATATATCCAGGATGATCCATTCTGAAAGCATGTCAGAAAGACACTTTTTGGTCAACTGTTTGTATCTTTCCCAAGCTTCATAGAGAGATTCACCTTCTTTCTGTCTGAAGGTTTGAACATCAGCTCTAAGCTTGCTCAGCTTTTGAGGAGGAAAGTACTTGGCTAAGAAAGCCGTGACCAGCTTATCCCAAGAGTTCAGGCTGTCTTTGGGTTGAGAATCCAACCATAATCTAGCTCTGTCTCTTACAGCAAAAGGGAAAAGCATGAGCCTGTAGACTTCAGGATCTACTCCATTAGTCTTAACAGTATCACATATCTGCAAGAATTCAGTTAAGAACTGAAAAGGATCTTCAGATGAAAGTCCATGAAACTTGCAGTTCTGCTGCATTAGAGAAACTAATTGAGGTTTCAGCTCAAAGTTGTTTGCTCCAATGGCAGGAATGGAGATGCTTCTTCCATGTAAATTGGAATTAGGTGCAGTAAAGTCACCAAGCATCTTCCTTACATTATCATTATTTTCGGCTGCCATCTCCTCTGCCTGTTCGAAAATTTCTGAGAGGTTATCTCTGGATTGTTGTATTTTAGCTTCTCTTAATTTTCTCTTCAGAGTCCTTTCAGGTTCTGGATCTGCTTCCACAAGAATGTTCTTATCCTTGCTCCTGCTCATATGACAAAGAAGAAGGCACAGAAAAATAATAATAATAATAGAGATCCTTTATACCACCGTATAGGGATCCCTTTGTGAGTGGAAGAAAAGAGGGGGAGACAAAGAATGTGATGTAAAGGAAGAAACACAACTGTACGGATGGAAGAGATGTGAGATGTTAGGATATGAATGAATAAATAGAATGAGATGGGGGAGGGATAATCTTCGAAAATTATTTTGAAAAAGAGTTAGTGATTTTTGAAAAATGGTTTTTGAAAAAATGTTAGTATTTTTTTTTTCGAAAATTTTTGAAATAAAAATAATTAGTTAATTAAAAAGAAATTTTTGAAAAAGGGGGAGATATTTTCGAAAATTAGAGAGAGGGAGTTAGTTAGGTGGTTTTGAAAAAGTTAAGAAACAAACAAAAAGTTAGTTAGTTAGTTGAAACAAATTTTAAAAAGATAAGAAGTTAGGAGGTTAGGAAAGATATTTTGAAAAGATATTTTTGAAAAAGATAAGATGAGAAGATATTTTTGAAAAGATATGGTAGAAATTAGTTTTTGAAAAAGATTTGATTTTTAAAATCACAATTAATGACTTGATTCATAAGAAATCACAAGATATGATTCTAGAACTTAAAGTTTGGATCTTTCTTAACAAGCAAGTAGCAAACTTCAAATTTTTGAATCAAAACATTAATTGATTATGTTATTTTCGAAAATTTGGTATAAAAATAAGAAAAAGATTTTTGAAAAATATTTTTGGAATTTTCGAAAATAACTAAGAATTTTGAAAAAGATTTGATTTTTGAAAAAGATTTTGAAAAAGATAAGATTTTCAAATTGAAAATTTGATTTGACTCATGAGAAACAATTTGATTTTAAAAATTTTTGAAAAAGTCAATCCAAATTTTCGAATTTGATGAGAGAAAAAGGGAAAGATATTTTTTTGATTTTTGAAATTTTTATGAAAACATGAAAAATATGCAATGCATGTAATTTTTAGATCAAAACAATGAATGCATGCAAGAATGCTATGAATGTCAAGATGAACACCAAGAACACTTTGAATGTCATGGTGAACATCAAGAACATATTTTTGAAAAATTTTTAATGCAAAGAAAACATGCAAGACACCAAACTTAGAATTCTTTAATGCTTACGCACTAAGAATTCAAGAATGCATATGATAAACATGAAAAGACACAAAACAAAAAATCATCAAGATCAAACAAGAAGACTTACCAAGAACAACTTGAAGATCATGAAGAACACCATGAATGCATAAAATTTTCGAAAAAATGTAAGATGCATATGCAATTGACACCAAACTTATAACATGACTCAAGACTCAAACAAGAAACAGAAAATATTTTTATTTTTATGATTTTCTAATTTTTTTGGATTTTTTTCGAAAATTTATTGAAAAGGGAAAATAAGGATTCCAAAATTTTTAATATGAATTCCAGGAATCTTGCATTCTTAGTCTAAAGCTTCAGTCCAGGAATTAGACATGGCTTACTAGCCAACCAAGCTTTCAAAGAAAGCTCCAGTCCAAAACACTAGACATGGCCAATGGCCAGCCAAGCTTCAGCAGGTGATCATGGATCAGCAGCAGGTGGATGAGCAACAACTAAGTTGCTTTTGATAACAAATTGCAAGCCTCAGTCCAAATGAATTTAGACATGGCTTTACAGCCAGCCAGGCTTCACATGCTTCATGAAACACTAGAATTCATTCTTAAAAATCTTGAATAAAATTTTTGAAAACATTTTTATATTTTTTTTTCGAGAACAGATGAGAGATTTTTGAAAATATTTTTGAAAGATTTTTTTTTTGAAAACAAAACGAAAAGAAAATTACCTAATCTGAGCAACAAGATGAGCCGTCAGTTGTCCAAACTCAAACAATCCCCGGCAACGGCGCCAAAAACTTGGTGCACGAAATTGTGATGTCCAGGCTCGAACAATCCCTGGTAATGGCTCCAAAGCTTGGTGCTTTGATCTTAATTCATAATTGTCACAACTTCGATACAACTAACCAGCAAGTGCACTGGGTCGTCCAAGTAATACCTTACGTGAGTAAGGGTCGAATCCCACGGAGATTGTTGGTATGAAGCAAGCTATGGTCACCTTGTAAATCTCAGTCAGGCAGATATAAAGTGATAATGGTGTTTTCGAATATGATATAATAAAATAGAGATAGAGATACTTATGTAAATCATTGGTAGGAATTTCAGATAAGCGAATGGAGATGCTTTTCGTTCCTCTGAACCTCTGCTTTCCTGCTATCTTCATCCAATCTGTCTTACTCCTTTCCATGGCTGGCTTTATGCAAGGGCATCACCGTTGTCAGTGGCTACATCCCCTCCTCTCAGTGAATAATATGCTCACGCACCCTGTCACGGCACGGCTATTCATCTGTCGGTTCCCGATCATGCTGGAATAGGATTCACCCTCCTTTTGCGTCTGTCACTAACGCCCAACAATCGCGAGTTTGAAGCTCGTCACAGTCATTCAATCATTGAATCCTACTCAGAATACCACAGACAAGGTTTAGACCTTCCGGATTCTCTTGAATGCCGCCATCATTCTAGCTTACGCCACGAAGATTCCGGTTAGGAGATCTAAGAGATATTCATTCTAGCTTATTTCATGTAGAACAGAAGTGTTTGTCAGGCACGCGTTCATAAGGGAGAAGGATGATGAGCGTCACACATAATCATCACCTTTATCACGTTCTTGGGTGCGAATGGATATCTTAGAAGAGAAATAAGAAGAATTGAATAGAAAATAGTAGTACTTTGCATTAATCTTTGAGGAACAGCAGAGCTCCACACCTTAATCTATGGAGTGCAGAAACTCTACCGTTGAAAATACATAAGTGATAGGTCCAGGCATGGCCGAGATGGCCAGCCCCCTAAACGAGATCACAGGATCAAAATACAATCCAGGATCCAAAGATGATCAAAGATGCCTAATACAATAGTAAGAGGTCCTATTTATAATAAACTAGTCACTAGGGTTTACATGAGTAAGTAGTTGATGCATAAATCCACTTCCGGGGCCCACTTGGTGTGTGTTTGGGCTGAGCTTAAGTGTTCCACGTGCAGAGGCCATTTGTGGAGTTGAATGCTAGTTTCTGTGCCAGTTTGGGCGTTCAACTCTGGTTTTGGATCCTTTTCTGGCGCTGGACGCCAGATTTGGGCAGAAGGCTGGCGTTGAACGCCAGTTTACGTCGTCAATTCTTGGCCAAAGTATGGACTATTATATATTGCTGGAAAGCCCTGGATGTCTACTTTCCAACGCAATTGGAATCGCGCCATTTCGAGTTCTGTAGCTCCAGAAAATCCACTTTGAGTGCAGGGAGGTCAGAATCCAACAGCATCAGCAGTCCTTTTTCAACCTCTGAATCTGATTTTTGCTCAAGTCCCTCAATTTCAGCCAGAAAATACCTGAAATCACAGAAAAACACACAAACTCATAGTAAAGTCCAGAAATGTGAATTTAACATAAAAACTAATGAAAACATCCCTAAAAGTAACTAGATCCTACTAAAAACATACTAAAAACAATGCCAAAAAGCGTATAAATTATCCGCTCATCACAACACCAAACTTAAATTGTTGCTTGTCCCCAAGCAACTGAAAATCAAATAGGATAAAAAGAAGAGAATATACTATAAATTCCAAACTATCAATGAAACAGAGCTTCAATCATATGAGCGGGACTTATAGCTTTTTGCCTCTTGAATAGTTTTGGCATCTCACTTTATCCATTGAGGTTCAGAATGATTGGCATCTATAGGAACTTCAGATTTCGAATAGTGTTATTGACTCTCCTAGTTCAGTATGATGATTCTTGAACACAGCTTCTTTATGAGTCTTGGCCGTGGCCCTAAGCACTTTGCTTTCCAGTGTTACCACCGGATACATAAATGCCACAGACACATAATTGGGTGAACCTTTTCAGATTGTGACTCAGCTTTGCTAAAGTCCCCAATTAGAGGTGTCCAGGGTTCTTAAGCACACTCTTCTTTTGCTTTGGACCTTGACTTTAACCGCTCAGTCTCATGTTTTCACTTGACACCTACACGCCACAAGCACATGGTTAGGGACAACTTGGTTTAGCCGCTTAGACCAGGATTTTATTCCTTTAGGCCCTCCTATCCACTGATGCTCAAAGCCTTGGGATCCTTTTTATTTGCCCTTGCCTTTTGGTTTTAAGAGCTTTTGGCTTTTTCTGCTTGCTTTTTCTTTTTCTTTCTATTTTTTTTCCTAATTTTTTTTCTTTTTTTCTTTTTTTTTTGCAAGCTTTGTTTTTTTTTTTTTGCTACTTTTTCTTGCTTCAAGAATCATTTTTATGATTTTTCAGATTATCAAATAACATGTCTCCTAGTCATCATTCTTTCAAGAGCCAACATATTTAACATTCTTAAACAACAACTTCAAAAGACATATGCACTGTTCAAGCATATATTCAGAAAACAAGAAGCATTGTCACCACATCATTATAATTAAGCTAAGTTCAAGAATAAATTTGAAACTCATGTACTTCTTGTTCTTTTGAATTAAAACATTTTTCATTTAAGAGAGGTGATGGATTCATAGGACATTCATATCTTTAAGACAAAGTTACTAACTACTAATGATCATGTAATGAAGGCACAAACATAGATAAGCACGTAACATAGAAAACTAAAAACAGAGAAAGCAAAAACAAGGAATGAATCCACCTTAGTGATGGTGGCGTTTCCTTCTTGAGGAACCAATGATGTCCTTGAGCTCTTCTATGTCTCTTCCTTGTCTTTGTTGTTCCTCCCTCATTGCTTTCTGATCTTCTCTTATTTCATGGAGCATGATGGAGTGCTCTTGATGTTCCACCCTTAGTTGTCCCATATTGGAACTCAATTCTTCTAGGGAGGTGTTGATGTGCTCCCAATAGTTATGTGGAGGAAAGTGCATTTGAGGCATCTCCGGGATCTCATGGAAGTGAGCTTCTTGCGCCTCTTGAGCTCCATGATTGGGCTCTCTTGCTTGCTCCATCTTTTTCTTAGTGATGGGCTTGTCCTCTTTAATGAGGATATATCCCTGTATGTCAATCCCAGCTGAATTGCATAGGTGGCAAATGAGGTGAGGAAAGGCTAACCTTGCCATAGTGGAGGACTTGTCAGCCACCTTGTAGAGTTCTTGAGGTATAATCTCATGAACTTCCACCTCTTCTCCAATCATGATGCTATGGATCATGATGGCCCGGTCTATAGTAACTTCAGACCGGTTGCTAGTGGGAATGATTGAGCATTGAATAAACTCCAACCATCCTCTAGCCACAGGCTTGAGGTCCAATCTTCTTAGTTGAACCGGCTTGCCTTTGGAGTCAACCTTCCATTGAGCTCCTTCTACACATATGTCCATAAGGACTTGGTCCAACCTTTGATCAAAGTTGACTCTCCTTGTGTAGGGGCGTGCGTTCTCTTCCATGTATGGCAAGTTAAACGCCAACCTCACATTTTCCGGACTAAAATCTAAGTATTTCCCCCGAACCATTGTAACATAGTTCTTTGGATCCGGGTTCTTACTTTGATCATGGTTCTTGGTGATCCATGCATTGGCATAGAACTCTTGAACCATTAGGATGCCGACTTGTTGGATGGGATTTGTTAGAACTTCCCACCCTCTTCTTTGAATTTCATGTCGGATCTTCGGATACTCATTTCTTTTGAGTTTAAAAGGGACCTCAGGGATCACCTTCTTCTTGGCCACAACATCATAGAAGTGGTCTTGATGGGCTTTGGAGATGAACCTTTCCATCTCCCATGACTCGGATGTGGAAGCTCTTGTCTTCCCTTTCCCTCTTCTAGAGGATTCTCCGGTCTTGGGTGCCATCAATGGTAATGGAAAAACAAAAAAGCTATGCTTTTACCACACCAAACTTAGAATATTGCTCGCCCTCGAGCAATAAACAAAAGAATAGAAGAAGAAGAAGAAGAAATATGGAGAGGGAGAGGGGATGTGGTTTCGGCCAAGAGGAGTGTAGAGGGGTGTGTTGTGTGAATTTGAAGAAGAATGGATGGCTTTATATAGGGAAGGGAGGGGGGTTAAGGTTCGGCCATATGGGTGGGTTTGGGTGGGAAATTGGTTTTGAATTTTGAAGGTAGGTAGAGTTTATGAGGTAGGTTTATGGGGAAGAGGAGATGGATGTGAGTGGTGAAGGTTTAGTGGGGAAGAGAGATTGAGGTGATTAGTGAGGGGTTTTTTAGGGAAGAGTGTTTGTGGGGTTGTGTGAAAGAGAGTGGTGAGAAGAAGTGAGTGGAGGTAGGTGGGGATCCTGTGGGGTCCACAGATCCTGAGTGGATCTTGTGGGGTCCACAGATCCTGAGTGGATCCTGTGGGGTCTACAGATCCTGAGGTGTTCAAGGATTTACATCCCTCCACCCATTAGGCATGTAAAAATGCCTTTGTACCCAACTCTGGGCGTTCAGCGCCAGGTTGGTGGCCATTTTGGGCGTTCAACGCCCATTTGTGTGCCATTTCTGGCGTTGAACGCCAGAATCATGCCTGTTCTGGCGTTCAGCGCCCAGAAGCTGCCCATTTTGGGCGTTCAGCGCCAGAACCATGCTCTGTTCTGGCGCTGAACGCCAGACAGATGCTCCTCCAGGGTGTGATTTTTCTTCTGCTGTTTTTGATTCCGTTTTCAATTTTTCTATTTATTTTGTGACTCCACATGATCATGAACCTAAGAAAACATGAAAAACAATAAAAATAAGAATTAGATAAACATTGGGTTGCCTCCCAACAAGCGCTTCTTTAATGTCAATAGCTTGACAGTGGGCTCTCATGGAGCCTCACAGATGTGCAGAGCTTTGTTGAGACTTTCCAACACCAAACTTAGAGTTTGGATATGGGAGTTCAACACCAAACTTAGAGTTTGGGTGTGGCCTCCCAACACCAAACTTAGAGTTTGATTGTGGGGGCTCTGGTTGACTCTGCTTGGAGAGAAGCTTTTCAAGCTTCCTCTCCATGGTTGCAGAGGGAGATCCTTGAGTTTTGAATACAAGGGAGTTCTCATTCCATTGAAGGACTATTTCACCTCTGTCAACATCAATCACAGCTCTTGCTGTGGCCAGGAAAGGTCTTCCTAGGATGATGGATTCATCCTCTTCCTTTCCAGTATCCAGGACTATGAAATCAGCAGGGATGTAAAGGCCCTCAACCTTTACTAATACATCTTCTACTTGTCCATAAGCCTGTTTTCTTGAGCTGTCTGCCATCTCTAGTGAGATTTTAGCAGCTTGCACCCCATTGATACCCAGTTTCTCTATTACAGAGAGGGGCATGAGGTTTATTCCTGAACCAAGGTCACACAGAGCCTTAAAGATCATGGTGCCTATGGTACAGGGTATTATGAACTTTCCAGGATCCTGTCTCTTCTGAGGCAATGTCAGTTGATCCAGATCACTTAGTTCATTGATGAACAAGGGAGGTTCAACTTCCCAAGTATCAATGCCAAATAATTTGGCATTCAGCTTCATGATTGCACCAAGAAACTTGGCAGTTTGCTCTTCAGTAACATCCTCATTCTCTTCAGAAGAGGAGTACTCATCAGAGCTCATGAAGGGTATAAGGAGGTTCAATGGAATCTCTATGGTCTCTAGATGAGCCTCAGAGTCCTTTGGTTCCCCAGAGGGAAGCTCCTTATTGACCACTGGACGTCCCAGGAGGTCTTCCTCCTTGGGATTCACGTCCTCTCCTCTCCTCATAGGTTCGGCCATGGCACTTATGTCAATGGCCTTGCACTCTCCTTTTGGATTCTCTTCTGTATTGCTTGGGAGAGTACTAGGAGGGATTTCAGTGATCCTTTTACTCAGCTGGCCCACTTGTGCTTCCAGATTTCTAATGGAAGACCTTGTTTCATTCATGAAACTTACAGTGGCCTTAGATAGATCAGAGACTAGATTTGCTAAATTAGAAGCATTTTGTTCAGAGTTCTCTATCTGTTGCTGAGTTGATGATGGAAAAGGCTTGCTATTGCTAAACCTGTTTCTTCCACCATTATTAAAGCCTTGTTGGGGCTTTTGATCCTTCCATGAGAAATTTGGATGATTTCTCCATGTTGAGTTATAGGTGTTTCCATAAGGTTCACCTAAGTAATTTACCTCTGCTATTGCAGGGTTCTCAGGATCATAAGCTTCTTCTTCAGAAGATGCCTCTTGAGTACTGTTGGATGCAGCTTGCATTCCATGCAGACTCTGAGAAATCATATTGACTTGCTGAGTCAATATTTTATTCTGAGCCAATATGGCATTCAGAGTATCAACCTCAAGAACTCCCTTCTTCATAGGTGTCCCATTACTCACAGGATTCCTTTCAGAGGTGTACATGAACTGGTTATTAGCAACCATGTCAATGAGTTCTTGAGCTTCTGCAGGCGTTTTCTTTAGGTGAATGGATCCACCTGCAGAAGTGTCCAGTGACATTTTTGATAGCTCAGATAACCCATCATAGAATATATCCAGGATGATCCATTCTGAAAGCATGTCAGAAGGACACTTTTTGGTCAACTGTTTGTATCTTTCCCAAGCTTCATAGAGAGATTCACCTTCTTTCTGTCTGAAGGTTTGAACATCAGCTCTAAGCTTGCTCAGCTTTTGAGGAGGAAAGTACTTGGCTAAGAAAGCCGTGACCAGCTTATCCCAAGAGTTCAGGCTGTCTTTGGGTTGAGAATCCAACCATAATCTAGCTCTGTCTCTTACAGCAAAAGGGAAAAGTATGAGCCTGTAGACTTCAGGATCTACTCCATTAGTCTTAACAGTATCACATATCTGCAAGAATTCAGTTAAGAACTGAAAAGGATCTTCAGATGAAAGTCCATGAAACTTGCAGTTCTGCTGCATTAGAGAAACTAATTGAGGTTTCAGCTCAAAGTTGTTTGCTCCAATGGCAGGAATGGAGATGCTTCTTCCATGTAAATTGGAATTAGGTGCAGTAAAGTCACCAAGCATCTTCCTTACATTATCATTATTTTCGGCTGCCATCTCCTCTGCCTGTTCGAAAATTTCTGAGAGGTTATCTCTGGATTGTTGTATTTTAGCTTCTCTTAATTTTCTCTTCAGAGTCCTTTCAGGTTCTGGATCTGCTTCCACAAGAATGTTCTTATCCTTGCTCCTGCTCATATGACAAAGAAGAAGGCACAGAAAAATAATAATAATAATAGAGATCCTTTATACCACAGTATAGGGATCCCTTTGTGAGTGGAAGAAAAGAGGGGGAGACAAAGAATGTGATGTAAAGGAAGAAACACAACTGTACGGATGGAAGAGATGTGAGATGTTAGGATATGAATGAATAAATAGAATGAGATGGGGGAGGGATAATCTTCGAAAATTATTTTGAAAAAGAGTTAGTGATTTTTGAAAAATGGTTTTTGAAAAAATGTTAGTATTTTTTTTTTCGAAAATTTTTGAAATAAAAATAATTAGTTAATTAAAAAGAAATTTTTGAAAAAGGGAGAGATATTTTCGAAAATTAGAGAGAGGGAGTTAGTTAGGTGGTTTTGAAAAAGTTAAGAAACAAACAAAAAGTTAGTTAGTTAGTTGAAACAAATTTTAAAAAGATAAGAAGTTAGGAGGTTAGGAAAGATATTTTGAAAAGATATTTTTGAAAAAGATAAGATGAGAAGATATTTTTGAAAAGATATGGTAGAAATTAGTTTTTGAAAAAGATTTGATTTTTAAAATCACAATTAATGACTTGATTCATAAGAAATCACAAGATATGATTCTAGAACATAAAGTTTGGATCTTTCTTAACAAGCAAGTAGCAAACTTCAAATTTTTGAATCAAAACATTAATTGATTATGTTATTTTCGAAAATTTGGTACAAAAATAAGAAAAAGATTTTTGAAAAATATTTTTGGAATTTTCGAAAATAACTAAGAATTTTGAAAAAGATTTGATTTTTGAAAAATATTTTGAAAAAGATAAGATTTTCAAATTGAAAATTTGATTTGACTCATGAGAAACAATTTGATTTTAAAATTTTTTAAAAAAGTCAATCCAAATTTTCGAATTTGATGAGAGAAAAAGGGAAAGATATTTTTTTGATTTTTGAAATTTTTATGAAAAACATGAAAAATATGCAATGCATGTAATTTTTAGATCAAAACAATGAATGCATGCAAGAATGCTATGAATGTCAAGATGAACACCAAGAACACTTTGAATGTCATGGTGAACATCAAGAACATATTTTTGAAAAATTTTTAATGCAAAGAAAACATGCAAGACACCAAACTTAGAATTCTTTAATGCTTACGCACTAAGAATTCAAGAATGCATATGATAAACATGAAAAGACACAAAACAAAAAATCATCAAGATCAAACAAGAAGACTTACCAAGAACAACTTGAAGATCATGAAGAACACCATGAATGCATAAAATTTTCGAAAAAGTGTAAGATGCATATGCAATTGACACCAAACTTATAACATGACTCAAGACTCAAACAAGAAACAGAAAATATTTTTTATTTTATGATTTTCTAATTTTTTTGGATTTTTTTCGAAAATTTATTGAAAAGGGAAAATAAGGATTCCAAAATTTTTAATATGAATTCCAGGAATCTTGCATTCTTAGTCTAAAGCTTCAGTCCAGGAATTAGACATGGCTTACTAGCCAACCAAGCTTTCAAAGAAAGCTCCAGTCCAAAACACTAGACATGGCCAATGGCCAGCCAAGCTTCAGCAGGTGATCATGGATCAGCAGCAGGTGGATGAGCAACAACTAAGTTGCTTTTGATAACAAATTGCAAGCCTCAGTCCAAATGAATTTAGACATGGCTTTACAGCCAGCCAGGCTTCACATGCTTCATGAAACACTAGAATTCATTCTTAAAAATCTTGAATAAAATTTTTGAAAACATTTTTATATTTTTTTTTTCGAGAACAGATGAGAGATTTTTGAAAGATTTTTTTTTTTGAAAACAAAACGAAAAGAAAATTACCTAATCTGAGCAACAAGATGAGCCGTCAGTTGTCCAAACTCAAACAATCCCCGGCAACGGCGCCAAAAACTTGGTGCACGAAATTGTGATGTCCAGGCTCGAACAATCCCTGGTAATGGCTCCAAAGCTTGGTGCTTTGATCTTAATTCATAATTGTCACAACTTCGATACAACTAACCAGCAAGTGCACTGGGTCGTCCAAGTAATACCTTACGTGAGTAAGGGTCGAATCCCACGGAGATTGTTGGTATGAAGCAAGCTATGGTCACCTTGTAAATCTCAGTCAGGCAGATATAAAGTGATAATGGTGTTTTCGAATATGATATAATAAAATAGAGATAGAGATACTTATGTAAATCATTGGTAGGAATTTCAGATAAGCGAATGGAGATGCTTTTCGTTCTTCTGAACCTCTGCTTTCCTGCTATCTTCATCCAATCTGTCTTACTCCTTTCCATGGCTGGCTTTATGCAAGGGCATCACCGTTGTCAGTGGCTACATCCCCTCCTCTCAGTGAATAATATGCTCACGCACCCTGTCACGGCACGGCTATTCATCTGTCGGTTCCCGATCATGCTGGAATAGGATTCACCCTCCTTTTGCGTCTGTCACTAACGCCCAACAATCGCGAGTTTGAAGCTCGTCACAGTCATTCAATCATTGAATCCTACTCAGAATACCACAGACAAGGTTTAGACCTTCCGGATTCTCTTGAATGCCGCCATCATTCTAGCTTACGCCACGAAGATTCCGGTTAGGAGATCTAAGAGATATTCATTCTAGCTTATTTCATGTAGAACAGAAGTGTTTGTCAGGCACGCGTTCATAAGGGAGAAGGATGATGAGCGTCACACATAATCATCACCTTTATCACGTTCTTGGGTGCGAATGGATATCTTAGAAGAGAAATAAGAAGAATTGAATAGAAAATAGTAGTACTTTGCATTAATCTTTGAGGAACAGCAGAGCTCCACACCTTAATCTATGGAGTGCAGAAACTCTACCGTTGAAAATACATAAGTGATAGGTCCAGGCATGGCCGAGATGGCCAGCCCCCTAAACGAGATCACAGGATCAAAATACAATCCAGGATCCAAAGATGATCAAAAGATGCCTAATACAATAGTAAGAGGTCCTATTTATAATAAACTAGTCACTAGGGTTTACATGAGTAAGTAGTTGATGCATAAATCCACTTTCGGGGCCCACTTGGTGTGTGTTTGGGCTGAGCTTAAGTGTTCCACGTGCAAAGGCCATTTGTGGAGTTGAATGCTAGTTTCTGTGCCAGTTTGGGCGTTCAACTCTGGTTTTGGATCCTTTTCTGGCGCTGGACGCCAGATTTGGGCAGAAGGCTGGCGTTGAACGCCAGTTTACGTCGTCAATTCTTGGCCAAAGTATGGACTATTATATATTGCTGGAAAGCCCTGGATGTCTACTTTCCAACGAAATTGGAATCGCGCCATTTCGAGTTCTGTAGCTCCAGAAAATCCACTTTGAGTGCAGGGAGGTCAGAATCCAACAGCATCAGCAGTCCTTTTTCAACCTCTGAATCTGATTTTTGCTCAAGTCCCTCAATTTCAGCCAGAAAATACCTGAAATCACAGAAAAACACACAAACTCATAGTAAAGTCCAGAAATGTGAATTTAACATAAAAACTAATGAAAACATCCCTAAAAGTAACTAGATCCTACTAAAAACATACTAAAAACAATGCCAAAAAGCGTATAAATTATCCGCTCATCAATTGTGTTTGTTTATCTTGTTTCTCTATGATTGTGCTGTTTGTCTTATTGCTATTTGATTGTGTGTTGATTTGTTTTCTGTGCTATTAGTTTATGTATTGAGGTGACTGAGAATTGAGGTTGTGATTGAGATTTGTTTTAAGTTCGAAAATTTAAAGAAGGTAATTAATTATATAAAGTAAAAGTAAAAAGTATTTTCAAAGGATTAACAAAATAAATTTTTCAAGTAAGTTAACTGTTTGCATTATATTCATTACTTTTACGGCATTTCCATTCACTACTGAGAGCGTGTGATTTGTTCTCACCCCAAAATCTTTCACCCTTTCAATGACACAGGTTCAAAGACTCAGTTTGAAGCTGCGGGCGATTACTAGTCTTATTTGAGTTAAGTTTGTGTGTTGAGTTACTTTCATAGAATTTCTTCGCCTTTGTTATTTAAGATATATTTTATACAGAGGGATAGGAATTGTATTTGAGTTTCTTTTGTACAATATTTATTATTATTAATAATTATGTGATTATTATTACTTGGTGTTCTTTGATGAATGAGTTTGATTGAAATAGAAACAAAATTTTCCAGCATGTTATCCGATATAATTGAAACGCGGATCAAACTAAAGGCTCAATATTAAATAGTAAATAAGGAAAACAGTTTAGTAATGCCTCACTTTTGGTACGATTATGACGTCCTAAAAGTTAGGGTGTTACATACAGCATGTGCGACAAAAAGGATAGAAGACCATAATAAAGTAGTAGTTATTGGGGTTGGATAAAAAAATATAATTGAATGAACTAAATGATAATATTTTGATTCATGCAAAGGAATCTGTTAAATTACATTTGAGAATTGTAATTAAGGTAGGCACTCCAAACTCTTAAAGAAGGATCATTAACATTCAAACCTTACAATCAAGGAATTAATATTTTGGAATAGTGACATATTGTATAAGAATTTATTTTGGAGGACTGAAAATAGCAAAAAAGAGGCCCTAAGAGAAATCAGGAGTTCTACAATACCTGCAAAAGTCACATTCTCAATGAATCCTCTCCTTTTCTCTTTCCTTTCTTTCCTTTTAGGACTACGTGCATAAAGCAACCCTCAACAGCTATGTACTTTCACCTCAACATCACGATGACCATAAAGGTCAATTTGATCAATCTAAGCAAATAGTTGCCAAAGTAATACAAATATTTGAATTTATGGTAAACAATACTTACTTTTACTATGAGTTATAGAATAATGCTTACTATTGATATGGGTTTTGGAATATCTTGATATGTACTATCAGCTGATTAGTTATCATACAGTGTGTTTAAAAATAAATAAATAATCCAGGCATAAAACTCAAGCATCTAATACCTTGTTTATAGAATTTTCATTTTCTTCTTTGTTAGGATGCAAATAGAACATTCTCTTACAGTTTTGCTATTTATGTGCTTTCTTTCTCCTTTTCTTGTTGCGTTTATGAAATCCATCCCAGTCACATAGTTCCTTCAAAATAAAATATTAGGTAAAAAATAAAATATTAAGAGAAAGGAGTTAAAAAATTTTACAACAGCAAGAACACATAATATAATAAAAGTTTAACGGGAGTAAATCCAATTAGAAAATAGATAAGGATAATATAATACCTAAAAATATATACTAAAATGTCTAGCAACTTGCTTTGCCAAAAGTCTAAAACTAATTTTGTATGAACTGCGGTTAATTAGCTCCTTAATTAAATTAAATTAATTGTCCAAAATAAGATCCAAAAATTTAGAATATTAATTAAAAAATTTAAATATAATTTTTGGACTCATTAGATTTTTCTGAGTTGAAAAATATAATTTTCTGTAGAAAATTGTGTAAAAATGTAATACCTTACCACATAGAGCCTTATGCTTAAGTTATAAGATAGAGGTGGCGAGGTATTACGACCTCTAGAAGTAAATATATATATATATAGTAAAGGTTTAGGTTGTACTGCTTGTAAAGGCTCAGGTTGTATCATTTGGACATTTACTACTTGTATTCGTAATTGTATAGCATGAAAACGTATCATACTTTGCACATGAAGATAATGCATTCTTCTAACATGATGAATACGTTTATTCTTAATGATTTCTCTAACGTTGTTTATTGAATTTATGGTTTTAATTTGTTGTTACAACTTTTTGGTTTTGATTATTTTTTTGTTTATCTTCTTTATTTCTACTTTTAGTTCTGAAGACTCAGTTATTAATCTTCTTATTTTCATTTCTATTACCATCACTCTTGTTTTCATTTTTTTTCTAACAAGTTTCAAAGAAGTAAGTCTTTTTTGAAACTCTTTCATGTTATAAGACTAGAAATAATAACTAAGAGAATAAAGAAATTATAAGAAAAGAAAGCATAAGATAGTAAGCTTACAGAGATGGACTTGTACTATTATTGCTTGCAAAGTTGATACAAACTTGAAGATGATTACACATATTTGGAGAATTTTATGAAGTAAGAAGATATAGAAGTAGAGAGAGTTCTTGAGCTTTCAAGTTTTTGATGATTGGGAATGAATGAGGCCTTTGGTATTTATAGACCCCAAATGATTACTATTTGGCTACTATTTGCTGACAGTACTGTTTACTTTTACTGTTTGCCGATATTTTTTTTATAGAGATGATTTTTTTTTATGATTGGGTTTTTTACATTGATTTCATATACAGTGTTTACTACATTTCAAATGGGTCTTGAGAGTCTTGATAGTAATGAGCTAGGCTGGATTGGACCTCTTCGTCTTCTCCAAAAGGTATGACTTGTATTGCTTGTAGAGAGCTTTGGATATCTTCCTCTGAGGTTGCTGCCGCTAGGGCTGCCATAATTTGTCACTTCTGTGCTAAGAAGTGGGTCTCTTTTTTATAAGCTATTTGCTCATTAGTAGTGCTTGAGGCTGTTATTGCTGGACCCTTTTGTGATGTTGTTAACCATTGATCAATAATTACTTTTCTCAGCAAATTTATATCATATTTGTTCCACCACTTTATTTTTATTATTCTTACCAAATATTGTATGGTTGGACATTCTTCATATGCTGCTGAATCATATTCCCAAGTCATAATCCAGCTTATTCCCATAGCTGCTATAAATGAAATGAATTTGTACTCTTGTAAGAATGATGACTTGCTTTTAAAGTACTCATACGCCAGGCTGGCTTCTTTTGGGAAGAAGGCTTCTATTGGTCCAAAATTCTGGAACCATGATTGGAACCATTTGGGAACTTGCAATGATATCCCCTTGTTGAACCAAATGAACTAAGAATGGAGACTAGGTGAGAGGAATAAGATATGATCCCATACTTATTGGTAATCATAATAGGTATAGCTCTGAGGATCAAATTTTAAAGAGAAGCTTTTAGACTGATATGGGGGGTAATTCCCACTCTTATAGAGATAATATTTTTATGATTTTTATTTTTGAATAAATAGGCTGTTTGGTGTTGGAATCTCTATAATGTGTCAATTCAATAGATCCGATGTCTACTAATATGAATTCATAGAATTTTTGGGTTTTTTGTGGGTTAATAGAAATATAATGGAAAGTATTTGGGAAGATAGTCTTGTATAGGGTTTTCCTATCTTTTTTGAACCACTCTTTTTCGATGGTTAATATTCTGATAGGATTGAGTTTTTCATAGTAAGGAAACTGTTCTTTCAAGGGTTGAGTGTTATAGAGGTCTGATGGTTGCAATAATGTGAATTTATTATTAGTAGTAATTAAAGAGCTCTTAGAAGGTGATGATGATGATGATACTTTTACAATCTGTGACATAGTCATAGGTCTTAATGATAATAGTTTTGCTGGTACTGGAGTAATAGGTAATTCTCTTTCTTTTATTTGGTTAAAAGGTTGACCATAATCTTCACTGGAGGCTGATTTTTGATCCATTCTTTCCCTGCAAAAATTCTCTAGTAAGAAAGTCAGGGAGTGAATTTAATTCTCCTTTTATATGTTCAATAGTAAAATCGAAACATGATAGAATAGCTTGTCACCTTGCAAATATTTGTTTTGAAACTAGATTTTTGACATCATTTTCTAAAACAATTGGGGCCGCTTTACAATCAGTTCTTATTAAAAATGTTTTATTAAATAAATCTTCTTGAAATTTTGGAACACATAATACTATGACAAGTATTTCTTTTTTGACTGTTGGATAATTCTTTTAAGCCTAGTTCCAAATTCCTGAATGATATTTTACTATTTGTTCTTTTGAGCTATTAGGAGGTATTTGTTTAAGAATTCCTCCATAGCCTAATTCTGATACATTTATTTCTACAATTAATTTAGCCAATGAATCTAGTATACTTACACAAGGTGTCTCTTTTATTGTGTTCTTTATCTTTATTTTTATAGAAGTCATCTCTTTTGTCTATGGAGGTGGATTTTTTCTTAATCTCTTATAAAGAGGTTCGCATGTGACTCTTATTCCAGGTAAGAATTCTGCTACATAATTTAAACATCCCAAAAATTTTTGTAGTTGTTTTTTGTCAGTTATTTCATTTGGGAATTTATCTACAAATTCAATGGCTCTTCTAATAGGTACTATAGTTCCTTGATAAATCTCATATCCTAAAAACCTTACTTTAGTTATAAAAATTTTCATTTTCTTTTCTGATAAAACTAATCCTTGCTCTTTTATAATATTCATAAATTTTTCTAGATGATATATATACTGATTTATTCCTTTTGAGTATACTAATACGTCATCAAGATATACTATAGTAAATTCTATATGCGGGTAAAATATATTATTCATTATTTCTTGTAACTCGCTTGGAGCATTTTTTAATCCTTGGGGCATTACATTCCATTCATAATGTCCGAAGGGTACTATAAAAGCTATTTTATATCTATCTTCCTCTTTTACTGCGATATGATAATATCCTAATTTTAAATCAAATTTTGAAAAGATATTTACTTTATTTAATCTTTTAATTAAATCACTTTTATTTGGTAAGGGATACCTAATCCATTTTAATACTTTGTTAAGAGCTTTATAATTGATAACTAATTTTGGAGCACCTCTTTGTATTTCAGATGCTTTCATCACATAGAAGCCTGTAAACCTCCAGGATGATTTCGAAGGCCTTATTAGTCCCTTATCCAAATATTCTTGTATTTCTTTTTTACAATATTCTAGATACTCTTTATTCATATGTATTGGTTTTTCCCTTGTTGGTATATCTTTTTCATTAAACCCATCTTCATATGGTAAAGATATCTCATGTAATTTTCTATGCTGAAAAGCTTTGGGGTTTAGGCTACATAATTTTTCCTTAATTTTTTCTTCAATTGCTTTTATTTTATTTTGTATTTCAGGAGATTGTAATTGTTCTTCTATTCTTTTGTATATAACTTCTTGATTTAAATAGTTAATTTGTCTTATTTTTCTTTCTATAACATTAATTTGGATGGGTAAGTGTTGTAAAATTTTCTCTTGGTTTAAACAGTTAATTTGTTTTGTTTCTTTTTCTATAATATTAACTTGTGTAGATAGATGTTGTAACATTTTAAGTTCATGTTATTTTGGTTTAGTGAGAAATTCAAAATAAACAGGATGATTTGGAATGTGTACACAAGTTATTCCGTCAATGTCGATGTTAAAGGGATATAGTAATATAGTAAAAGGATTTCCTAATATGACTTGCTGGGATATATTTCTTGCCAAAAAGAATATAGTAGCAAAACATACTCGATCTTTACAAATTTTTGCTTTAGATAATTTATAGTCTATAGTCATTCTATCATTTTCTACTTTTAGAACTTTTTCTATAGTTTTTTCATAATATTTTGTAGGTATTAACCTTTCTTGTATACAATTAACATCAACTCCTGAATCTACCATAGCTATGAAATCAAAGTTTTCTTCTCCTACAATTAAGGTTATCGTAGTGAACCACTTTTGGCTTACTAATAAAGTTAGTATATTTATGTAATTTTTCGGACCCATGTTAATATAATTCTCGGGAATTATTATGTTACTAGTCCTTTCTGTTTTACTAATATTATTTTGCAAAGTTTGTTCTTGGATTTTTATTATATTTTTTCCTTCTATTTTTAGTAATCTATAGTCCATATTAATATTTTGTTGTTTTAATTCTGAAACTTCTCTTTTTAACTTTTTTATCTCCTCTTTATGAGAATTAAGAGAGACTTCTTCTTGTGGATTTTTAAACCAATTATAGATTTCCTTTATTTCTATTGGTCTTATTTCTTGCTTGCTTTCTTCTTCTTTTTTAACTAACTCCGCTAATTGATTTATGAACTCATCTCTTAATGGGCTATCTTCTAACCTGTTAATTATTTTTATTAGTGTAGAAGTCTGGTCTCTAGTCAAAACATTTATAGTTTTTTCACAATTTCTACAATTACATAATCCTATTCCTAAACAATTATTCTGCTAATCTTTTTCAATATTTTCTTCTGAGCTCTCTTCTTCTGACATAAGGTCTAATTGTTGTATAAAATAATCTTCAGTTTTAGAAGAGTCCTCATAAATTGATTCTTCTTTCGATTCTGAATTGATTAATATAGATGTCAAAGCGTGTTTGATTTCTTTATTTTCTATTTTATTTATTTTCTGTTCTATAGTACACTTATTAGCATAATGTACTTGTTTTTTACATTTCCAACATGTTACTTGCTTTTTCTTATTAGAAGATTTAGGTTTTTCTTTAGGGGTTTTATAGAATTTTTTATAATGTTTTTGTTCACAATAAAGAGGTTTATCTATATTATATATAGGTTTTTTTATAGAATTTTTCTTTTTAATTTTATGTTGACCACTAGGTGCTTTTTCTGGTGGTATTCCATATTGATAACAAAACGTTCCCAATTCTCTTTTTTCCGTGATAGTTTTTTGTTTTATTTTTTGTTGTATCTTGGTATCTGTGCATACTTCTATGCCTGTTTGTACTATTATATTATGCAATTGTCCAAAAGTTAATGAGTTATAGGGAATCTGGGTCCCAAACTGTATTTGTAGTTTTTGTAATACTTTTTCAGAGAATAATTTTGGTAAAGCTGCTACGAATATTTCTTTCCAGAAAGGTGCATGTGCATCATCTCTTATCATAACTTTTGGCATAAAGACTGATGTGCGGAAAACGATCCGACACAAAACTCACCGGCAAGTGCACCGGGTCGCATCAAGTAATAATAACTCACGTGAGTGAGGTCGATCCCACAGGGATTGAAGGATTGAGCAATTTTAGTTTAGTGGTTGATTTAGTCAAGCGAATCAAGTGTTGGTTGAGTGATTTGTGATTAACAGAAATTAAATTGCATGAAAAGTAAAAGGAGAGGGGTAGATTGCAGAAAATTAAAGAGAACGGAAATTAAAAGTGCTGAATCTTAAAGAACAAGGAATTAAATTGGCAGAAACTTAGAACGCAAGAAATGTAAATTGCAGAATCTTAAAGTGGAAGGAATGTAAATGGCTTGAATTATAAAGGGGAGTGGGAATTGGATTTGCAGAAATTAAACAAGGAAATGTAAAATTTGCAACAAGCAGAGGAATAGAAGAACACTTGAATTGAATCAGATCTAGAAACAGAATTGTAAATGAGCAAAACAGGGAATGGGAAATGGGAAATTCGGACCTCAGGACCCAAGAGACTAGAAAACCAAGTCTAGATCTCAATGCCTTCCTAGATCCAACAAGAACAATTGCAAAGGAAATTGTAAATTGCAAAGAAAGTAGATGAAAAGCAATGAACCGAAACTGAAATTCAATTAAGCAGAAAATTAAACAAGATCCCAAGGTGAGATTGAAACAAAATTTCTTCAATTCTCCACCCAAAATCCAAGACAAGAAAAGTAAAGAATGCTGGGCAAGAACAAGGAAGAAGAGAGATCAATTCTCCTCCCAAATTCTCTTGAATTAAACAACAATGCTGAGAAAAATAAAATGAACTCTGAGCAAAACTGAAAAGAAAGCTATTCTGAAAAACGAAAAGGGAAGCTCTACATAAACTTCAAATCCTAAGCTATTTATACACTTTCTTCAAATGATCATTAAGCCTTGAATTGGGCCTTTAGCCTTGATGGAATTGGGTTGATAGTGGCCTCTGTTGATTGCTCTTGGTGTTGGGAGGTAATCCATTAGTGAACCAGGCCATGAACCATTCACGTTTGAGCCAACGTTGACTCAAACGTTACTTGAGTGAGGCATTATGCAGCTAGGCCATGTGCTGTCTTCCATGTTTGGCTCAACGTTTGAGGTCAAACGTGAGCTCAAACGTGGACCTCCCTTCTTGTATGCTTCTTGGGGGCTACTTTGTCCTCTTGTCGCGTTGCCAATTTTGTGCCCAATAGAGACTATTATATATGGTTGGAAAGCTCTGAATGTCAGCTTTCTAACCCACTTGGAATCACCTCAATTGGACATCTACAACTCAAGTTATTCTTGTTTGAAGTATGCCCCTTCATGCTGTTTGGTGCCAACGTTTGACCTCACGTTTGAGTCAAACGTTGGCTCAAACGTTGCTGCCTCCAGGGATGCCATTTCTCTTCTCTTTGGCGCCAACATTTGACCTCACGTTTGAGGCAAACGTTGGCGCAAACGTTGCCTTCCCAGGAGCTTCAATTCTCTTCTCTTTTGGAGCCAACGTTTGACCTCACGTTTGAGGCAAACGTTAGCTCAAACGTGAATTCCATTTTCTCAAACCCATTCTTGCAACCTTCTTCCATAATGTTGGCACACCTTTTGTTTCCTTTCTTCACCTACAAGTAATCAAAACAACCAATCAAAGTATCACAAAATTCACAAGGTTTATAAATCAATTAATTATCAACTAAAGTTGGCTTGAACCTCATGATTTTGTATCAATTAAAAGGTGGTTGATTGATTTAAGGAAACCAAGCAATTCCAATTCAAATGGCTAATTTATAATGCAAGAAAGTGCATAAAACTAAATGAAAACAAAAGAAAAAGGCTAGTGAAACTAGGCTAAGATGACTTGTCATCACAACACCAAACTTAAAGCTTGCTTGTCCCCAAGCAAGAAATGAATTATGCTCAAGGTTCTTTCAATTAAGACGGATTGAAGAACAACTTGTAAAGTCCTGTGAGTGAAGTGATTAAGTAACAGTGGGGTGAACTCTAAATTATATGCTCATACAAGGGCTTCAGTGCTTACTAGTCCTCACATATTGGGAGTCTTAGGTCTTAGGATTTTCATCCAAATGGTATCATAGAGATCTCTTTATATGTAGTCACCTTGAAGCAGCTTATAGTTTCTTTGCTTTGGCCTTGACTCTAAGTGTCATGTCTCAAAACGGCTCTTTAGATAAGCTTTCAATCAATACTCCTAAACCAGTTGGTTTTAAGGTATTAGGTGTTGAAGCACCCCTAAGGATTTACTTGCTCAAGCCTCTTTCTTTGACACAACTCAACCACAAGCATTTTACTAGGCTAACAACTCTTTGAGTCATTGTTTCTTCTTTCTTTTTTGCCTAGTAATTGATGCTCAGAGCCTTGGGCCATGTTCTTTTTGTCTTTGTATTTTCTTTTCTTTCTTTTGTTTTGTTTGCTGCTTCTTGGATCAATAGATTTTTGAGAATCTCCACAATACTTCTTTGAACTTCATGTCCTGCCTATGAGCTCCCATGCAAGTTTTCACAAGCATGCAACCTCAATACATATTCATACAACTAGAACCACCACTTCTCCTAATCTTTTGCTTGCCTCAAAATTGTTTAAATCCTCAATCCTTCTTTTCAAAGAACTTTCATGTGATGTAATTTTTTGAACATTGAGTGCAAACAAGTTTTGAAGAGAAAAATGTTGTGAATGATCAAGCATCTTGCTTATCGAATTACAGAAAAGAAACCATGCTAAACAGACAGATAATCAGGGAAACTAAACCACTCTCAATCATAGCAGTGTTTGATGTAAGATAATCACTTAACAATACAACCTTTTGGAGTTCACTTGCTTTCCTTCTTCTCATCATCATCATTGCTGGCCTTTAGGTTCATCTCTTGTTTCTTTGGTTGATGATGTTTAACCCTTCCAAAAGCTTGTATGGACCTCTGCAGTGATATTGAAAGTTGCTTGTTCCCCAAGCACTTGGAAACAATGGTTAGTCTGGCTGATTTATTTATGGGCTTTTGAACTTACTTTGGTGTGGGAACACCAAACTTAGTACCTTGCCAATGGTTTTCATGCATCAAATTAACCATGTGTGATAATTTTTTTTTCTTTTCTTCTTCTGTTTCAAAAGCAATAAAACTGAAAACTGGGAAACAGCAGAATAGTTAACTAGTTCATGTAACATGCTTGAAGCCAGCATTATGCAGAAAGTGAGAACGTGTTTTATAATGGGATTTTGGTGAAACACCAAACTTAGAATCCTGCATTCTCCTTTAGATTGTTTTGGTGTGCAACACCAAACTTAGCTTCTTGCATTATAGATAAAACTAATTAACCTTTTTACTAAAATAGTTATGAACAGAAAACTACCTCAGGTTGGGTTGCCTCCCAACAAGCGCTCTTTTATTGTCATTAGCTTGACATCCTCTGTGCTTGCTCAGTTCAGATTTTGAGCTTCTTTCTCCTTGTCCCCTTGTCCTCCTAAGTGAGGCTTTGCTTTGTGATGCTCATCCTGGATGAGTGATTCTTTTCCTTTAGCCCTCTTCTCACTCATTCCTGTGAGATTCTTAGCTAATTGTTCCATTTGCCTCTCAATTCTCCTGAGTGAGGCCTCCTGGTGTTTGCTTATCATCTCTTGATGTGTCATCATTCTCTCTACTAAGATCTCCAGATTGGTGATCCTCTGAGAGTCTTGTGAAATTTGTAGGTTGTGGGGTGTTGGGGGTTGGAAGTGTGTGCATTGGGGTGGTGCGTGATGGTTGTTGTTGTGGGGGTTGTTTTTATGCTGGTTTTTGAAATTGGGGTTGTTGCAGTTGAAGTCCCTTGGTCTTTGATTTTGGTTTTCAACCCCCCTCCAAGTGGATTGAGTTCTCCAAGGTGGGTTGTACACATCATTCTGAGTCCTACGTTGGGACATGCTTGAGGAGCTGTTTGGAGAGTGTGATTGCTCATGATTTTGTTGCTCATAGTTAATTACTCCAGAACCGTTTTCAGGTTGATTCCAACAATGGGGATATTGAGGTGAGTTCTGTGCATTTCCCACAGCATGTTGCAACTCATCTACTTTTCGGTTAATCAGCTCTAATTGTTGCTTAAGCTGTTGATATATCTGCTCGCTTTGGGCCATGATTGCACGAATACCTTCAATTTCCTTCTCTTGTGCGGACGGTTGCATTCCTGCCTCTGGTTTAACAGTTCTTTGAGGTGTCTTCAGCTTGACTAGGAGTTCACTCATTAGTTCTTCCCATTCGATGATGTTTCCTTGTGGGAAAGCTTCAAACCACTGAGCAATGTCGTTCATGGTGATGAGTGGTTGCTTGTCATCTAAGGTGGGGATATCGCTCCCATGATTGCTGGCATTCATCGATTTACCTTCCATGGTCTGCACAATCACATACAATTCAAATGAAGATGGAGTACATTTATGCCAGGATATGATTAAAGGGTTAGTTAACGCAATGTGTCAAACAGTTGGTAAACTTGAGAGATTAATAATCGAAAATCACTTTTCTCGTTGATTTATCAAGCTATGAGAATCATACTCAGCAAGTTAAACCAAGAGAACTTCACTCCATTGCTAAAGTGAGGTTTCAATTAGCTCAGGCAAAAATTCAAACAGTTAGTGTGTCAGTCTAAGATTAAAGAATCAGAAAAGAAAAAGTGCTTGATCTAGATCTCCACTTCACTTAATCATTGTCAATCTAATCAAACCCCGGCAACGGCGCCAAAAACTTGATGTGCGAAAAACGATCCGACACAAAACTCACCGGCAAGTGCACCGGGTCGCATCAAGTAATAATAACTCACGTGAGTGAGGTCGATCCCACAGGGATTGAAGGATTGAGCAATTTTAGTTTAGTGGTTGATTTAGTCAAGCGAATCAAGTGTTGGTTGAGTGATTTGTGATTAACAGAAATTAAATTGCATGAAAAGTAAAGGGAGAGGGGTAGATTGCAGAAAATTAAAGAGAACGGAAATTAAAAGTGCTGAATCTTAAAGAACAAGGAATTAAATTGGCAGAAACTTAGAACGCAAGAAATGTAAATTGCAGAATCTTAAAGTGGAAGGAATGTAAATGGCTTGAATTATAAAGGGGAGTGGGAATTGGATTTGCAGAAATTAAACAAGGAAATGTAAAATTTGCAACAAGCAGAGGAATAGAAGAACACTTGAATTGAATCAGATCTAGAAACAGAATTGTAAATGAGCAAAACAGGGAATGGGAAATGGGAAATTCGGACCTCAGGACCCAAGAGACTAGAAAACCAAGTCTAGATCTCAATGCCTTCCTATAGATCCAACAAGAACAATTGCAAAGGAAATTGTAAATTGCAAAGAAAGTAGATGAAAAGCAATGAACCGAAACTGAAATTCAATTAAGCAGAAAATTAAACAAGATCCCAAGGTGAGATTGAAACAAAATTTCTTCAATTCTCCACCCAAAATCCAAGACAAGAAAAGTAAAGAATGCTGGGCAAGAACAAGGAAGAAGAGAGATCAATTCTCCTCCCAAATTCTCTTGAATTAAACAACAATGCTGAGAAAAATAAAATGAACTCTGAGCAAAACTGAAAAGAAAGCTATTCTGAAAAATGAAAAGGGAAGCTCTACATAAACTTCAAATCCTAAGCTATTTATACACTTTCTTCAAATGATCATTAAGCCTTGAATTGGGCCTTTAGCCTTGATGGAATTGGGTTGATAGTGGCCTCTGTTGATTGCTCTTGGTGTTGGGAGGAAATCCATTAGTGAACCAGGCCATGAACCATTCACGTTTGAGCCAACGTTTGAGGCAAACGTTGACTCAAACGTTACTTGAGTGAGGCATTATGCAGCTAGGCCATGTGCTGTCTTCCACGTTTGGCTCAACGTTTGAGGTCAAACGTGAGCTCAAACGTGGACCTCCCTTCTTGTATGCTTCTTGGGGGCTACTTTGTCCTCTTGTCGCGTTGCCAATTTTGTGCCCAATAGAGACTATTATATATGGTTGGAAAGCTCTGAATGTCAGCTTTCTAACCCACTTGGAATCACCTCAATTGGACATCTACAACTCAAGTTATTCTTGTTTGAAGTATGCCCCTTCATGCTGTTTGGTGCCAACGTTTGACCTCACGTTTGAGTCAAACGTTGGCTCAAACGTTGCTGCCTCCAGGGATGCCATTTCTCTTCTCTTTGGCGCCAACGTTTGACCTCACGTTTGAGGCAAACGTTGGCGCAAACGTTGCCTTCCCAGGAGCTTCAATTCTCTTCTCTTTTGGAGCCAACGTTTGACCTCACGTTTGAGGCAAACGTTAGCTCAAACGTGAATTCCATTTTCTCAAACCCATTCTTGCAACCTTCTTCCATAATGTTGGCACACCTTTTGTTTCCTTTCTTCACCTACAAGTAATCAAAACAACCAATCAAAGTATCACAAAATTCACAAGGTTTATAAATCAATTAATTATCAACTAAAGTTGGCTTGAACCTCATGATTTTGTATCAATTAAAAGGTGGTTGATTGATTTAAGGAAACCAAGCAATTCCAATTCAAATGGCTAATTTATAATGCAATAAAGTGCATAAAACTAAATGAAAACAAAAGAAAAAGGCTAGTGAAACTAGGCTAAGATGACTTGTCATCAAAGACATCTTTATACCATCTATAATCGGACATGGTTGGACATCTTAAATTCATTAATTGGTTCCTATCCTATCTTTAAAAGTATTTGGATCTCTTACAAAATTCTTAATAATGGTATATATTAGTGTGGATGTAGCATCTGGTGACTGATCTTCTTGTTTAATGCTATTAATAATTAATTATTTTTCTTGAATGCTGAGAAAATTATCCCACCAACTTTTTAATTGTCCAGTAAATCCTTGGGTTAACATAATTGCTGCTTCTTTATTGGAGGCTTTTCTCATTTTATAAGCAATTGCAGCCATAGTCATATTACACATTTGATCTAAAATGGTTTGTTCACTTAATCCATCTATATTTCATTCTACTAAGTCTGATCCTGTGAAGCTATTTTGTACTAATTGTGTTCTTTCTTCTAAGCCTACATCTACTGGTGATGGTCTAGAATAATAATTTCTTGTTTTAGGATAATCTTTTTTATGAGATATTTTATTTATTTCTAATTCTTCTTCCTTTTTTAGTGCATTAATTGTCATCTTTCCCAGGCTAATACTTCTAAGTTTTTCTTTTAATTCTTCAACTTCTGCTTCTACTTTAGATTTTAAACTAATATTATCTAAGCTTTGTAATTTATATATAGGTTTTTCTATAGGTTTTTCTACCTTAATGGTTTTTTCCATATTTTCCATTCTTCCTAATTGATTTTTCATTATATATAGCATGGTATTAGTAAAGTTTAATTGTTGATGTAATTTCTTAATATCTCTTTTTTTTTATGTTTCCTTCTGAATTGCTATCTTTATAGGGTATTGCTTCAACTTCTAAATCTTTTCTAACTGGTATTTTAATAGTTTCTTTAGGAGGATATTCAGATTCTATTATTGATCCTGAACTAGTTTTCCATACAACCGTTGATTTTGTTAAAGGACATAATTTCTTATTATTTTCAGAGTAATAATTAACATACCAGTCAAAGAAGTATAAATTAATTCTATTTTCTTTCATAAAATCATAAAATAGTTCTCTTAGTCTAATAACTTCATTTTCGGAATAACTGGTAAAATACCAATCTCTTAATGATTTATTATAATCAGCATTAAAATCTTGTCTTACCATTCTTTATCAATCTCAAATGGTTCTTTCTTGATAATTACTGATAATACTTGTGATTCCATTGGATCGAATTCTGAAGGTGACTTATATACGGGAGTGGCTATCTGAGGCCTTGTATTATCAATTCCTATAATACTATCCCTATTTCCTATCGATGAATTATCTATAGAGTTTCGATGGCTAATAGTTTCAACATTATCAGGAATTCTTAGTGATTGGGATCTATTCATCCCAATTCTAATATCTGGTCCTTCTCTTAATATTTTTCTTAATCTAGCATTTTCTATTTGTGGTTCTTCAATAATATTAGGTATTACCCATTCTTCAGGCATTCTGCTATATATATATATATATAGTGAAAAAGATTTATAATTAGGAACCTTTGAAGAAAAGGATAAAGCAAAATTGGTAAAATGAAAAGCGCAACACTCACGAAGCGATAAAGTAAACGAAGTAAGATAGAGCAAACTAACAAGATTATATACTAAGAGTTCCAAAATACAGATAACAAAACTCAAGACTCGGCTTGCGAAGATAAACCGGCCCGAGCATATAAGTGTATATACATGTATATATAAGAGAACCCAAAATACAGAGCTACAGAACCTGTTTCTCCAAAATAACCTCTAAGAGGAAGTTAATACATCACATATATAATAAGTGGAGATAATAAGTATCTAAATAAATACATATAACCAAAATAGAGCCCTAAAAGATAAGAATCTTCGCTAATTAGAAGCTTCCAACATGCTTCAGCGAGAAGCCTCACGTCTTGCATCTGAAAATCACAAAATCCGCACGGGGTGAGAACCGGAGGTTCTCAGCATGGTAACAGTGCTCACCTATCTAACATGTAATGTCCTGGGAAATCCGAAGGCAATCCTAGAACTTCCAACATATAATTAAATCTTATAAATATAACTAAATCGCAGAATAAAATAGGCAACTAGCTAAGGGTCTTCAGTCTATCTAAAACTCCTCTTTCTAGCTCCTCTGAACCTCCCAACCACCACCGGAATCAAGTTTTACAAACATAATTATTACATGCAAGAAAATCACAGATAAAAAGCATATAGAGCAAAAAAATAGGTAGCAAATAGTTTATGCAATCATTTAGGCAATCCAAACAAGGCATACCAAATAAACATATAAATGCGTATGATGCATGCCTGTTCTAGTGGCTGATGAGTCTCTTCTGTTGGTTATAAAGCCAACCCGACAAGTCCTGGTAGCTAACCATTGGACTGTCCCTCTGTTATGCATCCCCTACTTGAGTAATTCTCAAACCTAATCACACAACACCAACACTTATCCATAGGCGCGAGCTCATCCGGAACTTTCACAGTGTCCAGCCACACTTACGACATAGGGTCAGCAGAGTTTGAGTCTCACCCTTTAGCACGTGATGGCTAGCTACTGCTTTAACCTAGGGAAACTCGTATCTCAGATATTTAAAAGTGCAACAATCACATTATCAAATCAATAATCATACATCTTCATGCTCAGCCATAATTCAATATTAATACAGCCATCCGGCTCATAACATAATTCATAACCAGCCATAATTCATTATCATATACAACCATCCAGCTCATAACGAAATAACATTTCCACAATCATCATCAGCAAACTTATATAATCATCATTAATCATGATTCATCACTAATTCACACTTTACTTCATCCACAAGTTACCTTCCTCACAGTCCTCACTATACTTCATTACCAAAATCCATCTACCAGGTTTTAAATAAGATAAAATAAGGTATTGAAAGCTAGAGGAATGCCTTAAAAATCAAAAATTGAATTTTGAAAGAAAACGGGGCTCCGCGTACGTTAACCATATCACGCGTACACGGGAATGTGATTTTGCTCAAGATGTGTACGCATCTCTTGTCCACTGATGTGCAGATATTTTATACGCTTTTAGTATGTTTTATTTAATTTTTATTAAATTTTCATAGGTTTTAATGTTAAATTCACATTTTTAGATTCTACTTTGAGTTTGTGTGTTTTTGTAAAATTTCAGATATTTTCTGGCTGAAATTGAGGAGCTGGAGCAAAAGTCTGATTCAGAGACAGAGAAAACTACAGATGCTGTCCGAATCTGACCTCCTTGGATTCGGAAGATCTTTTCTGGAGATACAGATCTCTAAATGGAGTGTTCTTAATGGCTATAGAAAGCTAACTTCCAGAGCTTTCCAGAAATATATAATAGTCCATATTTTTCTTTAGATTAGAAGGCCCAAAACTACCGTTCATACTTTGCTTCAGATTAGAAGGCCCAAAACTGGCGTCCAACGCCAGCCTCCTGCCCCCTTTCAGGCGTCCAGCACCCAAGGAGAAGAGACCAGCGTTCAACGCCCTAGAGGCCTCCTAGCACGTGGATCTCATCAAAACTCACAAACACTCACCAAGTGGGCCCTAGAAGTGGATCTTAGCACTAAAAAGGCTTGTTTACCCTTAATAATCATTAGTTTAGCATTTAAAGTAGAAGATCACTCTTTGTTAAGGATCTTCGGTCACTTTACACCATATTTTCGTTTTTACCATTGTATTTTCTATCAATATGAGTTTTTAAACCTCCTAGGTTGACGGGAGGAGACCTGCTGAGTTCTATGAATTAATAAAAGTATTACTGTTTCTCTTCAATCTGTGTTTGATCAATTCCTAGATGTATATTCGTTCTTCAACATGGTGAATGGGATGATCAGTGACAATAAGCTCCGTTCATCATACTAAGACTAGAAAGTACGAACCGCCAGCTTGATTATACATCTCTCAGACGGCTAATCCACGACTTCGTTGGGGACTTCTTGAGACAACAGTTTAGTCGATTTACGGGGAGATTAGGATCTTTCTGGTAAAGGCTAGAACCCAAAGGAGAAGCATTCTCTGATCTGGAAGATTTGACCTTATTTGTGGCATTTTGAGTAGGATCACCAAAGGAAATGAACTACTAGAGCTTCACCCTCGTTCAGATTGGATGACCGCAGCCATACAGCATTTGATCTAAAGCAGAGGAGATTGATGACCGCAGCCATACAGCCTTGATCACATACAGCATGCCATAGAAGAAATCATTCACAAGCAAAGGGGACAGTAATACCAGAGTTGATTGAGAAAGATAAAGCAACTCCAATCCTTAACCATCTTCCTATCACTGATTCCTTTCAAATTTAAAAGGTATTTTATACACTATTTCTTTTATGCTCGTAACCAAATTCAAACCAACAACTTCTTGATTTCTCCTGACTAAGACCTGCAAGATAACCATAGCTTGCTTCAAACCACAATCCTCATGGGATCGACCCTGACTCGCTCAGGTATTACTTGGACGACCCAGTGTACTTGCTGGTACAGTTGTACGAAGTGTGGGGATTCGTGCACCAAGATTTTGGCATTGTTGCCGGGGATTGTTTGAGTTTGGACAACTGACAAATTATCTTGTTCCCTAGATCAGGTATTATTTTTAATTTTCTTAGCTTTTCTTTTATTTTCTTTTCTTCTCCCTATTTTCGAAAAAAAAACTTTTTCAAATTTTTTTTCTTTTCTTTGTTTAGTCCTTGTTCTTGGTTTGAGTCTTTTTGTTTTTGTTCTTGGTAATTTTCAAAATTTTTGAGTCTTTCTTTCTAAAAATTTTCAAAAATAGTTTCTTTGTTTAAATCTTGTGTCAATCTTTAAGTTTGGTGTCTTCTTATTATTTTTCTTTTAATTTTCGAAAATTTTGTGTTTGGTTTTCAAAAATTTTAAGTTTTGTGTCTTTTGCATGTTCTTGTGTTCTTTGAATTATTTAGTCTTGTTCTTAGTGTTCTTCTTAATCTTCAAAGTGTTTTTGTTTTTCTTTTTGTTTTGATCTTAAAAATTTTTAAGATTGGTGTCCCTTTGTGTTTGTCTTTAAATTTTCGAAAACTAGGTGGTTTTGATCTAAAAATTTTTAAGTTTTGTGTCTTTTGTGGTTTTTCTCTTTCCTCATTAAATTCAAAAAAATAAAAAAAATATCGTTTCTATTTTTATTTGAATTAATTTTTGAAATTCACATTAAAAATTCTTATTTTAATTTTTAAATTTTTATCTTATCTTATCTTAGTTTTAAATTATAAAAATCAAACCTTTTCAAAATCATATATTTTTCAAAAATCATATCTTTTTCAAAATCATATCTTATCTTTCTTCGAAATTCAAAAATCTTATCTTATATTTTTCAAATTTAAAATTTAAGATTTAAAATTTCAAATTTTAAAATCAAATCTTTTTCAAAATCAAATTTCAAATCTTATCTTTCTTTTATATCTTTTTCAAATTTTTTCTAATCTCAAAGTTTAAAATCAAATCTTTTTAATTTCTTATCTTATCTTTTCTTATCTTTTTTAATTTCAAATTTTTAAATTCAAATCTTTTCTTATCTTCTAGCTTATCTAGTTTTTAAATCATTCTTAATTAATTACTTATTTCTCTCTCTTCTTCTTCAAAACTTCCTAACTAACTCTTCTCACTTAATTTTTGAAAATTCCCTTCTATTTCTCTCTCCTCTTTTTCTAAAATTCACTAACTAATTTTCAATTCTTTTTAAGTTATTAATCTTATTTTCGAAATTAATAAGTAATTAAAATAAAAACAAAAATATTTTAATTCTTATTTATCTTTTCTATTTCTAATTCTTCTCCTAACTACTTTTATCTATTCGAACTCTTCTCCTCCCTCATCTTCCATCTTCACTTTTCTATCTTTTGCTTCTTTGTTCACATCTCACTAGGAGCCTTCTATACTCAAGTCAGACATAGAAGCTTCCTTTTTTTCTTTTTTTCTTTTCTTGTTTATAACTAGGAACAGGGATAAAGATCCCCTATTTAATCTTGATCCTGAACCTAAAAGGACTTTAAGGAGGAATTTACAATAAGATAAAGCACAACACTCCAGAAAAAACCTTTCAAAAATTTTTTAACAAGAAATAGAGGACATGGCTGAACCTAAAGTTGAGGAAAGAAAGGTTCTTGGTGACTTTACCATGCCTACCTCTGACTTTTATAGCAAAAGCATCTCTGTACTTGCCATTGGAGCTAACAATTTTGAGCTTAAGCCTCAGTTAGTCTCTCTTCTAAAATAGAACTGCAAGTTCCATGGACTTCCAATAGAAGATCCACATCAGTTTTTAGCTGAATTCTTGCAAATCTGTGATACTGTTAAGACCAATAGAGTGAATCCTGAAGTATACAAGCTTATGCTCTTTTCCTTTGCTGTAAGAGACAGAGCTAAGATATGGTTGGATTCTCAACCAAAAGAGAGCCTAGACTCTTGGGAAAAGCTGGTTAATGATTTTATGGCTAAATTCTTTCCTCCTCAAAGGATGAGCAAAATCAGAGTCGAAGTTCAAACCTTCAGACAAAGAGAAGATGAATCCCTCTATGAAGCTTGGGAAAGATACAAGCAACTGATCAGGAAATGTCCTCCTGACATGCTCTCAGAATGGTCTCTCAGAATGCTCTCAGAATGAGATGTCCAAAATCTCATTGGACAGCTCTGTAGGTGGATCACTCCACTTGAAGAAAACACCAGAAGAAGTAAGAGAACTCATTGAGATGGTTGCAAATAACCAATTCATGTACATGGTGCACGAAATTGTGATCTCAGGAAACGGCGCCAGAAACTCTGTACGCACGTCTTAATAAATCGTTTTTTATTCACAACTTCAATACAACTAACCAGCAAGTGCACTGGGTCGTCCAAGTAATAAACCTTACGTGAGTAAGGGTCGATCCCACGGAGATTGTTGGTATGAAGCAAGCTATGGTCACCTTGTAAATCTCAGTCAGGCGGATATAAAATAGTTATGGAGTTTTCGAACATAAATAATAAATAGATAGAAAATAAGGATAGAAACACTTATGTATATCATTGATGAGAATTTCAGATAAGTGTATAGAGATGCTTTCGTTCCTCTAAACCTCTGCTTTCCTGCTGTCTTCATCCAATCAGTCTTACTCCTTTCCATGGCTGGCTTTATGTAAGGACATCACCGTTGTCAATGGCTACTTTTTATCCTCTCTGGAAAATGGTCCGATGCGCTGTCACTGCATGGCTAATCGTCTGGAGGCATCACCCTTGTCAATGGCTGCATCCCATCCTCTTGTGAAAATGGTCCAAATGCTCTGTCACAGCACGGCTAATCATCTGAGGTTCTCGATCATACTGGAATAGGATTCACCCTTCTTTTGCGTCTGTCACCACGCCCAGCACTCGCGAGTTTGAAGTTCGTCATAGTCATTCAATCCCAGAGTCCTACTCGGAATACCACAGACAATGTTTAGACTTTCCAGACTCTCATGAATGCCGCCATCAATCTAGCTTATACCACGAAGATTCTGATTAAGAGATCCAAGAGATACTCATTCAATCTAAGTTGGAACGGAAGTGGTTGTCAGGCACGCGTTCGTGGGGGAATGATGATAATTGTCACGTTCATCACATTCAGGTTGAAGTGCGAATGAATATCTTAGAAGCGGAATAAGTTGAATTGAATAGAAAAATATTAGTACTTTGCATTAATCTTTGAGGAACAGCAGAGCTCCACACCTTAATCTATGGAGTGCAGAAACTCTACCGTATGAAAATACATAAGTGATAATGGTTTAGGCATGGCCGAATAGCCAGTCCCCATGAAAGTCTAAGATAGCATAAAACTGATCAAAGATGATCAAAAGATGATCAAAAGATGTCTAATACAATATTAAAAAGTCCTATTTATACTAAACTAGTTACTAGGGTTTACAGAAGTAAGTAATTGATGCATAAATCCACTTTCGGGGTCCACTTGGTGTGCTCTTGGGCTGAGCTTGAAGTTTACACGTGGAGAGGTCATTCTTGGAGTTGAACGCCAGTTTGTAACGTGTTTCTGGCGTTTGACTCCAGACTGCAGCGTAGAACTGGCGTTCAACGCCTTTTTGCGTCGTCAAAACTCGGCCAAAGTATGGACTATTATATATTGCTTGAAAGCCCTGGATGTCTACTTTCCAACGCAATTGGAAGCGCGCCATTTTGAGTTTTGTAGCTCCAGAAAATCCACTTTGAGTGCAGGGAGGTTAGAATCCAACAGCATCAGCAGTCCTTCTTCAACCTCTGAATCTGATTTTTGCTCAAGTCCCTCAATTTCAGTCAGAAAATACCTGAAATCACAGAAAAACACACAAACTCATAGTAAAGTCCAGAAATGTGAATTTAACATAAAAAATAATGAAAACATCCCTAAAAGTAACCAGATTCTACTAAAAACATACTAAAAACAGTGCCAAAAAGCGTATAAATTATCCGCTTATCACAACACCAAACTTAAATTGTTGCTTGTCCCCAAGTAACTAAAAATCAAATAGGATAAAAAGAAGAGAATATACTATAAATTCCAAACTACCAATGAAACATAGCTCCAATTAAATGAGCGGGACTTGTAGCTTTTTGCCTCTTGAATAGTTTTGGTATCTCACTTTATCCATTGGGGTTCAGAATGATTGGCATCTATAGGAACTCAGAGTTCAGATAGTGTTATTGATTCTCCTAGTTCAGTATGATAATTCTTGAATACAGCTATTTTATGAGTCTTGGCCGTGGCCCTAAGCACTTTGTTTTCCAGTATTACCACCGGATACATAAATGCCACAAACACATAATTGGGTGAACCTTTTCAGATTGTGACTCAGCTTTGCTAAAGTCCCCAATTAGAGGTGTCCAGAGTTCTTAAGCACACTCTTCTTTTGCTTTGGACCTTGACTTTAACCGCTCAGTCTCAAGTTTTCACTTGACACCTTCACGCCACAAGCACATGGTTAGGGACAGCTTGGTTTAGCCGCTTAGGCCAGGATTTTATTCCTTTAGGCCCTCCTATCCACTGATGCTCAAAGCCTTGGGATCCTTTTTATTTACCCTTGCCTTTTGGTTTTAAGGGTTATTGGCTTTTTGCTCTTGCCTCTTGGTTTTAAGAGCTTTTGGCTTTTTCTGCTTGCTTTTTCTCTCTTTTTTTTTTCTCTTTTTTTTTCTTTCTATTTTTTTCGCTATATTTTTTTTCTGCAAGCTTTGTTCTTTGCTGCTTTTTCTTGCTTCAAGAATCATTTTTATGATTTTTCAGATTATCAAATAACATGTCTCCTTATCATCATTCTTTCAAGAGCCAACATATTTAACATTCTTAAACAACAACTTCAAAAGACATATGCACTGTTCAAGCATTCATTCAGAAAACAAGAAGCATTGTCACCACATCAATATAATTAAACTAAGTTCAACGATAAATTTGAAACTCATGTACTTCTTGTTCTTTTGAATTAAAACAGTTTTCATTTAAGAGAGGTGATGGATTCATAGGACATTCATAACTTTAAGACAAAGTTACTAAATACTAATGATCATGTAATGAAGACACAAACATGGATAAGCACTTAACATTAAGAAAACGAAAAACAGAAAATAAGAACAAAGAATGAGTCCACCTTAGTGATGGTGGCATTTCCTTCTTGAGGAACCAATGATGTCCTTGAGCTCTTCTATGTCTCTTCCTTGTCTTTGTTGCTCCTCCCTCATTGCTTTTTGATCTTCTCTTATTTCATGAAGGATGATGGAGTGCTCTTGATGTTCCACCCTTAATTGTCCCATGTTGGAACTTAATTCTCCTAGGGAGGTGTTGATTTGCTCCCAATAGTTTTGTGGAGGAAAATGCATTTGAGGCATCTCCGGGATCTCATGGAGATGAGCTTCATGCGTCTCTTGAGATCCATGAACGGGCTCTCTTGCTTGCTCCATCCTTTTCTTAGTGATGGGCTTCTCTTCCTCAATGGGAATGTCTCCTTCTATGAAAGCTCCAGCTGAGTAACATAGATGGCAAATAAGATGAGGAAAAGCTAGCCTTGCCCCAGGAGAGGGCTTTTCGACTATTTTGTAGAATTCAAGGGAGATGACTTCATGAACTTCTACTTCCTCTCCAATCATGATGCTATGAATCATGATGGCCCGATCCACAGTAACTTCAGATCGGTTGCTAGTGGGGATGATGGAGCGTTGGATGAATTCCAACCATCCTCTAGCCACAGGCTTGAGGTCCAGTCTTCTTAATTGAACCGGCTTGCCTTTGGAGTCAATCTTCCATTGAGCTCCTTCCACACATATGTCCATGAGGACTTGGTCCAACCTTTGATTAAAGTTGACCTTTCTAGTGTAGGGGCGTGCATCTCCTTGCATCATAGGCAAGTTAAACGCCAACCTCACATTTTCCGGACTAAAATCTAAGTATTTCTCCCGAACCATTGTAATATAATTCTTTGGGTTTGGGTTCTTACTTTGATCATGGTTCCTAGTGATCCATGCATTGGCATAGAACTCTTGAACCATTAGGATGCCGACTTGTTGGATGGGGTTTGTTAGAACTTCCCAACCTCTTCTTTGGATTTCATGTCGGATCTCCCGATACTCATTCTTCTTGAACTTGAAAGGGACCTCGGGGATCACCTTCTTCTTGACCACAACATTATAGAAGTGGTCTTGATGAGCTTTGGAGATGGATCTTTCCATCTCCCATGACTCGAAGTGGAAGCTTTTGTCTTCCCTTTCCCTTTTCTAGAGGATTCTCCGGTCTTGGGTGCCATCAATGGTAATGGAAAAACAAAAAAGCTTATGCTTTTACCACACCAAACTTAGAATATTGCTCGCCCTCGAGCAAGAGAAGAAAGAATAGATGAAGAAGAAGAAGAAAATATGGAGGAGAGGGGGGAGGGGTGTATTCGGCCAAGAAGGGGAAGAGAGGGTTGTGTTGTGTGAAAATGAAGAAGAATAGAGGGCTTTATATAGGGAAGGGAGGGGGGGTAAGGTTCGGCCATAAGGGTGGGTTTTGGGTGGGAAATTGATTTTAAATTTTGAAGGTAGGTGGGTTTTATGAGGTAGGTTTATAGGGAAGAGTGGATGGATGTGAGTGGTGAAGTGGTTATAGGGAAGAGAGATTGAGGTGATTGGTGAAGAGTTTTGGGGAAGAGTGTTTATGGGATTGTGTGAAAGAGGGGTGAGAAGAAGTGAGTGGAGGTAGGTGGGGATCCTGTGGGGTCCACAGATCCTGAGGTGTTCAAGGATTTACAACCTTGCACCAAATTAGGCATGCAAAATGCCTTTGCACACAACTCTGGGCGTTCAGCGCCAGATTGGTGCTTGTTCTGGGCGTTGAACGCCCATTTGTTGCCCATTTCTGGCGTTGAACACCAGAACCATGCTTGTTTTGGGTGTTCAGCACCAGCTCTTCTCCGGGGTGCAATTCTGGCGTTCAAACGCCCAGATGCTGCCCATTTTGGGCGTTCAGTGCCAGAACCATGCTCTGTTCTAGCGTTGAACGCCAGCCAGATGCTTCTTCCTGGCGTTTAAACGCCAGTAAGGTCTTTCTCCAGGGTGTGATTTTTCTTCTGCTGTTTTTGATTCCGTTTTCAATTTTTATATTTATTTTGTGACTCCACATGATCATGAACCTAATAAAACATGAAAGAACAAGAAAAATAAAATTAGATAAATAAAAATTGGGTTGCCTCCCAACAAGCGCTTCTTTAATGTCAATAGCTTGACAGTGGGCTCTCATGGAGCCTCACAGATGTTCAGAGCATTGTTGAGACTTCCCAACACCAAACTTAGAGTTTGGATATGGGAGTTCAACACCAAACTTAGAGTTTGGTTGTGGCCTCCCAACACCAAACTTAGAGTTTGACTGTGGGGGCTCTGGTTGACTCTGTTTTGAGAGAAGCTTACTGTGCCTCTTTTCCATGTTTACAGAAGGGTAACCTTGAGTTGTAAACACAAGGGAGTCCTCATTCAATTGAAGGACTAATTCACCTCTGTCAACATCAATCACAGCTCTTGCTGTGGCTAGGAAATGTCTCCCAAGGATGATGGATTCATCCTCATCCTTCCCAGTATCAAGGATTATGAAATCAACAGGGATGTAAAGGCCTTCAACCTTTACTAACACGTCCTTTACTTGTCCATAAGCCTATTTTCTTGAATTGTCTGCCATCTCTAATGAGATTTTAGTAGCTTGCACCCCAAAGATTCGCAGTTTCTCTATTACAGAGAGGGGCATGAGGTTTATCCCTGAACCAAGGTCACACAGAGCCTTTTCAAAGATCATGTTGCCTATGGTACAAGGTATTACGAACTTTCCAGGATCCTGTTTCTTCTGAGGCAATGTCAGTTGATCCAGATCACTTAGTTCATTAGTGAACAAGGGGGGTTCATCTTCCCAAGACTCAATACCAAATAATTTGGCATTCAACTTCATGATTGCACCAAGAAACTTGGCAGCTTGCTCTTCAGTAACATCCTCATTCTCTTCAGAAGAGGAATACTCATCAGAGCTCATGAAGGGCATAAGGAGGTTTAATGGAATCTCTATGGTCTCTAGATGAGTCTCAGATTCCTTTGGTTCCTCAGAGGAAAACTCCTTATTGATCACTGGACGTCCCAGGAGGTCTTCCTCACTGGATTCATGTCCTCAACCTCCCTTACAAGTTCGGCCATGGTGGTTATGTCAATGGCCTTGCACTCTCCTTTTGGATTTTCTTCTGTATTGCTTGGGAGAGTACTAGGAGGGATTTCAGTGATCCTTTTACTCAGCTGGCCCACTTGTGCTTCCAAATTTCTAATGGAGGATCTTGTTTCATTCATGAAACTCACAGTGGCCTTAGATAGATCAGAGACTAAATTTGCTAAGCTAGATGGATTCTGCTCAGAATTCTCTGTCTGTTGCTGAGTGGATGATGGAAAAGGTTTACTATTGTTAAACCTATTTCTTCCACCATTATTAAAGCCTTGTTGAGGCTTTTGTTGATCCTTCCATGAGAAATTTGGATGATTTCTCCATGATGGATTATAGGTGTTTCCATAAGGTTCACCCATATAATTTACCTCTGCTATTGCAGGGTTCTCAGGATCAAAGGTCTCTTCTTCAGAAGGCGTCTCTTGAGTACTGTTGGATGCAGCTTGCATTCCATTCAGACTTTGAGAAATCATATTGACTTGTTGGGTCAATAATTTGTTCTGAGCCAATATGGCATTCAGAGTATCAATTTCAAGAACTCCCTTTTTCATAGGCGTCCCATTACTCACAGGATTTCTCTCAGAAGTGTACATGAACTGGTTATTAGCAACCATGTCAATGAGTTCTTGAGCTTCTGTAGGCATTTTCTTTAGGTGAATGGATCTACCTGCAGAAGTATCCAATGACATTTTAGCCAATTTAGATAGACCATCATAGAATATATCTAGGATGGTCCATTCTGAAAGCATGTCAGAATGACACTTTCTGGTCAGTCCTTTGTATCTCTCCCAAGCTTCATAGAGAGATTCACCTTCTTTCTGTCTGAAGGTCTGAACATCAACTCTAAGTTTACTCAGCTTTTGAGGAGGAAAGAACTTGGCTAAGAAAGCCTTGACCAGCTTATCCCAAGAGTTCAGGCTATCCTTAGGTTGAAAGTCCAACCATACTCTAGCTCTGTCTCTTACGGCAAAAGGGAAAAGCATGAGCCTGTAGACTTCAGGATCTACTCCATTAGTCTTAACAGTATCACATATCTGCAAGAATTCAGTTAAGATCTGAAAAGGATCTTCAGATGGAAGTCCATGAAACTTGCAGTTCTGCTGCATCAGAGAAACTAATTGAGGTTTCAGCTCAAAATTGTTTGCTCCAATGGCAGGAATGGAGATGCTTCTTCCATGTAAATTGGAATTAGGTGCAGTAAAGTCACCAAGCATCCTCTTTGCATTATTATTATTTTCGGTTGCCATCTCCTCTTCCTGTTCGAAAATTTCTGAAAGGTGCTTGCTGGATTGTTGTAATTTAGCTTCTCTTAGTTTCCTCTTCAGAGTCCTTTCAGGTTCTGGATCTGCTTCAACAAGAATGTTCTTGTCCTTGCTCCTGCTCATATGAAAAAGAGGGACAAAAAAATAATAATAATAGGGGTCCTTTTTACCACAGTATAGAGGTCCCTGTGTGAGTAGAAGAAAAGAAGAAGAAAAAAATTCGAACACAGATGGAAGAGGGGGTTCGAATTTGGGTGAGATGAAGTGTTAGTAGATGAATAAATAAACAGAAGGAGATGAGAGAGAAGGAGAATTTTCGAAAATTATTTTTGAAAAAGTGTTAGTGATTTTCAAAAATAGTTTTTGAAAAAGGTTAGTAATTTTTCGAAAATTAAAATAATTAGTTAATTAAAAAGAAATTTTGAAAAGGAGGGAAGATATTTTCGAAAATTAGAGAGAGAGAGTTAGTTAGGTAGTTTTGAAAAAGATAAGAGACAAACAAAAAGTTAGTTAGTTAGTTGAAACAAATTTGAAAATCAATTTTGAAAAGATAAGAAGATAAGAAGTTAGAAAGGATATTTTAAAATCAAATTTTGAAAAAGATAAGATAAAGAGATATTTTTGAAAATATATGATTGAAATTAGTTTTGAAAAAGATTTGATTTTTAAAATCACAATTAATGACTTGATTCACAAGAAATCACAAGATATGATTCTAGAACTCAAAGTTTGAATCTTTCTTAACAAGCAAGTAACAAACTTGAAATTTTTGAATCAAAACATTAATTGATGATGTTATTTTCGAAAATTAGGAGATAAAGATAAGAAAAAGATTTTTGAAAAAATTTTTTAAAATTTTCGAAAATAAATAAGAAAAATGAAAAAGATTTGATTTTTGAAAAAGATTTTGAAAAAGATAAGATTTTTAAATTGAAAATTTGATTTGACTCATAAACACAACTAGATTTTAAAAAGTTTTGAAAAAGTCAACTCAAATTTTCGAAATTTATGAGTGAAAAAGGGAAAGATATTTTTTTTTATTTTTGAATTTTTAATGATGAGAGAGAAAAATATGAAAATGATGCAATGCATGAAAATTTTGGATCAAAGTATGTGATGAATGCAAGAACACTATGAATGTCAAGATGAACACCAAGAACACTTTGAATGTCAACATGAACATCAAGAACATATTTTTGAAAAATTTTTAATGCAAAGAAAACATGCAAGACACCAAACTTAAAAATTTTTCATGTATAGACACTATGAATGCAAGAATGCATATGAAAAACAAGAAAAGACACAAAACATGAAAACATCAAGATCAAACAAGAAGACTTACCAAGAACAACTTGAAGATCATGAAGAACACTATGAATGCATGAATTTTTTCAAAAATGCAAGATGAATATGCAATTGACACCAAACTTTCAACTTGACTCAAGACTCAAACAAGAAACATGAAATATTTTTTATTTTTATGATTTTTTTTATTTTTTTGGATTTTTGTATATTTTTTTCGTAAAAAAACATATAGGAAAAAGAAAATAAGGATTTCAAAACTTTTTAATATGAATTCCAGGAATCTTGTATTCTTAGTCTAAAGCTCCAATCCGAGGGTTAGGCATGGCTTAATAGCCAGCCAAGCTTTAGTATGTAATTACATGCATTGAAGTGATTAGTTGAATCCTCAGTCCAAAGGAATTTGGACATGGCTTGACAGCCAGCCAGGATTCAACAAATCATCATGAAACACTAGAATTCATTCTTAAAAATTCTGAAGAAAAATATATATATATTTTTTTGAAAACATATTTTTTTTTTCGAAAACAGATGAGAAATTTTTGAAAGGTTTTTGAAAAATTTTTGAAAATAAAACAAAAAGAAAATTACCTAATCTGAGCAACAAGATGAACCGTCAGTTGTTCAAACTCGAACAATTCCCGGCAACGGTGCCAAAAACTTGGTGCACGAAATTGTGATCTCAGGCAATGGCGCCAGAAACTCTGTACGCACGTCTTAATAAATCGTTTTTTATTCATAACTTTCGATACAACTAACCAGCAAGTGCACTGGGTCGTCCAAGTAATAAACCTTACGTGAGTAAGGGTCGATCCCACGGAGATTGTTGGTATGAAGCAAGCTATGGTCATCTTGTAAATCTCAGTCAGGTGGATATAAAATAGTTATGGAGTTTTCGAACATAAATAATAAATAGATAGAAAATAAGGATAGAAACACTTATGTATATCATTGGTGAGAATTTCAGATAAGTGTATAGAGATGCTTTCGTTCCTCTGAACCTCTGCTTTCCTGCTGTCTTCATCCAATCAGTCTTACTCCTTTCCATGGCTGGCTTTATGTAAGGACATCACCATTGTCAATGGCTACTTTTTATCCTCTCTCGAAAATGGTCCAATGCGCTGTCACTACATGGCTAATCGTCTGGAGGCATCACCCTTGTCAATGGCTGCATCCCATCCTCTTGTGAAAATGGTCCAAATGCTCTGTCACAGCACGGCTAATCATCTGAGGTTCTCGATCATACTGGAATAGGATTCACCCTCCTTTTGCGTCTGTCACCACGCCCAGCACTCGCGAGTTTGAAGTTCGTCACAGTCATTCAATCCCAGAGTCCTACTCGAAATACCACAAACAAAGTTTAGACTTTCCGGACTCTCATGAATGCCGCCATCAATCTAGCTTATTCCACGAAGATTCTGATTAAGAGATCTAAGAGATACTCATTCAATCTAAGGTGGAACGGAAGTGGTTGTCAGGCACGTGTTCCTGGGGGAATGATGATGATTGTCACGTTCATCACATTCAAGTTGAAGTGCGAATGAATATCTTAGAAGCAGAATAAGTTGAATTGAATAGAAAAATAGTAGTACTTTGCATTAATCTTTGAGGAACAGCAGAGCTCCACACCTTAATCTATGGAGTGCAGAAACTCTACCGTATGAAAATACATAAGTGATAATGGTTCAGGCATGGCCGAATGGCCAGCCCCCATGAAAGTCTAAGATAGCATAAAACTGATCAAAGATGATCAAAAGATGATCAAAAGATGTCTAATACAATAGTAAAAAGTCCTATTTATACTAAACTAGTTACTAGGGTTTACAGAAGTAAGTAATTGATGCATAAATCCACTTCCGGGGCCTACTTGGTGTGTGCTTGGGCTGAGCTTGAATGTCACACGTGTAGAGGTCAATCTTGGAGTTGAACGCCAGTTTGTAACGTATTTCTGGCGTTCAACTCTGGCTTGTGACGTGTTTCTAACGTTTAACTCCAGACAGCAGTGTAGAACTGGTGTTCAACGCCCTTTTACGTCATCTAAACTCGGCCAAAGTATGGATTATTATATATTGCTGGAAAGCCCTGGATGTCTACTTTTCAACGCAATTAGAACCGCACCATTTTGAGTTCTGTATCTCCAGAAAATCCACTTTGAATGCAGGGAGGTCAGAATCCAACAGCATCAGCAGTCCTTCTTCAACCTCTGAATCTGATTTTTGCTCAAGTCCCTCAATTTCAGCCAGAAAATACTTGAAATCACAGAAAAACACACAAACTCATAGTAAAGTCCAAAAATGTGAATTTAATATAAAAACTAATGAAAACATCCCTAAAAGTAACCAGATTCTACTAAAAACATACTAAAAATAGTGCCAAAAAGCGTATAAATTATTCGCTCATCAGTACACCTCTGAGAGGAATCCGATAAACCTTGGGGTATCTTAAAAGAAACGAGTTCTTGAAGTTGATACTCTGAATGCCATATTAGCTCAGAACAAGATCTTGACCCAGCAAGTCAATATGATCTCTCAGCATTTAACTGGAATGCAAACTACAGCTGGCAGTACTCTGGAAGCTTCTTCTGAAGTAGAAGCTTATGATCCTAATCAACCCACCATGGAGGAGGTGAATTACATGGGAGAACCCTATGAAAACACCTACAATCCTTCATGGAGGAATCATCCTAACCTTTGATGGAAGGATCAACAAAAGCCTCAGCAAGTCTTCAATAATAATCAAGGAGGAAGGAACCAGAATAGGTTCAACAACAGACCACCATTCCCATCTACTCAAGGGAATCTGGAGACTCCTAAGCAGAACCTTTCTGACTTAGCCATTCTATTCTCCAGCCTTTCTAAGATCACTCATAGTTTTATAACTGAAACAAGGTCCTCCATTAGAAATTTGGAGATTCAAGTTGGTCAACTGAGCAAGAGGATCCCTGAGACTCCTCCTGACACTCTTCCTGGTAACCCTGAAGTAAACCCAAGAAAAGAGTGCAAGGCCATCACCACTGAGGCAGAGGCCGAATCTGGAGAGAATGGGAAGGCATTGAACGCTAGTGAGGAAGATCTCACTGGGCGTTCAACACTCAAAATGGATGAGTTCCTGCCGCTGAACGCCAGTGAGGAAGCCCTCACTGGGCATTCAACGCCCATCTTGGCAGCAGAGTTGGCGTTGAACGCCAGCCAGGGAACACTAGCTGGGTTTCAACGCCCAAACAAACAGTAAGCCTGGCACTGAACGCCAGTAAGGAACCCTTCACTGGGCGTTCAACGCCCAACCAGACAGGGAAGCTGGCATTGAACACCAGCTAGGACATCTCTGCTGGGCGTTCATCGTACACAATGGTAAGGGAACTGGCGTTTAACACCAGTAAAGGTGCACAGCATGGGCGTTTGGTGCACAAAATTACAATCACACTTTTGCAATTCCGCACAACTAACCAGCAAGTGCACTGGGTCGTCGAAGTAATACCTTATTTGAGTAAGGGTCGATCCCACGGAGATTGTCGGCTTGAAGCAAGCTATGGTTATTTTATAACTCTTAGTTAGGAAATTAGAAATGATTATCAGTTTGAATCGCGGAAAATAAAAGAGCATGAAATAAATACTTGTTATGAAGTAATGGAGAATATGTTGGAGTTTTAGAGATGCTTTGTCTTCTGAATCTCTGCTTCCCTACTGTCATCTTCTTCACGCATGCAAGGCTCCTTCCATGGCAAGCTGTATGTTGGTGGATCACCGTTGTCAATGGCTACCATCCGTCCTCTTAATGAAAAAGGTCCATGTACATGGCTAATCATCTGTTGGTTCTTACTTGTGATGGAATAGGATCTATTGATCCTTTTGCGTCTGTCACTACGCCCAATACTTGTGAGTTTGAAGCTCGTCACAGTCATCCCTTCCCAGATCCTACTCAGAATATGATGAGCGGATAATTTATATGCTTTTTGGCATTGTTTTTAGTATGTTTTTAGTAGGATCTAGTTACTTTTAGGGATGTTTTCATTAGTTTTTATGTTAAATTCACATTTCTGGACTTTACTATGAGTTTGTGTGTTTTTCTGTGATTTCAGGTATTTTCTGGCTGAAATTGAGGGACTTGAGCAAAAATCAGATTCAGAGGTAGAAGAAGGACTGCTGATGTTGTTGGATTCTGACCTCCCTGCACTCAAAGTGGATTTTCTGGAGCTACAGAACTCAAAATGGCGCGCTTCTAATTGCGTTGGAAAGTAGACATCCAGGGCTTTCCAGCAATATATAATAGTCTATACTTTGGCCGAGTTTAGACGACGCAAAAGGGCGTTGAACACCAGTTCTACGCTGCAGTCTGGAGTTAAACGCCAGAAACACGTTACAAACTGGCATTCAACTCCAAGAATGACCTCTCCACGTGTAAACTTCAAGCTCAGTCCAAGCACACACCAAGTGGGCCCCGAAAGTGGATTTATGCATCAATTACTTACTTCTGTAAATCCTAGTAACTAGTTTAGTATAAATAGGATTTTTTACTATTGTATTAAGGATCTTTGATCAGTTTTATGCTATCTTAGACTTTCATGGGGGCTGGCCATTCGGCCATGCCTGGACCATTATCACTTATGTATTTTCAAATGGTAGAGTTTCTGCACTCCATAGATTAAGGTGTGGAGCTCTGCTGTTCCTCATGATTTAATGCAAAGTACTACTATTTTCTATTCAATTCAACTTATTCCGCTTCTAAGATATCCATTCGCATCCAAGAACATGATGAATGTGATGATTATGTGATTCTCATCATCATTCTCACTTATGAACACGTTCCTGACAAACACTTCCGTTCTACCTTAGATTGAATGGATATCTCTTGGATATCTAATACAGGGGACCGAGTCCGAGATATTAGTGTCTTCGTGGTATAAGTTAGAACCCATGGATGGCCATTCCTGAGATCTGGAAAGTCTAAACCTTGTCTGTGGTATTCCGAGTAGGATCTGGGAAGGGATGGCTGTGACGAGCTTCAAACTCGCGAGTGCTGGGCGTAGTGACAGACGCAAAAGGATAGTAAATCCTATTCCAGTATGATCGAGAACCGACAGATGATTATCTATGTAGTGACAGCGCATTGGACCATTTTCACAGGACGATGGGATGTAGCCATTGACAACGGTGATACCCTACATAAAGCTTGCCATGGAAAGGAGTAGGATTGATTGGATGAAGATAGCAGGAAAGCAGAGATCAGAGGAACGAAAGCATCTCTATACGCTTATCTGAAATTCTCACCAATGAATTACATAAGTACCACTATTCTATTTTATATTTTATTTATTTTCATCCACTATAATTTCTTAATACAATTTAATCCGCTTGACTGAGATTTACAAGGTGACCATAGCTTGCTTCAAGCCGACAATCTCCGTGGGATCGACCGTTACTCACATAAGGTATTACTTGGACGACCCAGTGCACTTGCTGGTTAGTTGTACGAAGTTGTGAAACAGATATAAGATCATGAACGTGCGTGTTGAGTTTTTAGCACCGTTATCAAGGAATGGAATGATCACAATTTCGCACACCAAGTTTTTGGCGCCGTTGCTGGGGAGAGAATGAACAACAAATTTTACAACCTCAGAGTAACAATTTCGCATACCAAGTTTTTGGCGCCGTTGCCGGGGATTGTTCGAGTTTGGACAACTGACGGTCCATCTTGTTGCTCAGATTAGGTAATTTTCTTTTTGTTTTATTTTCAAAAATTTTTCAAAAATCTTTCAAAAATTTCTCATCTGTTTTTAAGAATGAATTCTAGTGTTTCATGAAGCATGTTGAAGCCTGGCTGACTGTAAAGCCATGTCTAATTCTTTTGGACTGTGACTTCCAACCATCAGCATAGAGGCAAGTTAATTGGAATATCAGCTGTTGCATGCCTGATTTATATCCTAAAGCTGGCTAGCTATTAAGCCATGCCCAACCCTTGGATTGGAGCTTTAGGCCAATATTGAAAGATTCCTGGAATTCTTATTGAAAATTTTGAATTTCTTATTTTCTTTTTCCTATATGTTTTTCGAAAAAAAATTTAAAAGAAAATACAAAAAAATCATAAAATAAAAAAAAATCAAAAATATTTTGTGTTTCTTGTTTGAGTCTTGAGTCAATTTTTAAGTTTGGTGTCAATTGCATTTTTTCTAAAAAATTTTATGCATTTTTCGAAAATTCATGCATTCATAGTGTTCTTCATGATCTTCGAGTTGTTCTTGGCCAGTCTTCTTGTTTGATCTTCATATTTTCTTGTTTTGTGTCTTTTCCTGTTTTTCATACGCATTCTTGCATTCATAGTGTCTATACATGAAAAATTTCTAAGTTTGGTGTCTTGCATGTTTTCTTTTCTTGAAAATTTTTCAAAAATAAGTTTTTGATGTTCATCTTGACATTCAAAGTGTTCTTGGTGTTCATCTTGACATTCATGGTGTTCTTGCATGCATCACATCTTTAGATCCAAAATTTTGCATGCATTGCATCGTTTTCATGTTTTTCTCTTTCATCATTAAAAATTCAAAATTCAAAAAATATCTTTCCCTTTTTCACTCATAAATTTCAAAAATCTGGATTGACTTTTTCAAAAATTTTTAAAAATCTAGTTGTTTTTATGAGTCAAATCAAATTTTCAATTTAAAAATCTTATCTTTTTCAAAATCTTTTTCAAAAATAAAATCTTTTTCATTTCTCTTATTTATTTTAGAAAATTTTAAAAATATTTTTCAAAAATATTTTTCTTAATTTTATTTCATAATTTCGAAAATATCATCAAAAATTAATGTTTTGATTCAAAAATTTCAAGTTTGTTACTTACTTGTTAAGAAAGATTCAAACTTTATGTTCTAAAATCATATCTTGTGATTTCTTGTGAATCAAGTCATTAATTGTGATTTTAAAAATTAAATCTTTTTCAAAACTAATTTCAATCATATCTTTTCAAAAATATCTTTTTATCTTATCTTTTTTTTCATATCTTTTTAATCATATCTTTTTAAAACATATCTTTTTCAAAAATTTGATTTTAAAATATCTTTTCTAACTTCTTATCTTCTTATCTTTTCAAAATTGATTTTCAAATTTGTTTCAACTAACTAATTAACTTTTTGTTTGTTTCTTATCTCTTTCAAAACTACCTAACTAACTAACCCTCTCTAATTTTTGAAAATACCTCCCTCTTTTTCAAAAATTCTTTTTAATTAATTAATTGTTTAAATTTTAATTTTAATTTCAATTTTCCTTTAATTTTCGAAAATCATTAACTATTTTTCAAAATCAATTTTCGAAATTTCCTCTCCTTCATCTCTTTCTATTTATTTATTCATCTACTAACACTTCTCTTCACCAAAAAAAAATTTGAACCCCTTCTTCCCCTCTGAGTTCGAATTCTTCTCTTCTACATTCTTATTTTTCTTTTCTTCTACTCACCCAAAGGAATCTCTATACTGTGATATAGAGGATTCCATATTTTCTTTGTTATTCCCTTTTTTGTCATATGAGCAGAAGCAAGGACAAGAACATTCTTGTTGAAGCAGATCCTGAACCTGAAAGGACTCTGAAAAGGAAACTAAGAGAAGCTAAAATACAACAATCCAGAGACAACCTTACAGGAATTTTCGAACAAGAAGAGGAGATGGAAGCCGAAAATAATAATAATGCAAGGAGGATGCTTGGTGACTTTATTGCACCTAATTCCAATTTACATGGAAAAAGCAACTCCATCCCTACCATTAGAGCAAATAACTTTGAGCTGAAACCTCAATTAGTATCTCTGATGCAACAAAACTGCAAGTTTCATGGACTTCCATCTGAAGATCCCTTTCAGTTCTTAACTGAATTCTTGCAGATATGTGATACTGTTAATACTAATGGAGTAGATCCTGAAGTCTACAGGCTCATGCTTTTCCCTTTTGCTTCAACCTAAGGATAGCCTGAACTCTTGGGATAAGCTGGTCAAGGCTTTTTTAGCCAAGTTCTTTCCTCCTCAAAAGCTGAGTAAGCTTAGAGTGGATGTTCAAACCTTCAGACAGAAAGAAGGTGAATCCCTCTATGAAGCTTAGGAGAGATACAAGGAACAGACCAAAAAGTGTCCTTCTGACATGCTTTTAGAATGGACCATCCTGGATATATTCTATGATGGTCTGTCTGAATTAGCTAAGATGTCATTGGATACTTCTGCAGGTGGATCCATTCACCTAAAGAAAACACCTGCAGAAGCTCAAAAAACTCATTGACATGGTTGCTAACAACCAGTTTATGTACACTTCTGAGAGGAATCCTGTGAGTAATGGGACGCCTCAGAAGAAGGGAGTTCTTGAAATCGATACTCTGAATGCCATATTGACTCAGAATAAAATATTGACTCAGCAAGTCAATATAATTTCTTAGAGTCTGAATGGAATGCAAGCTGCATCCAACAGTACTCAAGAGGCATCTTCTGAAGAAGAAGCTTATGATCCTGAGAATTCTGCAATTGCAGAGGTGAACTACATGGGTGAACCATATGGAAACACCTATAACCCTTCATGGAGAAATCATCCAAATCTCTCATGGAAGGATCAACAAAAGCCTCAACAAGGCTTTAATAATGGTGGAAGAAACAGGTTTAGCAATAGCAAGCCTTTTCCATCATCCACTCAGCAACAGACAGAGAACTCTGAAAAAAGTACCTCTAATTTAGCAAACTTAGTCTCTGATCTATCTAAGGCCACTCTGAGTTTCATGAATGAAACAAGGTCCTCCATTAGAAATTTGGAGGCACAAGTGGGCCAGCTGAGTAAGAAGATCACTGAAATCCCTCCTAGTGCTCTCCCAAGCAATACAGAAGAAAATCCAAAAGGAGAGTGCAAGGCCATTAACATAGTCAACATGGCCGAACCTAGAGAGGAAGGGGAGGACGTGAATCCCAAGGAGGAAGACCTCCTGGGACGTCCAGTGATCAACAAGGAATTTCCCTTTGAGGAACCAAAGGACCCTGAGGCTCATCTAGAGACCATAGAGATTCCATTAAACCTCCTTACACCCTTCATGAGCTCTGATGAGTATTCCTCTTCAAAAGAGAATGAGGATGTTACTAAAGAGCAAGTTGCCATGTTCCTTGGTGCAATCATGAAGCTGAATGCCAATTTATTTGGTAATGAGACTTGGGGAGATGAACCTCCCCTGTTCACCAATGAACTAAATGCATTGGATCAACTGAGATTGCCTCAGAAGAAACAGGATCCTGGAAAGTTCCTAATACCTTGTACCATAGGCACCATGACCTTTGAGAAGGCTCTATGTGACCTTGGGTCAGGAATAAACCTCATGTCACTCTCTGTAATAGAGAAACTGGGAATCTTTAAGGTACAAGCTGCTAAAATCTTATTAGAGATGGCAGACAATTCCAGAAAACAGGCTTATGGACAAGTAGAGGACATATTAGTAAAGGTTGAAGGCCTTTACATCCCTGCTGATTTCATAATCCTAGATACTGGGAAGGATGAGGATGAATCCATCATCCTTGGAAGACCCTTCCTAGCCACAACAAGAGCTGTGATTGATGTTAACAGAGGTGAACTAGTCCTTCAATTGAATGAGGACTCCCTTGAGTTTAAAACTCAAGGACATCCTTTTGTAAACATGGAAAAGAGGCATAGTAAGCTTCTCTCAAAACAGAGTCAACCAGAGCCCCCACAGTCAAACTCTAAGTTTGGTGTTTTGAGGCCACAACCAAACTCTAAGTTTGGTGTTGAACTCCCATATCCAAACTCTAAGTTTGGTGTTGGGGAGTCTCAACAATACTCTGAACATCTGTGAGGCTCCATGAGAGCCCATTGTCAAGCTATTGACATTAAAGAAGCACTTGTTGGGAGGCAACCCAATTTTTATTTATCTAATTTTATTTTTATTTTTGTTGTTCTTTCATGTTTTATTAGGTTCATAATCATGTGGAGTCACAAAATAAATACAAAAATTAAAAACAGAAACAAAAACAGCAGAAGAAAAATCACACCCTGGAGGAAGGACTTACTGGCGTTTAAACGCCAGTAAGGAGCATCTGGCTGGCGTTCAACGCCAGAACAGAGCATGGATCTGGCGTTGAATGCCCAAAACAAGCAGCATCCTGGCGTTCAGACGCCAGGAATGCACACTGAGGAAAGCTAGTGCTGAACACCAAAAACAAGCATGAAGCTGGCGTTCAACGCCAGAAACATGCTGCAGATGGGCGCTGAACGCCCAGAACAAGCATCAATTTGGCGTTTAAACGCCAGAATTGCATGCAAAGGCATTTTACATGCCTAATTGGTACAGGGATGCAATTCCTTGACACCTCAGGATCTGTGGACCCCACAGGATCCCCACTTACCTCTACTCATACTTTTCCCTCTTCTCAATGTTCATCCTCTCTTCCCAATAAACACCCTTCCCCAAAACCCTTCACCAATCACCTCAAGCTCTCTTCCCTATTACCTATTCACCACTCACATCCACCCACTCTTCCCCATAAACCTACTTCATACACCCCACCTACCTTCAAAATTCAAAATCACTTTCCCACCCAAACCCACCCTAAATGGCCGAACCTAACCCCTCTCCCTTCACTATATACACCCCTCCATTCTTCTTCAATTTCACACAACACAACACCCTCCTCCTCTTCTTGGCCGAATCATATCTCTCTCTCTCTCTCCTCTATTTCTTCTTCTTCTTCATCTATTCTTTCTTTTCTTTCTCGAGGGCGAGCAATATTCTAAGTTTGGTGTGGTAAAAGTATAAAGCTTTTTGTTTTTCCATTACCATGGCACCTAAGACCGGAGAATCCTCTAGAAAAGGGAAAGGGAAGACAAAAGCTTCCACCTCCGAGTCATGGGAGATGGAAAGATTCATCTCCAAAGCCCATCAAGACCACTTCTATGATATTGTGGCCAAGAAGAAGGTGATCCCCGAGGTTCCTTTCAAACTCAAGAGAAATGAGTATCCGGAAATCCGACACGAAATCCAAAGAAGAGGTTGGGAAGTTCTAACAAAACCCATCCAACAAGTCAGAATTCTAATGGTTCAAGAGTTCTATGCTAATGCATGGATCACTAGGAACCATGATCAAAGTAAGAACCTGAACCCAAAGAATTATCTCACCATGGTTCGGGGAAAATACTTAGATTTTAGTCCGAAAAATGTGAGGGTGGCGTTTAACTTGCCTATGATGCAAGGAGATGCACGCCCCTACACTAGAAGGGTCAACTTTGATCAAAGGTTGGACCAAGTCCTCATGGACATATGTGTGGAAGGAGCTCAATGGAAGATTGACTCAAAAGGCAAACCGGTTCAACTTAGAAGACTGGACCTCAAGCCTGTGGCTAGAGGATGGTTGGAGTTCATCCAACGCTCCATCATTCCCACTAGCAACCGATCTGAAGTTACTGTGGATCGAGCCATCATGATTCATAGCATCATGATTGGAGAGGAAGTAGAAGTTCATGAAGTCATCTCCCTTGAACTCTACAAAATAGCCGAAAAGCCCTCCCCCTTGGCAAGGCTAGCTTTCCCTCATCTTATTTGCCATCTATGTTACTCAGCTGGAGCTTTCATAGAAGGAGACATTCCCATTGAGGAAGAGAAGCCCATCACTAAGAAAAGGATGGAGCAAACAAGAGAGCCCACTCATGGAGCTCAAGAAACACGTGAGGAAGCTCATCATCAAGAAATCCCTGAGATACCTCAAGGGATGCACTTTCCTCCACAGAATTTTTGGGAGCAAATCAACACCTCCCTAGGAGAACTAAGTTCCAACATGGGACAACTAAGGGTGGAACATCAAGAGCACTCCATCATCCTCCATGAAATTAGAGAAGATCAAAGAGCTATGAGGGAGGAGCAACAAAGACAAGAAAGAGACATAGAAGAGCTCAAGGACATCATTGGTTCCTCAAGGAGAAAACACCACCATCACTAAGGTGGACTCATTCCTTGTTCTTAAACTTTCTGTTTTTTGTTTTCTTATGTTAAATGTTTATCTATGTTTGTGTCTTTATTACATGATCATTAGTGTCTAAGTGTCTATGCCTTAAAGTAGTGAATTTGAATTCATCACCTCTCTTAAATGGAAAAATGTTTTAATTACAAAAGAACAAGAAGTACATGAGTTTTGAATTTATCCTTGAACTTAGTTTAATTATTTTGATGTGGAGACAATACTTTTTGTTTTCTGAATGAATGCTTGAACAGTGCATATGTCTTTTGAAGTTGATGTTTTAGAATGTTAAATATGTTGGCTCTTGAAAGAATGATGAACAGGAGACATGTTATTTGATAATCTGAAAAAATCATAAAAATGATTCTTGAAGCAAGAAAAAGCAGTGAATACAAAAGCTTGCAGAAAAAAAAAGAAAGAAAAAAAATGGCGAAAAAAAAATAAATAAAAAAAGAGAAAAAGCAAACAGAAAAAGCCAAAAGCTCTTAAAACCAAAAGGCAAGAGCAAAAAGCCAATAACCCTTAAAACCAAAAGGCAAGGGTCAATAAAAAGGATCCCAAGGCTTTGAGCATCAGTGGATAGAAGGGCCTAAAGGAATAACATCCTGGCCTAAGCGGCTAAACCAAGCTGTCCCTAACCATGTGCTTGTGGCGTGAAGGTGTCAAATGAAAACTTGAGACTGAGCGGTTAAATTCAAGGTCCAAAGCAAAAGAAGAGTGTGCTTAAGAACCCTGGGCACCTCTAATTGGGGACTTTAGCAAAGCTGAGTCACAATTTGAAAAGGTTCACCCAATTATGTGTCTGTGGCATTTATGTATCCGATGGTAATACTGGAAAACAAAGTGCTTAGGGCCACGGCCAAGACTCATAAAGTAGCTGTGTTCAAGAATCAACATACTGAACTAGGAGAATCAATAACACTATCTGAACTCTGAGTTCCTATAGATGCCAATCATTCTGAACCTCAATGGATAAAGTGAGATGCCAAAACTATTCAAGAGGCAAAAAGCTACAAGTCCCGCTCATCTGATTGGAGCTATGTTTCATTGATATTTTGAAATTTATAGTATATTCTCTTCTTTTTATCCTATTTGATTTTCAGTTGCTTGGGGACAAGCAACAATTTAAGTTTGGTGTTGTGATGAGCGGATAATTTATACGCTTTTTGGCATTGTTTTTAGTATGTTTTTAGTAGGATCTAGTTACTTTTATGGATGTTTTCATTAGTTTTTATGTTAAATTCACATTTCTGGACTTTACTATGAGTTTGTGTGTTTCTTTGTGATTTCAGGTATTTTCTGGCTGAAATTGAGGGACCTGGGCAAAAATCAGATTCAGAGGTAGAAGAAGGACTGCTGATGCTGTTGGATTCTGACTTCCCTGCACTCAAAGTGGATTTTCTGGAGCTACAGAACTCAAACTGGCGCGCTTCCAATTGCGTTGGAAAGTAGACATCCAGGGATTTCCAGAAATATATAATAGTCCATACTTTGGCCGAGTTTAGACGACTCAAAAGGGCGTTGAACGCCAGTTCTACGCTGCAGTCTGGAGTTAAACGCCATAAAACACGTCACAAACCAGAGTTGAACACCAGAAACACGTTACAAACTGGCGTTCAACTCCAAGAATGACCTCTCCATGTGTAAACTTCAAGCTCAGCCCAAGCACACACCAAGTGGGCCCCGGAAGTGGATTTATGCATCAATTACTTACTTCTGTAAACCCTAGTAACTAGTTTAGTATAAATAGGTCTTTTTACTATTGTATTAAGGATCTTTGATCAGTTTTATGCTATCTTAGACTTTCATGGGGGCTGGCCATTCGGCCATGCCTGGACCATTATCACTTATGTATTTTTAAACGGTAGAGTTTCTGCACTCCATAGATTAAGGTGTGGAGCTCTGCTGTTCCTCATGATTTAATGCAAAGTACTACTATTTTCTATTCAATTCAACTTATTCCGCTTCTAAGATATCTATTCGCATCCAAGAACATGATGAATGTGATGATTATGTGACGCTCATCATCATTCTCACTTATGAACGCGTGCCTGACAAACACTTTCGTTCTACCTTAGATTGAATGGATATCTCTTGGATATCTAATACAGGGGACCGAGTCCGAGATATTAGTGTCTTCGTGGTATAAGTTAGAACCCATGGATGGCCATTCCTGAGATCTGGAAAGTCTAAACCTTGTCTGTGGTATTCCAAGTAGGATCTGGGAAGGGATGGCTGTGACGAGCTTCAAACTCGCGAGTGCTGGGCGTAGTCACAGACGCAAAAGGATAGTAAATCCTATTCCAGTATGATCGAGAACCGACAGATGATTAGCCATGCAGTGACAGCGCATTGGACCATTTTCACAGGAGGATGGGATGTAGCCATTGACAACGGTGATGCCCTACATAAAGCTTGCCATGGAAAGGAGTAGGATTGATTGGATGAAGACAGCAGGAAAGCAGAGATCAGATGAACGAAAGCATCTCTATACGCTTATATGAAATTCTCACCAATGAATTACATAAGTACCACTATCGTATTTTATATTTTATTTATTTTCATCCACTATAATTTCTTAATACAATTTAATCCGCCTGACTGAGATTTACAAGGTGACCATAGCTTGCTTCAAGCCGACAATCTCCGTGGGATCGACCCTTACTCACGTAAGGTATTACTTGGACAACCCAGTGCACTTGCTGGTTAGTTGTACGAAGTTGTAAAACAGATATAAGAACATGAATGTGCGTGTTGAGTTTTTAGCGCTGTTATCAAGGAATGGAATGATCATAATTTCGCACACCAGAATACCACGGACAAGGTTTAGACGTTTCGGATCTCAGGCTTGGCCGCCAATTGATTCTAGCTTTTACCACGAAGACTCTAGATTCATGGAGTTGAATGCTCTGTTGTCAGGAGAGGCGATCAGACTCATAAGCCAGGAACCCAAGAGATACTCATTCAATCTAAGGTAGAACTGAGGTGGTTGTCAGGCACGCATTCATAGGTTGAGAATGATGATGAGTGTCATGGATCATCACATTCATCATATTAAAGTGCGAATGAATATCTTAGATAGAAACAAGCGTGTTTGAATAGAAAACAGAAATAATTGCATTAATTCATTAAGACACAGCAGAGCTCCTCACCCCCAACAATGGAGTTCAGAGACTCATACTGTCAAATATACAAAGTTCAGATCTAAAAATGTCATGAGATACTAAATCAATCTCTAAAAGTTGTTTAAATAATAAACTAGTAACCTAGGTTTACAGTAAATGAGTAAACTATGATAGATAGTGCAGAAATCCACTTCTGGGGCCTACTTGGTGTGTGCTAGGGCTGAGACTTGAGCTTTACACGTGCCTAGGCTGTTTCTGGAGTTAAACGCCAAATAATAAATAGTAACAGCCTGTATTCATCCTGATCTACCTCCTTGTCACGTACTGTGTCAGTAATTTGCAAGAATTATGCCAGAAACTCAGTAGGTTCTTCCTGTAGAAGACCGGAATACTAGCAGTTTTGCTGCACCATGACAATGAGCTGAGGATTTAGCTCAAAACTGCCTGCTTTGATGGGGGGTATACAGATACTACTCCCATATGCAGCAGTAGTGGGATTAGCATATGACCTCAGAGTCCTTCTGGACTGTTCATTTCCACTTAGATCCATGATGGATAAAATGGAATTGATATGAATTGCAAAGAAAATATATTTTTATTTTTATTTTATTTAAGTAGGACAAACCAAATTATTAAGATAAATAAAAATAATAAGATAAAATAAAATAAAATTTTTAGAAATTAAAATGTAAATTTCGAAAACCAAGAGAAAAATAAATTTGAAAATGAAAATACTTGCTTAATTAAGAAGATTTGAAAAACTTTGGATATGATTTATGAAAAAGATTTTGAATTTTGAAAAGATTTGATTTTTAAGATAAAAATCTGAATTTTTAAAAGTAATTTTTGAAAATTCAATTTAAAATAAAGAGAAAAGATATTTTTGAATTTAATGGGGGAAAGAGAAAAACAATAAAATGACACAAGGCTTAAAATTTTTTGATCTAGTACTCCTTGTTTTTCGAAAGTTTTGGAGGAAAAACACCAAGGAACACCAAACTTAAAGATTTTAAGATCAAACCACAAAGAAGCCTCAAGAACACCTTGAAGACTCACAAGAACATAAAAAGAACACCAAACTTAAAACTTTTTAGAAAACTAAAAATAAGTTTTCGAAAATAAATAAAAAAATAACAAGAGAACACCAAACATAAAAGTTTGACACGAGATTTAATCAAAGAAAAATTATTTTTGAAAAAGTTTTAGAAGGAAGATTCCCAATTACCAAGAACATAAGCACAACGCTCTAGCCAACAAGTTGTCAGGCACGCGTTCATAGGTTGAGAATGATGATGAGTGTCACGGATCATCACATTCATCATATTGAAGTGTGAATGAATATCTTAGATAGAAACAAGCGTGTTTGAATAGAAAACAGAAATAATTGCATTAATTCATCTAGACACAGCAGAGCTCCTCACCCCCAACAATGGAGTTCAGAGACTCATACTGTCAAAGATACAAAGTTCAGATCTAAAAATGTCATGAGATACTAAATCAATCTCTAAAAGTTGTTTAAATAATAAACTAGTAACCTAGGTTTACAGAAAATGAGTAAACTATGATAGATAGTGCAGAAATCTACTTCTGAGGTCCACTTGGTGTGTGCTAGGGCTGAGACTTGAGCTTTACACATGCCTAGGCTGTTTCTGGAGTTAAACGCTAGGTTGTAACCTGTTTTGGGCGTTTAACTCCAACTTGTAACCTGTTTTTGGCGTTTACATCATTTATCTTTGAGCAAAGTATGGACTATTATATATTGCTGGAAAGCCCTGGATGTCTACTTTCCAACGCAATTGAGAGCACGCCATTTGGACTCTTGTAGCTCGAGAAAATTCATTTCGCGTGAAGCAGGGTCAGAATCCAACAGCATCTGTAGTCCTTTCTTAGTCTGAATCAGATTTTTGCTCAGATCCCTCAATTTCAGCCAGAAATTACCTGAAATCATAGAAAAACTCACAAACTCATAGCAAAGTCTAGAAATGTGGTTTTTGCATAAAAACTAATAAAATTATACTGAAAAGCAGCTAAATCCTACTAAAACTATAATGAAAATATCCCCAAAAAGCATACAAAATATCCGCTCATCACAACACCGAACTTAATTTGTTGCTTGTCCTCAAGCAACTAGACAAATAAAACAGGATAGAAAGAATGTCAAGAGGCAATAACATCTCAGAGTTTTACATGAAGCTCGAATTCTCATTAGATGAGCGGGACTAGTAGCTTTTTCCTTCCTAACAGTTTTAGCATCTCAATTTATCCTTTGAAGTTCAGAATGATTGGCATCTATAGGAATTCAAAATTCAGATAGTGTTATTGATTCTCCTAGTTTAGTATGTTAATTCTTGAACACAGCTATTTTATGAGTCTTGGTCGTGGCCCTAAGCACTTTGTTTTCCAGTATTACCACCGGATACATAAATGCCACAGACACATAACTGGGTAAACCTTTTTAGATTGTGACTCAGCTTTGCTAGAGTCCCCAATTAGAAGTGTCCAGGGTTCTTAAGCACACTCTTTTTGCTTTGGATCACGACTTTAACCACTCAGTCTCAGCTTTTCACTTGACACCTTCACGCCACAAGCACATGGTTAGGGACAGCTTGGTTTAGCCACTTAGGCCGGGATTTTATTCCTTTGGGCCCTCCTATCCATTAATGCTCAAAGCCTTGGATCCTTTTTATTACCCTTGCCTTTTGGTTTAAAGGGTTACTGGCTTTTTTTTTGCTGCTTTTTCTTGCTTCAAGAATCAATTTCATGATTTTTCAGATTATCAATAACATTTCTCTTTTTCATCATTTCCCAAGAGCCAACAGTTTTAATATTCATAAACATCAAATTCAAAAGATATATGCACTGTTCAATCATTCATTCAGAGAACAAAAAGTATTGCCACCACATATAAATAACTTGAATTTTTCTTAAAAAAAACTCGAAAATAAAATTACTTCCTTATTCTAGAAATTTGCTATTTTATTCATGTTCAATGATGATAAGAAAGATAAATTATAACTTTAATTGGGGATAGAAAAATAAAAAAAATGAAGATACTAATTACTACTACTCGTATATAACTTCTAAGGTAGATTCCTAATAAGAATAATTATCACAAAGTTAAGGTTAAGATTAGAACTCAACAACCTTTATTTTGGGAGGTAGATGCCTCTTTAGTCTGTGGGGTGCTTGGCCCTTCAAGAGGTAGCTTCTGGCGCTTCAGTTCCTTCAGTTCACGCCCTTGCTCTTCTTGTTCCTAAAGCAGTTTGCAGAGCATGCTGTTTTGATTTTGTTGTTCTTCCTTCAGTTGATCCACAACTTCTTGCAACTTGGTAATAGATGCTTCTAGGCGCTCCCAGTATTCAATTTGAGGGATTTCCGGGAGGAACTCCTGTGCTCTCCTCTTGATGGGGTCGTCCTGCACTTGTTGTCCTTCCATTGACTTTTTGGTGATTGGTTACTCAACTGAGACATACTCATCTACTCCCATCTTTACCCCAGCATCTTTACATAGCATAGAGATTAAGCTTGGATAAGCCAATTTGGCATCTTTGGAGTTCTTGTTTGCAATTGTGTAAAGCTCACAAGAAATCAGCTGATGAACTTCCACTTCTTTTCCCAACATAATGCAATGAATCATCATTGCTCTTTTGAGGGTGACTTCAGAGCGGTTGCTAGTGGGCAGTATAGAACGCCCAATGAAGTCCAGCCAGCCTCTGGCAACTGGTTTGAGATCTCCTCTCTTGAGTTGGTTTGGGACACCCTTTGTGTTGGTTGTCCATTTGGTCCCGGGAAGGCATATGTCCTCTAGGATTTTGTCCAAGCTCTTATTCGGTCTCATCATCCTCCTATTAAAGGAGTCTGGGTCATCTTGCAGTTGAGGCAGTTTAAAGATCTCTCTTATTTTGTCAGGGTGGGTGTGAACAATCTTCCCTCTAACCAATAAGAGGTATATTTGGGCATTAAACGCCCAGAATGGCACCCATTCTGGCGTTTAACGCCCAGAAAGGTATCATTACTGGCGTTAAACGCCCAGTGAATGCTTCTTTTGGGTGTTTAACGCCCAAATATACCTCTTACTGGCGTCTTCTTGCCAGTGAGCTCCTTCTCCCTGTTTTGTATTCCGAATCCTTCTGTAACCCTATGAACTTATGCAATTGATTCTTTACCTTGAAGATTATTTATATTAAACTTTGTATAATTAAAAATAAATAAGTAAATAAAATAAAAAAAAGTTTTGCTAATGGCTGGGTTGCCTCCCAGCAAGCGCTTCTTTATTATCTTTAGCTGGACCTTGCTGAACTTTTAATCTAGCCTCAGCCTTGAGCATTCTTGCTCAACATTGCCTTCAAGATAATGCTTGATTCTCTGTCCATTAACAATGAACTTCTTATCAGAATCAATGTCTTGAAGCTCCACATAGCCATATGGTGACACACTTGTAATCACATATGGTCCCCTCCACCGGGATTTCAGTTTCCCAGGGAATAGGCTGAGCCTAGATTTAAACAGCAGAACCTTCTGTCCTGGTTCAAAGACTCTAGATGACAGCTTTCTGTCATGCCATCTTTTTGCTTTCTCTTTGTAAAGCTTGGCATTTTCGAAAGCAGTGAGTCTGAATTCCTCTAGCTCATTTAGCTGGAGCAATCTTTTTTCTCTAGCTAAATTGGCATCAAAGTTTAGGAATCTGGTTGCCCAGTAGGCCTTATGCTCCAGTTCCACGGGCAGATGACAGGCCTTACCATACACAAGCTGGTATGGCGAGGTCCCTATAGGAGTCTTGAATGCTGTTCTGTAAGCCCACAGAGCATCATCCGAGCTTCTTGCCCAATCCTTTCTACGGGTACTTATAGTCCGTTCCAGGATTCTTTTTAGTTCTCTATTAGAGACTTCAGCTTGCCCATTTGTCTGTGGATGATATGGAGTTACCACCTTGTGGCTAATTCCATACCGGACCATAGCAGAGTAAAGCTGTTTGTTGCAGAAGTGAGTGCCCACATCACTGATCAGTGCTCTAGGAACACCAAACCTGCTGAAGATATATTTCTGGAGGAACTTCAGCACTGTCTTAGTATCATTAGTGGGTGTGGCAATGGCCTCCACCCATTTGGATACATAGTCGACTGCCACCAGAATATAAGTGTTTGAGTGTGATGGTGGGAAAGGCCCATGAAGTCAATACCCTATACATCAAACAACTCAATCTCCAAGATTCCTTATTGAGGCATGGCGTAACCATGAGGCAGATTACCAGCTCTCTGGCAACTGTCACAGTTACGTACAAACTCTCGGGAATCTCTATAGAGGGTAGGCCAGTAGAAGCCACATTGAAAGACCTTGGTGGCTGTTCGCTCACCTCCGAAATGGCCTCTATATTATGACCCATGGCAATGCCATAAGATCTTCTGTGTTTCTTCTCTAGGCACACACCTACGGATTATTCCGTCTGCACATCTCTTAAAGAGATAGGGTTCATCCCACAAGTAGTACTTTGCATCAGTAATTGATTTTTTCTTTTGTTGCCTGCTATACTCCTTGGGTATGAATTTTGCAGCTTTATAGTTTGCAATGTCTGCAAACCATGGTGTTTCCTGAATGGCAAATAATTGCTCATCCGGAAAGGTTTCAGAGATCTCAATAGAGGGAAAGGACGCCCCTTCTACTGGTTCTATCCGGGACAGATGATCAGCCACATAGTTTTCTGTCCCTTTTCTGTCTCTTATTTCTATATCAAACTCTTGCAGAAGCAACACCTATCTTATGAGTCTGGGTTTTGAATCCTGCTTTGTAAGTAGATATTTAAGAGCAGTATGGTTAGTGTACACAATCACTTTTGATCCTACTAAGTATGATCTAAACTTGTCAATGGCATAAACCACTACAAGCAATTCTTTTTCTGTGGTTGTGTAATTTTTCTGGGCATCATTTAAAACACGGCTAGCATAATAAATGACATGTAGAAGCTTGTCATGCCTTTGCCCCAATACTACACCAATGGCATGGTCACTGGCATCACACATTAGTTCGAATGGTAATGTCCAGTCTGGTGCAGAAATACCTGGTGCTGTGACCAGCTTAGCTTTCAGAGTTTCAAACACCTGCAGACGCTCTGTGTCAAACACAAATGGTGTGTCAGCAGCTAGCAGGTTGCTCAGAGGTTTTGCAATTTTTGAAAAATCCTTTATAAACCTCCTATAGAATCCTGCATGCCCCTAGAAAGCTTCTGATTGCCTTAATATTGGCAGGTGGTGGTAATTTTTCAATTACTTCTACCTTAGCTTGATCCACCTCTATTCCTTTGTTCGAAATCTTGTGCCCAAGGACAATCCCTTCAGTCACCATAAAGTGATATTTTCCCCAGTTTAAAACCAGGTTAGTCTCTTGGCATCTTTTTAGAACCAGTGTCAAGTGATCAAGACAGGAGCTGAATGAGTCTCCATATACTGAGAAGTCATCCATGAAAATTTCCAAAAATTTTTCCACGATATCAGAGAAAATAGAGAGCATGCATCTCTGAAAGGTTGCAGGTGCATTACACAGCCCAAATGGCATCCTTCTGTAAGCAAATACTCCAGATGGACATGTGAATGCTGTTTTCTCTTGATCCTGGGGATCTACTGTAATTTGGTTGTAGCCTGAATAGCCATCCAAAAAGCAGTAATAATCATGACCTGCCAGTCTTTCTATCATCTAGTCTATGAATGGTAAAGGAAAATGATCCTTTCTGGTGGCTGTATTGACCCTTCTGTAGTCAATACACATGCGCCACCCTATAACTGTTCTTGTAGGAACCAGTTCATTTTTTTCATTATGAACCACTGTCATGCTTCCCTTTTTGGGGACAACTTGGACAGGGCTCACCCAGGGGCTATCAGAAATGGGATAAATAATCCCAGCCTCCAGTAACTTGGTGACCTCTTTCTGCACCACGTCCTTCATGGCTGGATTTAGCCGCCTCTGTGGCTGAACCACTGGCTTAGCATCATCCTCCAATAGGATCTTGTGCATGCATCTAGTTGGGCTTATGCCCTTAAGGTAACTTATGGACCACCCAAGAGCTGTCTTGTGTGTCCTTAGCACTTGAAGTAGTGCTTCCTCTTTATGTGGATTTAAAGCAGAGCTTATGATCACCAGAAAAGTGTCACCTTCTCCCAGAAATGCATATTTTAGGGATGGTGGTAGTGGTTTGAGCTCGGGTTTAGGAGGTTTTTCCTCTTCCTGAGGAATTTCCAGAGGCTCTTTTATTTCCTCTGAATCCTCCAGATCAGGCTGAGCATCTTTGAAGATGTCTTCTAGCTTTGATTCGAGACTCTCAGCCATGTTGATCTCCTCTACCAAAGAGTCAATAAGATCAACTTTCATGCAGTTTTTTGGTGTGTCCGGATGCTGCATGGCTTTGACAGCATTTAACTTGAACTCATCCTCATTGACTCTCAGGGTTACTTCCCCCTTTTGGACATCAATGAGAGTTCGTCCAGTTGCTAGGAAAGGTCTTCCTAGAATGAGAGTAGCACTCTTGTGCTCCTCTATTTCCAGCACTACAAAGTGAGTGGGAAAGGCGAATGTCCCAACCCTGATAATCATGTCCTCAATCACGCCTGATAGGTATTTAATGGAGCCATCAGCAAGTTGGAGACATATCCGGGTTGGTTTGACTTCTTCAGTTAATCCAAGCTTTCTTATAGTGGATGCAGGTATTAGGTTGATGCTTGCCCCAAGATCACATAAAGCTGTCTTGGTGCAATTATCCTCTAATATGCATGGTATCATAAAGCTCCCGGGATCTTTAAGCTTTTCTGGAAAGCTTTTCAGAATGACTGCACTGCATTCTTCAGTGAGGAGAACTCTTTTAGTTTCTCTCCAATCCTTCTTATGACTCAAGATCTCTTTCATGAACTTGGCATAAGAGGGTATTTGCTCAAGTGCCTCTGCAAATAGAATCTTTATTTCAAGAGTCCTAAGATAGTCTGCAAAGCAGGCAAATTGCTTATCCTATTCCTCTTGGCAGAGTTTTTTAGGATAAGGCATCTTGGCTTTGTATTCCTCAACCTTAGTTGCTGCAGGTTTATTGCCTACAGAGGTGGTTGGAGAAGCCTTTTTAGAGGGGTTGTTATCAGCACTTGTGTATGTCTGATCCCTCACTGGCGTTTGAATGCCAGGGTTGGAAGCTTGATTTGCGTTGGACGCCAACTTTTTACCTGTTTCTGGCGTTTGAACGCCAGAACTGAGCTTCCATTGGGCGTTTGACGCCAGCTCCTTGCCTGTTTCTGGCGTTTGAACGCCAGAACTGCACGTGGGTTGGGTGTTTAATGCCAACTTTGCATCCTTTTCTGGCGTTTGAACGCCAGAGTTATTCCTCTCTGGGCTCTTACTGTCCTCAGAGGGATTTTGGATAATATTATGCTCATCATCTGTTAGTTGTTCTTTTCTTGGCTTTCTGCTGCTTTGAAGCGAGGTATTTAATATTTTCCCACTTCTTAATTGAACTGGCTGGCACTCTTCTGTTATCTGCTTTGATAACTGTTGTTTTGTCTGATTCAACTGTGCTTCCATATTTTTATTAGCATTTTTGGTGTCTTGTAGCATCTCCTTGAATTCTGCTAGCTGTTTTGTTGGAAAACACAATTGTTGATTGAGTTTCACAACTTGTTCTGGAGGACCCACTACTTATGTACAGATGCTGATTTCTAGCCACTATATCAATAAGCTCTTGAGCCTCTTCAATAGTTTTTCTCATGTGTATAGATCCACCAGCTGAGTGGTCTAGAGATATCTGAGATCTTTCTGTAAGCCTATAGTAGAAGATGTCTAATTGCACCCACTTTGAAAATATTTCAGAGGGGCATTTCCTTAGCATCCCTCTGTACCTCTCCCAAGCATTATAAAGGGATTCATCATCCTCTTGTTTAAAGCCTTGGATGTCCAACCTTAGCTGTGTCATCCTTTTGGGAGGGAAATATTGATTCAGGAATTTGTCTGATAACTGTTTCCATGTTCTTATGCTTGCTGTGGGTTGGTTATTTAACCACCTTTTAGCTTGATCTTTTACAGCAAACGAAAATAGTAACAGCCTGTATTCATCCTGATCTACCTCCTTGTCACGTACTGTGTCAGTAATTTGCAAGAATTGTGCCAGAAACTCAGTAGGTTCTTCCTGTAGAAGACCGGAATACTAGCAGTTTTGCTGCACCATGACAATGAGCTGAGGATTTAGCTCAAAACTGCCTGCTTTGATGGGGGGTATACAGATACTACTCCCATATACAGCAGTAGTGGGATTAGCATATGACCTCAGAGTCCTTCTGGACTGTTCATTTCCACTTAGATCCATGATGGATAAAATGGAATTGATATGAATTGCAAAGAAAATATATTTTTATTTTATTTAAGTAGGACAAACCAAATTATTAAGATAAATAAAAATAATAAGATAAAATAAAATAAAATTTTTAGAAATTAAAATGTAAATTTCGAAAACCAAGAGAAAAATAAATTTGAAAATGAAAATACTTGCTTAATTAAGAAGATTTGAAAAACTTTGGATATGATTTTTGAAAAAGATTTTGAATTTTGAAAAGATTTGATTTTTAAGATAAAAATCTGAATTTTTAAAAGTAATTTTTGAAAATTCAATTTAAAATAAAGAGAAAAGATATTTTTGAATTTAATTGGGGAAAGAGAAAAACAATAAAATGACACAAGGCTTAAAATTTTTTGATCTAGTGCTCCTTGTTTTTCGAAAGTTTTGGAGGAAAAATACCAAGGAACACCAAACTTAAAGATTTTAAGATCAAATCACAAAGAAGCCTCAAGAACACCTTGAAGACTCACAAGAACATAAAAAGAACACCAAACTTAAAACTTTTTAGAAAACTAAAAATAAGTTTTCGAAAATAAATAAAAGAATAACAAGAGAACACCAAACTTAAAAGTTTGACACGAGATTTAATCAAAGAAAAATTATTTTTGAAAAAGTTTTAGAAGGAAGATTCCCAATTACCAAGAACATAAGCACAACGCTCTAGCCAATTGACCTATAAATTTAAAGTGTTTTAAAAAAGTACTTAATGTATAAAAATTTTATTATCATTATTTTTTTTGAATACTGATAATTTGAAAACGCACAAGAAAAACAAGAAAATACACAGAACAGGAAAAACTAAAGATCAAACAAGAAAAATAGCAAGAACAACTTGAAGATCAAGAAAGAACAATGAACACAAATTCGAAAATTTAAAAGAAAGTAAAAATATGCAATTGACACCAAACTTAAAATATGAAACTAAACTCAAACAGAAAAACTCAATTATTAGTTTATAAAAATTTTCGAAAAATTTAAAAAGAGAAAATAAGGATTTTAAAAAAATTTCAACCAAAAACAATAATAGAAGACGCAATTTTAGTGACTCTAAACTAAAAAGATAAATTTTTCCTAATCTAAGCAACAAAATAAACCGTCAGTTGTCCAAACTCGAACAATCCCTGGCAACAGCGCCAAAAACTTGGTGCACGAAATTACAATCACACTTTTGCAATTCCACACAACTAACCAGCAAGTGCACTAGGTCGTCCAAGTAATACCTTACATGAGTAAGGGTCGATCCCACAGAGATTGTCGGCTTGAAGCAAGCTATAGTTATTTTGTAACTCTTAGTTAGGAAATTAGTAATGATTATCAGTTTGAATCACGGAAAATAAAAGAGCATGAAATAAATACTTGTTATGCAGTAATGGAGAATATGTTGGAGTTTTGGAGATGCTTTGTCTTCTGAATCTCTGCTTCCCTACTGTCATCTTCTTCACGCACGCAAGGCTCCTTCCATGGCAAGCTGTATGTTGGTGGATCACCGTTGTCAATGGCTACCATCCGTCCTCTTAGTGAAAAAGGTCCATGTACATGGCTAATCATCTGTCGGTTCTCACTTGTGATGGAATAGGATCCATTGATCCTTTTGCGTCTGTCACTACGCCCAATACTTGTGAGTTTGAAGCTCGTCACAGTCATCCCTTCCCAGATCCTACTCAGAATACCACAGACAAGGTTTAGACGTTCCGAATCTCAGGCATGGCTGCCAATTGATTCTAGCTTTTACCACGAAGACTCTGGATTCAAGGAGTTGAACACTCTGTTGTCAGGAGAGGCGATCAGACTCATGAGCCAGGAACCCAAGAGATACTCATTCAATCTGGTGGTTGTCAGGCACGCGTTCATAGGTTGAGAATGATGATGAGTGTCACGGATCATCACATTCATCATATTGAAGTGTGAATGAATATCTTAGATAGAAACAAGCATGTTTGAATAGAAAACAGAAATAATTGCATTAATTCATCGAGACACAGTAGAGCTCCTCACCCTCAACAATGGAGTTCAGAGACTCATACTGTCAAAGATACAAAGTTCAAATCTAAAAATGTCATGAGATACTAAATCAATCTCTAAAAGTTGTTTAAATAATAAACTAGTAACCTAGGTTTACAGAAAATGAGTAAACTATGATAGATAGTGCAGAAATCTACTTCTGGGGTCCACTTGGTGTGTGCTAGGGCTAAGACTTGAGCTTTACACATGCCTAGGCTGTTTCTGGAGTTAAACGCTAGGTTGTAACCTGTTTTGGGCGTTTAACTCCAACTTGTAACCTGTTTCTGGCGTTTAACGCCAGAATGGAACATGGAACTGGAGTTGAACGCCAGTTTACGTCATCTATCTTTGAGCAAATTATAGACTATTATATATTTCTGGAAAGCCCTGGATGTCTACTTTCCAACGCAATTGAGAGCGCGCCATTTGGACTCTTGTAGCTCGAGAAAATCCATTTTGCGTGAAGCAGGGTCAAAATCCAACAGTATCTGTAGTCCTTTCTCAGCCTGAATCAGATTTTTGCTCAGATCCCTCAATTTCAGCCAGAAATTAGCTGAAATCACAGAAAAACACACAAACTCATAGTAAAGTTCAGAAATGTAATTTTTGCATAAAACTAATAAAATTATACTGAAAAGCAGCTAAATCCTACTAAAACTATAATGAAAATATCCCCAAAAAGCGTATAAAATATCCGCTCATCAGCGTTCAATGCCCAAAGAGCTATCAAAGTTGGCGTTGAACGCCAGTAAAGGCACACCCTCTGAGTGCTCAATAACCACTCAAGAAATCCCTATCCAAGAACTAAAGGAAGCCAAGGCTCATTTAGAGACCATAGAGGTTCCTTTGCATGCACTTTTGCTGTGCATAAGTTCTGATGAACACTCATCCTCTGATGAGGATGAAGACACTAGGGAAGAGCAAGTTACTTGGTACCTAGGAGCTCTCATGAAGCTAAATACCAAGTTATTTGGTATAAAGCCTTTGGAGGAAGAACCTCCACTGCTTTTCAAAGAACTCAATGCTTTAGTTCAGCAGAAGCTACCTCAAAAGCTTCCAGATCCTGGACGCTTCCTAATTCCTTGTACCATAGGCACCCTGACCTTTGAAAAGGCTCTGTGTGACCTAGGTTCAAGCATAAACCTCATGCCACTCTCTGTAACGGAGAAGATGGGAATCTTTGAGGTACAAGCTACAAACATCTCACTAGAGATGGCAGACAAGTCAATGAAGAAGCCATATGGCTTAGTAGAGGATGTCTTGGTAAAGGTTGAAGACCACTACATCCCTGTAAACTTTATAGTCTTGGACATAGGAGAGGATGAGGATGACTCTATCATCTTCGGAAGACCTTTCCTAGCTACTGCAAATGCCATGATTAATGTGGCAAAGGGAGAAATAGTTTTCCAACTAGGAGAGGACTACATCTTGTTCAAGGTGTCCAATCCTAATTCACCCACTGATAAGAAAGAGACAGTGGTGCAACACCTAATGTTCCAATCGTCTCTTTCTATACAGAGCTTTATAGAGCCCCCAGACATCAATTCTAAGTTTGGTGTTGGGCAGCCATCAATAAGATATGAGAACAAAGGTACTAGGATGAAGTAACCTAAAGGCTGGAGGGATAAAAGAGTCCCAACTGAAGGCCTCTCACCTGGCATGAGAGTTGTCTTCACCAAGAAACCAGTCATACCATATACAGTGAGTCGTGTCCTGTCTCTAGAACATGTGGAGCTCATTCATGAGAAGACAGGAAGAAAGTTCACTGTAAGGGGTGAACTTCTGAGCCCATACACACCTCCATAAGGAGCTAACCGTCAAGATAATGACATTAAAGAAGTGCTTGTTGGGAGGCAACCCAACCTTAATTAATTATTTTTATTTTCTTTCATTTTGTTTATATTTTAGGTTCATGTTCATGTGCATCAGTCAAAACAGAGACAGAATCATTTAGCAGAGAAAACAGAACACTCTGGATGGAGTGTTGTTGAAGTTGAACGCCAGCCAGGGAGCATACCCTGGGCGTCCAACGCCCCAAAAGAGCAATATTGCTGGTGTTGAATGCCAGCCAGGGAGCAGACTCTGGGCATTCAAATGCCAGTGTAGAGGGCAGGGAATATAAATTCCCTAGCCTCTCAGAACCAGTAGGTACCACAGCATCTTCACCTACCCAACTTACTTTCACACTTCCACATACACACTTCCCTAAAAACCCTAGCCCAATTACATCCATATCACTTCTCCAAAACCATCATAACTCCCACCAACACCCACCCACTTCAAAATCAAGTTTCCCTCCCAATAACCCATCCATGACCGAACCCTAACCCTATCCCACTCCTATAAATACCTTTCATTCTAACCTTTCATACACACACCTCTCATACACCAGAAAACACCCCACAACTGAGCCCTCTCTCTATCTTCATCTATTTTCTTCTCCTTCTACTTCATTCTTCTCTTTACTTTATTTTTGCTCGAGGACGAGCAAAGTTTTAAGTTTGGTGTTGGAAAAGCCAAGCTTTTTTTCTATCCATTCCTATTCATGGCACCCAAGGTTGGAGAATCCTCTAGAAAGAGGAAAGGGAAGGCAGTAGCAGCCACCTCTGAATCTTGGGAGATGGAGAGATTCATCACCAAAGCCCACCAAGACCACTTCTATGAAGTAGTGGCAGAGAAGAAAGTGATCCCTGAGGTACCTTTTAGGCTCAAGAAGAATGAGTATCCAGAAATCCAAAGAGAGATCCAGAGAAAAGGTTGGGAAGTCTTAACCAATCCCTTTCAAGATGTTGAGATTCTAATAGTGCAAAAGTTCTATGCTAATGCATGGGTTACTAAAAATCATGACACTATTGTGAATCCAAATCCAAAGAATTAGAGCACCATGGTCTGGGGGAGAATCTTAGATTTCAGCCTGGAAAGTGTAAGGTTAGTGTTCAACTTGCCTCTGATGCAAGGGGACCCACATGCTTACACTAGAAGATTCAACTTTGATAAAAAATTGGATTAAGTACTCTCAGACATTTGTGTGGAAGGAGCACAATGGAAAAGGGATTCCCAAGGCAAGCCCATTCAACTAAGAAGGCTTAACCTAAAGCCCATAGCTAGAGGATGGCTGGAATTCATCCAACATTCCATCATCCCTACTAGCAATCGGTCAGAAGTGACTATTGACAGAGCCATCATGATCCATTGCATCATGATTGGAAGTGAGGTGAAAGTACATGCGATGATTCCTCAAGAGTTGTACAAGATAGCTGAGAAGCCTTCCACCAATGCAAGGTTGGCATTTTCACACCTCATCTGCCATCTATGCAATTTAGCTGGGATTGTCATAGAAGGAGATATTTCCATTGGGGAGGACAAGCCCATCACTAAGAATAGGATGGAGCAAACTAGAGAGCATGCACAAGAGCCTGTGCAGCCGCCTCAGTATGAGATCCCTGAGATGCCTCAAGGGATGTATTTTCCTCCTCAAAGCTATTAAGATCAATGGCACACTTTTCTTGGAGAACTAAGCATTAATATGGAGCAATTGAGGGTGGAGCATCAAGAGCACTCCGTCACCCTTAAGAGCACTCCATAAGGGAAGACCAAAGATCCATTAGAGAAGATCAAAGGGCTATGAAGGAAGAACAACAAAGGCAAAGGAATGACATTGAAGAGATCAAGCACCAGATTGGATCCTCAAGGAGGAGTACTAGCTGCCACCATTAAAGGTGGATTCGTTCTCTTTTATTTCCTTTCCTTTTTATTATTTTTTTGTTTTCTTTTATGTTATATTTTGTCTGTTCTCTTGTTCTTATTGCATGATCATTTGTATTGATGTCTTAAAGTTGTAAAATATTCCATATATCTCTCACCTTGCTTAAAAGAAAATTTTATTTGAAAAAGAATTGAGAGATACATGAATTTCAAGTTTATAATAAGAATAATTCAATTATTTTGATGTGGTGGCATTACTTTTATTTTCTGAATGTATGAATAAACAGTGTATATTTGAAGTTAGAATTTTAGAATGCTGGCTCTTGAAAGAATGATGATGAAAGTGAAATATTATTGGTAATCTAAAAAATTCAAAAATTGATTCTTGAAGCAAGAAAAAGTAGCATAAAGAAAAAGAAAAAGCATGTTGTAAAAGAAAAAAATTAATGCATGCGAAAAAGAAAGAAAAAAATAAAAAAAAAAAGAGAAAAATCCATTCTTGCCCAAAAAGCAGGAAAAGGAGAGCAGATTGAAAAAGTCAATAACCCTTTAAACCAAAAGGTAAAGGTAAAAGGATCCAAGGCTTTGAGCATCAATGGATAGGAGGGCCTAAAGGAATAAAATCCTGGCCTAAGCGGCTCAACCAAGCTGTCCCTAACTATGTGCTTGTGGCGTGGAGCTGTCAAGTGAAAAGCTTGAGACTGAGCGGTTAAAGTTGTGATCCAAAGCAAAAATAGTGAGCTTAAGAACTCTGGACACCTCTATCTGAGGATTATAGCAAAGTTGAATCACAATCCAAAAGGGTTCACCCAGTTAAAGTGTCTGTGATATTTATATATCCGGTGGTAATACTGGAAAACAAAGTGCTTAGGGTCATGGCCAATACTCTAGAAAGCTGTGTTGAAGAATAAAAAAGAACTAAACTAGGAGAATTAATAATATCATCTGGATTCTAAGTTCCTAAAGAGACCAACATTTCTAAGTTTTAATGGATAGTGAGATACCAAAACTATTCAGAAGCAAAAAAGCTACTAAGTCCCGCTCATCTAATTGAAACTGAGCTTCATTGGAAACTTTGAATTTTATTGTATCTTACTTTTCTTTTTATCCTACTGTGTTTTTAGTTTCTTGGGGACAAGCAACAGTTTAAGTTTGGTGTTGTAATGAGCGGATATTTTATATGCTTTTTGGCATCATTTTCACATAGTTTTTAGTATGTTTTGTTTAATTTTTATTAAATTTTCTTAGGTTTTAGTGTTAAGTCCACATTTTTTTATTCTACTTTGAGTTTGTGTGTTTTTGTACAATTTCAGGTTTTTTCTGGCTGAAATTGAGGAGCTGGAACAAAAATCTGATTCAGAGACAGAGAAAGCACTGCAGATGCAGTCCAGATCTGACCTCCTTGCACTCGGAAGAGTATTTATGGAGCTACAAGAGTCCAAATGGAGCATTCTCAATGGCTATGGAAATATGGCTTTCAGAACTTTCCCGTAATGTATAATAGTCCATACTTTGCTTCAGATTAGAAGGCCCAAAACTGGCGTCCAACGCCAGCCTCCTGCCCCCTTTCAGGCGTCCAGCGCCCAAGGAGAAGAGACCAGCGTCCAAACGCCCAAAGATGACCCTGATAAAAGAATTTTTGACGGTTTAAAATTTCATAAATGAATCCTCATTGTAAAGTATAGTTTTTAAACCAATCAATAATCCTTTCATGCAAAAATTTTGGTTGTCACAAAGAACAAACCCCAAATAAAAATTAACCGGTGTATTTGGACTCCGAGTCGTCTCACGAGGAATTGCAATGAAGTGAATGATTATTGGCTATGAATGATATTTTGGGGTTTTTGAGATGATGGACAATAAATATAAATGGCAAAGGAAATAAACTAACAAAAAGGTCTTGGCAAGGTTAGGTGGTCAAGGATCTCTATCCTAATCACTAACCACAACATGAGAATTGGCAAGGATCAACCCCATTAAGTCATCCTCTAACTAATAAAGGAAAGTCAAATGAGCTATGTCAATCCAAGTCTATAAGTCCTAGTTCTCCACTAAATCAATTAGTGAGATCTAGAATTAATGGCTCCCAATCGTCAATCACTTGGACATTAGTAACTCAAGAGTTCCTAAGTTATCTTCCCAAGCCAAGAGCATAAAATTCTACTCTAACATCCTTCCAAGCATTTTATCAAACACTTGGAAGTAAAATTAACATCACAAACTAAGAGAATGAAAGTGTAGAAACAAGAATTCATAAAAGAAATAAGATAAAAACATGAAATCAAAACTAGATCTAAGAGAGATTAACCTAAGAACCCTAATTCTAGAGAGAAGAGGGAGCTCCTCTCTCTAGAAACTACTCTACATGATGCTAACACTACCAACAATTGCTCCCCCTTTGCGCAAGCTTGAATTCTACATGAAATAGCATTAGAAATGAGTTGGGTTGGGCCCAAAGTGCTTCAGAAATCGCTGGGGGCGATTTCACTTTAGTGGGCCACGAGCAGCATCGGCACGCACGCGTACATGGCACGTGCGCGCCCCTGAACGCGAAGCAACATATAGCAAAGTTTATATCATTTTGAAGCCCCGGATGTTAGCTTTCCAACGCAACTAGAACCGCCTCATTTGGACTTTTGTAGCTCAAGTTATGGTCAATTAAGTGCGAAGAGGTCAGGCTTGACAACTTTACGGTTCCTTCATTTCTTCATGAGTTCTCCCACTTTGCATGCTTTTCTCCTCACTTCTTCCATCCAATACTTGCCTTATGGACCTGAAATCACTCAACAAACACATCAAGGCATCGAATGGAATTAAAGTGAATTAAAATCACCAATTTTAGGGCCTAAAAAACATGTTTTTACACTTAAGCACAAATCAAGGAAGAATTGTAAAACCATGCTATTTCATTGAATAAATGTTGGAAAAGGTGATAAAATCCCCTAAAATAAGCACAAGATAAACCAAAAAATTGGGGTTTATCAGACCCCTTAGCCAGCATTCAACGCCCTAGAGGCCTCCTAGCACGTGGATCTCATCAAACTTTTGATCGAGCATAACTTCCTTGTTTTAAAATATTTTTCCTCCGTTCTTCGAATGGCATAAACATCTCAGACCAAATTTTCTTTCTAAATAAATTTGATACAAATTGAAGGTCCTGATATCATTTTATGCTCCACCAAAGTTGGTAAAAAACATAGTTTTCGTAAAACTTTACAATCCCTCCATTTTCAAAACTTATCCATTCCAAACTATTTTAAAACCAACCCCAAACTTTATCAATTCAGCATTACATATTTTCCAACACATATCTACAACTTCATCACTCAATCCACAACCTAACAAATTTCCATTTTCATCAATCTCAAATCAACAATTCAATTCAAACTACCTCCAATAATCCAAGTTCAATAATATATAATATGCATCATTAATGACTTATATCAATTACAATATCAACTTAGCCCCCAACATGGTACCAATAACAAATTCAATCTCACTAACCATTTTACACAAACCAAGTCACACATATCATACATACAAGCTTCCATCACAACCTCCAATAAATCAATAACCACATACATAATAATACAATCCACCTCAACAAATCAACAACATCAACAATTCAATTCCTATCCTAAGGTCACTAGCCTAAGTTTTCACAATACATTATATTTTAGATACGAAAAATTGAAACCATACCTTAGTCGATTTCCCGTTCAACCCGAAACACCTCCAATTCACCTTTTCCTAAACTTTCAAGACTTCCACACCTCCCAAATAGATTTTTCAGCCACAAAACTTCATTCTAAGCTTGCAAGACCTCAATCAAGCTCCAATATACATATATATACTACCTAATCCACAATATCACATTCAAACATAACAACTTAATACCTGATAAACCATTATTTTATGATTTATATTGTGTTTAATTGTGTGGTTTTATCAAGTCTTCACCCACTTATTCATATGATTTGCATGTATTTACAATTCCTTCCCAAAAATTGTCCATGGTTGAAAACTTGCTTCCTAGGATCTTTTAATTATATATTTTTATTCTCCTTTATACCATTCGATGCCGTGATCCGTGTGTTAAGTGCTTCAGGCTTCATAGGGCAGGAATGGCTTAGAGAATAGAGAGGAAGCTTGCAAAAATAGAAGGAGCACAATAAACTAAGGAGATTACCAGCGAACACTGACGCGAGCGCATGGCTCATGCGAACGCGCGAAATGGAGAAATCGCAGCAACATGAATGCGTGCCTAACGCAAACGCGTGGATTAGAGTCTGTACGAATGACGCAAACGTGTGACAAGAAAAATCGCTAACTGACACGAACGCGTGGACGACGCGTACGCGTGACCTGCGCGATCTGCAGAAATAACAGAATACGCTGGGGTGATTTCGGGCTGCATTTTGACCCAGTTTTTGGTTTAGAAACACAGACAAAACCTAGGGAACATGCTGAGACTCAACACGCATCCACACACATTCAGATTCATCACATTAGGATTACTTCAGTTTTAGATCTGAATTTTTAGATTTGCATTACATTGATAGTTTATGCTTTTACTTGGATTTTTGGATGCTGAGATTCATTACCTCCGTTGAAGACATTACTTTAGTTTGTTTCCTTATTCCCTTATTTTTAATTAGTTACTTATTGACTCTGCTCAGATAATTATGTTGCGTTTTGAATTTATTAATATATAAAGTTATTTTTATTTTAATTAATTTTAATTCTCTATTTTATTTTATTTAATTATGTCTTCTCATATTTTTATGATTATTAATTTCATGTTAATGGAGTAGAATTTCTACTTGACATGGGGTTGATTAAGAGGAGATACTTGAGTTGGAATGCTCAAGTGTTTGGTTGAATTGGACATTGTTAACTAATTCCATACCTACTAACACTAGACCTCCCCAAGGGAGAGGACTAGGATTTGAGGGTAAGAGTTAGTTTAATCACCATACTTTTCCTTATTTAGTAAGGGATAACCGAGTGAGAACAACACCCTTTTTACACTACACTTGAGAAGATCCCAACAAGGATAGAGATTCTATTTAATTATTCCCCCACTCAAGGCCCTTTATTTGGAATATCAATAATTATTCTTAGTTTATTTCTATTGCTTTAATTTTCGATTAATTTAGTTATTCATTATCAAACTCAAACTTTTTGGGAATTTTCTGATTAATAAATTGGCACTCTTTCCTGCAACTTGTTGGGAGACGACCTAGGACTCATACTCCCAGTATTTTATTTCTAAAATTTGTGACAACCCTTTTTAAATTGGTGAGGCAGATCTTAGCCGGTTAAGAGCTATACGTGCAACGCTGTTCTCTTAATTGAAATCTCTAAATTGGTTAACTTCTGCCACGCATCAATTTTTGGTGTTGTTGCCGGGGAGTTGCAAAAGTGTGCTAAATTATTAATTAGTGTATATATTTTATTTTTATTTACATATTTTATTTTTACTTCTATTACCATGAGCTATTTTTTTTTCTCATTGAATGACGCGTTCATTGCCTGATCCGAGTTTAGTCCCATTTGATCCTAAAATTGAAAGAACTCTTTCACATATTAGACGAACTCGACGTCGGTTAGCCTCCGAGGGTGGTGAAGTGATTATTATCGATTCACCAGTCTCATCTGAGGGCGAATCTGAACCGCCATCTAAGAGTGAAACAAGCTCCTATACTACTGATTCAGTTGATTCACGTGCAGATACCATGACAGCACCTAAGAGAATTACCCTCCTGGAAGTTGGAGCCCCAGATTTTACATTGCAGCAGTATCAAGTGCATCACCCTACCGTAGCTGCAGATTTTGAACTAAAAACCGCACTGATCAACTTGATGCCCAAGTTTCATGGCTTACCTACTCAAGAGCCTATCAAGCACCTTGGGGATTTCCAAACAGCCTGTTCTACTGTTAGGCATCATGATGCAGATGAAACTTCTATTCTATTAACCGCTTTCTCATTTTCTCTTGAGGGAAAGGCGAGGGAATGGTATTACGCTCAGCCTGAAGTGACCGTTACTAACTGGGATACACTTAGAAGAGAATTTTTGGAAAAATACTTTCCATCTGAAGTTTCTGATAGATTGAGGAAGGAGATTTCAATGATTATTCAGGGCGAATCTGAGACTCTCTACGAATATTGGGAGTGTTTCAACAATCTCCTGGATGCATGTTCCCATCACATGATTGATAAACTAGTATTGATCAGCTACTTCACTCAAGGCATGAACCCCCAGGATAAGCCTACACTGGAAGGTGCCAGTAATGGTTCTCTGAAAAAGTATAAAACCGCAGATGAACCATGGCAACTGATCAGCGACTTAGCTGAGTCCACTAGGAATCACAGACAGAGGCACAACCATCCCAAAGCTGTTGCAGAGATTTCCTCTAGCAAAGAGACTACTGCTCTCACCCAGAGTATATGTGAAATGACCAACCTACTGAAGCAGATGCAGTTAAATCAACAACAGGCACAACAAGCTCAGCCTTCACCACAACAAAGCCAACAGTTAGTTCCACAAAGAGTATGCAGGATCTGTGCTGATTATAGTCATTATACTGAGGAATGTCCGCAGCTCCAGGAAGACAACACCGTGGCAGCCACTCACAATTTCTATGACCGCCCGAATCAAGGATACAATCAATAAGGTGGCAACTATAACCATGGATGGCAGGACAACTCCAACCAAGGTTGGAGAGATAATTCTAACCATGGCTAGAGGGATAACTTTAACAGAGAAGGTAGAGACAATAATAGAAACCAGAAGTAGAATAACAACAATAACAACAGACAGCAGAATCAGAATCAACCTTACAGAGCACCTCACCTAAAACAATCACAAGGAACCCAACACAACCAACAACAAGCTCCTCAAATCATTTATTCAAATTCCTCATCAAATGACGAGATGCTCCGTTCTCTTGCGCAAGGACAACAAGACATGCAGGCCCAGCTGAACTCTAGTCTGAATGGCTTGACTGCCACTTTACAAGCTTTCGTCTCTCGAATGGATTCATCACTTAATTCCACACACCAACCTTCGAGGTCCAGTGTAATTCCTTCTCAACCACTGCCTAATCCCAAAGGTGGCATCAATGCCATCACCTTGAGGTTCGGAACCACATTACAGGAGAGGAACCATGAGGAGCCAAGCCCACCAGAACACATGCCAGCAGAGGATGTGGTAGAAGTGGAAGATGCTGAAGAGGAAAAGGACGTACAAGACATAGTTGAAGAAGAGGAAACGCAGCCACAAAATGAAGCACCAAGGGATGTAGAGGCTGCAATTCGCGCCCATCCTATTCCCTTTTCACAACTTGCAAGGAAGCCCAGAAAGCAGATGCAACTTGATCCCAAAATGGTAGAAATATTCAAAAAGGTCGAGGTAACTGTTCCCCTTTTTGATGTTATTCAACAGGTACCTAAATACGTAAAGTTTCTAAAGGATTTGTGCATACATAAAGATATAATTAATGAATTAGAAACTATTCCTTTAGGTAGTTCTATATCTGCTTTAATGGGAAATATACTTGAAAAATGTAGTAATCCAGGTCCATGCATGGTTAACTGTACCATTGGAGGTGTAAATTTTTCTGACTGCATGTGTGATTTAGGAGCGTGTGTTAGTATAATGTCTTTGTCTATATATGTTACTTTGAGGCTCCCTCCCTTAAAAAGGTCGGTAGCTCATTTTGTGTTAGCAGATAAAAGCATTATTACAGTAGTTAGAATTGCTGAAGATGTATTAGTGAGCATTAAGGGGCTCACATTTCCCATTGATTTCTACATCCTGGAAATGCCCCCTAATGACTCAGGAAGACCATCATCAATCCTTCTTGGAAGACCATTCCTGAAGACTTCAAAGTTCAAGCAGTATGCATTCTCAGGAACTTACTCCTTTGAGATAGGTGGCAGAACAGTGAGTTTCAGTTTAAATGAAGCTACAAAGCATCCTCCGGAAGATCATTCTATCTTCCAATGTGACATCATTGATGAAACTGTAGCTGAAGTTCACTTTGAAGAAATGGAAGAGAAGTACATGGAGCAAGTTCAAGTGTGGGGACACTTTCTGAAAATAATGAGAAGAATTTACCATTATCACCAGCCTCGGATGATCCAGAGCCTAGCTATGAGCAGAAATTAGAGTTAAAGTCCCTTTCTCCACACCTCAAGTATGCTTACCTTGAGGACTAGCAGAAGTTCCTAGTCATCATTGTAAAGGAACTCACTTCTCAACAGGAAGAACAGCTACTCAGTGTGCTGAGAAAACATAAGAAAGCAATTGGATGGAGTTTGGCAGATATAGTAGGAATTAGCCCTCAAGTTTGTGAACACAGAATATTCTTAGAAGAGGGAGCAAAGCCTGTCCGTCAGCCTCAACGAAGATTGAATCCCACCATCTTAGAAGTTTTCAAGAAAGAAGTAACCAGACTACTTGAAGCAGAAATCATTTACCCCATCTCAGACAGTGAATGGGTCAGTCCAGTATAAGTGGTGCCCAACAAATCTGGAGTCACAACAATAAAGAATGAGCATGGAGAGCTCCTGACAACTAGAGTGCAGAATTCATGGAGAGTTTGCATTGACTATAGGCGTCTCAACCAAGCCACTCGCAAGGATCATTACTGATAAACTATTATTTTATGATTTATATTGTGTTTAATTGTGTGGTTTTATCAAATCTTTACCCACTTATTCATATGATTAGCATGTATTTACAATTCCTTCCCAAAATCACTCCATGGTTGAAAACTTGCTTCCTAGAGACCTTTAATTATGTATTTTAATTCTCCTTTATCCCATTCGATGCCGTGATCCGTGTGTTAAGTGTTTCAGGCTTCATAGGGCATGAATGCCTTGGAAATTAGAGAGGAGGCTTGCAAAAATGGAAGGAACACAAGAAACGAAAGAGATGATCAGCGAGCAATGATGCAAGCGCATGGCCCATGCGAACGTGCGAAATGGAGAATTCGCAGCAACGCGAATGCGTGCCTGACGCAAACGCGTGGATTGGAGTCCGCACGAGTGACGCGAACGCGTGGACGACGCGTACGCGTGATCTGCGCGATCTGCAAAAATAACAGAATACACTGGGGGAAATTTCGGGGCGCTTTTTAACCCAGTTTTTGGTCCAGAAACACAGACTAAACCTAGGGAACATGCAGAAACTCAACAGGCATCCACACATATTCAGATTCATCACATTAGGATTACTTCAATTTTAGATCTGAATCTAGATTAGTGTTACATTGATAGTTTATGCTTTTGCTTAGATTTTTGGATGCTGAGAGTCATTACCTCCGTTGAAGACATTACCTTAGTTTCTTTCCTTATTCCCTTATTTTTAATTAGTTACTTATTGACTCTGTTCAGATAATTATGTTGCGTTTTGAATTTTTTAATATATAGAGTTATTTTTATTTTAATTAATTTTAATCTTCCATTTTATTTTATTTAATCATGTCTTCTCATATTTTTATGATTATTAATTCCATGTCAATGGAGTAGAACTTTCACTTGACCTGGGGGTTGATTAAGAGGAGATACTTGAGTTGGAATGCTCAAGTGCTTGGATAAACTGGACATTGTTAGCAAATTCCATTCCTACTGACACTAGACCTCCCCAAGGTAGAGGACTAGGACTTGAGGGTAAGAGTTAGTTCAATCACCATACTTTCCCTTATTTAGTAAGGGGTAATCGAGTGAGAACAACAACCTCTTTACACCACACTTGAGAAGATTCCAACAAGGATATAAGTTCCACTTAATTATTCCCCCAGTCAAGGCCTTTTATTTAGAGCACCAATAATCATTCTTAGTTTATTTTTATTGCTTTAATTTTTACTCATTTAATTACTCATTACCAAAACTCAATTTTTCTAAAAATTGCTAGTTAATAAAATAGCACTCTTTCCTGCAACTCGTTGGGAGACGACCTGGGACTCATACTCCCAGTATTTTTATTTCTAAAATTTGTGACAACCCTTTTTAAATTGGTGAGGCAGATCTTAGCCAGTTAAGAGCTATACGTGCAACGCTGTTCTCTTAATTAAAATCTCTAAATTGGTTAACTTCTGTCATGCATCAATTTTTGGCGCCGTTACCGGGGAGTTGCAATAGTGTGCTAAATTATTAATTAGTGTATATATTTTATTTTTATTTGTATATTTTATTTTTACTTCTGTTACCATGAGCTATTTGTTTTTCTCATTGAATGACGCGTTCATTGCCTGATCCGAGTTTAATCCCATTTGATCCTGAAATTGAAAGAACTCTTTCACATGTTAGACGAACTCGACGTCAGTTAGCCTCCGAGGGTGGTGAAGTGATTATTATCAAGCACCTTAGGGATTTTCAGACATCCTGTTCTACTGTTAGGCGTCATAGTGCAGATGAAACTTCTATTCTGTTAACCGCTTTCCCATTTTCTCATGAGGGAAAGGTGAGGGAATGGTATTACGCTCAGCCTGAAGCGACCGTTACCAACTGGGATACATTTAGAAAAGAATTTTTGGAAAAGTACTTTCCATCAGAAGTTACTGATAGATTGAGGAAGGAGATTTCAATGATTATTTAGGCCGAATCCGAGACTCTCTACGAATATTGGGAGCGTTTCAACAATCTTCTCGACGTATGTCCCCATCACATGATTGATAAACTAGTATTGATCAGCTACTTCACTCAAGGCATGAACCCCCAGGATAAGACTACACTGGAAGGTGCCAGTAATGGTTCTCTGAAAAAGTATAAAACCGCAGATGAAGCATGGCAGCTGATTAGCGACTTAGCTGAGTCCACTAGGAATCACAGACAGAGGCACAACCATCCCAAAGCTGTTGCAGAGATTTCCTCTAGCAAAGAGACTACTGCTCTGACTCAGAGTATATGTGAAATGACCAACCTACTGAAGCAGATGCAGTTGAATCAACAACAAGCACAACAAGCTCAGCCTTCACCACAACAAAGCCAACAGTTAGTTCCACAAAGAGTATACAGAATCTGTGCTGATTATAGCCATTATACTGATGAATGTCTGCAGCTCCAAGAAGACAACACTGTGACAGCCACTCACAACTTCTATGACCGTCCAAATCAAGGATACAATCAACAAGGTGGCAACTACAACCAAAGTGGCAACTATAGCCATGGATGGCAGGACAACTCCAACCAAGGTTGGAAAGATAATTCTAACCATGGCTGGAGGGATAACTTTAACAGAAGAGGCAGAGACAATAATGAAAATCAGAGGTGGAATAATAATAACAACAACAGACAGCAGAATCAGAACCAACCTTACAGAGCACCTCACCTAAGACAATCACAAGGTACCCAGCACAACCAACAACAAGTTTCTCAGACTGCTTATTCTAATTCCTCATCAAATAACGAGATGCTCCATTCTCTTGCGTAAGGACAACAAGACTTGCAGGCTCAACTGGACTCTAGTCTGAATGGCTTGACTGCCACTTTACAAGCTCTCGTCTCCCGGATAGATTCCTCACTTAATCCCACACATCAACCTTCAAGCTCTAATGGAATTCCTTCTCAACCACTGCCTAATCCCAAGGGTGGCATCAACGCCATCACTCTAAGGTCTGGAACTACACTGCAGGAAAGGAACCATGAAGAACCAAGCCCACCAGAACACGTGCCAGCAGAGGATGTGGTGGAAGTGGAAGATGCTAAAGAGGAAGAGGACGTACGAGACATAGTTGAAGAAGAAGAAGCAGCTCAGCCACAGAATGAAGTACCAAGGGATGCAGAGGGTGCAATTTGTGCCCATCCTATTCCCTTTCCACAACTTGCAAGGAAGCCCAGAAAGCAGATGCAACTTGATCCCAAAATGGTAGAAATATTTAAAAAGGTCGAGGTAACTGTTCCCCTTTTTGATGTTATTCAACAGGTACCTAAATACGCAAAGTTTCTAAAGGATTTGTGCATACATAAAGATAAAATTAATGAATTAGAAACTATTTCTTTAGGTAGTTCTATATTTGCTTTAATGGGAAATATACCTGAAAAATGTAGTGATCCAAGTCCATGTATGGTTAACTGTACCATTGGAGGTGTAAATTTTTCTGATATAATGCCTTTGTCTATATATGATACTTTGAGGCTCGCCCCTTAAAAAGGCCGGAAGCTCGTTTTGTGTTAGTAGATAAAAGCATTATTACAGTAGTTAGAATTGCTGAAGATGTATTAGTGAGCATTAAGGGGCTCACATTTCCTATTGATTTCTACATCCTGGAAATGCCCCCTAATGACTCAGGCAGACTATCCTCAATCCTGCTTGGAAGACCATTCCTGAAGACTTCAAAGTTCAAGCTGGATGCATTCTCAGGAACTTACTCCTTTGAGATAGATGGTAGGACAGTGAGTTTCAATTTAAACAAAGCTATGAAGCATCCTCTAGAAGATCATTCTATCTTCCAATGCGACATTATTGATGAAACTGTAGCTGAAGTTCACCAGGAAGAATTAGCAGAGAAGTACATGGGTCAAGGTCCAAGTGTGGAGACACTTTCTGAAAATAATGAGAAGACTTTACCATTATCACCAGCTCCGGATGATCTAGAGCCTAGCTATGAGCAGAAATTAGAATTAAAGCCCCTTCATTCACACCTCAAGTATGCTTACCTTGAGGACAAGCAGAAGTTCCCAGTCATCATTGCAAAGGAACTTACTTCTTAACAGGAAGAACAGCTACTTAGTGTGCTGAGAAAACATAAGAAAGCAATTGGATGGAGCTTGGCAGATATAGTAGGCATTAGTCCTCAAGTTTGTAAACACAGAATATTCTTAGAAGAGGGAGCAAAGCCTATCCATCAACCCCAAAGAAGATTGAATCCCACCATCTTAGAAGTTGTCAAGAAAGAGGTAACTAGACTACTTGAAGCAGATATCATTTGCCCCATCTCAGACAGTGAATGGGTCAGTCCAGTACAAGTGGTGCCCAAGAAGTCTGGAGTCACAACAATAAAAAATGAGTATGGAGAGCTCCTGACAACTAGAGTGCAGAATTCATGGAGAGTTTGCATTGACTCTAGGTGTCTCAACCAAGCCACCCGCAAGGATCATTACCCCTTGCCATTCATTGATTAAATGCTTGATTGCCTGTCAGGTAAATCCTATTACTGCTTTTTAGATGGTTATACAGGCTACTTTCAAATTTATATAGCTCCTGAAGATCAGGAAAATACTACTTTTACATGTCGTTTTGGGACTTTTGCTTATAAGAGAATTCCCTTTGGCTTATGCAATGCACCTGCTACTTTCCAAAGATGCATGATGAGTCTTTTCTCTGATCTGATTGAGAACTGTATGGAGGTTTTTATGGATGATTTTAGAATATATGGTGATTTATTTAGCCTTTGCTTGGATAGTTTATCTAGAGTGTTAGACAGATGTGTTAGTACAAACCTTGTATTAAATTTTAAAAACTGACACTTTATGGTCAAACAAGGAATTGTACTAGGACATGTTGTGTCTAATACTGGCATTTCTGTAGATCCAGCAAAGGTGGATGTTATTTCTAGTTTACCTTACACCTCCTCTGTGAGGGAAGTCCGTTCGTTCCTTGGCCACGCAGGTTTTCATAGGAGATTCATTAAGGACTTCAGTAAGGTAGCATTATTTTTATCCAGATTGCTACAGAAGAAAATTGAGTTCGAGTTCAGTGAGGATTGTATGTAGGCATTTGATAAGCTGAAAACTGCCCTAACTCAAGCTCTAATTGTTAGAAGACCAGACTGGAGCCAGCCATTTGAAATTATGTGTGATGCTTCCAACCATGCATTAGGAGCAGCGCTGGCTCAGCGCGAAGGTAAGGACTCTTTTGTAATCGCTTATGCATCTAAGACTTTAGATGCTGCTCAGTCTAATTATACTACTACTGAAAAAGAGCTTCTTGCTATTATTTTTGCTCTGGATAAATTCCGAGCCTATTTACTTGGTACTAAGGTAGTAGTGTACTCAGACCATGCCGCTCTAAAATATCTATTAGCTAAAAAGGAATCCAAACCAAGGCTAATACGTTGGATACTGCTCCTGCAAGAATTTGATTTAGAAATTAAGGATAGGAGTAGTAACCAGAATCTAGTGGCAGACCACTTGAGTCGCCTTGAGCACATTAAGGGTGACTCCACTCCTATAAATGATAATTTCCTATTTGATAGCTTACAAGCAGTATCTGAAGTAGTTCCTTGGTATGCACCCGTAGCTAATTATCTAGTTAGCCACACTTTTCCTCCAAATTTTACTAAGCACCAGAGAGACAAGCTGAAAAGCGAGTCCAAATATTATATATGGGATGATCCATATTTATGGAGGTGTGGTGCTGACCAGGTAATTAGACGGTGTGTGCCTCAATCAAAATTTCAGTCCATTTTAGAGGCCTGCCACTCATCTGAGAGTGGAGGACATTTTGGCCCTCAAAGAACAACTAGAAAAATTCTAGACTGTGGATTCTGGTGGCCTATTCTTTTTAAAGATGTTGCTGAATTTTGTAAATCTTGTTTCCCATGCCAAAGCTTTGGTAATATATCCAAGAGGGATGAGATGCCTCAACAGCTTATGCTTTTCTGTGAAATTTTTTATGTTTGGGGCATTGACTTCATGGGTCCGTTTCCAAAATCTAATGGTTACTTTTATATATTGTTAGCTGTAGATTATGTTTCTAAGTGGGTGGAAGCAATTCCTACCCGCACTGATGATGCTAACACTGTTGTTTCCTTTGTTAAAAACCATATTATCTATTGCTTTGGATCACCACGAGCAATCGTGAGCGATCAAGGCACCCATTTTTGTAACAGGAGACTAACAGGATTACTGAAAAAGCATGGGATAATTCACAAAATAGCAACAGCTTATCATTCCCAGACCAATGGGCAAGCCGAAGTCTCTAACATAGAGATTAAACGTATTCTAGAGAATATAGTAAAGCCTCATAGGAAGGACTGGAGTGCCAGGCTACAAGATGCACTCTGGGCATATAGAACAGCGTACAAGACACCCATTGGGATGAGCCCCTTCCGCTTGGTATATGGAAAGGCTTGCCACCTCCCCGTAGAGGTGGAACACAAGGCTTTCTGGGTTGTAAGAGAGTGCAACATGAACCTTACGAGAGCTGGTGCTGAAAGAAAGCTGCAACTAGCAGAACTAGAGAACTTCCGCCTAGAAGCATATGACAACTCCAGGCGTTACAAGGAGAAAATGAAGGTTGTCCATGATAAGCACATTAAAAGGAAAGAATTCAGACCAGGGGAGTTAGTTCTACTATATAACTCCAGACTGAGGCTCATGCCAGGTAAACTGAGATCAAGATGGGAAGGGCCATACAAAGTAGAAAAGGTAGAGCCATATGGAGTTTTCCACCTGCGTCATCTTACTAGCTCTAAATTTCTAAAGGTCAATAGACATCGCCTAAAGCTGTATCATGGTGAGAAGATGAAGAATAAAAAAAAACTAGAGATTTTTCTCTTGGAAGACCCACCAAGAGAAGCAGAATGAGCCTAAAGAGCGTCCAACTTAAGGACGTAAAAGCAAAGTGTTAGGTGGGAGACAACCCACCATGGTATGATCATTCTGTTTCAGTCTTAGTTTTATTTTTATTTTTTTTATGATGTTAATGACTCTTCTCATCATCCCTGCATATAGTTTGCATGAGCATTCTGCATATTAAAAAAAAAAGCACGCACGCGTTGCGGCAGCGTCGCTGACGCATCCGCGTCACCAGTGTGTTTTGAAGAAAAGAGAATTGGACAGAGAGTCACGCGAAAGCGTGGCTGGAGGCGTGCCTTAGGTACAAACATGCCCACGCATCCGTGTTACCCACACGGCCGTGTCGTTTGGAAAGTAAGCCTCCCACGCGTCCGCGTCACCCACGCGAACGCGTGCCCTTAAAAATCGATGTAAAAGAGGTGTATGACAGCCAGTTATGATGGAGTGAGGCAGAAGTGATGCTAGAGGCACCAGCCTTGTCACGCGACCGCATGCCCCACGCGTCCGCGTCGTCCTCCAAACATGGGCATCCACGCGATTGCGTCACCCAATCATTTTGGCAAAATAAGTTTGAGACAGCGAGTTGCGCGAACGCGTCGCTGCCCTCGCGCCATTCGCACAAATCAAGTCACGCGACCACGTGACCCACACATCCGCGTCACATGCGGCGCAAAGAATATCCAGATCAGCCAAAATATCTTATCTTTTCTTTCCCAAAACCTAATTTTTCTTATTCTTTCTTATTTCTTTCTTCTCCCTTCTTCCTTCTTACTTCTTTCCCACTTTCCACTTCTTCTTTTTCACCACCATTATCAAGGTTTTTATTTTCTTCTTCCCCTCTTTACTTTTCCCATATTTTTCTTATTTTTATTATGTTTTCTTCTTCTTTTCTTTTTACTTTCTTTATCTATATTTTCTTTTCCTTTTTCTTCTTCTTTCTTTTTATTCCTTTTAATTAGTGTTGGAAATTTATTTCGGTCTTTATTTTCTATATTATGCTTGTGGATTATCATGGATCTATTTGACAATTAATATTACCTTTTAAAGGGTTACTTGCATGTTCTATTTTATATTTTCAAAAACATATTTACCATGCATACTATGTGTTTGTGAAAAAGCCCGTATGGCATCATGCACTACCTTTATGTTATCATCCTACCTTAATGCCTATTTTTCACAAAATCTCTTTTATATTTTATTAATTTAATTTAATTGTCAATACAAATAAGTTATTAGTTTAAAAGACTTGATAATCTAACTTGGACATTGAATGCTTGATCGATGCTACTCATGCCTTTGCCGGCATGCTAATAAACATCTCACATTCAATTGCCATTACATGCACTTGTTATATTACCTTTGATGAACTTTTCACATGTAGTCTAGACCATGTGTTAACGACATCCTTCTTTATCGTGCATTGATTACCACCCATAATGTTCGCTCCCTTGCTCGAACCCTTCGCTTTACATATTACTTTCTGTTTCCTTTTTTAGGATGGCCACCAAGAAAGGTAAAGAGAAAGCTACTCCCAAACCACCAGTAAGGAGAGGAACAAAAAGAGCATTAGTGGCAGAGCCATCTTCAACAGCAGTAAAGCCCTCAGCAAAGGACACTGCACGGTTCCCTAACCGCTACTGTGAGCAGATGTTCTCCATCCTGGCAGAGAGGAATTACAACAATGAATAACTTCTCATCCTCCCGACCCGCATTGCTGAATTTGTTGAGCCGTAAATTGAACGAAGACAATGGGGATTCCTACGAAGATAGCCACGGCAGGTTAATCTCTCATGGGTAGTAGAATTCTACTCCAACTTTCACATGCCAACCATGCAGTCTGTCTATGTCCGTCAGAAGCAAGTCCCCATAACTGAAGAGGTCATTCAACAAGCTTTAGACCTTCCCCCTGCTCCAGAAGGATTGGACACATTTCAAGAAGCCTCACTCAAGTGCCAGACATACCAATTTGAGTGGGACACCGTTCTCAGAGTTATAGCACAACCTGGCAGCAGATGGATCTATGGATACCATCGATCCCGACCAAAAGGGATATCGGCTTCAGCACTTACCTTGGAGGCTCGAGTGTGGGCACAGATCATGTCCTATTATGTATTTCCGAGCACTCACGAGTCCTCCTTCACTGCAGACATGGCTGTTTTACTCTGGTGTATCCTTACAGACCAGCACCTAAACTTACCAAGACACATCCGGAGTGCAATGGGACACGTACAAATTGCGGGCAACCTACCTTTTCCCGCCTTGGTTTCAAATCTCGTCTCGGCAGCCGAAGTCTCCTACAGAGCTGGGGACACCAAAGCGATACTTCCACGGGATGATCAGTACATCCCTAACGGAAAATATATCAGACCGTCAGCAGCCACTACAAGCCAGCCTACAAAACCGACAGAAGACATTCCTCCTTCAACACCACAAGCACCTACAACAAACCAACTGCTCCATCAGATACTTAAAAGGTTGGATCGGCAGGAACACAAAGCAAAGCTAAGAGAGCGCCGTAACAAGCGCCGATTCACATACCTCAAGGAGCTACTTATGGGAAACTACAAAGACTCAGACACCTCGAACTCCACTTCATTTACCAGCACAGGGAGCCATGACGATCCCGATGGTGGATATGCTGCTACCAGCCCCCCTTTGTTCCTGACAGATGGCACCAAGGACGGTGCAAAGCTTTAAGTGTGGGGAGGTCGGTCGGTACCTGACTTCCGGAGGTAATTTCTTTTCCTTAAACACCAGTAAAATAGGATATTTAGTTAATTTTTCTTTTGAAGAATAGGATAGATTGCATAGAAATAGGTTATTCACATGCATGTTCTACCTGATTGAAAATAATAAGTTTCTTCTAAGATCCTATTTTCTGAAAAATTTCACTAATTTAAATCAAAAGTTTGTGTTAAATTTGTTTGAAGTTGTATTTGGAAATAGTTTAAAAAGCTAAGAACACACAACCTGTGAGATTTGAGCTTAATTACATGGTTACATTATTTAACCATAAATATTTTATTCTTGTGTGTTTGCTTCTCTATGATTGTAATCTTATTTTGTTTCATCCTATATGTCCAATGTTTAATATGTTATATGCATGCGTATGATTGAGGTCGTTATTTGTTTAGCTCACTTATCCCAAACAAGCCTACCATTTAAATTACCTTTGTCAGCCACTTTGAGCCTTTTATTCCCATTTGTTCTATATTTTACCACATTACTAGCCTTAAGCGGAAAAACAATTAAATATCCCAATTGAATCTTTGGTTAGCTTAAGATAGAAATTGTGTGTTAATTGAGTATGGGAAGATTGTGGGAACAAGGGTTAATAAGGGAATGTTTCATGATAAAATAATGGAAATTTGGGTACCTACTCATGTGAAACTATAAAAATTAAAAATCCATGTGCATTGATAATCTATATTTATTTTTATGTTAAAAAAATATTTAAATAAATATAAGGGGATAAAATTACCCCGATTCTAAGTTAAGTTTAGTTCAGAGATCAATGCATATGTGATAAAAATTAAAAGAAAGTTGATGCAATGCAAAAGTGAAGATTATGGGTATCTAGGCATGATTCTAAAGTTATATAGGGTATATGTATGTTAGGTGAAAGCTTAGGTTAATCAAAGATTCAACATAAAAGACCTCATGATGTTTGCATTGGTATGTTAAATATTGTTCATTGATTAGGTGAAGAACAAAATTTAGAAAGAATAATTAGAGAAGAGTATAGTGATTACCCTATACACTTGAGAGACCAGAGTGCACATACACCATCAGTGAGGGTTCAATGCTTGATTATATGTTCCCTGCTTTCATGAGCTATCTTCTTGAATTTTTATCTGTTCTTACTGTATAAATTGAATTAGTGGAATTTGATTTATGTTTGTCTTGAAGAGCTTATTTACTTTTAACCAAGTAGACAAGGATCATATAGTTGCATTCATATATATATAGGTTGCATTGCATTGCATGAGTTTTAGATGTCCCTTCTCATTTACTTTATCTCCTTCAACTAAGTATGAGGACATGCTAATGTTTAAGTGTGGGGAGGTTGATAAACCATTATTTTATGATTTATATTGTGTTTAATTGTGTGGTTTTATCAAATCTTTACCCACTTATTCATATGATTATCATGTATTTACAATTCCTTCCAAAAATCACTCCATGGTTGAAAACATGCTTCCTAGAGACCATTAATTATGTATTTTAATTCTCCTTTATCCCATTCGATGCTGTGATCTATGTGTTAAGTGTTTCAGGCTGCATAGGGCATGAATGACTTGGAAATTGGAGAGGAGGCTTGCAAAAATGGAAGGAACACAAGAAATGAAGGAGATGACCAGCGAGCAATGACGCAAGCGCATGGCCCACACAAACACGCGAAATGGAGAATTCGTAGCGACGCGAACGCGTGCCTGACGCAAATGCGTGGATTGGAGTCCGCACGAGTGATGCGAACGCATGGACGATGCGTACGCGTGACCTGCGCGATCTGCAAAAATAACATAATACGCTAGGGTTGATTTCGGGCCGCTTTTTGACCCAGTTTTCGGCCCAGAAATACAGACTAAACCTAGGAAACATGCAGAAACTCAACAGGCATCCACACACATTCAGATTCATCACATTAAAATTACTTCAGTTTTAGATCTGAATCTAGATTAGTGTTACATTGATAGTTTATGCTTTTGCTTGGATTTTTGGATGCTGAGAGTCATTACCTCCGTTGAAGACATTACCTTAGTTTGTTTCCTTATTCCCTTATTTTTAATTAGTTACTCAGTGACTCTGTTCAGATAATTATGTTGTGTTTTGAATTTATTAATATATAGAGTTATTTTTATTTTAATTAATTTTAATCTTCCATTTTATTTTATTTTATCATGTCTTCTCATATTTTTATGATTATTAATTCCATGTCAATGGAGTAGAACTTCCACTTGACATGGGGGTTGATTAAGAGGAGATACTTGAGTTGGAATGCTCAAGTTCTTGGTTAAACTGGATGTTGTTAGCTAATTCCATTCCTACTGACACTAGACCTCCCCAAGGGAGAGAACTAGGACTTGAGGGCAAGAGTTAGTTCAATCACCATACTTTTTCTTATTTAGTAAGGGGTAATCGAGTGAGAACAACAACCTCTTTACACCACACTTGAGAAGATCCCAACAAGGATATAAGTTCCACTTAATTATTTCCCCAGTCAAGGCCTTTTATTTAGAGTACCAATAATCATTCTTAGTTTATTTTTATTGCTTTACTTTTTACTCATTTAATTACTCATTACCAAAACTCAATTTTTCTGAAAACCCCTTGTTAATAAAATAGCACTCTTTCCTGCAACTCGTTGGAAGACGACCTGGGACTCATACTCCCAGTATTTTTATTTCTAAAATTTGTGACAACCCTTTTTAAATTGGTGAGGCAGATCTTAGCCGGTTAAGAGCTATACGTGCAACGCTGTTCTCTTAATTGAAATATCTAAATTGGTTAACTTCTGTCACGTATCAATTACCCCTTGCCATTCATTGATCAAATGCTTGATTGCGTGTCAGGTAAATCCCATTACTACTTTTTAGATGGTTATACAGGCTACTTTCAAATTCATATGGCTCCTGAAGATTAGGAAAAGACTACTTTTACATGTCCTTTTGGGAGTTATGCTTATAAGAGAATGCTCTTTGGCTTATGCAATGCACCAGCTACTTTCTAAAGATGTATGATGAGTCTTTTCTCTGACCTTATTGAGAACTGTATGGCAGTTTTTATGGATGATTTTAGCATATATGGTGATTCATTTAGCCTTTGCTTGGATAGTTTATCTAGAGTGTTAGATAGATGTGTTAGTACGAACCTTGTATTAAATTTTGAAAAATGTCACTTTATGGTCAAACAAGGAATTGTACTAGGACATGTTGTGTCTAACACTGGCATTTCTGTAGATCCAGCAAAGGTGGATATTATTTCTAGTTTACCTTACCCCTCCTCCGTGAAGGAAGTCTGTTCGTTCCCTGGCCACGCAGGTTTTTACAGGAGATTCATTAAGGACTTCAGTAAGGTAGCATTACCTTTATCCAGATTGCTGCAGAAGCAAATTGAGTTTGAGTTCAGTGAGGATTGTATGCAAGCATTTGATAAGCTAAAGATTGCTCTGACTCAAGCTCCAATTGTGAGAGGACCAGATTGGAGCCAGCCATTTGAAATTATGTGTGATGCTTCCAACCATGCAGTAGGAGTAGTGTTGGCTCATCACGAAGGTAAGGACCCTTTTGTAATTGCTTATGCATCTAAGACTTTAGATGCTGCTCAGTCTAATTACACTACTATTGAAAAAGAGCTTTTTGCTATTATTTTTGCTCTGGATAAATTCCGAGCCTATTTACTTGGTACTAAGGTAGTAGTGTACTCAGACCATGCAGCTCTAAAATATCTATTAGCTAAAAAGGAGTCCAAACTAAGGCTAATACGTTGGATACTGCTGCTGCAAGAAATTGATTTAGAAATTAAGGATAGGAGTGGTAACCAGAATTTAGTGGCAGACCACTTGAGTCGCCTTGAGCACATTACGGATGACTCCACTCCTATAAATGATAATTTCCCATTTGATAGCTTACAAGCAGTATTTAAAGTAGTTCCTTGGTATGTACCTGTAGCTAATTATCTAGTTAGCCACACTTTTCCTCCAAATTTTACTAAGCACCAAAGAGACAAGCTGAAAAGCGAGTCCAAATATTATATATGGGATGATCCATATTTATGGAGGTGTGGTACTGACTAGGTAATTAGACGGTGTATGCCTTAATCAGAATTCTAGTCTATTTTAGAGGCCTGCCACTCAACTGAGAGTAGAGGACATTTTGGCCCTCAAAGAACAGCTAGAAAAATTCTAGACTGTGGATTCTGGTGGCCTACTCTTTTTAAAGATGCTGCTAAATTTTGTAAATCTTGTTCCCCATACCAAAGGTTTGGTAATATATCCAAGAGGAATGAGATGTCTCAACAGATTATGCTTTTCTGTGAAATTTTTGACGTTTGGGGCATTGACTTCATGGGTCCGTTTCCAAATTCTAATGGGTACTTTTATATACTGTTAGCCGTAGATTATGTTTCTAAATGGGTGGAAGCAATTCCTACCCATACTGATGATGCTAACACTGTTGTTTCCTTTGTTAGAAACCGTATTATCTATCGCTTTGGATCACCACGAGCAGTCGTGAGCGATCAAGGCACCCATTTTTGTAACAGGAGACTAACATGATTATTGAAAAAGCATGCGATAATTCACAAAGTAGCAACAGCTTATCATTCCCAGACCAATGGACAAGCCGAAGTCTCTAACAGAGAGATTAAACATATTCTGGAGAAGATAGTAAAACCTCATCGGAAGGACTGGAGTGCCAAGCTACAAGATTCACTCTGGGCATATAGAACAGCGTACAAGACACCCATTGGGATGAGCCCCTTCCGCTTGGTATATGGAAAGGCTTGCCACCTCCCCGTGGAGGTGGAACACAAGGCTTTCTGGGCTGTAAGAGAGTGAAACATGAATCTTACAGAAGCTGGTGCTGAAAGAAAGCTGCAACTAGCAGAACTAGAGAACCTCCGCCTGGAAGCATATGACAACTCTAGGCGTTACAAGGAGAAAATGAAGGCTGTCCATGACAAGCACATTAAAAGGAGAGAATTCAGACCAGGGGAGTTAGTTCTACTATACAACTCCAGACTGAGGCTCATGCCAAGTAAACTGAGATCAAGATGGGAAGGTCCATACAGAGTAGAAAAGGTAGAGCCATACGGAGTTTTCTACCTGCGTCATCTTACTAGCTCCAAATTTCTAAAGGTCAATGGACATCACCTAAAGCTTTATCATGGTCAGAAGATGAAGAATCAAAAGGAACTAGAGATCTTCCTCTTGGAACACCCACCAAGAGAAGCTGAATGAGTCTAAAGAGCATCCAACTTAAGAACGTAAAAGCAAAGTGCTAGGTGGGACACAACCACCATGGTATGATCGTTCTGTTTCAGTCTTAGTTTTATTTTTACTTTATTTTTATGATGTTAATGACTCTTCTCATCAACCCTGCATATAGCTGCATATAGTTTGCATGAGCATTCTGCATATTTTATTTAAAAAAAAAAGCATGCACGCGACGCAGCAGCGTCGCTGACGCGTCCGCGTCACCAGTGCGTTTTGAAGAAAAGAGAATTGGACAGAGAGTCACACGAAAGCGTGGCTAGAGGAGTGCCTTAGGCACAAACATGCCCACGCGACCGTGTCAATGACGCGTCCGCGTCGTTTGTGAAATAGCCTCCCCACGCGTCCGTGTCACCCACGCGAACGCGTGGCCCTGCAAAATCGACGTAAAGAGGTGTATGATAGAGAGTTATGATAGAGCTGGGCTGGACTCGTGCTAGAAGCACCAGCCTTACCACGCGACCGCGTTCCCCAAGCGGCCGTGTCGTCCTCCAAACATGGCCATTCACGCGATCGCGTCACCCAAATATTTTGGCAAAATAAGTTTGAGACAAAGAGTTGCGGAACGCGTCGCTGCCCTCGTGCCATTCGCACAAATCAAGTCACGCGACCGCGTATTCCACGCATTCGCATCCCTTGAACACATTGCATACCACGCGACCGCGTGACCCACGTGTCCGCGTCACATGCGGCGCACAGAATATCCAGATCAGCCAAAATATCTTATCTTTTCTTCCCCAAATCCTAATTTTTCTTATCCTTTATTATTTCTATCTTCTCCCTTCTTCCTTCTTACTTCTTTCCCACTTTCTACTTCTTCTTTTTCACCATCATTATCAAGGTTTTTATTTTCCTCTTCCCCTCTTCACTTTTCCATTATTCTTCTTATTTTTATTATGTTTTCTCCTTCTTTTTCTTTTTACTTTCTTTATCTATATTTTCTTTTTCTTTTTCTTTCTTTCTTTTTATTCCTTTTTATTGGTGTTGAAAATTTATTTCGGTCTTTATTTTCTATATTTTTCTTGTCGATTATCATGGGTTTGTTTGACAATTAATATTACCTTTTAAAGGGTTACTTGCGTGTTCTATTTTATATTTTCAAAAACATATTTACCATGGGTTTATTTGACAATTAATATTACCTATTGAATTTGTTTTTTATGAATGTTAAATTTGTTGGCTCTTGAAAGAATGATGAAAAAGGAGAACTGTTATTGATAATCTGAAAAATCATAAAATTGATTCTTGAAGCAAGAAAAAGCAGTGAATACAAAAGCTTGCAGAAAAAAAAAGAAAAAAAAAAGAAAAAGCAAGCAGAAAAAGCCAATAGCTCTTTAAACCAAAAGGCAAGAGCAAAAAGCCAGTAACCCTTTAAACCAAAAGGCAAGGGTTAAAAAAAAAGGATCCAAGGCTTTGAGCATTAATGGATAGGAGGGCCTAAAGGAATAAAATCCTGGCCTAAGCGGCTAAACCAAGCTGTCCCTAACCATGTGCTTGTGGCGTGAAGGTGTCAAGTGAAAACTTGAGACTGAGCGGTTAAAGTCGAGGTCTAAAGCAAAAAAAAAAAAGAGTGTGCTTAAGAACCCTGGACACCTCTAATTGGGGACTCTAGCAAAGCTGAGTCACAATCTGAAAAGTTTCACCCAGTTATGTGTCTGTGGCATTTATGTATCTGGTGGTAATACTGGAAAACAAAGTGCTTAGGGCCACGGCCAAGACTCATAAAGTAGCTGTGTTCAAGAATCAACATACTGAACTAGGAGAATCAATAACACTATCTAAATTCTGAGTTCCTATAGATGCCAATCATTCTGAACTTCAAAGGATAAAGTGAGATGCCAAAACTATTCAGAGGCAAAAAGCTACTAGTCCCGCTCATCTAATTGGAGCTAAGTTTCATTGATATTTTGGAATTTATAGTATATTCTCTTCTTTTTATCCTATTTGATTTTCAGTTGCTTGGGGACAAGCAACAATTTAAGTTTGATGTTGTGATAAGCGGATAATTTATACGCTTTTTGGCATTGTTTTTAAGTAGTTTTTAGTATGATTTAGTTAGTTTTTAGTATATTTTTATTAGTTTTTAAATAAAAATTACATTTCTGGACTTTACTATGAGTTTGTCTGTTTTTCTGAGATTTCAGGTATTTTCTGGCTGAAATTGAGGTACCTGAGCAAAAATCTGATTCAGAGGCTGAAGAAGGACTGCAGATGCTGCTAGATTCTGACCTCCCTGCACTCGAAATAGATTTTCTGGAGCTCCATAAACCCAGTTGGCGCGCTCTCAATTGCGTTGGAAAGTAGACATCCAAGCCTTTCCAGCAATATATAATAGTTCATACTTTGCCCAAGTTTTGACGACGCAAACTGGCGTTCAAACACCAACTTCCTGCCCTATTCTGAAGTTAAACGCCAGAAACAGGTTGCAAACCAGAGTTAAATGCCAGAAACAGGCTACAACCTAGCGTTTGACTCCAAAAAGAGTCTCTACATATGAATGCTCAATGCTCAGCCCAAGCACACACCAAGTGGGCCCGGATGTGGATTTCTTCACCAATTACTCATTTTCTGTAACCCTAGATACTAGTTTAGTATAAAAACTACTTTTAGTGATTTATTTGATATCTTTGGCTAGTCTTTGAATAATTTTATGTTCGGAGATCATGTTTAGGGGGCTGGCCATTCGGCCATGCCTGGACCTTCATCACTTATGTATTTTCAACGGTAGAGTTTCTACACACCATAGATTAAGGTGTGGAGCTCTGCTGTTCCTCATGAATTAATGTGAAGTACTATTGTTTTCTTATTCAGTTCAAGCTTATTCCTATTCTAAGATATTCGCTTGTACTTCAACATGATGAATATGATGATCCGTGACACTCATCACTATTCTCAACCTATGAACGCGTGCCTGACAACCATTTCTGTTCTACCTTGGATTGAGCGTTTATCTCTTAGCCTCCATTCCGAAAGATCGGAGTCTTCGTGGTATAAGCTAGAATTATTGGCAGCCATTCTTGAGATCCGGAAAGTCTAAACCTTGTCTGTGGTATTCCAAGTAGGATCTGGGAAGGGATGACTATGACGAGCTTCAAACTCGCGAGTGTTTGGCATAGTGACAGACGCAAAAGGATCACTGGATCCTATTTCAACATGATCAAGAACCGACAGATGATTAGCCGTGCGGTGACAGGACATTTGGACCATTTTCACTGAGAGGACGGGAAGTAGCCATTGACAACGGTGATGCCCAACATACAGCTTGCCATGGAAAGGAGTATGAATGATTGGATGAAAGCATTCGGAAAGCAGAGGCTCAGAAGGAACAAAAGCATCTCCACACGCTTATCTGAAATTCTCACCAATGAATTACATAAGTATTTCTATCCTATTTTATATTTTAATTATATTTTAATTATCAAATCTCCATAACCATTTGAATCTGCCTGATTGAGATTTACAAGATGACCATAGCTTGCTTCAAGCCAACAATCTCCGTGGGATCGACCCTTACTCACGTAAGGTTTATTACTTGGACGACCCAATGCACTTGCTGGTTAGTTGTGCGAAGTTGTGAAAGAGAATTGAGATTATGAACGTGCGTACCAAGTTTTTGGTGCCGTCACCAGGGAACTAACAATTCTGTCACGCACCAAGTTTTTGGCACCGTTGCCGGGGATTGTTCGAGTTTGGACAACTGACGGTTCATCTTGTTGCTCAGATTAGGTAATTTTATTTTAATTTTAAGTTTTTGTTTTTATTCTTTTTATTTTCGAAAAATTTTCAAAAAATAAATTATTCTATGACTTCAGAATTTTTAAGAATGAATTCTAGAGTTTCATGAGATATGTTGAATCCTGGCTGGCTGTTAAGCCATGTCTAATCTTTTGGACCGAGGTTTCAACTATCCTTAGAAGAGCTTCTTTGTCTTTCTCAGCAAATTAGCTGTTGTATGTAATGATCTGCTAAAGCTTGGCTGGCCATTGGCCATGTCTAGTGTTTTGGACCAGAGCTTTCACTAAAAGCTTGGCTGGCTAGTAAGCCATGTCTAATTCCGGGACCGGAGCTTTAGACTAACATTGCATGATTCCTGGAATTCTTATTAAAAATTTTGGAATCCTTATTTTTCTTTTTCCAATTAATTTTCAAAAAATCCAAAAAAAAATTTAATAAAATCATAAAAAACCAAAAAAATTTTATGTTTATTGTTTGAGTCTAGTGTCAAATTGTAAGTTTGGTGCCAATTGCATCTTTGTAACTTTTCTTTAAATTTTTGAAAAAATTCATGCATGGTGTTCTTCATGATCTTCAAGTTGTTCTTGATGATCTTCTTTGTTTGATTTTTGCATTTTCATGTTTTGTGTCTTTTCTTGTTTTTCATATGCATTTTCAATTTGTTAGTGTCTAAATATTAAAAATTTCTAAGTTTGGTGTCTTAGTGTTTCTTTTCTTAAAAATTTTCAAAAACATGTTCTTGATGTTCATCTTGACATTCAAAGTGTTCTTGGTGTTCATCTTGACATTCAAAGTATTCTTGCATGCATTGTGTGTTTTGATTCAGGATTCTCATATTTTGATTCTTTTCATTGTTTTTCTCTTTCATCATTAAAAATTCAAAAATAAAAAAAAATATCTTTCCCTTTTTCTTCTCATAAAATTTGAATATTTGAGTTGACTTTTTAAAAAAAATTAAAATCTAGTTGTTTCTTATAAGTCGAATCAAATTTTCAATTTAAAAATCTTATCTTTTCAAAACCTTTTCAGAAAATCAAATCTTTCTCATTTTTTTCGAAAACTTTTTAAAATGATTTTCAAAATCTTTTTCTTAATTTCATTTCATAATTTCAAAATCTTTACTAACAATTAATGTGATTGATTCAAAATTTTTAAAGTTTGTTACTTGCCTATTAAGAAAGGTTCAATGTTTAAATTTTAGAATCATATCTTTTTGTTTCTTGTTAGTCAAGTAATTAACTTTAATTTTAAAAATCAAATCTTTTTAAATTTCTTTGTCAAAACTTTTTCAAAATAAATCCCAATCATATCTTTTTTTTTCAAAACTTAATTTCAAAATCTTTTCTAACTTCTTATCTTTTCAAATTTGATTTTCAAATCTTTTTCAATTAACCACTTAACTTATTGTTTGATTTTTAAAATTCTTATCTTTTTCAAAACTACCTAACTAATTTTCTCTCTTTAATTTTTGAAAACTCCTCACCCTTTTTCAAAATTCTTTTAATTAACTAATTGCTTTAATTTTTAATTTAATTTTATTTTCCTTTTTAATTTTCGAATTATAACTACAATTTAAAATAACAACAAAAAAAATTTTCCTTTTATTTTAAATTAAATTCGAAACTTCTCTCCCACTCAAAATTCGAACCCCAGCTTCTTCTCTGTGTTCGAATTTTTCTCTTCTCCTTCTTCTATTCTTCTCTTCTTATACTGACATAAGGAATCTCTATACTGTGACATAGAAGATTCCATATTTTCTTTTCTGTTCTCTTCTTTTTCATATGAGGAGGAACAAGGATAAGAATATTCTTGTTGAAGCTAATCCTGAACCTGAAAAGACTCTGAAGAGGAAGCTAAGGGAAGCTAAAGCACAACTCTCTGGAGAGAACCTGACATAAATTTTCGAAAAAGAAGGAGACATGGCCAAACCCAATAGCAATGGTGGAGATGTAAGGAAGATGCTTGGTGACTTTATTGCACCCTCTTCCAACTTCTATGGAAGAAGCATCTCAATCCCTGCAATTGGAGCAAACAACTTTGAGCTTAAGCCTCAATTAATTTCTCTAATGCAGTAGAATTGCAAGTTTCATGGACTTCCAATGGAAGATCCTCATCAGTTCTTAGCTGAATTCTTGTAAATCTGTGACACTGTCAAGACCAATGGGGTTGATCCCGAGGTCTACAGGCTTATGCTTTTCCATTTTGCTGTAAGAGACAGAGCTAGAACATGGTTGGATTCACAACCTAAGGAAAGCCTAAACTCTTGGGATAAGCTGGTCAGTGCTTTCCTGGCCAAATTATTTCCACCTCAAAAGATGAGCAAGCTTAGAGTGGAAATCCAAACCTTCAGACAGAAGGAAGGAGAGTCTCTCTATGAAGCTTGGGAAAGATATAAGCAACTGATTAAAAGGTGTCCTACTGACATGCTTCCAGAATGGAGCATCATATGTATATTCTATGATGGTCTATCTGAGTTGTCAAAAATATTATTGGACCATTCTGCAGGAAGATCTCTTCATCTGAAAACCCCTGCAAAAGCTCAGGAACTTATTGAAATGGTTGCAAATAACCAGTTCATGTACACCTCTGAGAGGAATCTTGTGAACAATGGGATGCCTCAGAAGAAGGGAGTTCTTGAAATTGAAACCCTGAATGCCATATTGGCTCAGAATAAAATATTGACTCAGCAAGTCAATATGATTTCTCAGAGTCTGAATGGATTGCAAGCTGCATCCAACAGTACTAAAGAAGCATCTTCTGAAGAAGAAGCTTATGATCCTGAGAACCCTGCAATGGCAGAGGTGAATTACATGGGAGAACCCTATGGAAACACCTATAATCCTTCATAGAGAAATCATCCAAATTTCTCATAGAAGGACCAACAGAAGCCTCAACAAGGTTTCAACAATAATGGTGGAAGAAATAGGTTTAGCAATAGCAAGCCTTTTCCATCATCTTCTCAGCAACAGACAGAAAATTTTGAACAGAGCCATTCTGGCCTAGCAACCATAGTCTCTGATCTATCCAAGACCACACTAAGTTTCATGAATGAAACAAGGTCCTCCATTAGAAATTTGGAGGCACAGGTGGGTCAGCTGAGTAAGAAGATTACTGAAACTCCTCCCAGTACTCTCCCAAGAAATACAGAAGAAAATCCCAAGAGAGAGTGCAAGGCCATAACCATGACCAACATGGCCGAACCTAGAGAGAGTGAGGAGGACGTGAGTCCCAGTGAGAAAAGCCTCATGGGATGTCCTCTGGACAGAAAGGAGTTCCCCTTTGAGGAACCAAAGGAATCTGAGACTCACACAGAGACCATAGAGATTCCATTGAACTTTCTTCTGCCATTCATGAGCTCTGATGAATATTCTTCCTCTGAAGAGGATGAAGACATCATTGAAGAGCAATTTGCTAAGTATCTAGGAGCAATCATGAAGCTAAATGCCAAGTTATTTGGTAATGAGACTTGGGAGGATGAACCCCCCTTGTTCACCAATGAACTGAGTGCATTAATAAGGCAGACATTGCCTAAAAAAAAATCGGATGCTGGAAAATTCATCATACCTTGTAACATAGGCACCATGACCTTTGAGAAGGCTCTATGTGACCTAGGGTCAGGGATAAACCTCATGCCACTCTCTGTAATGGAGAAACTAGGAATCTTTGAGGTACAAGCTGCAAGAATCTCACTAGAGATGGCAGACAAATCAATGAAACAGGCTTATGGACTAGTAAAGGACGTGCTAGTGAAGGTTGAAGGCCTTTACATCCCTGCTGATTTCATAATCCTAGACACTGGGAAGGATGAGGATGAATCCATCATCCTTGGCAGATATTTCCTAGCCACAGCAAAAGCTGTGATTGATGTTGACAGAGGAGAGTTAGTCCTTCAGTTGAATGAGGACTACCTTGTATTCAAGACTCAAGGTTCTCCTTCTGTAACCATGGAGAGGAAGCATGAAAAGCTTCTCTCAATACAGAGTCAAGCAAAACCCCCACATTCAAACTCTAAGTTTGGTATTGGGAGGCCACAACCAAACTCTAAGTTTGGTGTTGAGAGGCCCCAACCTTGCTCTGATTATCTGTGAGGCTCCATGAGAGCTTATTGTCAAGCTATTGACACTAAAGAAGTGCTTGTTGGGAGGCAACTCAATGTTATTAATTATATCTATTTATTTTCCATTGTTATTTTATGTTTTCTTTAGGTTGATGATCATGAGAAGTCACAAAACAACTGAAAAATCAAAAACAGACGGAAAAACAGCATGAAAAACAACTCACTCTAGAGGAAGAGCTTATTGGCGTTTAAACGCCAGTAAGAAGCATCAGTCTGGTGTTTAACGCCAAAAAGAAGAATCAAGCTGGCGTTTAACGCCAGAAACAGGCACCAGACTAGCGTTTAACGCCAATAATGGGAGAAAAGCTGGCGTTAAACGCCAGAAACAAGCAGCAACATGGCGTTTAACGCCAGAAGTGCACTATAGGGGCGTTTTGCACGCCCTAAATAGAGCAGGGATGCTAAGTCCTTGACCCCTCAGGATCTGTGGACCCCACAGGATCCCCACCTACCCCACCTCTTCTTCTCTCATCTTCACACCCTTTCATAACACACTTCCCCAAATACCCTTCACCAATCACCTCCATATCTCTTCCCCAAATACCCCTCACCAATCACATCCATCCACTCTTCCCCAAAAACCCCACCTACTTCCAAATTCAAAATCATTTCCCTCCCAAACCCAACCCTAAAACACGAAACCTAACCCTTCCCCCACCCCTATATAAACCCCTCCACACTATCTCATTTTCACACATTGCAAACGCTTCTTTCCTCCCTTGGCCAATGATGCACGGAAACTTGTCTCTTAACAAATCTCCCTCGGCAAGTATACCGAATTGTCGTCAAGTAAAAACTCACAACAGAGTAAGGTCGAATCCCACAGGGATTGATTGGTCAAGCAACTTTAATTGGAGGAATGTTTTAGTTGAGCTAAGCAGAATTTGGTTTGAGAGTTGCAGGAAATTAAATGGCGGGAAAGTAAATAGCAGAAAATGTAGATGCTGGAAATAAAGAGCTGAAAATAGATGACGGAAAATAAATTGCAGAATCTTAAATGGGAATGGAGAAGATGATCATAAAAGTAATTGGCAGAAATTAAAATGAATGGGTAAGATCAGAAATGGGGAGTTCATTGGGCTTAGGAGATGTTGCATCCTCCGGATCAAGTTCATTTTCATCTCTTCCTCAATCAATGCATTCATTGATCTCCTTGGCAATCTTAAGTGATTGAATTCCAATTCCTTGGTAATTCAATCTCTCAAATCTTGATCAATAGCCAATTCCTTGGTCCAATTGCTCATGAGAAGAGATGAGGTATCGTCACTGATTATACCACATGTATTTCCAAATCAAAGTGTTGGTAGGATTATATGTCACTATATCCATCCAAACCCCAATTTGGTCCAACATGAGAAAGCATTTCTAGCATGATCTCTTTATTCCTCTTCCAAGGTTCTGAAGAGATCCAAGTATGAATAGCTTCTTTTCCAAGATAACTACTCAATTGGATGAAGATTGAAAGCTTTCTAGTAAAATCAAGAGAAAAGAAAGAAGAAGAATAATGAAAACTATTATTGATCCATCAAATTACAACAGAGCTCCCTAACCCAATGAAAGGGGTTTAGTTGTTCATAGCTCTGGGAATGGAAAACAAAGATGGAGAATACATTCTAAAAAGTTAAACTAGAAGTTACAGAGAAAGTAAAAATACAGAGAGTAATTCTAATAATGCCCAAAAGCTTCTTTCTAGTTCAAAATTCTCCCTATTTATACTATTCTTCTGATCTTCTAGTTGCTTCTTCAAGTCTTGGATATGGGCCTTTGGATCTTGAGTTGAAGCAGTTATCTTCTTCAGTGGTCTTAGCTTTACTTGCAGAGAAAGTGTGCAGTAGGTATGGACTTTAGCTTGGGGCGTTAGTGGCGTTAATGTTAAGTGAAACTGTGGGGTCGAGAACGTTAGTGACAATCACCTTTTTCACTAACGTTCCTAACCCAAAAATGGTCCACGTTAACTTCAACGTTAGTGGCACTAACGTGACCACTAACGTTGCTTCTTGGCCCTTCGCAAACGTTACTGGGGTTCACCTTTTCCAATAACGTTAAGAGTAACCCTTTTTCCCTACGTTAGAGTTCACGTTAGTATAGTTAACGTGGCCTTTAACGTAGGCTTGCCAAATCTTTGAGAGCGTTAGTGACACTTACCTTTGTCACTAACGCTTCAAAACGCCCCTTCTTCCCACGTTAGAGTTCACGTTAACTAGGTTAACGTGACTTCTAACGTGTTATTGATAGCCATCTCCAACGTTAGTGACAAAGGTGAGTGTCACTAACGTTGGCTCATCATCCCTCTTCTCCACGTTAGCTTCTACGTTAATGTAATTAACGTGGCTCATAGTGGCTTAATCCAACGTTAGTGACAAAGGTGAGTGTCACTAACGTTGGTGATTCCTTGCTCCCTCCACGTTAGAGTCCATGTTAACTAGGTTAACGTGACTCTTAATGTGGCAAATATGAGCTTAGTCCAACGTTAGTGATAAAGGTGAGTGTGACTAACGTTGGCATTATCTTCCTCATCCACGTTAGAGTTCACGTTAACTGAGTTAACGTGACTCTTAACGTGGCCAGTTGCCACTTTGGAATGTTAGTGGTACTTACTTTTACCACTAACGTTAGAGTTCTACTTCTCTTCCACGTTAGCTTCCACGTTAACATAGTTGACGTGGCAACTAACGTGGGCTATGATGGCTCACGAAGGCGTTAATGGCAATCACTTTTTTCATTAACATTTCAAGCTAGCCTCCATTCCACGTTAGTGGTCACATTAGCTAGACTAACATGGCTACTAACGTGGTTCTTCCTTGCTTTCTTTGTCCTGAAATCAAGCAATAAAGTGCATCAAAGCTCTAATCCAAGTTATGAGACATGCATCATTCAATTTTGTCATTTAATTCATGCATAATTCTCATGAAATCATGTAAAATTCACAATGTTTGCTTGAATCAAGATGTAAGTGATTATTTACCCAAAACTTGCTTATTTCCTAAGAAAGTGCATGAAACTACCCTAAAACCATAAAGAAAAGATCAGTGAAACTGGCCAAAATGCCCTGGCATCAGCTGAATACACACTTCCCCTCCATCTTCTCTAATTTTTTCTCCTTCTACTATTTTCTTTCTTTTTTTGCTCGAGGACGAGCAAACATTTTAAGTTTGGTGTGGTAAAAGCATTGCTTTTTGTTTTTCCACAACCATTAATGGCACCTAAGGCCAGAGAAACCTCAAGAAAGAGGAAAGGGAAGGCAATTGCTTCCACCTCTGAGTCCTGGGAGATGGAGAGAATCATCTCAAAGGTCCATCAAGACCACTTCTATGAAGTTGTGGCCAAGAAAAAGGTGATCCCTGAGGTCCCTTTTAAGCTCAAAAGGGCGAATATACGGAGATCCGACAAGAGATTAGAAAAAGAGGATGGGAAGTTCTCTCCAATCCTATTCAACAAGTCAGAATATTAATGGTTCAAGAGTTCTATACAAACGCATGGATCACTAGGAACCATGATCAAAGTATGAACCCAAACCCAAAGAATTGGCTTACAATGGTTCGGGGGAAATACTTAGATTTCAGTCCGGAAAATGTAAGGTTGGCGTTCAACTTGCCAATGATGCAAGAAAATGCACGACCCTACACTAGAAGGGCCAACTTTGATCAAAGGTTGGACCAAGTCCTCATGAACATATGTGTGGAAGGAGCTCAATGGAAAGTTGATTCAAGAGGCAAGCCAGTTCAATTGAGAAGACCGGACCTTAAGCCTGTAGCTAGAGGATGGTTAGAGTTCATTCAATGCTCTATCATTCCTACTAGCGACCGATCTGAAGTAACTGTGGATCGGGCCATCATGATCCATAGTATCATGATTGGGGAGGAAGTAGAAGTTCATGAGATTATACCTCAAGAACTCTACAAGGTGGCTGACAAGTCCTCCACTTTGGTAAGGTTAGCCTTTCCGTACCTCATTTGCCACCTCTGCAATTCGGCTGGAATTGACATAGAGGGAGACATCCTCATTGACGAGGACAAGCCCATCACTAAGAAAAGGATGGAGCAAACAAGAGATCATGGACCTCAACAAGAGCATGAGGAAATTCCTCACCATGAAATCCCTGAGATGCCTCAAGGGATGTACTTTCCTCCACAAAATAATTAGGAGCAAATTAACACCTCCCTAGGAGAATTAAGTTCCAACATGAGACAACTAAGGATGGAGCACCAAGAGCACTCCATCATCCTCCATGAGATTAGAGAAGATCAAAGAGCTATGAGGGAGGAGCAACAAAAGCAAGGAAGAGACATAGAGGAGCTCAAGAGGAAGAAGATGCCACCCTCACTAAGGTGGACCCGTTCCTTAATCTCCTTGTCTATTTATTTATTTTTCTGTTTTTCATTTACTATGCTTTATGTTTATTTATGTTTGTGTCTTTATTACATGATCATTAGTGTTTAAGTGTCTATGTCTTAAAGCTATGAATGTCCTATGAATCCATCACCTTTCTTAAATGAAAAATGTTTTAATTACAAAAGAACAAGAAGTACATGGATTTTAACTCCATCTTTGAGATTAATTTGATTATTTTGATGTGGTGGCAATACTTTTTGTTTTCTGAATGAATGCTTGAACAGTGCATATGTCTTTTGAATTTGCTGTTTATGAATGTTAAATTTGTTGGCTCTTGAAAGAATGATGAAAAAGGAGAACTGTTATTGATAATCTGAAAAATCATAAAATTGATTCATGAAGCAAGAAAAAGTAGTGAGTACAAAAGCTTGCAGAAAAAAAAGAAAAAAAAAAAGAAAAAGCAAGCAGAAAAAGCCAATAGCTCTTTAAACCAAAAGGCAAGAGCAAAAAGCCAGTAACCCTTTAAACCAGTAACATGACCACTAACGTGACCACTAACGTTGCTTCTTGGCCCTTCACAAACGTTACTGGGGTTCACCTTTTCCAATAACGTTGAGAGTACCCCTTTTTCCCTAGGTTAGAGTTCACGTTAGTATAGTTAACGTGGCCTTTAACGTAGACTTGCCGAATCTTCGAGAGCATTAGTGACACTTACCTTTGTCACTAACGCTTCAAAACGCCCCTTCTTCCCACGTTAGAGTTCACGTTAACTAGGTTAACGTGACTTCTAACGTGGTATTGATAGCCATCTCCAACGTTAGTGACAAAGGTGAGTGTCACTAACGTTGGCTCATCATCCCTCTTCTCCACGTTAGCTTCCATGTTAATGTAATTAACGTGGCAACTAACGTGGCTCATAGTGGCTTAATCCAACATTAGTGACAAAGGTGAGTGTCACTAACGTTGGTGATTCCTTGCTCCCTCCACGTTAGAGTCCACGTTAACTAGGTTAACGTGACTCTTAACGTGGCAAATATGAGCTTAGTCCAACGTTAGTGACAAAGGTGAGTGTCACTAACGTTGGCATTATCTTCCTCATCCACGTTAGAGTTCACATTAACTGAGTTAACGTGACTCTTAACGTGGCCAGTTGCCACTTTGGAACGTTAGTGGCACTTAGTTTTACCACTAACGTTGGAGTTCTACTTCTCTTCCACATTAGCTTCCACGTTAACATAGTTGACGTGGCAACTAACGTGGGCTATGATGGCTCACGAAGGCGTTAATGGCAATCACTTTTCTCATTAACGTTGCAAGCTAGCCTCCATTCCACGTTTATGGTCACGTTAGCTAGACTAACGTGGCTACTAACGTGGTTCTTCCTTGCTTCCTTTGTCCTGAAATCAAGCAATAAAGTGCATCAAAGCTCTAATCCAAGTTATGAGACATGCATCATTCAATTTTGTCATTTAATTCATGCATAATTCTCATGAAATCATGTAAAATTCACAATGTTTGCTTGAATCAAGATGTAAGTGATTATTTACCCAAAACTTGCTTATTTCCTAAGAAAGTGCTTGAAACTACCCTAAAACCATAAAGAAAAGGTCAGTGAAACTGGCCAAAATGCCCTGGCATCACAACACCAAACTTAAAGCTTGCCTGTCCCTAAGCAAGTACTGGAACAAGAGAATGATGAATGAAATGACAAGATGAATGAATTATTCTTGTGGAAGTCATGTCCTTGGTTTTATGGGATTTGATGCATAGCAACTTAGGTTCATTTCTTTACTGGCTTTCAGACCTTTATCATGCCTTGGAATACTCACTTGATGGCACCCTTTGAGACTGTTATTTATTGATCCCTTTGTCTTTCCAAGGTTTATTGCATCCTTAGGCTAAGTGTTCTGTGAGAGGGCGACTCTTTAAGATAAGTTTTCAGCCAACACTCCCGAATCAGTTAGTTCAAGGTGCTAGGTGTTGAAACACCCCTAAAGACTTACTCTCTCAAGTCTCTCTCCCCCATACATGCACACCACAGGCACATGGTTTGTTATTTTCTTTCTTTGAGGTCTTGGTGTCCAGCACCTCTTTGGGTTACTAAATGTTCTGTAGCAAGGTTGCTCTTGATAGTGGATTTTCAGTTGATAATCCCGGGTTAGTTAACCCAAGTTACCAAGTGATGAAGCACTCCTAAGAACTTATTCATTGGTACAAGAGCACCACAGACACATCCCTCAATGTTCAAGCCCTTGGTGCCTAGCCTTATTCTTTATTACCTTTCTTTCTTTTTCAACTCTTAGTGTTCTTTTCCTTTTTCTTACTGGGATCTTATTATTTAGCTAGTCTCATGGGGTGTGTTTCAAGCATATGATTCATGACAGATAGTTACCTTTCCACCTTGTTGGTGAACCAACTTAGCTAAGTGATTACTACACCACAGATTTAAGGACTTCCTCCACTAATTAAACTCCACTCTGGTCTTTCATAACATCTCTTTTTATTTAGCTTAGAAGGACAAACATACAATAAGTAAGATGCAAATGAAGATAGGTAACTTGAACCAGCACACATATGAAAAAGGCAAGAAAAACACTAAAGACAGAATTGAAAATTCCTAAGCTACTATGGAAGCATGTTCTATTTCGTACATGATTTTCCTTATTTAAAACTTGAAAAAGATGGGATAATGAGGGAACTCCACCACCTTTTACTCATGGGATTGCTCATGCTCTCCCTCTTGTTTGTCCTCTTTGTGTTTTTCTTGAGTGCTTGAACTCCCACTTCCCTTTCCTTTTCCAATCAACTTTTTCCAGAAGCCAGCATCTTCCATCTTCTTTTTCAATGTTTTCTTCTGCTATTTCACCTTCCTTTCCTCTTGTTCTGTTAGCTCTTTTTGGACTTCATCATACCTAGGGATTGCAGAGTGCAGATTATGCATATGACCAGACATATAGTTCAACTTGGCTTGAGTGTTTATGTAGAACTCCTCCCTATGTAGTTGTCGTCCTTCATTCAGTACGCTGAACTCATTGAATGCCTTCGTCTGAGCTAGCTGTCATTGGTTGAGTTCTTGAAGGCATTTGTCTTGACGCTCTTACCTTTCAGTCACTTGATTGATGGCTTGAGTGAGCTGGGAGTAGTGTTCCATTTGCTGTTTCTGCCACTCTCCTTGTTGATTCATCCAATTAGAAAGCAGTTCTTCTTGACGATCCATCCTTTGGGCTTGAATGTGCAGTTGTTGTTCTTGTCCCTCCATATAACTTCTTGCTAACTCCTCAATGGCTCCGTGAATGTGATTCAAGTTGATGTTGGTTGGATCATAGTACTCTTCTTGCTGGTATTTTTCTTGATGAGATTCTTCTCGGTGAGGCCCCTCTTGTGCTGTTCTTTTCCCTATTTGAGGTCTTCTTTGTTGTTGGGCGGGTGCCACATAAGTTATTCGCTGTAGCGTGACTGACCTTCCAGGGTTCACCCAACTTGGATTGCTGTCCTCGAAAACTACCTTGGCTTTTGTGCACAATCTAAGGATGGTGCTGGGGTACCAAAGTCTAGCACCTGGATCATTCTTCTCGGCTGACTCTTGAATCCCCTCAGCTACAATCTCGTGTACATTGATGCCTCCACCCTTTATTAAGCAATGTACCATAGTAGCTCGAGTAGTGTTAACCTCCGAATTGTTTGCAGCTGGGAGGATAGATCTCCTCACGAGCTCAAACCATCCCTTGGCTTCCGGGATAAGGTCTCCTCTCCTGATGAATCGAGGTCTTCTATCCGAATACCTTTCCCAGTCAAATCCTATAACACACATATCATTCACAATTTCTTCAAGTTCATCATTGTCGGGGCCATTACTTATTCTCACGTGATAACTGGGCTCATCAAAATGTGGCGATTTCAGCTGAAGAACCCTCGTTATGGCATTGGAGCTGAAGTCCACCTCTGTTCCTCTCACATAACTTTTGAAGGTGGGGGCCTTAGTTTTGTCTTCTCTGACCATATTTGCATAGAATTCTTTGATGAAATTTGCATTTATCTTTGCTTCTGGGTTCGTGAGCCTTTGCCAACCCCTTTGTTTGATCTTCTCTCGAATCTGTGAGCATTCATCCTCGTTGAACTGGAATGTTAACTCAGGCAATATCTTTTTGAGCTTTATCCGTTCAAATTCAAGTTCATGGAATGCAATTTTGAATTTCCCTTCATCAAAAGGGCTGCCCTCAACTGGTTCCTTTCTCTTTTGCCTCTTGGAGCTCGATGATGCCATGAGTAAGAGTTGAGGTGTGAAAGTGTTGAGGAGTTTTGGATAAATGGTGGAATTCGGTTGGGTTTGGATAGGGTGAGATGAAGGGATTTGGGTTCCGAAGGTGTGAAGTATAAAGAATGGAAATTGGAATGTGAAGGGGAGCACAGACTAGGAATCACTTATATAGGAATGTGATGAGTGAATGAAAGGTGTGGATTGATGGGCGTGGTTGTGTGATGGACGGATGGGGTTTAGCAATGGATGAGCACAAGGATCATCAACTTTATGATGGGGTTGGTTCAGTTTCCAAGCTTGTTCTTCTTCCAATGTTGCATGGCAACAATTCCGAATGCAATCCCCTTGGAGACACGTGTATAGTCCTCTCTTTTTGTGGTGGCCGAATCCTCCTTCAATTCCCATCAATTCTCCTACAAAATAAAAGAAATATGATTAATAAAATTGTGGAAAGTGGCGGCAAAATTTCAAAAAAAAGAGAAAGAGTAACTACTTTTTAAAAATTTTTTTGTTTCTAGTTACTAATTGTTATTCATGAGTGCAAACCAACTAACTAAATGTCCATGTATGCAACATTGGTGACACCAAACTTAGTTTGTGGCACTGTGGTGTAAGAAGATTTGTTCTAGGTGCTAAGAGTGACATGCTATGAGTTGCATTCATGTTCTCTTAGTGTGTCTTGAACACCAAACTTGTTCTTCGCTATATGTTGCATTCAAGGATATGTCAAAATTGATTTGAATTTCATGAACCTTGATTTATTAACTACTTTAAAAGCATGTAAAACATGGGTTGCCTCCCATGAAGCACTTCTTTAGCGTCACTAGCTTGACGTTCTGCCTTTTGTCAGGGTGGCTGGTAGTGCTTCAAATCTTCTCCTCTTGCAGTAAACCTATATCCATTGGCTTCATCAAGGATCTCTACATGTTCTAGGGAGAGAACTTTGTTGATGGTGAAAACCTTGGGTAGCTGAGATGGGATGGTGGGGAGATGAGGTGGGATATTTGGGAAGTAAGCTGAGATCACTTTATCCTCTGGAGAGAAATCTTCTGTAGGGATCTTCTTGTTCCTCCATCTCCTTGGTGCCTTTTTCTTTGTTTCTTTTGTTGTTATCCTGCTCTTTGTGGTCTCTTTTCCTAGGGAGATTTTGTTGCTGGTCTCATATGATTCTGGTGGTTTTGGCTCCACTTGAGTTTCTTTTAGCTGTGACACCTTCTGGCTGTTTTGCTTATCAACCAAGGGGATTCCCAGGTGTACATTTTGTGCTTCAGTGCTTGTTTCTTCCACCAGTGCTTTGTTGTGATTTTCCCTTGGTTCCTTGTTTTCCTGGTCTGCTTCTTGTGAGGGTTTGAAGACATTGAATGCGAGTTGTTCCTCATGTATCCTCAGTATTAGCTCTCCTCGCTCCACATCTATGAGTGCTCTGGCTGTAGCTAGGAACGGTCTTCCCAATATGATTGGGTGGATGGGACTCTCTTCCATTTCCAATATGACAAAATCTGTGGGGAGGAAATAGTTTTCCACTTTTACCAACACATTTTCAACCACTCCCACTGCTTGTTTTTTAGTTTTGTTAGCCAGCCTGATGACTACGTCTGTGGGTATTAGATCATTGATCTGCAGCTTCTTCATTAGAGATAGAGGCATTAAGTTGATGCTTGCTCCTAGGTCACAGAGTCCCTTATCAATCAGTGTTTCTCCTATGGCACATGGGATGTGAAAACTCCATGGGTCCTTCCTTTTTGTGGGCAACTCTGTTTGAATGAGAGCACTGCACTCCTTATTCATCATTATTGTTTGTCCTCCCTTGAGTGAGCCTTTCCTGGTTAGCAGCTCCTTCATATACTTAATGTATGAGGGCATTTGTTGGAGGGCCTTGATGAATGGTATATTTACATGGAGAGATGCAAACATGTCAAGAAACCTTGAGTATATTCTCTTCTCTACACCGCCATTGAGTATTTGGGGAAAGGGTGCATAGAGTCTCAGCGGCTCCTTCTGTGTGATTGTGGTTTCTTGATGATTCTCTCCCTGCTTTCCTGCTGATGTATCTTCAGGTTGTTCTAATGGTTTGTTCGGCTCTTCCTCAGTCTCCTTATCACTTATAGCAACCATCTTGCAATCTTCCCATCTGACCTTCTTTGCTTCACCTCTCGGATTTTTCTCTGTGTCACTTGGGAAGCTATCAGTAGGTTTGGGGATCTTCTCAGAAAGGTATCCCACTTGAAACTCCAGCCTCTTGATGGTGTCTCCCTGGTTCTTGATATTGGCTTGCACCTCCTCCTTGAACACCTTGTTATCTTAGATTTCCTTACATATGCCTTCAAGTAGAGTCTCAATCCTTGATAGTCTTTCTTCCGATGATGGAGAGTTGAGATTGGAAGGATGAGAAGGGCCATTTTGACTTTGGTATGGATGTTGAGAGGTGTTGTTAGGTGGGTGTTGATATCACCTCTGTGTGGAGTGTTGGTGAGTTGTATTGTTGTTGGGGCTGTGGCGTCTCTGATCTTGGCTTTGATCCTGTTGGTTTCCCCACCCAAAGTTTGGGTGGTTCCTCCAACCGGGATTATATGTTTTGGAGTATGGGTCATGGTGCTGCCTAGGTGAATTTCCAACGTAGTTGGCTTGTTCCTGATCACCCTCTGCTTCTTCATTCACTCCTTCTTGAGCTGCTGCTGAGGTGGTGATTGCTGCCAGTTGATTCCTCTCCATCTTTTTGGTAAGGTCAGCCAACTGCTTGGTAATAAGCTTGTTTTGAGTTAGCAGTGCATCCACATTGTTCAGCTCCATCACTCCTCTAGTGTTGCCTCTTTCAGAAGCATAGAAGTAGTCATTCTCTGCTACAGTTTCAATGACATCTATGGCTTCTTCAATGGTCTTCTTCTTGTTCAGAGATCCCTCGGATGAGTGGTCTACTGCCTTCTTTAATTCATACGAAAGGCCTTCATAGAAAATGTACAACTGCACCCATTCATTGAACATATCTGGTGGACATCTTTTTGTTAGGTCCTTAAACCTCTCCCATGCTTCATATAGAGTCTCACCATCTTGCTGCCTGAAGGTTTGTACCTCAGCTCTCAACCTGTTGATTCGTTGAGGAGGATAGAATCTTGCTATGAATTTATTCACCATGTCTTCCCAGGTTGCTAAACTCTCCTTTGGAAAGGATTCCAGCCATTTAGATGCTTTATCCTTGAGTGAGAAGGGAAACAGAAGTAGTCTATAGGTGTCAGGGTGAACACCATTAGACTTCACAGTATTGCATATCCTCAGGAAGGTGGTTAGATGTTGATTGGGGTCTTCTTGGACACTTCCTCTGAATGAACAATTGTTCTAAACAAGGGTGATGAGCTGTGGCTTTAGTTCAAAGTTGTTGGCATGTATGGTTGGCCTTTGGATGCTACTTCCACAGTTTCCTGGATTTGGGTTGATGTAAGAATCCAGAACTCTTCTCTCTTGTCCAGCCTGATGCGTTGGACCTTCTCTGCCATGGTTGTGAGTCTCTTCTTCATGATGGTTCTCCATATTCTCATCCATGTCTGGTTCAAAGTACTCTTCCTCTTCCTCAGCACCAACTACTCTCTTCCCTCTTGCTTCCCTCTTTAATCTAAGGAAGGTCCTTTCAGGTTTAGAATCAAAGGAAGTTGAAGCCCTGCTTCTTCTACCTGTCATACACCCAATAAGGCACAAGCAAGAAAGATAGATGCAGACAATATTTTCTGTAGAAATTATGTTAGTGTGAGTGATGCAATATATCAAACAGTTAGTGGGTCAGTGAACCAAATATTAAAATAAAATGTAGGTAACACCACTAATGGGTGAAAGGTAAAGGGAAAGAAATAACTAAAACTGAAAGTAAATTACTCAGATAAAACTAAATCAAACAAAAGGAAAATACTCAATCTAGTTATCCACCAATTTAATCATTGTTGATACAAAATCAATCCCCGGCAACGGCGCCATAAACTTGATGCACGGAAACTTGTCTCTTAACAAATCTCCCTCGGCAAGTATACCGAATTGTCGTCAAGTAAAAACTCACAATAGAGTGAGGTCGAATCCTACAGGGATTGATTGGTCAAGCAACTTTAATTGGAGGAATGTTCTAGTTGAGCTAAGCAGAATTTGGTTTGAGAGTTGTAGGAAATTAAATGGCGGGAAAGTAAATAGCAGAAAATGTAAATGCTAGAAATAAAGAGCTGAAAATAGATGACGGAAAATAAATTGCAGAATCTTAAATGGGAATGGGGAAGATGATCATAAAAGTAATTGGCAGAAATTAAAAAGAATGGGTAAGATCAGAAATGGGGAGTTCATTGGGCTTAGGAGATGTTGCATCTTCCGGATCAAGTTCATTTTCATCTCTTCCTCAATCAATGCATTCATTAATCTCCTTGGCAATCTTAAGTGATTGAATTCCAATTCCTTGGTAATTTAATCTCTCAAATCTTGATCAATAGCCAATTCCTTGGTCCAATTGCTCATGAGAAGAGATGAGGTATGGTCACTGATTATACCACATGTATTTCCAAATCAAAGTGTTAGTAGGATTATATATCACTATATCCATCCAAACCCCAATTTGGTCCAACATGAGAAAGCATTTCAAGCATGATCTCTTCATTCCTCTTCCAAGGTTCTGAAGAGATCCAAGTATGAATAGCTTCTTTTCCAAGATAACTACTCAACTGGATAAAGATTGAAAGCTTTCTAGTAAAATCAAGAGAAAAGAAAGAAGAAGAATAATGAAAACTATTATTGATCCATCAAATTACAACAGAGCTCCCTAACCCAATGAAAGGGGTTTAGTTGTTCATAGCTCTGGGAATGGAAAACAAAGATGGAGAATACATTCTAAAAAGTTAAACTAGAAGTTGCAGAGAAAGTAAAAATACAGAGAGTAATTCTAATAATGCCCAAAAGCTTCTTTCTAGTTCAAAGTTCTCCCTATTTATACTATTCTTCTGATCTTCTAGTTGCTTCTTCAAGTCTTGGATATGGGCCTTTGGATCTTGAGTTGAAGCAGTTATCTTCTTCAGTGGTCTTAGCTTTACTTGCAGAGAAAGTGTGCAGTAGGTATGGACTTTAGCTTGGGGCGTTAGTGGCGTTAACGTTAAGTGAAACTGTGGGGTCGAGAACGTTAGTGACAATCACCTTTTTCACTAACGTTCCTAACCCAAAAATGGTCCACGTTAACTTCAACGTTAGTGGCACTAACGTGACCACTAACGTTGTTTCTTGGCCCTTCGCAAACGTTACTAGGGTTCACCATTTCCAATAACGTTGAGAGTACCCCTTTTTCCCTATGTTAGAGTTCACGTTAGTATAGTTAATGTGGCCTTTAACGTAGGCTTGCCAAATCTTCGAGAGTGTTAATGACACTTACCTTTGTCACTAACGCTTCAAAACGCCCCTTCTTCCCACGTTAGAGTTCACATTAACTAGGTTAACGTGACTTCTAACATGGTATTGATAGCCATCTCCAACGTTAGTGACAAAGGTAAGTGTCACTAACGTTGGCTCATCATCCCTCTTCTCCACATTAGCTTCCACGTTAATGTAATTAATGTGGCAACTAACGTGGCTCATAGTGGCTTAATCCAACGTTAGTGACAAAGGTGAGTGTCACTAACGTTGGTGATTCCTTGCTCCCTCCACGTTAGAGTCCACGTTAACTAGGTTAACGTGACTCTTGACGTGGCAAATATGAGGTTAGTCCAACGTTAGTGACAAAGGTGAGTGTCACTAACGTTGGCACTTACTTTGGAACGTTAGTGGCACTTACTTTTACCACTAACGTTGGAGTTCTACTTCTCTTCCACGTTAGCTTCCACGTTAACATAGTTGACATGACAACTAACGTGGGCTATGATGGCTCACGAAGGCGTTAATGGCAATCACTTTTCTTATTAACGTTGCAAGCTAGCCTCCATTCCATGTTAGTGGTCACGTTAGCTAGACTAACGTGGCTACTAACGTGGTTCTTCCTTGCTTCCTTTGTCCTGAAATCAAGAAATTAAGTGCATCAAAGCTCTAATCCAAGTTATGAGACAGGCATCATTCAATTTTGTCATTTAATTCATGCATAATTCTCATGAAATCATGTAAAATTCACAATGTTTGCTTGAATCAAGATGTAAGTGATTATTTACCCAAAACTTGCTTATTTCCTAAGAAAGTGCATGAAACTACCCTAAAACCATAAAGAAAAGGTCAGTGAAACTGGCCAAAATGCCCTGGCATCAGCCGAATACACACTTCCCCTCCATTTTCTCCATTTTTTTCTCCTTCTACTATTTTCTTTCTTTTTTTGCTCGAGGATGAGTAAACATTTTAAGTTTGGTGTGGTAAAAGCATTGCTTTTTGTTTTTTCACAACCATTAATGGCACCTAAAGCCAGAGAAACCTCAAGAAAGAGGAAAGGGAAGGCAATTGCTTCCACCTCTGAGTCATGGGAGATGGAGAGATTCATCTCAAAGGTCCATCAAGACCACTTCTATGAAGTTGTGGCCAAGAAAAAGGTAATCCCTGAGGTCCCTTTTAAGCTCAAAAAGGGAAATTATCCAGAGATCCGACAAGAGATTAGAAGAAGAGGATGGGAAGTTCTCTCCAATCCTATTCAACAAGTCGGAATATTAATGGTTCAAGAGTTCTATGCAAACGCATGGATCACTAGGAACCATGATCAAAGTATGAACCCAAACCCAAAGAATTGGCTTACAATGGTTCGGGGAAAATACTTAGATTTCAGTCCGGAAAATGTAAGGTTGGCGTTCAACTTGCCAATGATGCAAGAAAATGCACGCCCCTACACTAGAAGGGCCAACTTTGATCAAAGGTTGGACCAAGTCCTCATGAACATATGTGTGGAAGGAGCTCAATGGAAAGTTGATTCAAGAGGCAAGCCGGTTCAATTGAGAAGACCGGACCTTAAGCCTGTAGCTAGAGGATGGTTAGAGTTCATTCAACGCTTTATCATTCCTACTAGCAACCGATCTGAAGTAACTTTGGATCGGGCCATCATGATCCATAGTATCATGATTGGGGAGGAAGTGGAAGTTCATGAGATTATACCTCAAGAACTCTACAAGGTGGCTGACAAGTCCTCCACTTTGGCAAGGTTAGCCTTTTCGCACCTCATTTGCCACCTTTGTAATTCGGCTGGAATTGACATAGAGGGAGACATCCTCATTGACGAGGACAAGCCCATCACTAAGAAAAGGATGGAGCAAACAAGAGATCATGGACCTCAACAAGAGCATGAGGAAATTCCTCACCATGAAATCCCTGAGATGCCTCAAGGGATGCACTTTCCTCTACAAAATAATTGGGAGCAAATTAACACCTCCCTAGGAGAATTAAGTTCCAACATGAGACAACTAAGGATAGAGCACCAAGAGCACTCCATCATCCTCCATGAGATTAGAGAAGATCAAAGAGCTATGAGGGAGTAGCAATAAAGGCAAGGAAGAGACATAGAGGAGCTCAAGAGCAACATTGGTTCTTCAAGAGGAAGAAGATGCCACCCTCACTAAGGTGGACCCGTTCCTTAATCTCCTTGTCTATTTATTTATTTTTCTGTTTTTCATTTACTATGCTTTATGTTTATTTATGTTTGTGTCTTTATTACATGATCATTAGTGTTTAAGTGTCTATGTCTTAAAGCTATGATGCGCGTGGAAACTTGTCTCTCAACAAATCTCCCTTCGGCAAGTGTACCAAATTTGTCGTCAAGTAAAAACTCACAATAGAGTGAGGTCGAATCCCACAGGGATTGATTGATCAAGCAACTTTAATTAGAAGAATGTTCTAGTTGAGCGAATCTAGAATTTGGGTTGAGAGTTGCAGAAAATAAAATGGCGGGAATGTAAATAACAGAAAAGTAAATGCTAGAATTAAAGGACTGGAAGTAAATGACTGAAAATAAATTGCAGAATTGTAAATAGGAATGGGGGATTTGCTCATAAAAGTAAATGCCAGAAATTAAAGAGAATGGGTAAGATCAGAGATGGGGAGTTCATTGGGCTTAAGAGATGTTGCAATTCTCCAGATCAAGTTCATTTTCATCTCTTCCTCAATCAATGCACTCACTGATCTCCTTGGCAATCTTAAGTGATTGAATTACAATTTCTTGCAATTCAATCTCTCAAATCTTGATCAATAGCCAATTCCTTGGTCAATTGCTCATGAGAAGAGATGAAGTATGGTCACTGATTATACCACATGCATTTCCCAAATCAAGTATTGAGAGGGTTATAGTCACATACCCATCCAAACCCAATTTGGTCCAGCATGAGAAAGCATTTCTAGCTTGATCTCTTCATTCCTCTTTCAAGGTTCAAAAGAGATCCAAGTTTGAATAGCTTTTTTTTCCAAGATAACTACTCAATTGGATGAAGATCGAAAGCTTTCAAGTAAAATCAAGAGAAAAGATAGAAGAAGAATAATAAAAATTAGTATTGATCCATCAAATTACAACAGAGCTCCCTAACCCAATGAAAGGGGTTTAGTTGTTCATAGCTCTTGAAAATGAAAACAAAGATGGAGAATACATCATAAAGCTAGAAAATGCAGAGAAAGTAAAATACAGAGAGTAGTTCTCTTTTTCCAAACTTCCAGATTCCCTATAACAATTCAAAGCTACTCCTATATATACTACTTCTCTCAGCTTCTAGTTAGCTCTTCAAGTCTTGGGCCTTTGGATCTTGAGTTTGAAGCAGTTCTCTTCTTCATTTGGGCTTGGCTTTACTTGCAGAGAGGAAATGTGAAGTGGGCAGAGACTTTTGCTCAGGACGTTAGGGGTGTTAACATTTAGTGAAAATATAAGTTCGAGAACGTTAGTGACAATCAACTTTCTCACTAACGTTACTAAGTAAAAGCCACGTTAACCTCAACGTTAGTGGCATAAACGTTGCCACTAACGTTGCCTCTAAATCCTTCACACACGTTATTGAGACTTAACATTCCCAATAACTTTGAAAAGCCCCCTTTGTTCCCATGTTAGAGCCCACGTTAACTTAGTTAACGTGGCTCTTTAACGTGGGCTTGCCATCCTTCGAGAACGTTAGTGACACTCAACATTGTCATTAACGTTCCAAGGTGCCGCTATGTCTCACGTTAGAGTCCACGTTAACTAGGTTAACGTGGCTTCTAACGTGGCCATGCTTAGCCATCCCCAACGTTAGTGACAATGTTGAGTGTCACTAACGTTGGCCATTCTTTCACTCATCAACGTTAGCTTCCACGTTAACTAAGTTAACGTGGAAGTTAACGTGGCTCCTTGGGGGGTTGTGTGGTTGCTTACAACGTTAGTGACAATGTTGGGTGTCACTAACGTTGTCGACCATGCTTGCTTCTTACATTAGCTCCCACGTTAATCAAGTTAACGTGGGAGTTAACGTGGTATGTTTCTCCTTAGGCCAACGTTAGTGACAATGTTGAATGTCACTAACGTTGGCGTTTCTCCCCTTTCTAACGTTAGAGGCCATGTTAACTAAGTTAACGTGGACTCTAACGTGGCCACTTATGAGCATTTGCCAACGTTAGTGACAATGTTAAGTGTCACTAACGTTGGCTCAACTTCCCTTCTCCACGTTAGAGTTCACGTTAACTTAGTTAACGTGACTCTTAACGTGGTCAATGATGGCTTTGGGAGTGTTATTGGCAATCACTTTTCTCATTAACTTTGCAAGTTACCTCCCATTCCTTGCTTCCTTTGGTCCTGAAATCAAGCAATAGAGCGCATCAAAGTTCTAGTCCAAGTCATGGGCAATGCAACATACAATTTGTCACTAAACTTATGCAAAATCCTCATGAAATAATGTAAAATGCACAATGTATGCTTGAATCAAGGTGTAAGTGAATATCTACCCAAAACTAGCTTATTTCCTAAGGAAATGCATGAAACTAACCTAAAAACAGTAAAGAAAAGGTCAGTGAAACTGGCCAAGATGCCCTGGCATCACAACACCAAACTTAAAGCTTGCTTGTCCCTAAGCAAGTACTGGAACAAGAGAATGATGAATGGAATGCCAAGAGCAATGAGTCATTCTTGTGGAAGTCATATCACTGATTTTATGGTGGTTTCATGCATAGAAACTTAGGTTCATTCCTGGCTTTCAGACCTTTATCATGTCTTAAAACACTCACTTTGCTTACATCCCATGAGACTTTTATTTATTGATCCCTTTATTGTCATTTCAAAGCTTATTGGTGTTCTTAGGCTAAGTGCTTTGTAAGGGGGCAACTTTTAAGATAAGCTTTCAGCCAACACTCCCGAACCAGTTGGTTCAAGTTGCTAGGTGTTGAAGCACCCCTAAGAACTTACTCCCTCAAGTCTCTCCCCCATACATACACACCACAGGCATATAGTTCATTTATTTTCCTTCTTAAGACCTTGGTGTCCAGCACCTCTTTGGGTTACTAAATGCTCTGTGGTGAGGGTTACTCTTGATAATGGACTTTCAGCTGATAATCCCGGGTTAGTTAACCCAAGTTACCAGGTGATAAAGCACCCCTAAGAGCTTATTCATCCAAGTAGATCCCTCATACAGGAACACCACAGACACATATCTTAAGATCAAAACCATTGGTGCCTAGCCTTATTACTTACTCTTTTTCTTTTGTTTTTCCACTTTCATTATTCTTTTCTCTTTCTCTTATTAGGATCTTGTCATATACTTAGTCTCATGAGTATATTCAAAGTAAAGTATTCAGGCCAGATAGTTGTCATCCCACCTTATGGTTGAACCAACTTAGCTAACTTATGATCATACGACAAACTCAAGAATGTACTCCATAATATGAACTCCACTCTGGTCTTTTGAAGCATAAACATTCTCTCTTCATTTGATTAAAAGGGAAAAGCATACAAGTAAGTTAAGGAGGATGCAGTGACATAAAGACTAGCACACATAGACCTATTCAGAACTTAAAAGACAGAATTTAAAAAAAAGATTTAAACTAACATGGAAGCATGTTCTATTTCATACAAGATCTTCCTTATTTAAAACATAGAGAAAGGTGAACTAAAGAAGGAACTCGACCACCTGTTACTGTTGTTGATGTCCATGCTCTTTTCCTTGCTTGTCCTCCTTGTTTCCTCTTGCATTTCCTCGCATCCGTGCCAATCTTGCTTGCTTCCAATCCTCAAGTGCCTTCCTCACTGACTCATGACTCTCTTCCACCCTTTGTCTTTCCTTTCGTGCTAATTCATCCTTCATTTCGTCATACCTGGCTATTCCTGGATACAATATTGGCAGCTGTCCCACTAAGTAGCCGAGCCTAGCTTGAGTGTTTATGTGATGTCCTGTTTTGCTCATGTAAACTCCTTGTGCGAATGCCCTTTGCTCATCCAATAGTTCTGCGTGTTCTATTTGTCTTCGATGCATCTCATGTATGTGTGCCCCTTGATGTGCTTGGATGTTGATTAGCCTCTAGGTAGATTCTTGTTGCTCGTTTTGCCTTTGTTCCATCCTGTTGAATATTTCTCCCCATTGTTGTCCTTGACTTAGTTGCTGTTCCATTATTTGCCTTTGCCACTCACCTTGCTGAGTCATCCATCTTGAGAGTTTTTCCTCTTGCTGCCCCATCATCTATAGTTGAAGCTCCTTCTGTGCTCCTTGGCTTTCCAAATATTGTCTAGATAAGCCATCGATGGCCTCCTGCAATTGGTGCATGTCCAAGGTCTGTTGTGCTTGACCCTCTAAGACTTGTCCTTCCACTACTTGAGGGGCTGTCCTCTTCCTTTGCTTCCGCTGAGGCAAAGGGAATGCTACAGCATTCATCCTTTGTACAGTTATTGGGATGCCTTCCTTTATCCACATGGGGTTCTCATCTTCAAAAACTACCCCAGCTTTCTTGCATATTCGGTAAATAGTGCTGGGGTAACCTAACGTTCCTCTTGAGTCGCTTTTTTCTGCCATCTTTCTAATACCTTCAGCTATGAGTTCATGAACCTTGATTTCTCCTCCCTTCAGTATACAGTGCACCATTGTGGCTCTCTTGACATTCACCTCCGAGTTGTTTGCAGCTGGGAGAATAGACCTTCTCACTAGCTCAAACCACCCTTTGGCTTCAGGAGTGAGATCTGTTCTCTTGATGAACTTTGGTTTATTTCCCGCACCCCTTTCCCAGTCAGCTCCTGGTACACAAATATCTTGCAGAATCTGGTCATAATTGGGGTTGTCCAATCTTGAGTGATAGCTTTCTTCTTCAAACTGTATAGACCGTAACTTCAATGCCCTCATGACACTCATGGGACCAAAGTCCACCAGCTTTCCTCTCACAAAGCTTGTGTACGACTCATCCTTCTTATCATATCGAACCGCATTTGCATAAAATTCTCTTATGAGGTTTGCATTCACCTTAATGACCGGGTCAGTGAGGAGCTCCCATCTTCTCCTTTCTATCTTCTCTGTGATTTCGGGGCACTCAATCTTTTTAACTTGAAATCCCAGCTCATAAATGATTTCCTTATCAACCATCCACCCGTATTGCAATGCATGATGCAAGCTTCTAAATCTCTTTTCATCATATGGGTGTTCTTCCATGGGTTCATTTCCCTTCCTTCTTTTAGAACCCGAAGACGCCATGAATGATAGTTAATATGTGAAGGTGGCAAAGTTGTGAAGATTTTTGGTTGTTTAAGGTTTTATTGCGATGAAGAGAGTGAGGTGGGAAAAAGGTTTTTAATGGGGTAGGGAGTGTCTTGTACCAAAATGGAGAGTGGTGAAGATTGGGTAATGACAATGAAGGTGGGTACGGAACAAGGGTCATTATATAGAGAAGTTGTGAGAGAATGGAGGGTGTGGATTGATTGAGTGGTTACTTGATGGACGGTTGGGGTGATGCATGGATAAAAGACAAGGATCATCACTTTATGAATGAGATTGCTCGGTCTTTTAGGGGTTCCATTTTTCCAATGTTGCATGGCAACATTTTCCAATGTATTCCCTTTTTAGAACAAGTGTGTAGCCATTCCTTTTGTGGTGTCCGATCCTTCTTTGTTTAGTTGTCCAATCCATTCCCTTTTTATGCTTCTTTTCTTTTCCTATAAAGATTTAAAATAAGGAAATTAATATCATAAAAATCAAACTCTTCGGCTAGAATAATAAAGAGAAGAAAAAGAGTTTGTTTATTTATGAATTTCAACTAACTAACTACTTGTGTATCCTTATGCATTTTGGTGGCACCATGGGGTGACACCAAACTTAGTTTGAATCAATGTGATGAGAAGTTTTGTTCAAAGCTCCCAAGACTAGCATGCATCTTGGTTTGCTTTGAACACCAAACTTGTTCTTCACTATATACTGCATGATAAAGATTTCACCAAGTGTTTGTCAAGTTTGGGTTGAAATTCATAAACATTGATTTATTCATTATTTTAAAAACATATATAGAACATGGGTTGCCTCCCATGAAGCGCTTCTTTAGCGTCACTAGCTTGACGTTTTTCCCTCATCAGGGTGGTTGGTAGTGCTTGAAGTCCTCCCCTCTTGCTGTGGACTTATATCCATTGGTTGGATCAATGATCTCCACATGTTCCAGGGAAAGAACTCTGTTGATAGTGAAGACCTTGGGTAACTGAGATGGTACAGTAGGGAGATTAGGGGGAATATCTGAGAAGTAAGCTGAGACAACTCTATCCCCTGGAGAGAAGTCTTCCGTAGGGATCTTCTTGTTCCTCCACCTCCTTGGTACCTTCTTCTTTGTTTCTTTTGAAGTTGGCTTCCCCTTGGTGACCTCTTTTTCTAAAGGAGTTGTGATGCTGTCTTCACCTGCCTCTAGAGGTTTAGGTTCCTCCAACTTTTCCTTGAGCTGTGACAATTGTTGTTTTCCTTGTTTATCTATTAAAGGGGTCTCAGAATGAACTGGCTGTGCTTCAGTGCTTGTTTCCTCCTTCAGTGTCTCATTATCATTTGTGCTTAGTTCCTTGTCTTCTTGATCTGTTTCTTGTGAGAGTTTGAAAACATTGAAGCTGAGTCGTTCATCATGGATTCTCAATATTAGCTCCCCTTTCTCTACATCGATAAGTGCTCTGGCCATAGCTAGGAATGGTCTTCCCAATATGATTGGGTGAGTGTGACTCTCTTCCATGTCCAGGATGACAAAGTCTGTTGGGAGAATGTATTTCCCAACCTTTAGCAACACATTTTCCACCACTCCTATTGCTTGCTTTTGAGTTTTGTCAGCCAGTCTGATGATTACATCTGTGGGCATTATATCATTGATCTGCAGCCTCTTCACCAGGGATAAGGGCAGTAAGTTGATGCTGGCCCCCAAATCACATAGTGCTATATCGAACATAGTTTCACCTATGGCACAAGGGATGTGAAAACTCCCTGGGTCTCTTCTTTTTGTAGGCAACTCAGGTTGAATAAGGGCACTACATTCCTTGTTCATCACTATAGTCTGGCCTCCTTTGAATGAGCTTTTCCTGGGAAGAAGTTCCTTCATATACTTGATGAATGCAGGCATTTGTTGAATTGCCTTGATGAATGGTATGTTTACATGCAGAGATGCAAAAAAGTCTAGGAACCTTGAGTATATTCTCTTTCCCACAGCACCATTGAGCAGTTGAGGGAAGGGTGCATAGAGCTTCAGCAGCTCTTGTTGTGAAATTTCTGGTTCTTGGTAATCTCTATCCTCCTCCTTTGTTGAGTTGTCTTTAGGTTGTTTGCAAAGTTTGCCTTGCTTGTCTTCAGTCTCTTGATCACTCGTAGTGACCATTTTGCAATCTTCCCATCTTACTTTCTTTGCTTCTCCTTTGGGGTTTTTCTCCGTGTCACTTGGGAAGCTATCAGTAGGTTTGGGAATCTTCTCAGCTAAATATCCCACCTGGAATTCCAGCTTCCTGATGGTCTCTCCCTGGTTCTTAATATTGGCTCGCACCTCCTCTTTGAACTCCTTATTTTCTTGAATCTCTTGGCATATTCCTTTAAGTAAGGCTTCAATCTTAGAGAGCTTGTCATCAATTGATGAGTGATTCGGAGCAGATGTACTGTTTTGGTTTTGATAGGCGTGTGGAGAAGTGTTGTTGTGGGGGTGTTGAGATGTCCTCTGTGTGAATTGCTGGTGAGCTGCATTGTTGTTGGAGTTGTAACGTCTCTGGTCTTGGTTTTGATCTTGCTCACTGATGAGCGGATATTTTATACGCTTTTTGGGGTTAATTTCATATAGTTTTGAGTATGTTCTAGTTAGTTTTTAATCTATTTTCATTAGTTTTTAGGAAAAATTCATATTTCTGGACTTTACTATGAGTTGTGTGTTTTTCTGTAATTTCAGGTATTTTTCTGGCTAAAATTGAAGGAGCTGAGCAAAAATCTGATTCAGGCTGAAAAATGACTGCTGATGCTGTTGGATTCTGACCTCCCTGCACTCAAAGTGGATTTTCTGGAGCTACAGACTTCAAAATGGCATGCTTCCAATTGCGTTGGAAATTAGACATCCAGGGCTTTCCAGAAATATATAATAGTCCATACTTTGCATAAGGATAGACGACGTAAACTAGCGTTCAACGCCAGTTCTCTGCCTAATTCTGGCGTCCAGCGCCAGAAAAGGATCAAAAGCTGGAGTTGAACGCCCAAACTGGCGCAAAAACTGGCATTCAACTCCACAAATGGCCTCTGCACGTGAATTGCTTAAATCTCAGCCCAGCACACACCAAGTGGGCCCCATAAGTGGATCTCTGCATCATCCATCATAGTTTACTCATTTTTTGTAAACCTAGGCTACTAGTTTAGTATTTAAACAACTTTTAAAGACTTATTTTGCAACTCATAACATTTTTAGATCTGAACTTTGTACTCTTTGACAGCATGAGTCTCTAAACTCCATTGTTGGGGATGAGGAGCTCTGCTGTGTCTCGATGAAGTAATGCAAGTATTTCTGTTTTCCATTCAAACACGCTTATTCCTATCTAAGATGTTCATTCGCGCTTAACTGTGATGAAGGTGATGATCCATGACATTCATCACCTTCCTCAAACCATGAACGTGTGCCTTACAACCACCTCCGTTCTATATCCGATTGAATGAGTGTCTCTTAGATTCCTTAATTAGAATCTCTGTGGTACAAGCCAGAACTGATGGCGGCATTCATGAGAATCCAGAAAGTCTAAACCTTGTCTGTGGTATTCTGAGTAGGATTCAATGATCGAATGACTGTGATGAGCTTCAAACTCACGAGTGCTGGGCGTTGGTGACAGACGCAAAAGGATGAAGAATCCTATTCCAGTATGATCGAGAACCGACAGATGATTAGCCGTGCTGTGACAGAGCATGTGAGCATATTCTTCACTGAGAGGATGGGATGTAGCCATTGACGACGGTGATCCCCTACATACAGCTTGCCATAGGAGGACGTGCGTGCGTGAATTAGAAGACAGAGGAAAGCAGAGATTCATAAGACAAAGCATCTCCAAAACTCCAACATATTCTCCATTACTGCATAACAAGTAACCTTTAATTTATGCTCTCTTGTTTATTTGCAATTCAACTGATAAACATAATTGACTTCCTGACTAAGATTTACAAGATAACCATAGATTGCTTCAAACCAACAATCTCCGTGGGATTCGACCCTTACTCACGTGAGGTATTACTTGGACGACCCAGTGCACTTGCTGGTCAGTGGTACGAGTTGTGAAAAGTGTGATTCACAATTCGTGCACCAAGTTTTTGGCGCCGTTGCTGGGGATTGTTCGTGTTTGAACAACTGACGGATTATTTTGTTGCTTAGATTAGGAAAATTTTTCTTTTTGGTTTAGAGTCTCTTATTATTATTCTTGGTTAAAAATATCCTTCTTTAAAACAAGTGTTACATTTACTGCCCAATTGGCTAGAGCGTTAGTCTAAGCCCGTGGCAGTTTGGTACACTCTTTTTAAAATCTTTTTCAAAAATAATATTTTCTCTATTAAATTTTGTGCCAAACTTTAAGTTTGGTGTTTTCCTGTTGATTTCCCTTGTCTTTCGAAAATTTATTTTGGTTTTCTAAAAATTTTAAGTTTGGTGTTCCTTGGTGTTTTTTCCCCCCCAAAATTTTCGAAAATAAGGAACCTCAGATCTAAAAATTTTAAATCCTGTGTTATCTTATTGTTTTTCTCTCTCCTTTAAAAAAATTGAGATTTTTATTTCAAAATTTAAAACCTTTTTCAAAAATCATCATATCTTTTTCAAAATCTCCTAACCACTCTCTTTCTCCTCACTTTTTCAAAAATCTTTTACTCATTTTTATTTATTTTATTTTGATTTATTTTATTTTCGAAATAAATTAATAAATAAATAAATAAAATTATTTTTTCTATTTTACATCATCTCCCTTTCTCCATCATGGACCTAAGCGGAAATGAACAGTCCAGGAGGACTCTGGGGTCATATTCTAACCCCTCTACTGCTTCATATGGGAGTAGTATCTGCATACCCTCCATTGGAGTCAGTAGCTTTGAGTTGAATCCTCAGCTCATTATCATGGTGCAGCAAAGTTGCCAGTATTCCAGTCTTCCATAGGAAGAACCTACAGAGTTTCTGGCACAATTTTTACAAATTACTGACACAATACATGATAAAGAAATAGATCAGGATGTCTACAGACTATTACTGTTTCCATTTGCTGTAAAAGATCAAGCTAAGAGGTGGTTAAATAACCAACCTAAGGCCAGCATAAGGACATGGAAACAGCTGACAGAAAAATTCCTGAATCAATACTTTCACCCAAAACGGATGACACAGCTAAGGCTGGACATCCAAGGCTTTAAACAAGGAGATAATGAATCTCTTTATGATGCCTGGGAGAGATACAGAGAGATGCTACGAAAATGCCCCTCTGAAATATTCTCAGAGTGGGTTCAGTTAGACATCTTCTACTATGGGCTTGCAGAAGGAGCTCAGATGTCTCTAGATTACTCAGCCGGTGGATCTATCCACATGAGAAAGACAATTGAAGAAGCTCAAGAGCTCATTGATACAGTTTCCAGGAATCAGCATCTGTACCTAAGCAGCAACCCTTCCATGAATGAAGAGGTTAAAACAGTAATTGCTGAACTCAGTCCTGTAAAACAAGCTGCTGAATTCAATCAGCAATTGGACTTTTTAACAAAGCAGCTAGCCGAATTTAAAGACAGGTTACAAGAGACAAGGATGGCTAATATACATATGCACGAACAGTTTAAGCAAACAAAGCAGCAGCCGTCAAGGCAAATAGCAGAAGAACGCCAAGCAGTTCAACTAAGAAGTGGGAAAACATTAAATTTCCCACCTCAAGGCAGCAAAAAGTTAAGAAATGAGCAAACCACCCAAAATTCACCTGAGGACAGTAAGAGCCCAGGGAAAAGTAATTCTGGAACTAAAACGCCAGAAAATTGGTGGAAGGCTGGCGCTGAACGCCCAGACCATGCGCAGGACTGGCGTTCAACGCCAGAAACAAGGCAGGACTGGCGTTCAACGCCAGAAAAGGGCATGGATCTGGCGTTGAACGCCCAAAATGGGCAAGATCTGGCGCTGAACACCCAAAATGGGCACAGTTCTGGCGTTCAGACGCCAGGAGCAGACAAGGAGCTGGCGTCCAGTTTCACTCCAGCTTCTAACTCTGACACTCAATTGCCAGTGAGGGATTAGACACACACAAATGCTAATAACAACCCTTCTAAAAAGGCTTCTTCAACCACTTCTGTAGGCAATAAACCTGCAGCAACTAAGGTTGAAGAATATAAAGCCAAAATACCTTATCCTCAAAAACTCCGGAAAGGGGAGCAGGATAAGCAATTTGCTCGCTTTGCAGATTATCTCAGGACTCTTGAAATAAAGATTCCATTTGCAGAAGCATTTGAGCAAATACCTTCTTATGCCAAGTTCATGAAAGAGATCTTGAGTCATAAGAAGGATTGGAGAGAAACAGAAAGAGTTCTCCTCACTGAAGAATGTAGTGCAGTCATTCTGAAAAGCTTTCCTGAAAAGCTTAAGGACCCTGGGAGTTTTCTGATACCATGCATATTAGAAGGTAATTGCACCAAGACAGCTTTATGCGATCTTGGGGCAAGCATCAACCTAATACCTGCATCCACTATCAGAAAGCTTGGCTTAACTGAAGAAGTCAAACCAACCCGGATATGTCTCAAACTTGCTGATGGTTCTACTAAATACCCATCAGGCGTGATTGAAGACATGATTGTCAGAGTTGGGCCATTCGCCTTTCCCACTGACTTTGTTGTGCTGGAAATGGAGGAGCACAAGAGTGCTACTCTCATTCTAGGAAGACCCTTCCTAGCAACTGGACGATCCCTCATTGACGTCCAACAAGGGGAAATAACCTTGAGAGTCAATGATGATGAGTTTAAGTTGAACGCTGTCAAAGCCATGCAGCATCCAGACACATCAACAGACTGCATGAAAGTTGATCCTATTGACTCATTGGTAGAAGAGATCAACATGGCTGAGAGTCTCGAATCAGAGTTGGAAAACATCTTTAAAGATGTTCAGCCTGATTCGGAGGATTTAGAGGACATGAAGGAGCCTCTGAAATTTCTTCTGAAAGAGGAAAAACCTCCTAAACCCGAGCTCAAGCCATTACCACCATCCTTGAAATATGCATTTCTGGGAGAAGGTGACACTTTTCCAGTGATCATAAGCTCTGCTTTAAATTCACAGGAAGAGGAAGCACTTATTCAAGTGCTAAGGACACACAAGACAGCTCTTGGGTGGTCCATAGGTGACCTTAAGGGCATAAGCCCAGCTAGGTGCATGCACAAAATCTTATTGGAGGATAATGCTAAACCAGTGGTTCAACCACAGAGGCGGCTAAATCCAGCCATGAAAGAAGTAGTGCAGAAAGAGGTCACCAAACTACTAGAGGCTGGGATTATTTATCCTATTTCTGATAGCCCCTGGGTGAGCCCTGTCCAAGTCGTCCCAAAAAAGGGAGGCATGACAGTGATTCATAATGAAAAAAATGAACTGGTTCCTATAAGAATAGTTACAGGGTGGCGCATGTGTATTGACTATAGAAGGCTCAATACAGCCACCAGAAAGGATCATTTTCCTTTACCATTCATAGACCAGATGCTAGAAAGACTAGCAGGTCATGATTATTACTGCTTTTTGGATGGCTACTCAGGCTATAACCAGATTGTAGTAGATCCCCAGGATCAAGAGAAAACAGCATTCACATGTCCATCCGGAGTGTTTGCTTATAGAAGGATGCCATTTGGGCTATGTAATGCGCCTGCAACCTTCCAGAGATGCATGCTCTCTATTTTCTCTGATATGGTGGAAAAATTTCTGGAAGTCTTCATGGATGACTTCTCAGTATATGGAGACTCATTCAGCTCCTGTCTTGATCACCTGAAACTTGTTCTGAAAAGATGCCAAGAGACCAACCTAGTTTTAAACTGGGAAAAATGTCACTTCATGGTGACTGAGGGGATTGTCCTTGGGCATAAAATCTCAAACAAGGGAATAGAGGTGGATCAAGCAAAAATAGAGGTAATTGAAAAATTACCACCACCTACCAATGTTAAGGCAATCAAAAGCTTTCTGGGGCATGCAGGATTCTATAGGAGGTTTATAAAGGATTTTTCAAAAATCGCAAAACCTCTAAGCAATCTGCTAGCTGCTGACATGCCATCTGTGTTTGACACAGAGTGCCTGCAGGCGTTTGAAACGCTGAAAGCTAAGCTGGTCACAGCACCAGTCATTTCTGCACCAGACTGGACATTACCATTTGAACTAATGTGTGATGCCAGTGATCATGCCATTGGTGCAGTATTGGGATAGAGGCATGACAAGCTTCTGCATGTCATTTATTATGCCAGTCACGTTCTAAATGATGCCCAGAAAAATTACACAACCACTGAAAAAGAATTACTTGCAGTGGTTTACGCCATTGACAAGTTCAGATCATACTTAGTAGGATCAAAAGTGATTGTGTATATTGACCATGCTGCTCTTAAATATCTACTCACAAAGCAGGATTCAAAACCCAGGCTCATCAGATGGGTATTGCTTCTGCAAGAGTTTGATACAGAAATAAGAGACAGAAAAGGGACAGAGAACCAAGTGGCTGATCATCTGTCCCGGATAGAGCCAGTGGAAGGGACGTCCCTCCCCTTTCTTGAGATCTCTGAGACGTTTCCTTATGAGCATTTATTTGCCATTCAGGAAGCACCATGGTTTGCCGATATTGCAAACTATAAAGTTGCAAGGTTCATACCCAAGGAATACAACAGGATACAAAAGAAGAAATTAATTACTGATGCAAATTACTACTTGTGAGATGAACCTTATCTCTTTAAGAGATGTGCAGACGAAATTATCCGTAGGTGTGTGCCTAGAGAAGAAGCACAAAGGATCCTGTGGCACTGCCACGGATCTCAATATGGAGGCCATTTCGGAGGTGAGCGAACAACCACCAAGGTCCTCTAATGTGGCTTCTATTGGCCCACACTCTATAAAGATTCCCGAGAGTTTGTACGTAACTGTGACAGTTGCCAAAGAGCTGGTAATCTGCCTCATGGTTACGCCATGCTTCAACAGGGAATCTTGGAAATTGAGTTGTTTGACGTATGGGGAATTGACTTCATGGGACCTTTCCCACCGTCACACTCAAACACTTATATTCTGGTAGCAGTTGACTATATATCAAAATGGGTTGAGGCCATTGCCACACCCACCAATGATACTAAAACAGTGCTGAAGTTCCTCCAGAAACATATCTTTAGCAGGTTTGGTGTCCCTAGAGTACTAATCAGTGATGGGGGCACTCACTTCTGCAATAAATAGCTTTACTCTGCCATGGTTCGGTATGAAATTCGCCACAAGGTGGCCACTCCATATCATCCACAAACCAATGGGCAAGCTGAAGTCTCTAACAGAGAATTAAAGAGAATCCTGGAACGGACAGTAAATACCCGTAGAAAGGATTGGGCACGGAGCTTGGATGATGCTCTGTGGGCTTACAGGACAGCATTCAAGACCCCTATAGGGACCTCTCCATACCAACTCGTGTATGGTAAGGCATGTCACCTGCCCATAGAACTGGAACATAAGGCCTACTGGCCAACCAGATTCCTAAACTTTGATGCCAAATTAGCAGGAGAAAAACGATTGCTCCAGCTAAATGAGCTAGAGGAATTCAGATTCACAGCTTTCGAAAATGCCAAGCTTTATAAAGAAAAATAAAAAAAATGGCATGACAGAAAGCTGTCATCTAGAATCTTTGAACCAGGACAGAAGGTCCTGTTGTTTAACTCTAGACTCAGGCTATTCCCCGGGAAACTGAAATTCCGGTGGAGGGGACCATACGTGATTACAAGTGTATCACCATATGGTTATGTGGAGCTTCAAGATATTGATTCTGATAAGAAGTTCATTGTCAATGGACAGAGAATCAAGCACTATCTTGAAGGCAACATTGAGCAAGAATGCCCAAGGCTGAAGCTAGATTAAAAGCTTAGCAAGGTCCAGCTAAAGACAATAAAGAAGCGCTTGCTGGGAGGCAACCCAGCCATGGGGCAACAATCCTCTAAGCATTTTGCCCTATTTCTTTTATTTGTTATTTTTTATTCGTTTATATAAAGTTCACTGACACTAAGGTGAGGAATCATTTACAGAAGACCTCGGCACACAAAACAGAGAAAAAGAGCTCACTGGCAAGAAAACGCCAGTAAAAGTGCATTTTGGGCGTCCAACGCCCAAAATGGGCATCCACTGGGCGCTGAACACCAGTAATGGTAGCAATCTGAGCGTTCAATGCCAGAAATGGGCACCCACTGGGCGTTGAACGCCAGTAATGGCAGCAGCTGGGCGTTGAACGCCCAGGAGAGCAGCATTTGGGCGTTGAACGCCCAAAACAGGCAGTGTTTGGGCGTTCAAATGCCAGGAAGGCAGGGAGGAGCCAAATTCATTTTTTCCACACGTATTTCCATTCTAATTTCAAATTTTATGTTTCAATGCATGATTTTTACATGAACATGTTAAGAACCCTGATTTCTAAAATCCTTAATTTCTAAAAATCCCTCTTTCCAAATTCAATCCAACTCTTTTCAAATCTTTTCTGAAAACAAATCTATCTTTTTCACTTTAAAATCTTTTCAACTAATCCATATCTTTTTCAAATCTCCATATTATCTTTTTCAAAATTCAGATTTATCTTTTTCAAAATCTATCATATCTCTTCAAAATTAAACTATATCTTCTATCTTATCTTTTTCAACTCAATCTTTTTATCTTATCTTTTCCAATTTTTCGAAAACCCACCCCCCATCCCTTTAAATTTGGGTTCGGCCTCCCTCTTCCTCCATCAACAATTGCACCTAGCTCTCCTTCTATCCCTCTCCTTTCTTTTCTTTTGCTTGAGGACAAGCAAACCTCTAAGTTTGGTGTGTTTATCCGAGATCACTAAGATCATGGCTCCTAAAGAAAAACAACCCACTCCAAGAGGCAAGAAAGAGAGCGTTCCAAAACCACTTTGGAATCAAGGGAAGTTCTTATCTAAAGAATATTCAGACCATTATCTTAAAATAATGGGTCTGAGATCAGTGATCCCGGAAGTTAGATTCGATCTGAAAGAAGATGAATATCCGGAGATCCAAGAGCAAATTCGAATCAGGAACTGGGAAGTCCTAGCTAATCCTGAAACGAAAGTAGGAAGGAACATGGTCCAGGAGTTCTATGCTAATATGTGGCAGACTGACAAGCAAAAACTATCTGGAACTGCCTTCTATGAATTTCGGACCATGGTCAGAGGAAAGATTGTTCACACCACCCCTGACAAGATTAGAGAGATCTTAAAGCTACCTCAGCTAAAGGACGATCCAGACTCCTTCAACAGGAAGATGATGAGAGCAGACATTGACCTGGATAAGATTCTAGAGGACATATGTATCCCTGGAGCCAGGTGGACCACCAACACAAAGGGTGTCCCAAATCAACTCAAGAGAGAGGATCTCAAACCAGTCGTCAGAGGATGGCTAGACTTCATTGGGCATTCTCTGTTGCCTACTAGCAACCATTCTGAAGTCACAGTTAAAAGAGCAGTGATGATCCATTGCATCATGATGGGAAAGGAAGTGGAGGTTCATCAACTGATTTCAGCTGAACTCTACAAAATTGCTAACAAAAATTCTAAAGAGGCCAGGTTGGCTTATCCAAGCGTGATTTCTCTACTCTGCAAGGACGCTGGAGTAAGGATGGGAATAACTGAGTATATCTCAATTGAGAAGCCAATCACCAAAGCATCAATGGAAAAACAACAAGCACAGGATGATCCCATCAAGAAGAGAGCACAGGAATTCCTCGCAGAGATCCCTCAATCTGAATACTGGGAGTATCTTGAGACGTCTGTTACTAAGATATTGGAAGCTATGGAGCAAATAATAAAAGAACAGAAGGAACACAGTCAAATGCTGACCTATATGTTTAAAGAACAAGAGGAGCAAGGGCGTGACTTAAGGGAATTAAAGCGCTAAAAGTCTTCTCTTGCAGGACCAAGCACCCCAAGGATCAGAGGAACCCCCGTTCCCCCAGAATAAAGGTTGTTAATTTCCAATTTCTGCCTTAACTCTGTGACAGTGTCCTTATAGAAGTTTACCTTAGGAGTCATATAGTAGTAATTAATATCTATTTTGATTTTATCTCCAATTAAGCTATAGTTTATTTTTCTCATCATCAGCAAACATGAATAAAGTAGTAGATCTTTTGAATAAGAGGCAATAAAATTTCGAGTTTTAATAAGAGAAATTCTAATTAGTTAAATGTGGTGGCAATGCTTTCTGTCTTCTGAATGAATGCTTGAACAGTGCATATGTCTTTTGAATTTGTTGTTTAAGACTGTTAAATATGTTGGCTCTTGAAAGAATGATGAACATGAGACATGTTATTGATAATCTAAAAAATCATAAAAAATGATTCTTGAAGCAAGAAAAAGCAGCAAAGAACAAAGCTTGCAAAAAAAAAAAGAAAAGAGAGAAAAAGCAAGCAGAAAAAGCCAAAAGCTCTTAAAACCAAAAGGCAAGGGCAAATAAAAAGGATCCCAAGGCTTTGAGCATCAGTGAATAGGAGGGCCTAAAGGAATAAAATCCTGGTCTAAGCGGCTAAACCAAGCTGTCCCTAACCATGTGCTTGTGGCGTGAAGGTGTCAAGTGAAAACTTGAGACTGAGCGGTTAAAGTCAAGGTCCAAGGCAAAAAGAAGAGTGTGCTTAAGAACTCTGGACACCTCTAATTGGGGACTTTAGCAAAGCTGAGTCACAATCTAAAAGGTTCACCCAATTATGTGTCTGTGGCATTTATGTATCCGGTGGTAATACTGGAAAACAAAGTGCCTAGGGCCACGACCAAGACTCATAAAATAGCTGTGTTCAAGAATCATCACACTGAAATAGGAGAATCAATAACACTATCTAAATTCTAAGTTCCTATAGATGCCAATCACTCTGAGCTTCAATGGATAAAGTGAGATGCCAAAACTGTTCAGAAGCAAAAAGCTACTAGTCCCGCTCATCTAATTAGAATCTGAGCTTCACTCAAAAACTCTGAGATATTATTGCTTCTCAACCTATTAGTCTTCTATTTTATTTGTCTAGTTGCTTGAGGACAAGCAACAGTTTAAGTTTGGTGTTGTGATGAGCGGATATTTTATACGCTTTTTGGGGTTAATTTCATATAGTTTTGAGTATGTTCTAGTTAGTTTTTAGTCTATTTTCATTAGTTTTTAGGAAAAATTCATATTTCTGGACTTTACTATGAGTTGTGTGTTTTTCTGTAATTTCAGGTATTTTTCTGGCTGAAATTGAAGGAGCTGAGCAAAAATCTGATTCAGGCTGAAAAAGGACTGCTGATGTTGTTGGATTCTGACCTCCCTGCACTCAAAGTGGATTTTATGGAGCTACAGAACTCGAAATGGCATGCTTCCAATTGCGTTGGAAAGTAGACATCCAGGGCTTTCCAGAAATATATAATAGTCCATACTTTGCACAAGGATAGATGACGTAAACTGGCGTTCAACGCCAGTTCTCTGCCCAATTCTGGCGTCCAGCGCCAGAAAAGGATCAAAAGCTGGAGTTGAACGCCCAAACTGGCACAAAAACTGGCGTTCAACTCCACAAATGGCCTCTACACGTGAATTGCTTAAATCTCAGCCCAGCACACACCAAGTGGGCCCCAGAAGTGGATCTCTGCATCATCCATCATAGTTTACTCATTTTTTGTAAACCTAGGCTACTAGTTTAGTATTTAAACAACTTTTAGAGACTTATTTTGCAACTCATAACATTTTTAGATCTGAACTTTGTACTCTTTGATGGCATGAGTCTCTAAACTCCATTGTTGGGGGTGAGGAGCTCTGCTGTGTCTCGATGAAGTAATGCAAGTATTTCTGTTTTCCATTCAAACACGCTTGTTCCTATCTAAGATGTTCATTCGCGCTTAACTGTGATGAAGGTGATGATCGGTGACATTCATCACCTTCCTCAAACCATGAACGTGTGCCTGACAACCACCTCCGTTCTATATCCGATTGAATGAGTGTCTCTTAGATTCCTTAATTAGAATCTCCGTGGTACAAGCCAGAACTGATGGCGGCATTCATGAGAATCCGGAAAGTCTAAACCTTGTCTGTGGTATTCCGAGTAGGATTCAATGATCGAATGACTGTGACGAGCTTCAAACTCGCGAGTGCTGGGCGTTGGTGACAGACGCAAAAGGATGAAGAATCCTATTCCAGTATGATCGAGAACCGACAGATGATTAGCCGTGCTGTGACAGAGCATGTGAGCATATTCTTCACTGAGAGGATGGGATGTAGCCATTGACGACGGTGATCCCCTACATACAGCTTGCCATAGGAGGACGTGCGTGCGTGAATTAGAAGACAGAGAAAAGCAGAGATTCAGAAAACAAAGCATCTCCAAAACTCCAACATATTCTCCATTATTGCATAACAAGTAACCTTTAATTTATGCTCTCTTGTTTATTTGCAATTCAACTGATAAACATAATTGACTTCCTGACTAAGATTTACAAGATAACCATAGATTGCTTCAAACCAACAATCTCCGTGGGATTCGACCCTTATTCACGTGAGGTATTACTTGGACGACCCAGTGCACTTGCTGGTCAGTGGTACAAGTTGTGAAAAGTGTGATTCACAATTCGTGCACCACTCACTTCCCCACCCAAAGTTTGGGTGGTTTCTCCATCCGGGGTTGTAGGTCTTGGAGTATGGATCATAGTTTTTCCTTGGTGAATTCCCAATGTAGTTGGCTTGCTCCTGACTCCCCTCTGCTTCTTCATTCACTCCTTCTTGGGTTGTTGATGAAGTTGAAATTGCTGCTACTTGGTTCATCTCCATCTTCTTGGTGAGGTCAGCCAGCTGCTGGGTAATGAGCTTGTTTGGGCCAGCAGAGCATCTACATTATTTAGCTCCATTACTCCTCTTGTGTTCCCTCTTTCGGAAGCATAGAAGTAGTCGTTCTCTGCTACTGTTTCAATAACATCTATGGCTTCCTCAATCGTCTTCTTCTTGTTCAAAGATCCTCCGGATGAATGGTCT